>NC_083718.1:3773333-4460000 GCF_028564815.1 Eubalaena glacialis | reverse complement strand
AATACATTAGCCAACTTTCGAATAGAAAAGAAAATTGGTCGCGGGCAATTTAGTGAAGTTTATAGAGCAGCCTGTCTCTTGGATGGAGTACCAGTAGCTTTAAAAAAAGTGCAGGTAAGATGACTTTAATTATATAAATCCATGTAAAATTATACTCTGTGAAGAATAAATAGAGAAAAGTACGTCCCGAATGATTGGGTCATGACAGTCTTAAGTTGAGAACGATGGGAAAGAATAAAAATTGTACTGTAAACACTTGCATTAAGTGCAATACCTGGTGGAAATCATTTTTTAGTTTTAATATTACTTTTAAAATTCAGCTGGTTTTGTTCACCCAGATTCAGTAATGACTAGAATGATCTTAGAAAAGCTTTCACAGCTCTAGGTTTTAAGAGGCAGATTTGAGTTGTCACCATGGCTCCTAACTGGACGTGTGGCTACGTGTTGTATCCTGAGCTGCAGGCACTGCAGAAGGAAACCAGGCTCACAGAATGCACTGCCTAATAAAGTCAGTAAAGGGCAGGCAAGGTTAGGGGGAGGTTTTCGTTAATGTAGAGAGCCATACTGGCCATACTGGCAATAAATGAAAGAAAACTGAAGTGAACTTTATTTACTGGAGAATAAAAAATGAAATAGGTAAACTTAGAGGATTGATGTCCTATGTAAAATCCACACGTTGTATTGGTATCATTCTAGCATCAGCTCTGCTCTCCAGTCCTGACTCTGTCTGGGTTCCTCAGGTCCATGGACCTGCCCCAGCTCACCTGGCCGGGCCCTGCCCCAGTCCGAGCCCAGGACGGGTCACTGCCCTGATGGGTCTACTCGCCTCTGGTCTCGAAAGCACTTGCCTTTCTGCCCCAGCATGTGTTTGACATCGTACAGTTTTACTTCCCTTTTTCAGGGAAGGTCGTTGTTGTTCACACCTGCCTGTAGGCTTCCCATTTTACTCTGCAGCCCTGGTGTCTTTTCTGTGTCGAGACCTGCAAAACCTCAGTGTCCTCTTATTATTATTATTATATTTTTAATTTCGTAAGGGATCAGTATACTTGCAACAGCTATTGCAGAGGTGAACAGTTTTCACTCATATTTTTAAGGAAATAGTAAATATTTATGAAAGATTTTATGGGGCATATATGTTAGATATAAAGAATAGGACAGATGCTCTCATATCCACCACTCACCTTTGACACACTTCTGCCACTCCCTTCCTTTAGAGGTCACCATGTCCTGAATTTGTGTGTATTGTTCCTTTGCTTTTCTTTAGAGTTTTCTCCAAATCTGTATACATTTCTGAATAAATCTGTTGTTTGCTTTTGCATTTTTGAACTTATGTAAATGTCGTCACATGTTGGTGTGTGTGGCTATGCTTTATTCTTTATATATCTAGTATTCAATATGTAGATACGCGTGTGTATGTGTAGTATTACATACTACGTGTGTATACTATCCAGTTCTTGTTACGTGCTACTGGTTGTGTACAGTTGTTTGCTGTTACAAACAGTGCTTCCGTGATGTTCCTGTGTATGTTTCCTGGTGCACACATGCAAGAATCTCCCTTTTGCACGTGCCTGAGGATGGCAGTGATGAGCCCCAGGGCCGCGCACGGTCAGTGCTGCAAGTTTATACCGAGTTCTTCCAGCGGTTGTACCATTGACCTTCGCTCCAGCAGCACGTGAGGGTAGCCGTCTTCTCTCATGTAATCTGCCACTTACAGTAAGAACATAAAATATACAATGCAGATATTAGTGTTTATGACACAGTTGACTTTGGGAATGACTGTTTCCTAACAACAGAACTCTGATCCATTTTTTAAATGTATTGAATTTCTACTGTGTATCTCTGGGCACTGGGCGGGGATAAAAAGAAGCTAGCAATTTTATTCCTGCTCACGAAGGGAGAAAGAGTCTATCTAGAGCAGTGAAACGTTAAACCCTGTGGCGTGGACTCCTGGTTCCCCTAGTTCGCAGAAAGGAAATGTCAGTATGAGCTGTCGGCGTGGCTGGGATTGGAACGGAAGCCAGGCTGTCGAGGTGAGGCCGGGTCCCGGAGAGCTCTGAAACCAGGAGCGGGACTTTGAGTAGGAGGGAAGTGAGGATTCACCATGGATTCTCTAGGAGGGTAGTAATCTTCACAATCGGTTATTTTTAAGGTAAAAGTACAAGCTGAACACACACAACGGACTAGAGAGAAGACAGCTGCTGATTTGCCCCAGGTGTCAAGGCGGGGTTGGCTGGCTGGCTGGCTGGCTGGCTGGCTGGATGGATGGATATGTGGGTGGATGGATGGGTAGGTGGGTGGGTGGATGGATGCTTGGTTGGATGGATGGATGGATATGTGGGTGGGTGGGTGGATGGATGATTGGATGGATGGATGGATTGATGGGTGGGTGGATGCATGGATAGATGGATATGTGCGTGGATGGATGGGTGGGTGAATGGATGGGTGCCTGGATGGATGGATGGTTAGATGGATATGTGGGTGGGTGGATGGGTGGGTGAATGGATGGGTGCCTGGATGGATGCATGGATGGATGGATAGATAGATAGATGGATGGGTGGGTGGATGGATGCATGGATGGATGGATGGAGTGAGAGACCATCCAGGTGGAGTCCCTGTGGCCTTCCTGGCTTCCCTCTCCCCCCTACCCCCCGCCCCCGACCCTGAGTGTGGACAGAGAGACAGCGCTCAATTCTGTCTCTAAGGATTGGGTTTTAAATCACAGAACCTTGTCACTGGAAATACTTAGAAAGAAGGGGAGAAAGAAGGGAAAAGGGAGGGAGGGAGAAAGAACAAAAGCTCTTCCAGGCCTCTTGTAATACCATCTACATCGTTTCTGGTTGCCTGTATCTTTCTTTCCTTTGACTGGAAAATTGCATGGACAGGAGTGGATGCGCATGGTCGTGTTTCCAGTCAGTGCAGGGTAGATGCCCCTCCAGCTGCCCCCACTTCACACCATGGTAAACCCCAGACCGCTGCCTCCCACTCTGCCGAGTTCAAGTTTGTCCTTTGGGCTTTGCCTTCTTCTGTGCTTCTTAGGGTTGCTATTGGGACGTCTTCTAGTTCAAACGTAACTCCTTTATACAAGAGAGAAATGATGCTGTAAAGATATTCTTAGCTTCTGTAATTAGGGAACAGTATCTTAAACCTTTGTGAGGAGACATGTATTTGCATTTCAGACATGTTATTGATTTCTGTGATGTATTACACTTGCTCTGAACAGTAAAGACCAGGGTTCTTCCTTTTTAAAAATCCACCTCTGCAGTTTAGTATGAAAATGTTTTAAACTGTTGTTGACCAGACTTCTTTTCCTGTCTGAAGAATCCTAGCCCCTCTTCAGAAAATTCATAAGGAATCAAACATTGGATTTCCTCATGCAATTTGTTATTTTAAGGCTACTTTACTCGTCTAAAGGGCCGTGTCACTCTTTCCAGCTCTTCTAGAATCCTTCCTGGTTGAGTTCATGTGTTGAAATGTTGCGTTTATAACTCATTTCTCTGCTCACAAATCTTTGATGAGACTCTTCAGAAGCAGCGTGCAGGTTCCTCAGCGTAGTTCTCCAGGCTCTTCTGTACTTTGTCCTGTGCATCAGGTTTCACTTCTCTGTGGCCAACGTGCCGGAAGCCCTGGTGACTTTCCTGGATGTTTGCCTGTTATCTGTGTGTGGAAAGGAAAGAGTGTGTACTGAATGCACGTTCCTTCTTTGAAGTCATAAAGAGGTTGAGAGCCTGCAGTGTATGACAACATTAACCAACCTTCTGGAAAATTTGCCACATCCCGTCATGATTTGTTTGCCAAAATTAAGATGGTTCTTAACTGATGGAACATTTTTGAAATTCCACATACTGGCTTTGCTGCCCTGTCTCCCTGCTTCCCTTCCTGCTGCTCATTCAGTTCACTCCTCCAGTGTTAGCGATCACCTGATGGTCAGTGGTTAGCGTGTTAAGGCTTTGAGAATACCAACATGAACACAGTAACGGGGTCATGGATTCCAGTGGAAGTGCAGCCAAGACACGTCTAAAATAGTGAGAGAGGAACCACAGTGGGCGCAACCTTGAGAAACCCGGGGTGAGAGGGAGGTTGGGAAAGTCTTCACAGGCGTTGGGCTGGGTCTCAGAACCACAGTTCTTTGTGTTGGAAGATTATCAAAGAATTGTTTTGATCTGGTCCACTTAATCTCTTAGTTTTATTATACTTAGTTCATTGATTAGAGCTGTGTAATTGGAATTGGTAGACGTGATGTTATAGCATGAATTTTGGGTTTTTGTGTCTCAGTTCTTTGACCTTTGTTACCCTGACTTTTTAATAGTAGGTGAAGTAGTTTGATCCTTAGTTCATTAATGCTTAATTTGTCTTTTCTTACTCTTAAGTTGTGTGCCTAAATAATACTGTTTTACTGTGGGACATCCATTGTCAGTCAGTGACATTTATTAGAGTCACTTTTGTGTAAAGCACTTTTGTACACTTACAAACAAACACAAATAGTGATAATGTACAGTATTTGTTCAGATTTACCCTTTTGGTCCGGGTGATCTCAAAAAAACTTTCTGAAAGGACAAATATTCTTTGATATTTGTTTTACTTATATTTACTTATATTTGATAATTATTTTAAAGCATTCATCAAGAAAATCACTTTTTAAAGTATATTAATGAGTGTAACTTGCTTTTTTACATGTGTTAATTTTAGATTAAATATTTTGCATGTTTGCATGTAATTAGACATTAGGATTTGCATGCAATTAGAAATTTGTGGGCAGTAGCTTCTTCCGTAATGCGTACAGTGATTTTAATATATTTGTAACACTTTATAGCCATATATTCAGTCTCTTTTTCAGTGTTGACTGTGATTACGGAATTCGTCCTGCAGCTTTTATCAATTTCATTGTTTAATCCCTATAGACTTCTTTGAAACTTTCAATAGATACTTGAGCAAATGAAAATTAGGAAGCATTTGTAAGAATAATTTATATATTATATATTTTTTAAATTGGAGAATAATTTAGTAATTGATACTAGTTTACTTGTCAAGGAGGCAGAGACTTCATCTTAAAAAATTAAAGCTTCTTAATTTTATTCATTTGTACTTTCAATTTTATTTTAGGCATTTTGAGGCATATAAAAATGTAGTAAATTTTTAGCCTTATCGAATGGGGCATTCTAGTTAACAAACTTTGGGGGTTATAATGAATTAGGATATATATCGTAAATAGATTACTAACATTAAAGTATTTAACTGATACAGTGGAGATCAATGAAATAATTTAGTTATTTGTCCATTTTTTGATGTTTCACAATTTTTTTTTTTTTTTTAGCATCTTATGGTACCTTAGGGTCATCATTAAGATAAATGCAAGTTTTGATTATATGAGTTTATCTTAAAATTTTTAAATGAGAAACTCTTCTAGTGGCGAAGCCCGGCGAGTAAATATTGTTCTTTGTGTGAATCTTCTCTCTCCTCGACATCCCCACTGTCCTCCCCATCCTCTCAGTGTAAGCTGCCTCTCTTTCCTTGACTTGGGATGCGGGGACGTCATCTTCACTGGGCTTTCTTCCCCTTAGTCTGTGCCCAGCCATCGTCATTCTCTTCCATCCTTGAAGCCCTTCCAGTTCAATATTTGTTCCATCTTGCCCCTTGTCTGCCAGTCTGCAACACCCCCACTTTTTTTCTTAAATATGTTTTCAGCCCCTTGCTCTCATTTTCCTCTGTCCCTTCCCTGGCACCATGCTGACTCTGCCGAGACCAAGCGTCCCGGTTGCTCAGCACGCCCACCCCCCGGCACCCGGTCAGCTCGCAGCACTGTCACAGCCCACCCTGCACTCTGCTTGCCCTGTCTTAACTCTCCACATCCCCTCTTCATCTCCCCGTCTCATTTCTCTCCCATTCTATCTTTCCACCAAAGCTTGTTCTTTGACCTCATCCTGACCACGGCCCTCTATTCCATATTCTCTAGGCCTCTTACTTAAGGTCTGATTTCAGTTGTTTGCGTCAGTTTCTTGGACCTTTGTCAGCTATTTGAGCAATGTGGATGTCTCCACTTTACAATCTCCCCCATCTTGCTCCCGTCTTGCTAACCCCCCGGGCAGGGTTTCTCTTCACTGGGTATTTCTTCATTTCCCTGTTCACACGTAGCTACTGTTACACCCCCCTAGCACAGAAGGGTTCAGGTTATTTCTCGGAGTTTTGCTTACCTTTCTTTGGAAATGCACTCTCTTGTACTCCCTACTTGGATATATTTTAACCACGGTAATGAGAAGAACACAAACCAGTAGGTACATACGATTACAGTGTTGTCAGTGGTGGAAGTTAAAAACTACCACCTACTCTGAAGCCTCAGCCAGGCCCGTATGCCTTCACGCTTAGTGGAAAAGGGCATCTCCTGTGTGACAGTGACAACCTCTGCCATCTGCTGTGCTTTCACGATTGCACAGCCATCCTAATTCATCTTCCCTTCCCTACCTGCGCTCTGGACAAGATCTTTCTCTTCTGTCTTCCTGGAGACTTTTTCAGCTGCTGCCCGTTTCTCCCGCATCTGCCTCTCCTCTCCTGCAGTGTCATCACTTGACTTTCTTACTGACGTCTCCGTAGTAACTGTTGCTTCAACACCCACAGCTTCTTCAAACTACACTGGCTTGGTTCTCCTGTCTTTCTGGATATCCCTTTTCTTATTTCCTTCAGTGGCATCTCTTTTTCCCACTCCTTTCAGGATATTTCTCACCGGCATGATTTTGGATTGTTTGCTTCTCCTGCACCACCTTCTCCCTGACCCCTGTAGGGTGGCTTCTGAACCTCTGGAAGCCCTGGCTAAGCTTTGCTGAGCTTCAGGCTCTCAGGAAGTCTGAACAAAGGATGAATTTCCTGTGGTACATATTAGAAGCTTCTTAATTTTAAGCAAACAGGGCTGATTGATGCCCTAGGAGTTAGATCACTATATACTAGCCTGTTGAGTTAAAAGGCATCCCCTTGGAAACAAAGGGTTTTTTTTTTTTTAAATAATCGTGGAAAAATTAAGGACACAAACAGGTATCTAGTTCCATGCCATCATTTGCCAGGGCCTTAAGGAATCCACGAGGAAGAAACTGAGGCCTGTCTTTTGACTTGAAGTTCAGACACGTTGGTGCATGAAGAGAGGAAGGCTGACGGCCGCTGGATTACAGGCCTGGGTGTCAGAGGAGCGCGGTTCCTGGCTCCAGTGCAGAGCTCTTCGTGCACTCACCTGGCTTAACTTCTGCCCCCCTCTCCACCCCTTAGGGGGCCTGTGTATTGAGTCAGGGAAGGGCTGGTGGTAGAGACTTTCATTATTCGGAGATCGTCTTGTTCCATGATTGTAATTTACGTCTAGAGAGGCCACTCAGCCCTTCTGCCATGGATTTTCTAACTCCCTCACCCATCTTCCATCCTTCAAATAAGAAAGTCTGTGCCTAGCACTCAGCAAGTGCGGGAACCAGAAGTCATTGTGGCACCCGGGTTGCAAGGGGCAGGAGCACCGGGAAAGACAGAGGCACAGTCCAGGGGTGAGACCCGAAGAAGGACGGAGGGCACGTGGGAAACAGGCCTCAATACAGGACAAGCTGCTCAGTTCATTTATGCAGGCTCTGTGAAGCTGGGGAGGCCCAGATGTTTGGTTGAGATTTCCATTTATGTAAGATTTATTTAAAGTAAGATGTAACAGGTTTGTCAAACTCTCTTAGTATATTTTTTGAAGTACTTCCTTCGCTACATTTTAAGTGTTTTTTTCTCCTAACGGATTTACAGATGCCCTTTTAAGGACATTTGTGTTTAAGTCACTTGAAAGCCTTTTCCCTCCAAAGATACCTAGTGTTAACCTTTTCAGTTTCATTAGTCGTGAGTAATTTTGGCAAAATTTAAAGATGACAAAAGAAAACTTTTTAAATGATTCAGAGAATACCAAGAATGTATCAGCCAATCACTTACCTAAACACTGCTAATAACTTTGCTCTTATCAAATATTAGTTTAAAAACCCAAAGAAACTTTGGTAGCGCTGGCTGGAAAGTTGCCTTCTGAAGACAAGCTTGTAAATAGTTTATGAAAATCCAGATTTTTTTTTCCACGTGTATTGCCTTTTCTTGCTCACGGAATCAGACAGCTTCGAATCTATGTCTGCGAATGATTTAATCTGAAGATTCAGTTTCTATTTTTGTCTTGACATGCTGGCTAGGAGAAAAAGCAAGATAAGATACTTCTGAATTTCCAATTAAAAGTATTTGGTTCAGAATTTAGTTTTTCCTTAAATGCGCCAGCAATGCTTCATTCCTCAGTGTTTGAGAAGTGACTTTTGGTATTGGGAATTCAGTTCAAGATAAAAGTTAATTTGTAATTCTGAATTAGTTTAATTATAAGTTGAATTAAAGATTCATGATTTCAACGTGGCACAGTTCTGTCTTTGTATTTTGTGTCTAGTTAGGGTTTCCTAGAGCTCTCATACACATTCTCATCTCGCTCAGTCTTTCGTGTTTTAATATTTTGCCATCATAGAGACACTGATTACTGGGAGATTAGATTTATACATGTCTCCAAGTTTGTGATTTTTTTTTTCTTTTCATTTTAATCACTAGTACCAGAATGATCCTTTCTCTGTTTCCTTAAAAAAAGTTTTCAGGAATTCCTTCAAGGTCTAAGACATTCAAAATTTTGTACTTCCCCACATTTCTTCAAGTTGTATCAAGTCCCCTGTGAGTGGTAGTTCCCGAGAATGGCATCATAGATAAGTAGTGTGTGTGTGTGTGTGTGTGTGTGTGTGTGTTTCATATCAGTAACTAACATCAAGTTCAAAATTTTCTGTTTACATTAATATTTGTTACAGTTGTTAGATTTGTTATTTAGTGACAACATCATTTTTCTGGCACCTTTTGGCATTTTGGGTAATGAGTGGCTTTCCTATGTGAAATTGCTCAATGTAAAGTTTACTCCTTTAAGTAATGAACTTGTCATTTTACTCATTTCTGTAAGAAATCTCTCTGAGGTGTATTACACTTTCCTGCATATATGAGTCAAGCACTGGAAGCCCGGGCAGCCACACCCCGCCCCTTGAGGTCCTCACATCACTTTGTGCAGCAGCACTTGCTGGCTTGAGTGTCACGTTCTGTGCTCCGGTCTGCGGTCTGCACCTGACAGTGTGCATCCGGAGGACTGCAAGCTGGTTCCCTTATTTGTAGCTGTAATAAAACATAATAATAAATTGGCATTCAGCACAGTTCTGTGAATCATGGAAAAGCAAGAACGTGAACGTGTTATCCTCATTTATGCTTGGAGTATTGACTTATTAAGATATTTATTTACTGTTAATTTTCCATATGCTTGGAACATTGAACGATTTCTTTGTTTTCAGAGATATACTAAAGAGCCCTTTGATTGTATTATTTATTTTTATGTTTTTTACATTAGATCAACGTTTCTCAACCTTTTCTTTATTATCACCCCTCACCTTTTTAGACATTTTTTCCCAATTATGCCCCCCCACCATGAAATTTTAATTCCGTATATACAGTGTATCTGTTTAGGTATCATATGTGTATCTGTGCTTAAAAAGAGTAAGACTTTGTCACCTTCTCTCTGAAGAACCAATTTTCACCTCCTTGGAAAATTGACAAGGGTATCAGCCCTGTCAAGAATGCATGCATTAGACCTTTTAGACCTGATTTGATCATATAGATTAATGGTTCAGAGCTTGGGTTATAGTTGGATAACTCGGAGAATGAATTCTGGCTGCTCCATTAAATTACCTGTGTGAACTTCTGTCAATTTCTTAAGCTTTCTAAACCTACTTTCCTTCATCTGTAAAGTGGGAATACTAACATTATTGTCCTCATGCAGATTAAATGAGAATTAAACGAGGTGGTTCATGCAATATATTTAGCACATATTGTTCAATATTTTAACTGTTATTATATTAGTATATCACAGTCTCACAACTTCTGTGCTGTTCCATTTGAACTTAAGACTTGAAATATCTAGCTGTTCTCTTTTCCCATTTTTAATACTGACTGCCTCTGGAGGGAAAATGTAACCTCTAGTCACATGGGATAAAATACCTGTAGATCTCCACGGCTCCTAAAAGCTAATTGGAAAGAACACTTCTTCGTGTGTGTGTAATTACGTGCAAAGTATTACAGTGGACTTACATGGTAACTTGAACCATAGATTACTATTTCATTAAGTAATTTTGGATTTTATTTTTAGATATTTGATTTAATGGACGCCAAAGCACGTGCTGATTGTATCAAAGAAATAGATCTCCTTAAGGTAAATAACAAACGAACTGTTGACTGTTTTGAACATAACTGAGTAGGTTGATAAAAGTGATTTATTAAAATATCACACTTACAAACAAAAAGATTTTTGAGATATAGCTTATGCTGCACTGATTTCAAGTAACATATAAATTTGAAATCAATATATTGAAGAATGCAGTTACCTTTTGGATTTACTGTACAATAATTTAATTAGAACATATGGTAGGATTAGCTTTTTTCCCCCATTTCAAACTAGAAAATAAATAAAATAGACATAAAACATTGAAGAAATTTTTTCTTGATGATCCCAATTAGACATATTCTAAATGTTAAGTAATGTAAATGCATATTAGCATTATCTCAAGGTATGGTATATTGAGAATGTGGACTGATCCAAATGGCTCACGTTTTAAAAATAATATTTCCATATCTTTTTGCAGATGTAGAAAGGGTGGTGTAAAGAGTATGTCGGAATTAGCTTTTCAGTTTCTCATCCACTCAAAGAATAGGACTGACATTTCAGTTCCCTTCACACTGCATTTATTATAGTGAAATTTCTTTTGAGGAATTCAGTGGTTTATGTTATATTTTTAACTTTTGGATAAAACTTGGTATCCAAAGATCAACTCAAAACATCCAGTTTTGTGTGTGCCTGAAGTGAATCAGATCTATTCAAAAAGATAAGAGTAAGATCAAAATGAACCATGCTTTCCACTGTTCTATTTGTTGTAGTTATTTCCTGGGACGTGAAGTGACTGCTTTAATAAACCTTTGTTAGAGAAATAATGTATCATCATAGAAAATGTGGGAGGAAAACCTATAAGTAGAAAGAAGGGAAGAAAATCCTGTGTATACTCTTTGGGATCATTCCTGAATAAGCTTCTTTGAGAAATGATTTGTCTTATGTTACCTTGCTTAAAGATTGAATGAAAAGATTGTACAAAAAGACTGTAAATGTGTATAGACTGATGAATATATTCCTACAAGGTGAAATTTTTTTAAGGTAATTTAATAATCAACCCCATAGATAAGTTCAGAATATTTATATTATTTGATGTAAAAGTGATATTTAGATACAATATAGTAGATGCCAGATTTTTACCACTGGCTGCAGTTATACTAGGATCACCCTTAAGTTCAAAATAGTAGTAAAAAGGAATACTTTACTTAACGCTGAGTGGCCTTAAATGACAGTTATCATTTTGAAGGATATAATTTTTAACAATTGGTGATTTAATTTAGTCATTCATTTATATGCATGTATTTATATATTTGTTTAACATAGCAATACTTTTTAAAATTTTAAGTGTATAATTTACTCTATTATTTCTAATAAAAATATTAAAATAAAAATAATGTCTAGTTTTACTTTCACTAAGTACAATACTTATTTCAAAATTCACTAGATTAAAGAAAAATATAGTCATGTTAAGATTTCTGTAACTTAAAAATGAAATGCAGTAACTAACTTTATTCTTAAGTTACGAAACTGTGACTCTTGGGAATTTATAGTAAGAAGACTTTTTGATGCCTGTTTTTTTTTTTTTTCTCAGCAACTCAACCATCCTAATGTAATTAAATATTATGCATCATTCATTGAAGATAATGAACTAAACATAGTTTTGGAATTAGCAGATGCTGGTGATCTATCCAGAATGATAAAGGTAAGGTTTTTTTTCTTTTAAACTGAAGATTTATTTTTTCTAATAGAGTTGTAGGTTAAAAATATAGGCATGTTAGCTACTTTAAAGACCTCAACGTGGTGCTTAACATGCGGTAGCCCTGTAATAAGTGGTAGGCAGTAGTGATGATTATGATTATGAAGCTAGATACCTGGTGAAGTCACACTGGATGTGTGAACACTCCAAGACCAACCTGGAAATAGACCGAGGGCTTGTCTGCTGTAAGCTGAAGTTATAGTTTTGCAGCTTGATTTCTCCAGCCAGAGCACCCTGAATCCTGCATCTCTGGACATCAAACAGAGGGGCCAGTGGGAGATTGTAGAGCAGCCTGACCTGGGCTGTGTCTGCTCCTGGGAGGGTTGCTCAAAGAAGAAAGTGGGCCTTAGATTCAAACTTGCACATCAAACCCTGATTTGACCACTTAAAAGTTATTTCTTTTCTAAGGGCATATTAATTGGGTTTAAGTTCAGCTACAAGTTATAGAATCTGCCAAATAACAGTAGCCTAAAAACGGCTTATCCTTGGGCTTAACTTCTTCTTTTTTTTTAATTTATGTTTTTGGCTGCGTCGGGTCTTAGTTGTGGCATGCGGGATCTTTCATTGCGGCGCGTGGGCTCTTCGTTGTGGTGCGCGGGCTTCTCCCTAGTTGTGCTGTGCAGGTTTTCTCTCTAGTTGTGGCGCACAGGCTGCAGGGCGTGTGGGCTCTGTAGTTTGCGGCATGCGGGCTCTAGTTGAGGCACGTGAGCTCAGAAGTTGTGGCACGCGGGCTTAGTTGCCCTGTGACATGTGGGATCTTAGTTCCCTGACCAGAGATCAAACCCGTGTCCCCTGCATTGCAACGCGGATTCTTCACCACTGGACCACCAGGGACTTACTTAACTTCTGTGTACCATATTTTTTCCAAAACAAAATAATAATAGAACCTACTTCATAGGGTCGTTTTAAATGATTAATTAATTGATATTTACTAAGAACTTAGAAGAATGTCCCACGTATAGGAAGGCTATGTAAATGGAAGCTATTGCTATATTATTAGTGTTATTATGTATATTTCTCTGTTGCGTAAAATTCTGGTGCTAATATGGCAGTTCTGATCTCAAATTCTCAGAGACCGAGCCTGTTTACAGCTGATCAAGTCGTAGGCATGAAGGGAGAAAGGGCACTGGCTGGCTGTATCTAAGGCACGTCACTGGATGCTGCCACACACTGTTTTCCCCTTCATCCCATTGGCCAGAATTTCATCTCATGAACATGTGTAGGTGCAGGGGAGGCTGGCATGTGTAGTCTTCATTTGGCTGTCCATGTGTGAGCTAAACTTCTCTTACTCTGGAAGCTGAATTGAACAGTGTGGAAATCAGCAAAGACCAACGAAATGAGAAAAGCAAGAGCTGTTCCTTCTGAGCCTGTTCCAGCAACGGAGTCAACCACTGTCACCAGCGTGTTGGCAGAGATTCTCGGGCAGGTAGAGGAGGAGGGACTCTTTATAGTGGATAAAAGAGGAGGCTTCGGGTGTGCCCTGATGGGAGGCCACTGGCACACAGAAGCTGTTGGTGAGCTTACTCCAAGTCGGGCATCTTAGGTGACTGGTGAGGCTGCATATTTGGCTTTCTCTGCTTGGTCCTAAGTTGGAAGCAAGGATGAAAATTGGGGAAGCTGTCAGTTATTAAGTCCTGGCCATTTGGGGCTAACTGTTACAGAAGTTATTGTTTAGCTTACTGGATTGTCACTGGAGAGAGCAGTCTGACGTCCTCCGACTCTGATGGAGCAGGCTGGCTTCCCGGGCTGTTTGTTAAAGATGAAAGGTTGGTTTCCTGGTCAGGTTGCTGGGGACTGTGGTTCAGAGTTCTGTTTTTATATGTGGTCTGGCCATTGTCTATTTGCATATTCAGTCTCTTAACAGATACCTGAGCACAACCAGTAATCTCTGCTACATGGAGTTCTTGTAACGGGTTTTTAAAACCAGTGTCAGGTGCTTTGTATGCATTATCTTGTTTACTCGTCAGAAGAATTCTCAGAGGTAATTTTGACACTTAGAGAAGATAAGTATCATTACTAATAAATAGAAGAACTGTATTTGAAATTAGGTTTGTCTGATGTAAAAACCCGTGTGTTTTTCTTTAGTGGCCCTTAAGAATTTTTATATCACAAAACTCCTTTGAAAAATCAGATGAAAACCCTTGACCTTCTCCCCCGGAAAATGCTGATGCATACACAGTTTGCATTCCATTCCAAGCCCTTTTGCAGATGTTCTTATCAAGGCGTTTGTGGATTTACTAGCAGTAGCTGAGAACCCTGCTCTCCAGTGTGAGTTCAGTGTCAGCCACTTAAACTCTCATTACTTAACTTCTCTTAGGGTCAGTTTCCTCGTTTGTAAGATGGAGACCGTTTTGAGATTGCTTTCTAAATTATAGACACGCTACATAAAAGGAGGATAACATTCCTGCTATCACAGAATGCTATCAGGCTGACGCTGTTCAAAGTCCCGTGGTAGGATGACACACTTCCCATCAGTTATCTGACTTTCTGTTGTAGGGACTTCCCACCGCTACCACAGATAGCTAACCACCAACAAAATGTCTGCAGATTAATTAACAATAAAAAAAAAGTCTTAATTTTAAAAAGAAATGCAAATACACAAATGGAAAATCTTACAAAACAGCTCTCTATCAAGATGAGACACGTAAAAGCTCATGTAAATAATCCTTACAAGAGAGACAACTAACATAAAATTCTTTGCTTGAACCTTTAGGTACAAGAGTTAACTTAATTACTTATAGTGTGAAGGGAAGAGGGCAAATCCCTATTGGGCAAATGCCTGCTGAAGCAGATAAAAGAAACAGACAATTTCAGTTCCAAAGTCTTGCCCTAGATTGAGAGATTGATGATTTAGGGGCTTGATTGTCTCAGAGCTTTTGCTCTTGTTCCGTCTGGTTTTCTTCCTTTGCTGCTCCTCCTTCAGACATAAAGGTTGCTGTTCCTGGCCTAATGCCAAGGCATGCCTGGGCCTATGACATTTACCTTGGAAGAGTACTCCTGTCCTTTCACACTTGAGAAAACTAACTCAAAACCAGAGTGCCTTACAGAAGCCCTGTTATCTCCATCTTCAGCAGATTCAGATTTCTTCGGCCCGTGAGGAAGGAAAAATTTGTCAGTGTGATCTTATATTTATTGTGGCGATGAACTCAGCTCCATATTCGAACAGACTTGCCATCACTTGACATTATCAAGGAAATGTTTAATCAGCTGACCCTGTGGATCTAGTAAGATAGATTAAGAAGCACAGAACTCTGGTAACGAGTAGTAACTTACCATTATAGAATGGATAGCTATACCCTTAGTCAGGGGCTGCTGATTAAAATTTGAAAGTATCTATCATGTAAAAGACTATTTAGGGAACTTTTTAAAAAAATAAAATATATCAACTGATTCCTAGTAAATTATAAGCTTTTAGAGCAGCATAGTGTACTTTGGTAGAATACTGAAGTGGTTTTTCTTGACAGGATTAGTACTATCATTCCTCCTTCCTCACCCATAGGCTTTACTGTGTAAGCCTTTAATGATCCTGTCCTTTGTTAGAGCCACCATCAGTTTGCCTAGTCAAGATACAAGACATTCTTGGGTCTGGTTTTCTAGATCCTCTTGGAGCTGCACTTCTGAAGGTTGAAAGTAATACTATCAAGTCTGTAGGTCTTACAGTAATCTCAGCATAATGACCATAACAGAAAGTTTGGCTAGTGTTCAGAATAGAAAGTTTGACTAAGCAGACTCACATGAGTAGAATGTCTTCATATCCTGATTATAGTCATGTATGCCTTTTGCAGTATGATATTTTAGACCTGACCAAATACCTAATTGTATTGGGAGGGAGTAATTTAATAACTTGGGAGGATCTGACCTGTGAGATCTCTCCTGGTCCTTCATCAAACAGAATTACTCCGATTATGGATTGACGCATTTCAATAGAACACAGTTGTGGCTTTTCTCTCCATTTGACTTAGTAAGCGTAGTGTTTATTATTTTTTTAAATATAAAATATCTCTGATTAGTTTTCTCAAATGGTGAAAGCCTTAACTTTCCCCCTGCATTTCCATCTCCCAGATAAACCACTGACTTTTATGTGCATAAAACCTTTCCAACTTTATTTTGTATCTTTATACACATACACACACATACAAAAATATATACTGATTGATTATGTATTCTTTCTCAGACGCATCACAGTGTATTTAATTATTGCTTTATTATAGACAGTTGGACTGTTTCCATCGTTTAATTCTTACAGAGAAAGCTCCAGTACAAAACCTTGTGTATTTCAATACTACAGTACCATACACACTGTATTTAATAGACAGTTACACAGATTTCTATAAATAATATTGCTGACCAATAGGGTATATGCATTTTAAATCATAACAGATGCTACCAAATTGTTCTCTCAAATAGTTATACCAATTTGTAGCCTTAAAGAAAATAACCCTCTTTAATTTGTTTATTTACTGGACATTGACTGTGTGCTGTACGCCTGGTTTATGGCTTCTTGGAACTTGTCTAGGAGAGAGGCATTTAACTGACACTCATAGAAAACTGTGTAACTGGACTTGTAATAAGTTTTGTAAGGGAGTAGGATAGGTTAGAATGGTAGTTTGTAACAAGACAGCCAAATCTAGACAGACTGGGAGCTTCTGAGGGTGATAGAGGACTCTAAGCAGTGGTGCTGTGGCCTTGATTTAACTACTGAATCTTAATGATTGAGCTGCAGTTTCCTTAGGTACGAAATTGGGTTAATAATACCTGCCTTATAGTCTTATTATGAGGGCTAAATAATATATAGGTATTTTATTTTTGTAGGCATATGTACAGATGTGTGCACATACTTAAGTATTATAATTACATGTGCCTATCTGAATGTGTGCTATCTACTTGATAGGTACTGGAACGTTCTTTATTCTGTTTAAATACTCCGGTCACCCCTTCTCCCCTCTCCTCTCACCACACTTCACAGATGGCAGCCTGCCTCCTTTCACAGTGAATGGACGTCATCAGTCAGGATGCCTTCACCTTCCCGTGGCCGAACCTGCTGGACCAGCCTGACCCTTCACTCCTCTCTCCTCCTTCTCTCCTGTCTCCGTATTCCTTGTTGGACAGAAGGGCTTGTGTGTGTCGCCACCTGGGTTCTTTGTTCTTTCTCTACCCCGATTCTCAGAACCCTTAGTTATCTATTCCTCATCCTGGAGGCGTCTGCTGGGTCCTTCTAACACCACTCGAACATGCTCAGGTCACTGTTAATCTTAAACACGTTCACACGCACACACGTGCGTTCACACACGTCCCGCCTTCACGCATCCACCGATTCATCCGAGAACCGTATGTCTAGTGGGGAAGACAGAGTGATAGGCGAGTGGAAATGCAGTATGTCAGACGTCGGTCCGCACGGTGGAGAAGAAGGAAGTCGGGGTCAGAGGAGGGCGCTGCTGCTCTAAACGGGACGACGGAGGGAGGCCCCGCTGGGTCCCGTCCTGCCGCCCCCGCCCCCGCCTCCGCCTGGCTTTCCCTTCCCGCTGCCCGAGCTCTCTCTGTCTCCGCAGTCAGACGCTCACTCCTGGCCCGGCTTCGAGCACACCACAGGGCGTGGCTCTCCAGTGACGCGTGTCATTCAGTCCAGTGGCCGGGTCCGGGCCGCGCTCTGCTTGACCCTCAGCCGCCTTTGCCTCTGCTTCTCCTACCCTCCTTCTTAAGACTCCCCCTATGGCCTGTTGCATCCCAAAGTGCCTTGGTTTTCTTCCTGCCTCTCTGGAGACTCTGATTCTTCTTGACTGAGTCATTCTCTTCTTCCTAGTCTTGAATGACGGAGTTTTAAAAGTTTCAGTCCTGGCCTTGTTTTTGCTTTTTGCTTTTCCCTCCCTTCCCGGTTGATCTTGTTCGTGCCAGTGGATCAGTTACTCTCTAGGCTCGTGTTGATCCAGTTGCTTATCTGTAGTGTGGAGCTCTGTCTGAATCCTGAGCACACGCGGTTCCCCACGTCTACACGGGGGCCCGTGGTTTCCCTCATGGAGGCTGGCCCCGGGCTGTCCAGGGCGCACGCTGGACCCCCACGCTGGACCCCAGCAGTCTTCTCGGACATTCTTTCTCTCTTACCTCCCCTTTTCAGTCTGTCACCGAGTTCTGTTTACTTTCCTTCTCAGTGTCTCTCAGATTTCTCCACCCAGCTCCGTTGCCGTTTCTCTCCCTGCTGAGTGAGGGACTGTCACCTCTCACCTGGAACGTGAGAGCTTTTTAACTAATCTCCCAGCATGCAGGATCCATCCCTCAAATCTATTATATTTCTCCATCAGTCTTTAAGAGAAGTGAGGAAGGAGAGAAAAACAAAGAAAGAAAAACCTCTGCTTTCAAACCTTCCTAGAGTTTCCCATTGAGGTAAAGATAAAGATGTTTGACGAGACGTACAGAACCACGTGTGATCCAGAACATAGGCTCTCGGAGAGAGGAACCGTCCTCTGCGTCGTGTCCTCACGCACCCCTCGTGCTGAGGACAGAGCCCTGCACACAGTAGGTGCTCAGCAAGCCCTTGTTGTAGAATCTGTCCCGCCTCCCCTCCCAGGCCCCAGCAGCGGCCTCTCAGCTCTTCTTCAGGGCAGTCGAGCATCAGCTTCCGCTGCCCCAGGTGCTGTGCCCCCCAGGCTGGCCGGGCTTATGTCTGTCTGTCCTGCAGCTCTCTGCTCAGACATCACTTTCTCAGGGATGGTTTTCTTTGACCTGTAGGCGGCTCTATGCTCTTAATACGCCCGGCATACTGTTCTCTCAGTGCTTCGTAACACATTCATGCCTTAATTGGTGGGATTATTTTCCTGATGTCTGGATTTCCCATTTGACCTAAAGCCCTGCTGAGTACAGGGACTGTCTGCTTCGCTCACCAGCCTGCCTTCATTTTCCAGGGGGTACCTGGCTGATAGTAGAAACTCAGTAAGTGTGTGGAGAGTGTATGTATAACAGGATTGTCTCACCTCTGTTCCACTCTTCTGTTCCAGGGGTCCATCAGCAAACATGGGTGGTGGTATGACAGGCACATGTTTCCTACTGTTTCCTACTCCGGTCCCACGAGGAGGTGCTAAGATATCGAGCGGTATGTGGCATGAGAGGAGACAGCGTTCTGATACAGGAAGGGGGTTTTTTTGGCCCTAAGAAATTCTAAAATTGTTTTCTAACCACTTTGATTTGTGTTATAAGCCAGTCTTTATAAAAGAGACCACATTATGGAAAAAATCATAGGAACTTCTTTATGAAGGAATATGACAGTGACTTAGTGCTTTATAAAGGACAGCAGTAGATACTTGAATTGTAAGAAACATGATTCATTTCTTTATGGTGAGTAAAATTGTAAATCATTGTTCATCACAACAATATATTTCACTGTCTCAACTCTTCAGCTTAATTGGGGTAGAAGAGGAAATATAGCTCCTGGTCTGTATTCCAGAAATGAACCTCTGGATAGCACTGCATCAAAGATTTTTACAAGTAAATAATTAATTGGTTTAGAGCAGGCTGACAAATATAATTAAGCAATTTATAGTGGAAATATTCAGTATTTCTCTAATTAGTGACAGAGGAATACCTGAGGCTGTGGTCAGATGAAATACTTCCCAGATGAGTTTTAAGATAAAAGGAAATCCAGAATTTTTCATCATATATTTCTTTATCATCAGTAATCAGAATTTTAAAGGAAAAGACTCTTACAAAGTAACAGTTGGATTATAGTTTATCAAGTTGTGATATATATATGCTATACATTTTCTTTATTGTATCTTAAATTGGACCCAATACATGTTCCATTTTGTAGTATGCCTTATTAATACTATTTATTTCACTTTTCTGTTGCTAAGAAACATATTTGGTGATGGAGAGTTAGTATAGAGGAGATAAGAGACTAATCTCAGAAATATATAAACTAGAGCTTTGTTTATTACACTTCATCAGTAGAAATATTGCTAAAATATATTTAAAATTTTCATAGCCTATTTTTCCAAAATATAGTTTATTCTTTGAACTATTTATAAGTTCCTATATTTATAATTGCCTATTAGAAAGTCAGTTTGAGACAGATAGAAGAAAATATAAGTGCATATATTTAACATTATATTTTTTAAAGCTATACTTGACTAAAATATCAGTAAAACAAGATATAACCCAACATAAAAAGTCTCATGAAGGGGAAACTCAGAAGTTTGTTATCTGCCAAAAAATTGTCATACCACACCACACTGGCTAAGAAGGAAGTGAATATTATTCTTACAGATTTTTTTTTAGTGAAAGATGAAATACAAATAATTTAAATTGAACTCTGTTTTGTGCCAAGAGTTTGACACAATTTAAAATAATTAGTTAAGGCTATCTCTTTTTTCCCCTCCAATTTTACTGAGATATAATTGAGATACATCACTGTATAAGTTTAAGGTGTACAGCATAATGGTTTGACTTACATGTAATATATTGTGAAATGAATATCACAGTAAAGTTAGTTAGCATCCATTAACTCGTATAGGTACAATAAAAAGAAAATGCGAAAAAAAGGAAAAAAAATGGTTTTTTTCTTGTGATGGGAACGCTTAGGATTTATTCTCTTAACAACTTCCCTGTATATCAGACAGCAGTGTTGACTGTAGCCATCATGCTGTACATTGCATCACTAGTACTTATTTATCTTATAGCTGGAAGTTTGTACCTTTTGATCATCTTCCTCCAGTTCCCCCTCCCCCCCTCCCCTGCACTTCTGGCAACCACAAATCTGATCTCTTTTTTCTATGAGACTGTGTGTGTGTTTGTGTGTTTTTTATTTAGATTCCATATGTAAGCGACATCATGCAGTATTTATCTTTCACTTAGCACAATGCCCTCAAGTCCATCCATGTTTTTGCAAATGGCAGGATATCCTCATTTTTTATGGCTGAATAATACTCCATTGTATATGTACCACAACTTCTTTATCCATGCACTGATTGATGCACACTTAGGTTGTTACCATGTCTTGGCTACTGCAAATAATGCTGCAAAAACATGGGGGTGCAGATATCGAGTTTGTTTTCATTTCCTCTGGATATATTTCCAGAGGTGGAATTGCTGGATCACATGGTTTTATTTTTAGTTTTTTATTTTTAGTTTTACTTTTTTGAGGCTCCTCCACGGCGGCTACACCAGTTTACAATCCCATCAGCAGTGCACAAGGGTTCCCCTTTCTCCACATCCTGGCCAGTATTTGTTATCTCTTGTCTTTTTTTGATGGCCATTCTAACAGGCATGAAGTGGTATCTCATTGTGGTTTTGATTTGCATTTCCGTAATGACTAGTGATGTTGAGCATCTTTTCATGTACCTGTTGGCCATTCATATATCTTCTTTGGAAAAATGTCTACTCAGGTCTTTTGCCTGTTTGTTAATTGGATTATTTGGGGGTTTTTTGCTATGGAGTTGTGTGAGTTCTTTATATATTTTGGATATTAGCCCCTCATCAGATATATCGTTTGCAAATATTTTTTCCCATTCTGTAGGTTGTCTTTTCACTTTTTGATTGTTTCTTTTGCTGTGCAGAAGCTCTTTAGTTGGATGTCATCATACTTGTTTATTTTTCATTTTGTTGCTTATGTTCTAGGTGTCATATCCAAAAAATCATTGTCAGGGAGCTTTTTCCTATGTTTTCTTCTAGGAGTTTCATGGTTTCAGGTCTCACATTTAAGTCTTTAATTCATTTTGAGTTAATTTTTGTGAGTGGTGAAAGATAAGGGTCTAGTTTTATTCTTTTACATGTGGATGTCCAATTTTCCCAGTACCATTTATTGAAGAGACTGTCTTCTCCCTATTGAGTATTCTTGGCTCCCTTGTCAAATATTAGTTGACTGTAAATCCTTGGGTTTATTTCTGGGCTCTCAATTCTTTTCCATCGACCTATGTGTCTGTTTTTATGCCAGTACCATACTGTTGTGATTACTGTAACTTTGTAATATAGTTTGAAATCAGGAAGTGTGATGCCTCCCACTTTATTCTTCTTTCTCAGGATTGCTCTGGCTGTTTGGGGTCTTTTGTGGCTCCACATAAATTTTAGAATTGTATTGTCTACTGCTGTGAAAAATGCCATTGGAATCTTAACAGGGATTGCATTGAATCTATAGATGGCTTTTGGTAGGATTGACATTTTAATAATATTAATTCTTCTGATCATGAACATGGGATTTCTTTCCATTTATTTGTGTCTTCTTCAATTTGTTTCATCAATATCTTGTAGTTTTCTGAGATCGTTCACCTCCTTGGTTAAGATATTCCTAAGTATCTTATTGTTTTTGATGCTACTGTAAATGGAATTGTTTTCTTTATTTCTTTTTCAGATAATTCACTATTACTGTATAGAAACATTACTGATTTTTATATGTTAATTTTTTATCCTGAAACTTTACTGAATTCGTTGATTAGAACTAACGGTTTTTTGGTGGAGTCTTTAGGATTTTTTACTTATAAAATCATGTCATCTTCAAGTAGAGACAATTTTACTTCTTCCTACCTGGTTCTGATGCCCTTAATTTGTTTATTTTCTTGCCTGATTGCTCTGGCAGGTTCTTTCAGGGCTGTGTTGAATAAGGGTGACGAGAGTGGCTCCTGGGTCTTGTTCCTGAGTTAGGCTACCTCTTCTTATTTGTACTATATTTAGACATAAGCTGTGTTTTTGGATTGTCAACTGTGTATTTTCTACATTGTTACCACCTGTGTGGTATTTCTTTTAAATTTCGTAGGAGCTTTAAGACTCTTCCTTTATACAGACATAATGTTAATTTTTTATACTGATTTTTTTACTGTGTTTATAAATGCACTTTGTATTAGTTTTTAATTGCTAATTATCACAAACTTAGCAGCTTAAAGAAACACAAATTTATTATCTCACAATTTGTGGGGGAGGTCAGTGAGTTCACATACTGGTTTGTGGGGTCTTTGCTCAAGGTCTTAGAAACTGAAATCAAGGTGCCAGCTGGGCCTGTGATCTCATCTGAGGTTTAGGACTTTCTTCCTTGTTCACTGATTGTTGGGAGAATTCAGTTCCTTGCGGCTGTATGATGGAAGTCCCTGCTTTCTTCCTGGTTGTCAACTGGGAACAGTCTTCGAGGCCACGTGGCCCTCTCTGCTGTGGCAGTTTGCTCCCTTAAGGCCAGCAGGAGAGCCTCTCTGGCTTTGAATCTCTCTGACTTCTTTGAAGGGTTTACCCGATTAGGTCAGGTTCACCCAGGATAATCTTCCTGGTGATTATCTCAAAAGTAGCTGACTTAGAGCCTTAATTATGTCTGCAGAATCCTTTCTGTCACATAAGATAACCTAATATGGGGGTGATAGTTCATCACATTCACCACCCAGCTCACACTCAAGGGGGAGGGGATGGTGCACCAGGACTTGAGGATTTTGAGGGGTGAGGTATGTCTGAGAGTTCTGCTTACCACAAACTTTGATAAGTTAGCTAAAACATGAAGTGTTTTGGAGATAATTATTATCTTCAAATATTATAACGTGTAAATCTTGTTCGCCTTCTTGGTGTGGTTGTTTTTTTGCATTTGCAGACATATTCTTATCTGTTCTTATCCAAATTTAGAGGCTGTACTGGAAATAAAATCACTTAGAAATGTCTTTTACACTCTTGACCTTTGGATCCTTGAAGCAGTAAAATCTCCCCAGCAGCACCATCTATCTTTGCTGACTCTGATTTATGGTTTAGAGGATACAGACACTGTCCATTTCAGCATCTGGCATAAAGTGTGCAGCCCAAGCCAGACCACAGGGAGAATTGCCAGCGATTCCAAATGCAGTCTGTTTCCTGCTGAATCTCTTGTATGCGATTGCTATCTATCTGATATTATACATGACTTTAGAATTATTCAGAAGTCTTAAGGTTACAGATTAGTGGTGCTATCTGAAAAAACTATACAGAATTGAATATTCTATACATAGGTACCTACACATCATGCATGTACACCTGTGTGTGTGTAACCATGTAGATTTATGTCTGTGTGGTATGTATATGTAAGTGTGTTATACAGCATTATTTTTACAGAAGCAGTGTTACTGATAAAGTATCCCTTGGGTTTTCTTTGATACCTGAGAAGTTTGGTAATAAAGTAGAATTGAACTTAGGGATTTTAATAAATTGAAAATTATGTACCATAATGGCCGCTATGTCGTCCTATGAGCATAATGAAAAAGTGGTGTGTAAGTTTTGAACTATATTTACTTAGGAAAAAATTAGAAGATAATTTTCAGGGAACTTTTTGCTCCTTCTATTTGAAGGTAATATTGATTGAAAGCGGCCTTTCTAAACCATTTACCACCATGAGCAGTAGTGCTGGTAGCTGTAGACAATTACGTAGAGAGAAGAGGTACAGACTTCTGTCCCATTCTTCTTTGTTCACATTTCTATGGAGAGACTTTTATTGTTCATTATTGTTCTGCTGTCTTCCTTGTCCATTAAGAATATTGAAATACCTTTCTAACTCTCTTACTATTGTCTGGTTTAACATAACCAGAAAGAATTCATCAAAGAGGCAAGTGTTGCCCTCTCTCTTTGTGACCTTCCATGTCGTCCTAAAGATGGACTTCCTGCTTTTTCATCTCACCACCTCTGTCTCTAGTCCTCTAATGCAGTAGAGACAACATCTTAAGTATTTCCAAGTATTTTCCCATAAATTTTAGGAACATGGAAGCTTCTCTTAAGAATTATCAACGTGGCAGCAATGCAGGCATCATTCCTTGTAGTAATTCTGATGCATTCATATCTTTTTCATTGATTTTTTAAAATATCCTAAGTTTCCTTGACACTGATGTATGAACATTTAGAAGGCAACTTTTCAGGGGGAAGAATATTGTGACTTTATAGGAGCTTATTTTTCTTGTTTGCTAAATAAGGTCTTTTTTTTCCCCCCCAAGGCTTAATTACTCAGAAAAAAAATCTTATCTGTTTCACATTTTCTACCATAAGATAAAATATGTTTTCCACTTTCATTATTAACCTATATGATTTTGACTTTGGGGAATGAATGGATTACACTGATGGTCTATTAAATTATAATTAGAAACAGCTGAGTACACTTAGCAGCTTTCCTAACATTTATAAGAAAGGAAAAAGACAAGTAGAGCTTGGATGAGAAATGTTTTATCAAAGAGGATAAAATTAGATGCAGATGATAAGTATTTTTAGTGATCTCCTGACTGCCAAGCCCACTCTCCTTGCATCTTCTAAAGCAACTTAGGATACCTAAATTTTTTTCTGAGTGCCAAGGGTGAAAATATTCACACATTGCAAATTAGTATCACATACCAAAATTCTAATTGAGACATAACTATTTTATGCATTTATATAATTCCCAAAATTGGTGTATAGCAAATACTTGTACAGTTTAGTCTGTTGACACCTTCTTATGCCTTTGGAATAGAAATATTTCTATAGAAAGATGGATATATAATAAAAATCACACTTAGAACTGTCAGTTACACTTTTAGAAGCATCCTGTCTTTTCCATCACCCAGTCCCTGTGCATTTGATTCTTTGAAATAACCACTGCAAAATGTCATCTTATAAAAATGCATTATACTTACAGAAATGTTTGGGAACATAACATCCCTTCTGTTGGTAAACGGTTGACCTAGTTACAAGGTCAGTTCCCTTATAATTACTTAATTACAAAAATTTGACCTGTTATCTCATGTGAAGGCCATTTATAGCATTAACTGGACCTATGGGGATCTCAGAGGTATTAGGATTGTTATTTTTGCTTTGTTTTTATCAGCTGGAGATTTAAAGGACAGGACATACTAGTAAAATTTGTTATTTTTAAGTGTGAAAATGTGCCAATGAGGCATTTATTATTTGTGTTTTATTTGTAACTGAGATACTTTAGAGGCGGCAGGCACCACACAGATCATCTCCAAACTCTGTTTAATATGGTGAGGACACAGAGGCCCAGCAAGGTTGAGCGGCTTGTTCAAGGTCACACAACCATTACTGTCAAGAATCAGGTCTGTTATTAAAGGTGCATATGGATTCTGTGAGTGGCACATGAAACATTTGATGACGCTCCCAGGCAGGAAATAGTTCCTCATAGTGAACATAAATTACTTCCTCTTGTTAGATACTTGGAAGAGATGGAAAACAGCTGATGCCTGCAATGCCAGTTCTCATATAACTTCATTATTTCTTGTTATTTAATTACCATTTCTCCTAATCTTCTTCAAGAATGACTTGCCTGACAGTATTATATTTGTTGTGTTTTTGGTTTTGTTTTTAACTACAGCAGTATGTTGTTTCCGAAGGATGCTTGGTATATGGTTCCCAGGACCAGCACACAATCGTGGGTCCCCTTGTTGACAAATGATTAGGAATTTCTAGGTGGCAGAACAGAGCAAGCATTACACTCAGTGCAGGGCCCTGCATGAACGTATGGGCCGCACACCTGTGAAGCTGGCACTATGGTTCTGGGTGTTTTGTCTGAAACTTTCTTGTTAAAAATTAATATACCATACTACGGGCTTAAATATTTTGATACACTAGAGAGATTAACTTTTTTTTTTTGATCCAACAAGATAATTTTCTGTTCTTTCTCTGTTGATGCGTTTATGCTGGGTAATACTGTTAAAATTTTTTCCCAAGATTTCCTGAGGAGGAATGCTAGAGTTATAAAACTTAGAAATAAATGTATGTGCTGTTTGGAGTAGTGGTGTCTAGATTCAGGAACCAAGTGACCCAGAAACTGATACTTGATAGGCAGTGTCCACTATGTAATTTGGTCTGGGGCATTTAATTTGTAGGAGGATGTTTGACAATTTAAAAAAAAGATGTGACTATTTTCCAAAAATCTTTGAATGGAAGCAGCTTGCATCAGCTAGCCTCTTTTATATTAATACACATCATTCAGTGACACTGCACATGTTTTACCAGGGATGCTGAATTTCACCTAAGTGAGATGCTGGTAATCTTTTTACACACAAGTGAGAATATAATATAACCTGATGTTTGTATATGCATTTTACATGTACCCTGGCTGCCTTTTTTGTTACATCTTTTTTTTTGATGTGAATAATGTTCAGTGTTTATTTGAATAATGTTGATGGAGCATATAGAAAATATGCTTTTAAAGTAAACAATATTTGAAGCTTTGCATAGAAAAAAGATGAACGTACCTTTGAAAAAAAGACTAAATAATAATTCTGTCCAGGTGGTTAGGTATACCTGAGTGCTAATTTCTGTCTTTTCATGACTTTGTAGATATTTTATTTTCAGATATAAAAAGTTAAAATTCTATTTTATAACATAAATATAGTAAAAATGACATATCCTGTAAGTTGTTTTCACAGAAATCTTTATTAATACTAACGTTTAAAAATTATTGCTTTATTAAAAACTTACCACATGACAAATAAATGTACATTTTTTATTTCTGTGTATTGGTATTAGATTTTTTTCCAAATCTAGAGCTGAATATTTATGTGGGACTGTCTTTTTTCGAGAGAAAAATAGGATTTTTGAACAGTAATGCTATTTGACTGGATAATTAACTTTTAAAAGATATGTATATATTAGAATAAGTTAAGAAAAGGTGGTTCTTTTTTTTTAATACATTGGCATTTTGTAAGTTCCTCCTTTGTAGTCCTAATATAAATTTTACCAGTAGTAAAAAGAATTCAAATTTGTATTGCCTTTTTTCTGTTCATCCTCTTTTTAAGAGATAGCCAACAGTGCCACCATCAGAACAGACAGCCTTTTCTCATCATAAGTATTGGTTTCCTCAAAAAAAAAAAAAAAAAAAAAAAAAATCCTACACTGAAGGATGGTTGAAAAACTGCATGTGTTTAAACAGACATGTAAAAAATATTGGGAGATAACCAATGACGTAATGAAACTGCTTTTGATTTATTTTATGATCCAGTCAAATTCCTAAAATTATTCTTCAGAAGCATGTTAGTAATTTAGATAGTTACATTTGGCCAAGTCATTCTGTCTCGGTAGCATTATATTGATGCCAGTTTATTGTTATCATCTTTAATTTGTTATTGAAAGAAACGATCCTAAACAAGAATATGAAAACGTGAAAATAGTCAGACTATCTTGGCCTGATTACATCTTCCATTTTGAGGGCAATTTTTTCATTCTGCCCTTTCCTTTATATATGATTTATTTTTTAATAATGGAACTTTAAAGTTAAATTGTCAAGTTAATTATAATTACGGTGGTTTCAGAATCTATATTAAAGCATAAGATTCTTCTTTCATGGTCTGATACTTACATGATACGGTATATTTATTTTTGAATGAAAAGAAACCTGGTCCCCATCTTCCTGTTGACATCAAACAGTCTTCTGATATGCTAATCCAGAGTGAGGGAAAGCACATAGACTGGCTTTATTTGGACTCATTCCAAGTCTGAAAGAAAATTATGTGTATAGAACTGATTTTGCAGCATTGCCCCCGTAGAATGAAAACCGATGCTGACACAGTCTGCAATTAATAAGACTTAACGTTGAAACATGATATGGGAGGTTTTCACCATTTTAGTATTAACCCTGATTTGCTTTTTAATATCCTGGTCATCTAATTGTTACTTGTTTTTTTGCTACTGATGTAATAGCTATTGAAATTGCTAATAAGTTCATTTCTATAGTATGTGTTCCAATAAAGATTAACCTGAAGTGATTCGCTTTTCCTTAAAGATTTATCCTTTGGCGTATTGAGTGCATATGAGACAGTAGATATAACCCTTTGCTAAGTATGAAGTAGGGATACTAGCAGATTTGTTTCCCTGTATTGTTTTTCCTTTCAGCCTGCCCTCAACTGGTCACAGGGTCAGGAACTGACACAGCTCATTATTTTGGAATCATCTGAAGTACCATTCTCCATATTCAATAACAAAAAAAATCAAATTAGTTGAACTTTCAAAAATGTCAAGTCACCAGATAAAGTGCATTAAAGCACGTATTTAAATGTCGATGTCTATTAATAAATGTGTATCTTAAAAAGTTAAAATTGTCTGAAAATTTGTTTAAATGAAATACTTCTTCATGCTGTTCATTTATAGATTTTGCTAAGTAGGAAACCAATTACACTTTTGTTTTTGAAAAATAATTTTTATGTAAAGAATCTTTATAAATCTTATGAAGCTACAAACTGTGTTCTTGAATCAGCATATTATTAGTATATTCTTCTAGCAAAGGTAATGTAGAAAAATGGGCATGAATATGTACCTTTGGTTTTGCAGTTATTTAGTTATTGCCCTCTTATGCGTGATGGCCCACTCCTTCCAAACTAGCATATTTACGCTCAGCTTTTTTGCCCTGGTCTTCCTGTAATGTTTTGCTCCCATATTTAGTTTCATTCGTTCAAAGCAAAGTACAAGTTTGACTTGGAGTATGCAGTGGAAATATTCATGAAAACTTTTCACATAAATCCCTTTTATTTATTTAATTTTTAATAAATTAAGTGATATTTCAAATCACCAAGGATGGTTCAATATTTAAAGGAATTCTACTTCACTACCTTCTGTCAAGAGAAGGACGGTCTTGTAATGAACATAATCACCTCCAGGTCTCTAGACTCTTTTATTCCGGCTATTCTTAAAATAAGATCTGACATCCTCCTTTTAGGATAAGAAATTACTTTATGTGGATGTTAATTTTTTGAAATAGATGGACACCACAAAGACGTAGCATGATATGGCTTGTGCTGACCTTAGATACAATAGGGAGACATTTAAGCCATTGTGTCCGGTAAAAATCTTGGTATCCTTTCACTATGGAAAATCATGTTTTTTAGCTGGTAATAGGTAGATAAAAGTAGGTGTTTTTCTGACTGAAGTCAGAATCTAGTCTGAAGATAGTTTCTTTTTTTAAATCTTATTTAAAATTTTTTAAACAGCATTTTAAGAAACAAAAGAGGCTAATTCCTGAAAGGACTGTTTGGAAGTACTTCGTGCAGCTGTGCAGTGCACTGGAGCACATGCATTCTCGACGAGTCATGCACCGGGGTGAGTTCAGTCATGAGTAACTTTTAGTGTTGGTGTCAACGATGCACAGTATCAGGCTTTCCCAGGTAATTTATTTCCAAGTTTTGATTTTACTAGAATGATAAGCCTTTAAGTGAAGCCTACTTGGTTTTTTTTAAAATAAGAATGAGAATTAGTTATTTTTCTGTTTGACTTCTTTTTTTTTTTTTTTTTTTTTTTTTTACTGATTATGTTGGTAAAAGAAAAAAATAGATGCAGGAAAGCAGTTGAACATGCATAAGGAAGAGTTTTTTGGTTTTTTTTTTTGATGAACTATACATTACAGCTACTTAGATTTTTAATGTTCAGCATTCACTGTTAATATATTCTTAGTTATCAGTCAAATGGTTGGGTGGAATGTATGAAGGTTACATCACTAAGGCATTAATCCCTTGATTTGGGGGTTTGAAAGATTTCAGTACAATTTATTTAAGCAATTAAAATTTCTAAGGTCATCTAAGTAAATAATTACCTGTGTCAGAGTTATGATTTTATATTTTATGTAAACATGTCAATAAATTACTATTTAGTGGGATATTCTATTTGAAATTGATATAAGAAGGGCACAAATTTAGTTTGTGCTTTGAATTTCACAGAAGTTTATTTGAAAATGGAAAACAAAATGCATTTTAAATGAAAATGAATAGTGATCATCATCCTGCATTGATGATTATCTGTCTATCAGGGGACTGAGAACTCAGAAATATTAGGCTATATGAAAATTACTCAAAATAATTGGTTAAAAATTCAAACTGACTTTCATTTTTGAGATATATTTTAAATTCAACAGTGAGAAGTGTTTTTTAATCCCTTGAATATACTTAAACTGACATCATCTTTCACCTGATCCCTTCATTTATTCACAGATATAAAACCAGCTAATGTGTTCATTACAGCCACTGGGGTGGTCAAACTTGGAGATCTTGGGCTTGGTCGGTTTTTTAGCTCCAAAACCACAGCTGCACATTCTTTAGGTAAGAGACACAATATAATTTCATTCGGTTATCTACCCCCCTTCCCCCGACCCCACCCATATGGTTAAAAATGTAAGGGATGTACAGATTACATGCTAGCTTTTATAGTCTAAATAAAACTATTTTAAAAATCATCAGGTCCTGAGCTGAAACCTATCAGGTATAATGTATCCATTCATGTGACAGTTGGATACTTCTGTTAGTTTGAGCCTCAGGCAGGCATTTAGTAAAAGAAAATGCTAATGAACAAATCTAGTGGTTTTTTTTTTGAGTTCGAAATGTCTTTATTGTGCCCTCACTCTTTTTTTTTTTTTTAATTTTATTTATTTATTTTTGGCTGTGTTGGGTCTTCGTTGCTGTGCGAGGGCTTTCTCCAGTTGCGGCGAGTGGGGGCCACTCTTCATCGCGGTGCGCGGGCCTCTCACTGTCGCGACCTCTCTTGTTGCGGAGCACAGGCTCCAGACGCGCAGGCTCAGTAGTTGTGGCTCACGGGCCCAGTTGCTCCACGGCATGTGGGATCCTCCCAGACCAGGGCTCGAACCCGTGTCCCCAGCATTGGCAGGCAGATTCTCAACCACTGCGCCACCAGGGAAGCCCAACAAATCTTTTGGGCTTTTAATCATTGCCATGGATCCTTCCTTTTCTTTTACATTAATAATATTAAGATAATATGAAGAATAAACCATATCTTGAAAAAGGACCTCACCTGACCATTAAAAATACTATAGTTGTTTGTAAATGTTTATTTATTAAAGTAACATACATGGTTGTGATTGCTGCAGAGGGGGGACCTAGAGATGATCTATGGCTAAGGAGGAAGATATTCCCCTAAGTTATAAAGAAGAAGATACTTGTAATTTATTCATTCTAGAGCTGATAATATACGAGTGTCCTTTGTACCTAAAATAGAACTGAATGTAGCTATTACAACATTATATTAATGGAAAGAAGGTTGTCCAGTTTAGAAACAATAGAAATTACTAGGAAGAAATAATTTTTAAATTGAATAACTTAAAGGGAGTGATAGAGCTTCTCCTAAAACTCTTCAAATCAGATTGTCCCCTTGTAATATGACTTTGTCAAAATGGTAACAACCAAAATAAAACAAGGATTAAGGTAAAAATAAGTTGGCTTTAATTTAATGATGCCCCATCTTTGGTGAAAGATGAAATCATTGAAAACAATTGATTTTTTGGATAAAATTATTGTTTTTAAATGAGAAATAAAAAAATTTTAAATGGCTTGATGAGGAATAAGTGAGTTACACTAAATAACGAAGTAGTGAAACAAGCATCTGAATTAGTTGACTGGACATTTTTAAATGGCTTTGTCACAAAAGTCCTGTGTGGCCTTGAACCTGTCATTTAATTCTTCTGTATCTAGGATAGTGTGTGGCACATAAGTAGGCACCTGATCAATATTTGCTGAATGACAAGATATTGGGTCCTACATTAAGGAGTGGTGGGAAGATAATACTTTACTCTTTACACAGAGTTTCAGTTTTGTCCAGTACTTTAAGAAAATAAAATTTCAACGGATGCCGAGTAACAATGTTTTAGTTTCTTCTTTCACTTTACATTTATTCTTGCAGAACATTACAATTTTTTCAGGATAGGAAAATTTGATATGAAGTTCCATAAGAAATGCATAATTTTGCAGAGCACTTTAATAAAGTTTTATTTGGAAGTTCCAACTCTGACAATGCAAATAGTAGAGGATTTCTGTGAAGAAAACTTTAGACTGTTCCAAGCCAGTGCCACTGATCGTTAGGAAAGATAACGTGTTCACTGTTACTCATCTGAATGGAATGTCCTAACAGCACTCTGTTGTTAATCTACTTAGAAATGCTAGGTTACAGTTACACACGCACACACATACATGCACACAGGCACAACTGCACGTACCCATGCTCCTGCACACATATATATGTATTGTGTAAATGCTGCTTTGCAGGCTGTCGCTCTGAGCATGCCGTAGTTGCCTGACCCTAAGTATCCAGCATATTATGTGAAAACCAAATCTTAACAGTTTAGGAAATGGGCTTCTTTAGCTTGCCTGTCACTGCCTCTTACAAAAGTTCTCAGTGGGGTTTACAAACGTGTATGCATGTCTTAGATTTAGGTGATGTGTTATTATATGATATAGAGAGTAAAAATTTAATAGATTTAATAATTCATTAAGAATTTCTAACATCAGTTTTTATCTAAATCAATTCACTTAGGGTCATGTAGTTGTGTGTGTGTGTGCGTATGGACACACACACATATAAATGGGGATGCCCATAATTATAAAACATTCTGAGACACACCTGAAGTACAGCCAGTGAGGAAGTAGCAATGAGACTGGTTTGTTTGATGAATGAATCAATAGAAAAATAATTTCTTTCACAAGTATTTTTGTTTTCCATATTATTTTGAGAAAAATATTCTTAAAATAAGAAAACATGCTTTATTCCTGCCTATCTTCTCTGTGAAGTAAAGATTTTGATGGTTTGAAACTGAAGTTCACTAAGCAAAGTACGTTGAACATCAAGAATTAAAGTTTGAGCTCTAGCCTACCAAGGTATTTGGACCCAATAAAAATCCTGTGTAGAAGGATCAGGAAAAATTCTCTGCTAACAGAGAATATGTATAAAATAACAAGGACAGAAATTGTGACATAGACTTATGTTTGTTGACAAGTTGACCCTAATTTTTGCTTTTAAAGAATTATTGCCCTCCTGTGTTACTGACATATATTTTTATTTTTAAGAGCAAATTTAAAAGATTGCTTTTAAAATAAACAATAAGGATATATAGTTCAGCATAGGGAAATTTATCCATTATTTTGTAATAACTTTAAATGGAGTATAATCTGTAAAAATATTGAAACACTGTATTGTACACCTGAAACTTATAATATATAAATTATAATATAATAAAAAATAAAAGATTGCTTTTATTTTTCCAAAAAGTACTTGAAAATGTGGCCACCTATACAAATTTATTTTGCTCACAGAAAACATGATAAACTGTATGTTTTATAGTATGTTGATTTTTTTCTGATTTTGCTGAGGATTAAATCTGTAGGGCATGATTTTATTTATTCACAGTGCAGGTTTAAATATTAGTGAAACTACAAATGAATGAGATCTGTATATCGTTCATAAAGGAAAATCTGAATAAGTTTACTTTGAATGAAGTCTGTTCTGGTGCCAAATTTTGTTTACTTTTGTAAAGGAGATTTTTCTCAGGAATTTAATTCAAAAAGGCAAAAATACCTAGGATTTTAGAAACATCTTGTTGTAGTAACAGATTTATACTTTATTTCAAAATACATTTTTTTCAAAAATCAAAGATTTTTCACTTATTTTTATTCAATCATTAGTAAGGAACACACTTCCAAATTTTTTTGTATTTAACAGTCCTTAAGAGATTGTCAAGTCCTTGAATTTTTCAGTTGTCTCTTCAATTTCTATCTCTTATTTGTATCATTTAATTACATGGTAACATATCGACATGCAGTAAAATCTCTGGTTCTCTCACATTTTCTGTAGCAAATGAAGTTGTGTAGGTGGCCACGTTTCCAGTCAGTTTTCACAACCAGTTTTTTAACTAAGGAGTATGTCAACATAGAATAATAATAATTCCTTAAATTCAGGGTTAAAATTACAGATACTAAATCTGATGTTGCTGGATGTTCAGACCATGTTCAGTTCTTCAAAATTGGAAAAAAAAAAAAAAATCTCAGAGGCCTTTAGTTTTTCTTCTGCTCCCACCACACAGTGTCTCCCAGTCTCTCCACTTTCTGTCCTGTCCTCCTTAATCCACAACAGCTTCATGTTTGGACTAGGAAAGTATCCTCCCTTGTTTGTAATATTCCTTCCCCAAAGACATTATCTGATCATGTTACTTCCTCCAAATCTTTGACTGTTCCCTGTGGCCTAAAGAATATCGTGAAAAGTCCTTGGCTTCGCGTTTGGGGTCCTCTAGGTCGGTGTCTGCTGGCCCACTCCCGTCTTTGGCTACCCACCTACCTCATGATATCCGCCGTGCTTTTCCTCTTGCCTTGTTCTGAACGTGAGACAGAACGGAGGACACCTGGATTTACCTGCCCATTCTTCTGTAGGACCCTGATCAAGCCCTTCATTCACTTTTCTCAGGTTCAGTTTCCTGGTTTCTAAAAATGGAAATGTGGGTAATAACCGTCCTATGTCAAGCAGCCCCTAACCTAATGATAAAATGAATGCAAACATGTTTTCTTTTTTTTTTTAATGAGCTCCTGACTTATTTATTTATTTATTTATTTTATTTTTTTGGCTGTGCTGTGTCTTCGTTTCTGTGTGAGGGCTTTCTCTAGTTGTGGCAAGCGGGGGCCACTCTTCATCGAGGTGCGCAGGCCTTTCACTGTCGCGGCCTCTCTTGTTGCGGAGCACAGGCTCCAGACGCGCGGGCTCAGTAATTGTGGCTCCCGGGCCCAGTTGCTCCGCGGCATGTGGGATCTTCCCAGACCAGGGCTCGAACCCGTGTCCCCTGCATTGGCAGGCAGATTCTCAACCACTGCGCCACCAGGGAAGCCCCCAAACATGTTTTCTGAACACTGTAAGTTGCTGTATAAATGTTAAGTTGCTTATGTTAACATGACAGTGGTGTGGGGAGAAGAGGAGAGGGAAGTCATGTGAAATTTATTTATTCTGTTGAAATACCTGAACTGATTCATTCAAAGACACAGGTGCTATTCCAGGGCATAGGAACGTAGCCTGAACAGGTCAAGTGCTTGTCTACATGGCTCTCACCTGGTGGCGGGAGGGAACAGATAATAAACAAACAAACAAAGGAATAAGATGATCTGTTAGCCTGTGCAGGGAGTGACTAGTGGAGGGAGCACTTCAGAAAGGGCGAGGCCCCTGCCAGGAGGTGGTGTTTGACCTGGGATGAGAAGGATGCAGAAGAGCGGCTATACTAGGTCCCCGGAGAGTAATGTCCCAGGCTGACCAGCAGCAGTTCAGACAAGGGGCTGCTGCAGGACGTGCTCTCCTGCAGGAGGTTTGCTGGGTCAGGGTGCAGGAGGGCCTCAGCCACACGAGGGGAGGTTCACACCTTATTCCGAGCACAGGGCCAGCTTTGCAGGGCTGGCATGAGGACAGCCACATAATCTGATTTGTGTGAGGACCGAGCCACAAACCTCCGTCTTCCTTGGGGTCATCACGCCCACTGTTGCCTCCTCTCCTCAGGGCCTTCTCTGTCCTGGTAGTTTCTTCTTTGGCTCCTAGATGGCCTCTTAGTATGTGCTGCCCAGAGCTACCTCATTTGTGCTCCTCAGCCCAGTGAGCACCAAGTTTATCCCTGTCTGATCTGAGCTCTAGAAGGTTCTTTGGTTTTTGTCCCCTTCCCTTTTGTTTTCTACATGCACTTATGTTAAGTCAGATCTTCATTTAGCATTTTTGTATTGATTGGGACAGAGGATGTGGCTGGGAGACTCGTTGTAGGATTACACGTATTCCTAGGTGTAAGCTTTGCTGTTTTCTTTCATATTGTTTATCAATCTTACAAATGTAACAGATGTTAGAAAATGTGTTACGTGCATGTATCTATATCTATATCTACATATATCTTTAAAATTTGTGATGAGGACTCCTCCTCTCTCTGGAGTCAAGCTTTTTGATCGTCTAGATACGGGGCCGTCAGACTTCTTGATAGTCCCCCCCACTCGCCCCCTGCCCCAGCAACACCGTGATCCCCATGGGGACCTAACTGCGTATAACTGAAGCACGAGTTCCATGCGACAGTGTTCTCTGCTGTAACTGCAGTGCATTCTGATGCTGTCTGTTCTATTTTGTGTTACTAAAAATAATGGTATTTGCAACCCAGTAAATTGATTTCCCAACTCATTAATGGGTGATAACCTGCAACTGGGAGAACATTAGTCTGTGTTTACAGTACTTTCATGCTGTTCCATTTACTTAAAGACAGATTCCCATTTTTCCACCTTCTCCTTGTAGACCTTCCCCTGTCCTGCTCTCTGGCCAGTTCGGTCGGTCAGACGTAGTGCGTAGTGCAGTCATTTACAGACCTGCGTGTGCTCCTGGAGGTGGGGAGTAACGTGCCTGACTGTTCCGTACAGTTTGCAGCCGTTCAGCTCCCTGAGGTCCTCGCAGGCGGACGTGAGCCATGGATGCAAACTGTTCCCCTTCTAGAGCCCAGGAGACTGAGGCACAGGAGGCGAACGGGCTTTGCACCTGGAAACCGGTGAGGCGAGCTTCCCTAGTCTGCGGTCCCTCTCCCACCCGGCACTGTATGTTTTTGCTGTATGCGGACCTTGTGGCGTTTTCCCTGACTCTGCCACTGTTTTCCGACTTGATGTTACATACCTCCATCGGGGTTACCTTATCCCGCTGTGCACATAGCTGAGGGGCCTACAGGTGAAAGTGCAATTTGCCCCCATCCTGCACTTGACCGTTCTGCACGCCCAAGACTCAGAAGTAAACAGGACGGAAGTCTTTCTTCACAACCATTCTGTCTACCAGCAACTGGGGCTGATATTTCTGAGGAAGTGGCTCTTCTAGACTGAAAACTAAAACTTCACCAAAACCTGTGAAGTAGGAACATGGCAGTCAAGGTGTAATTTTTCTCATGTCACCTTGGATTATTTTAAAATAACCCAAATATATGATTGTTAGTCAAACCATATCAAACTGCCCTAATTTCCTGTGATAATGACCCAGAGGAATCGTCCACGGCTACTAAATATCAACAGCAAACGTAGCAATGAATATGTGCACAGCATTTATTATTTGCAAGCAGTTTTAAAGCACATTTTCTCCTGTTCCTTCATGTTGTGTAGGGGGTAGGGTGGGGATTACTGAGCGCACTCTATTTGATACTGAACCTGACCCCACTCCCACACCATCCCTAGAATTCCTGATCCTTATCCTGTTTTCATTTTTCTGTTTTTCTTAGGACTTCGTATCTTCGAACATGCTGTGTTACTTACTTATTATGCTTAGTACTTTCTGTCTTTCTGCCTCAGCCATATGGAAGCTTCATGAGGACCGGGATCTTCATGTTTTTGGTTCTCTGATGTATCTCAGATGTGTAGGAGAGGGCATTGCACATAATAGATGCTCAGTGCGTACTGATCAAATGAATTAGAGACAGGCTACACATCAAAGGATGGATTTAACTAAATATATCAGTAAGTATAGGTTAGATTATGCTGCAGGAAGAAATAGTGACAGCATTTAGTTGCTTAGCACTGAAGCGTATTATTTCTCTGGTCACCCGGAATCAGCTGTGGGCCCCGTGTGGGTCCCGGTGGCCGCCCTCCCTCCAGGTGGTCACTTGGCATTTCAGGGGGCTTCAGTCTTGTGTGATCTTCATGAGACGAAGAGATCATGGAGAGTCACTTACTGGCTCTTAGTTAAATCTTTCTACTTGAGTGTAACACATTAATTCCCATTCGTATTTTATTGGCTACAACAAGTCTCATGGCCGCATCCATCTTAAAGGAGTGGATGAATAATTCTCCCAGGTGTTCAGGAAGAGGAGAACCGGAAACAGTGAAGGTGAGCGTTGTCCCCCTTCATTGTCCATGAGATGAAGGAAAAATACCTCATTCATTTGTTTATGTGGTTTGTACTCCTTCTCTCCTTGTTTATTTTTGTGACATATTTGTAGCTATTGCACCTGAAGGGTAATTAGCTCTCTTGATGGGATTGTGTGGCTGGGGGGAAGGAAGAGGGAGCCATGGATAGCCTTAGGGAGTGTCCATCATTCTGAATTAGGAGATTCTGAGCAGAGAGATTATTTTTAAATCCAGAATGATTCATGAGGTGCGCTAGAGTATTGATCCCTGGTGAGTTTTCTCTTGATCAGTAAATCTGTAATTTTCCCTCCTGGATGTACTTGTGATAGGGACCTTATTTTGGCCAATTTAAAACATTTATAATAAAAATTATTACTTACCAAACTTCAAACACCAGCTGTGGACTGAGTGCCATGTCGCACATGAACTGCTTTCTCTTCTGCATCTCTAATTCAAATCTTTAAAGTGGTTGTGATTACCTGGTTTAGGGTCCTTTTCAGTTAGGGAACAACCAGAGCTCTTTTAAATGATAAAAGATCATCATTTTATTCTTCTTATGGTAAATGTATTGGCTTCTACCCCCCCCCAAAAAAAACCCCTCAAAGAATGTACCTCATCCCATCCCCAGACTGTCCAGTGAACTCGTAGAGGTCGAGGATGCTTTAGACCACAAGCGTTTCCTGCGGGGTTCTTGGCCTGTGGCTGGCTCGGCACGTGGAATTGGCCCGCGTGACGTGTGAATCGTCAGTGCATTTGTATTGCTTTCCTATTGCTACCCTAACAAATTCCCACAAATGCAGTGGCTTAAAACAACAGAGGTTTATTATTTTTGCAGTTCTGTAGGTCAGAATTCCAACATGGTTCTCACCCGGCTAACATCAGGGCGTCTGCAGAATTGCACTTTTTTCCGGAGCTTCGAGGGGAGACTTATCCGGGTTGTTGGCAGAATCCAGGTCTTCGGTGTTGCCGGACCCAGGCCCCTTTTTCCTTCCTGTGTCCTCCCGAGGCTGCGTCTCACCTTCTGAAGCTGCCCTCATTGGCTTCTCCCTCCTTCCTCCATCTTCAAGTCCCGCAGTGGCAGGTGGAGACCCTCTCACACTTGGAATCTCCCCTACCCCTGCCCTTGCAAATGTCACGGACAGGCCAGGGTAGTCTCCCTAGCTTCAGGTCCCTTTGCCGTGTGATGTGACGTTCACGGCATAGCACCAGGGGCCAAAGTGCTGCCCGCCTCCCGGATTGGTCGCCCTGACGGCTGGAGAGGCTTTGGTGTCCTCCTCTAAAGCCCGGTAAGGTGGCATGCTTTAAAAGTCAGAGGTTTTAACGGAAGTTCACGGTACTGAAGTTAATAAGCACTTGCTTTTTTAGACAGATGTCTTAACGTTAAAATTTCCCATTTTTAATTATAGACTTTCATCAGTGATATGTGTTTACTTTTCAAGGGAGAAAATACCACGCTTGCATTCATGTAAGTTTTGCAAGCAAGTCCTTTTCTATCATTACTATTAGTTTATTAACAGTTCTTTTTTTTTTTTTTTAATTATTTACAAACGCTTATTTAATCCTCAAGGGTCGTCTGTCCTTTGTACCAGTCTTACTTTTGAGTGCCTTGCCTCCTCATGGACAGAAATATAGGAGGAGATAGAAAGTAATTTTAACAAAACTTAATTAGAAAAATTACACTGCCATAAAATATAACCACATTATGTACTCCAAAGGTATATGTAAGTAATTAAGGGTAGTTATCTGCTATTCAAGCAAATCTGTTTGCATCAAAGTTGCATTTATTATTTACAATGAAGTGTTTCCTGTCTGATGGCTTGCTCTAGTGAAAAGGAGAAAAAAAAACAAAAAACAGCTTAATCATGTTCTAATATGGCATTTTACTTGCTTTCTTAATGTCTCCCGGAAGAGCAAAGGTAGTTTTCTTTTTGCATGTACGTGTGTGATTTAGTTATTATATATGCTTGTTGTACCTCCCGAGGATGGAATAGATTTTTACAAAGAGCTGGCTAGGGTGCTCTGATACTGGTCCTTGTGCTGGACAAATACTTGAAACCTCTTGGGGGGAAATTGTGTTGTTGTTGTCGTTGTTGTTTGCGTTACAGGGTTGCTTGAACTCCTCTTTCCCTTTCAAAATGAGACAATGGTTCTCTGATTTTGTAATGTTGCCAGCTGAGTAAACGCATGGCCGTCGTTCCACCAGCATCAGAATTTTCACACTGGAGTCTCTTGAGTGTACAATTGATGCTCCCCACACTATTTCCAAGTGTGATATATCCTCTGATTACAACTTGGAAAATTAGTGTTCTTGAACCAGGCATTAAAGCAGTTTCATTTTTGGTGCCAAATGCCACCTGCGGTCACGTGCTTGTCCTTCCCACACCTTCCCTAGCACCTCTCTGTGGGTCTTTCCTTGGCGTGTACCCCATCATAGTTCAGCGTGGTTTGGAGCCTTAAAGGCAGCATATGCTTGGTCAGTATTAAAGACTACTTTCACTGATTTATTTTTAACTTGCAGTCCTTTCTTGACTTAAATAATCAGGCTGGGAAGAAGCTATTATCTAATTGTAAACTGTGCATGTTTAACCTCTCAGCTACCATAACAATATCTGTTTGAAACAGAGTAGCTGCAGAGAAGCACTGAACCCTGACCCTCACTCCTGGCCTTTGGTGTGTACATGCTGAGACTTGTAGAAGAGTTCTCTGCTGCTTAATTTGGAAAGATACAGATTTTTTTTTCCCAGTCTTATTTCACAGTCGTCAATTTTAATGAAATAACTGTTTAAATGCAAGGGACGGAACGACCTGGCTTGAATTCTACATCCACACCTTACTAGCTTTGTGATCTTTGGCAAATTACCTGACTTCCTTATGCGTCCTCTCTACAGCAAGATAATAGTAGTAACATCTCATTAAACTACCTCTCGGGGGCTTCCCTGGTGGTGCAGTGGTTAAGAATCCGCCTGCCAATGCAGGGGTCACGGGTTCGAGCCCTGGTCTGGGAAGATCCCACATGCCGCGGAGCAGCTAAGCCCGTGCGCCACAACTACTGAGCCTGCGCTCTAGAGCCCGCGAGCCACAACTACTGAGCCCACGAGCCACAGCTACTGAAGCCCGGGCACCTAGAGCCCGTGCTCCGCAACAAGAGAAGCCACTGCAACGAGAAGCCCGCGCACCGCAACCAAGAGTAGCCCCCGCTCGCCGCAACTAGAGAAAGCCCGCGCCCAGCAATGAAGACTCAATGCGGCCAAAAATAAAATAAATAAAATAAAATAAATTAATTTATAAACTACCTCATAATAGCCCCCATTTCACTAGCCAGTGAGCCCCATGAAGACAAGGCCTCAGCCTGTTTACTTCTGTCTCCCCAGCACAGAGAACAGTGTGGGCCCTGATAAACAGTGTTAAAAGCTCAGCAAGATAACACATGTGATCCTTTTAACACAGTGCCTGGAGCAGAGAAACAGTAACTAGAAAATTTTCTGGGTTTTTAAATGTTATCGGTTACACTTGAAAGATGAAAAATTTATTTAATAAATGTCTTTTGTAGAAGAAATATTGATCTACCACTCGGCCATTCTGTACTGACCTCAGATAATACTCCTTACAATTAAGTAAATTTGGCCTCTCTCCATGAAGTCTGCCAACGTAATTTCTGGGCTGGCTTAAGAGTATGAAGGAAAAAATGAAAATTAATTCCTATTTCCTGAAGTCGTATGTGTTCATGTGTGTGTGTGTGTGTGTGTGTGTGTGTGTGTTTAAATCAAATTGAGGTTTAAGATGAATTGTGTCCTTTCAATTCTCCCAACAAGGAATGTTCAAAGCTTTCTTTTCTGCAGTTTGTTCTGAGAGAAAGAAGCAACATTTCTAAACTGAATTTGCTTGTTTGTACCCTCTGACGTGAAACATTTCAGTCAACTGTCCTAGGTAATAGTTTAAAACAGGAATATATTACTTTTTTCCACTGCACTTTCTGTATGGGTGTTTGCAGGGTTTTTATGAGTGCTGGAGAATTTGAGAGCAAAGGGACCTCAGAAACGATCTCATCTGCTTCATCACTGCACCTTACAGATGAGGAAGGTAATAAAAAGAGGACTTAAGTGGTCCTAGTTAGTTGGTGGCAAAGGTAACATGTGAAACAGATTTCCTGACCTTTGAATGATTTTTCCTTTCCTCCCTTACTTAAAAAACAAAACAAAACAAAAAAATAGCAACCCAAATCTAACCATATAAAAAGGTGCTTCAGTGGTTCTATTATTTTTTCTCATTCAGGTCTTTGCAGAAATTGCTAAATGTTTATAAACTATTGAAAAAATGTTGTATGTAACTTACTCTGATGAAATGAAAGTTATTAATTAGTTTATTCTATAATAGCATGTTAACAGAATTTTTTGGCTTTCTTAAACATATTGTAGAACTTGCGAAAATCAGTCTTCATTTTGTTAAGGATACATTTTAGGATGTATTTATTGTTAATAGAGTACTTCCCATGTAAAACTTTTCTCATATAGCTAGAATAAGTCAATTAACGTAATGAATTTTTTTTTAATATTTGAATGACTGTCTTATTGTATTTTAAAGAAGGGTCAGATAGCATTTTCAGTTGTTAATAATTTTCCTCTAGTATCAGACTTTCTGTGTTTTATAATGTTATCATCCATTTCTTACTCACTTTTACTCATGTCAGGAGGTTAAAATGACATAAGTATCTGCTGTAGTGAAATATATTCCCGTTTACCTCCAGCCACGCATTCTGGAAAGATTAGTGGAATCATGCGTCCTGCCGTCTGAGGCTCCTCAGCGCACAGTAATTTGCGTGGTCGTTTAAGTGTCTAATCATGTCACTCTGCACCTCCCCCTTGTCTTGTACAGTTGTTAAGAAGTCACCACATTCTTGAGGCAACAGCACTAATACACACAGCTGTCATGAATTTTAGAAAAAAAGGTTTTTAGGAAATAATCATGTATTCATTAAGTTTGAAATGTGGAGAATGTCTCACTGCATTTACACGCATTTCACATTTTCCTGGGCACTTAAACTTTGCGGCTCTGTGCCCGGTAGAGACGGGCGAGGATGGACCCTTCATGGGCAGGGGCCCAGCCTGTGCTCAGTGTCGGCGTGCAGGACGGGGGCGCCCTGCGGGGGCAGGTCGGGGAGGCGGGGGGCCTCCCTCTCGCACCCGGGCTCAGCGCTTAATGATGAGTCTGACCCATCAGTAACCGTAGTGCAGGAGGCAGACTTTCTCCCTTCCCACTTAATGACGCTTTTGGACATTACGTGTCGGTCAGAGAGGTGAGTAGCATACTCAGATTTCCATTTTATTATATACGCAAGATACACATAATTGAAATAGCAAAACATGCGTATTTAGTATGAAGACGCCGGTTGCTGGTAATATGAAGGAGAACCCTCGTCTGGGTTTAAAGCCGCAGCGTTAACTCTGTGTGTAACTGTTGGTAATGACCTCCAGCAGCTCCCTAAGAGGCTCTTCTGTACCTTGCAGTTTTTCAGATTTTAGGTTTAGTTTAGTGGGATTCCTGATCATCCCGCTTCTCTGCCTCCTTGGCTCTCGGGCTGGCCGTGCGTTGGGTCTGTGTGGCAGTTAAGGTGTGATGCCGGGGCTAATCTCTGTAAAATGCAAGCATTTGTTCTTCTTTTTCCCTCTCATCAATCTTTCACACTCACATCAAACCCCTAATGTATCAGCAGGTTTCCCAGAGCTACTGGTTAAAATTACCTTTGCTTCTGGTAAACTGTGAACCTTCAAGCCTCAGTGTTTTCAGTCGCCCCCTGTGGATTCCGTGAAGCCTCTCTCTGCACATCCCTCACTGCCAGTCACTGGCTTCACGTCCTGCAACCGGGAGCCTGTACAGAGCCATTTATTATTCCAACTGTACCCCTCCCCCCTTGAATGGAGAGCGTTCAGTATGCCCACAGTTGGTGTCGCTTGTGAAAACTGCAAGTGGAAGGGGCCACAGCGCCCAAAGCTGCAGAGCTTGTGTTCATCTGACTCGATAATAATACAGATTCTTTAAACCTAGCCATTTCTAAAAGTTTCTTGGCTTTTCTCACCCTGAGAGAAATTGGCAAACTTACTTGTTTGTCTTCAAAGGAAATGCTGCAATTAAATCATTTATTTCTTAAAGTTTGCCTCTAATATCATGTCCAAATACTTCATACTTTAAATTTCTTTTATCCTCCTGTTTGCATACTCTTTTTTTCACTTCTTCACTTCTGTAAATACCTCCCTTTCATCCATTCTGACTAGGACCATCCATTACTAGGAAAAATGGATTCCAGTATAGATAGGATTTCTTGTGAATAGATGGTTCATGATGTTTTCAGCTTTTAGCCCAGCATAGTTTCCACACACAACCATTAGGTTATAACTTCATTCTTTTGGAAGAAGAGGGTGATGTCTTTGAGGATGATGCTTTGACTGTTGATGTGCCGCCTCTTGTTGCCTCTGACTAAACGCCGCTGTTCAGCATTCTGAGTTACACTCTCATTAGATTTACTGTAAACTCCTAGGGAGTACTTAAAAATTAGTAGAAGAAGGAGCATGTGCTTTTCTCTGTGAGCAGCAGCATAGTTTTGGTAGCTGTCGCCTCAAGCAAGTAAAATTTCTAAATGTTGTTCTCAAACTTTGATTTTCTGTTTGGCAAAAAGCCTTAGGCAAATAATGGTGGAATAATAGCCACCTAAGTTTGAGACTTAAGATATTCACTTCCAAAGTCACTTCGATGTTTTTTACCCTTCAAAATATAATGTATATGTCTTACTTATTTTAAGATATTTAATAAATTTTAAATTAAATGTATTATATTAGCATTCATTATATCATGTTCACATTTTCTAAAATGGTCATAAAAAACCGAAAAGTGTACTCACACATCAAAACAAGCGAACCCCAAAATTATCCAGAGTATCTTGTCTCTATAAAGTTCTCAGTAGTAATAGTCTCAGACATTTTTTCAGAGATGTCAGTGACCTTTCACATATGTTATTATATAACCCTTTGATGTACAAAAGTCTGTTTTATTCTTTCTAAAGTGGGAGTAAGTAAGGTACTGAAGGTTAATGATTATATCATTTGTAATTTTAAGAGTCACAACAATGTTCTAAGGGATGTTTCTGTAAAAGTTAGTATGATTTATTTATACGTACTCAGTTGTTAGGTATTGCTATTTATTTTAAAATTATTATATCAGCATGTTTAATTATTTGGGATATACAAGCCATGTTTAAAAATATCAAGAAATGAAACCAGTGTGAGTCACTTAGTAGATTTTCATGTTAGAATTCCTTTCTTTTTCTTTAGTTATGCTCCCTAGATTCTCCCTGAATTGATCAAAAGGAAATAAAGTGTAACCCACCATACCCTTTTTAATGTGGGATAGTTGTAAACATGCTGTTCAAGGATCAGGGAGGAAAGAGGAAATTTAAAAGTTTTGAGTATTCCCCAGAACAATTTTCTGATCCTAATGAATTATTTTGATGACATTTTAAATCTGGAATTTTGGATGTAATTTCTTAGCACAGCGGCATCTTCATTTTTATCCTTCTCTTGTTTTATTTGGTTTCTTTCTGCAGTGGGTACACCTTATTACATGTCTCCAGAGAGAATACATGAAAATGGGTACAACTTCAAATCTGACATCTGGTCCCTTGGCTGTCTACTGTATGAGGTAGGTAATGGTGATAAATTCCATATATTGAAGTGATTTTACTTACTGGAATATATTTCCCCTATCCTAATAGTATATAGTTATTTTTTTCTGGGTGGTGTTTAAGAATTAGCTTTTTAATTATGAGGAAGTTAATTCATTGACTTAGTAACTGTTTTTATAATGAAATTTAGTAACTATACATTTCTACACATTTACTTCCTCTAATATAATTTTAAATTGTTTCCTTTTGATGGGAGTTTTATTTCTTAAATTTTTTTATGTTAATATAATGTTGCTGTATAATCTTATTTATAAAAATATACATTTGAACATCTATTAAAAAAAAAACTGTTGCCCATGCATAACAGGATAGATATAATAGAATGGATGTAAAATATGAAAGCATAGTTAAATAGCTTTGTCACATTTTTTTTTCACTTTTATGTAGATTAATTTAGCTTTAAGGATAGTTTGTAAACAGATAATTCTTCTAGGTTATCACTTAGTTTCCGTGAGTAACGGTTTGTATTGGTAAAGCTCAGTGAAATAACTCTCTCTCACCTGTTCTACTGGTGATAATTTATCAAAGGAAGATGGAATCATGTAGATAGATCCTCTAGCAAGTATTGCAGTGTGACAGTTTGGGTGAATAGAAGAAAGCATGCTATGAGCACATTTTATATTCATGTTGTATAGTGATGGTATCAGAGAACACTCAAGCTAGGGACTTCTGTAATTTACTTCTTTAATTGAATGGTAATTTTCCTAGGAATGTAGGCTTTCAGTCAAAGCTGTTAACTAAAAATTAGCCTACATCTCAGTAACTCTTTTAATAAAATAAAATGAAGGAAAATAATACATTGAATCATTTTCATATTTTAAGGTATACAAAGGAAATCTGAACTGGATAGATAGAAACCAGTGTATTTCTTACTCTTTATTTTATGTCTCTTGTCTTCCTGACTTAAATGAAATATATGATGAGATCATCTATTTTAATTGTTCCACCTTTACTTGGAAGTAGAGCAGCAGAAGGTTTTTTAAAATGTGTATCATAATCTTTAATTATTATTTTACAGATTGCAGGTTCAAATTTCCTTAAATTAAGGAACCTGAGATTGTTTATTTTGTTCTTCCTACTAAATAAACTAATGACCACTTAAAAAGAAAGAGATTTTAAAAATGTTCTTAAAGAACATCCGTAGGGTAATTTTTATTAAGAAAAGTTATGAATTAGTGATAGAACAAAGTACATGTTTGTATGTATTCACATGAGATTAAAAGAGATTTATGCTTACTATATTATATTCTGTTAATAGGTTGGAACAGTGTTGCACTGATTTGATTATATTAAGTTATTGTAAAGTTTAAAAGGCACTTTGTACATTTTAAAATATTTTATACCTGTTTAGGTGACCTTAGATTCCTTCAGGCCGTAGTCTAATAATATTATCAAAGCACCGTTTTCCCTTTATACACCTAAAAGTAAACAGCAAATTGGTTTCCACTAAAGAGATTAAATTTAGCAATGAAAAAGAAAAAGTTCAGTTGAGGTAATAAGCATTTTTTGGGAAGTTTGCAGATTCTTGTAGGACCAGCAGACTCCCATGTCAAAACTGAAATAATTCTTCACATTCTGGATTTGCCTTTGAGAGGCAGTGTCCCATTTTTATGTATACTTGAACACCAAAATAAAAATTGTTTCTTTGGACACTCCTCCATTCATGCGTGTTATGTGTCGTGGATGGTTTTGAGTTACAGTATTTAACATGGTAACATTAGTTTTCAGCTCAGCACATTTTCTCAATTGCTCCATGCAGGTGATTGGGAAGAACTAGAATTTTTCTAAGGATTTAATTTACCTTGATGCTGTTATCTCCTTCTGGTTATGTTTTAATAGAATGTCAATAAAAATGCCCAGTAGTTTAGCTTTAAAAAATTGGCCATAGCATCACATCGATATTTTATATTGTATCCCACTAAGAATTTATCATTCACAACGAAGGAGTGGGAAGCCTTTTTTGAAAACGTATTTTAAACTCAGAAAATTAGACTTTCAAATATTCCTGAAACCTCAAAAAAAAAAAAAAAAAACTAGCAGTACAGTTTTAATTGATATGCAACAAAGTAGACTTTACTAATTAAAATCAAGATGCTGTGCTTTTGCTACACGGACCTTTACATGGAAAAGTAGGTTTTACACATTTCCTTTATTGTTCAGTGCAGCAATTGCATCCTTCCAGGGTTGTAGGTTGGTGGCTTACAGTTCAAAAAAAAAAGAGAGCTGCCACCAGCCCCAAAGACAGACAGTGGGCTTTCGTCCCTCCAACACCCCCAGAATACTAATCAGGGAAGTCGGACCCTGGAGGTCAGGGAGCAAGTCAATCATTCTAGCGATCGTCTCAGTGTGGAGGATCAAATTAGCCTGAAAAATTCAGCTGCTGGGAGGAGAGGGCGAGCAGCTGTCAGGGGCAGCATCGAGATGCACTAATGAACCAGATGAATAGTGCAAAAGCTTGAAAATAAAAACAGGACAGTTGACATTTTTCATCTGTCAAAGCAGGAGATGCATGAAAATATACTATTCCTGTTTAACTCCTTAGGGGACATTCAGATTTTTTTTTTTTTTTTTAACACTGCAGTATTGAGACAAAAGTACTGTAATGAACTCCTGGCACATGATAATGAATATACGGACGTTTACTTAGGGTTTTTGCAAACACGGAGAGACAATAGTTTATACACACAGTCTATTTTTCAAGGGGGGCATTTTAAAGATTGTGTTTTATCATAAAGTGTCCTCGCATTTCAACAAAACATGTAATTATTATTGTAGCCCCTCTTCTAGAAATTTCCTCTCAAATGGAGTGGAAATTTATATGTTTAGGGACATGCACCTTGTTTGGGGGTTTCTTCCCTTCGTGGGGAACACCCGTTCCTAAGGTGGTTTTGCAGGAGATCTGGGAAAGGGCTGCCGGGCGGCTCTGCGCTCTGCTTCCCCCCAAGCCCCGCGGTCCAGGCCGGGAAGGAGTTAAGCTCTGCCCGCAGCGGCCCAGACAGATGAGAGCCGTTCGCAGCTCATGCGTCCCGCCGACGCCCACCCCGCCGAGGAGCACTGCTTGGCCCAGCGTGTTGCACGCACGCCCGGCCTGTCTGGGGAATGTACACATTGTCCTTCCAAAATCAAACTTATTAGCACATGTAGAAAAGGGTGACTGACTTGGGGGCAGCGTCGTACTCCGTGTTGTAGTCTCGCGCCCGCAGTTCAAAGATTCAGGAGGCGAACATTTTCAATTGAATTTTTAGTTTGTAACCCTGCTAACCGCAGTCCTTGCTCACACCTGAAATCAGGTCAAGTTAGAACCTGGTCTTAAAATAGAGTTAAATTCAATAGTGTCTTTTTTAAAGGCATTCATTCTTTGAGTCGTTTCTTTTTTCTGCATAAAAATCTCATTTGGATGCCTTGAAGTAGCGGCTATGACTCCTAGGGCTTTTGAGCACATTTCGTGTTTTCGAGACATCATCAAAAAAGAAAAGCAGTTCTAATTCATGGTGAACTAGTTGAGGATCAGTTATAACATTCAGACTGAGAAGACATTTTTTATCTCAAAATAACCTTTTCCTACAGAAACTGCCGTGTGAAATAAAATGCTGTGTGTTCTGTTCCCCAAGCCATGGCTAGATTGTAATTCAGTTTTAACTTCAGTTTCATTTTTGTTGTATTGTGACCATTACATGGTTGATATATACCATTGATGTCTGTCTAGTCATGAGATATACTAGTTGTTCCTATAGCATTGTATTTACAGTCTTAAGTTATTTTGTTATTCTTCTAATACTGTTTTATACTGCGTATGTGTGTATGTGTATAAATAATTATATGCTAACCATTTCTCCCTTTTAGGGAAGTTTAAATGTTGAAAATAATAACCAAAAATTGAAGTAAGACTTTTTAGGACTTACTCAGTAATTCTCTGAAAAGGGCATTTATGAAACACAAAATGCCTAGAGAACTTTATTTAAAGTATTTGTAATTATCCCCCCCCCCCGCAGTGTAATATACTTGATGAAATCTCCCTTAAAGTTACCATGTAACTATATCAGTTTCATTGGGAGCATTTTACAGATGGCTGCGTTACAGAGTCCTTTCTATGGCGACAAAATGAACTTGTACTCGCTGTGTAAGAAGATAGAGCAGTGTGACTACCCACCTCTTCCTTCAGATCACTATTCAGAGGAGGTAAGTCATTTTTCAGTCATGCGTTCATGTTGTTCATTTTGCTGACGTTTGCATTTTATTACAGAATCTTCTTCTATCCATTGATACAAATGACAAGTACAGGTGGCAGAAAGAGCACCTTCATTCCGTCTTCCTTCTCTCGGAGGCTTGGCTGTTAGAGAGTTGACCACAGTTAGTTCATCACGTGGAGAGGAACACAGCACAGCATGTGGTGTGACGTTGGCCACTTCCTACGTGGGATGGGAACAGTGGCTGACTGCAGCCTCCTGAGCACGGCAGAGGGCAGAATTAATGCCGAAGCCAGGCTCTGGGCGACCAGCATGTCCAGTGGCCCCTCTTAACAGGGTTCCTCCTCATGCGCATGGTCTCAGAGCAGCACACAGTTGTAACTTTCTCTTCTGGCACCACTTCCCTCCCTCCCTCCGGCCCATGTTTTCCCAGAATGGAAGCAAACATCTCTCAGCTGCATGCTTCTCAGCCTTATTCTTTCAGCTTTACCCTCCCTCCTTTTACTTGTACAAGATCTGTCCTATCACCACCTCACTGCTGCAGTCAGATTCCTGTAGGAAACGTTTGTGGTTATCACTGTAGATGTGGTAAAGAGTACCTTGGGTAGAATTGAAAATCTTAGAAGACTTTACCTTGTTAAGATCTGAGCTGGATCCTTGCTTGCTTTGGGAACCCATTGAAATGAGTTGTTTGGGCTCCACCCAGCATCCAGTTTTTCATTGAACAAAACATCTCCCACTTTTGCCTAATGCATCATGATTTTACCTATATTTAAGGAGGAGATATGCAGAATAGCAGTGTCTCAGGTTAACTAAGTGTGTTCACATAACTCTTTTTGGAAAGCTCACTGGGGACCCACCCAGAGAAACCACTGTTTTAGGACATCTCACCTGCTCATGAGCAGCAGAGGTTTTGCCCAAGGAAAATGGAAAGGGGCAAAGGAAAAATATGAAACAATTATAATGTTCACCTTTTAGGTGGTCTTGTCACTCTTTCTATGTGAAATGAATGCAGTCGGTTCCAATTTTATATAAGGAAGAGTGAGTCCATGTAACTTGAATAATAAATATCTCTAAAGAATTTTTACCATATGTAAGGCATTTGTGGTCCTAGGATGTTGAAAGTACCTTTGTTTTTTTCCTAATAGTTTTGATACTGATAATCAATGACGCTTGGTTGTTTTGTTTCACAGCATTGGTATTCAGGTAATTAGAACAAACTCTTACAAGGCAGTGGTGGTAATTTAGAAGTATTATCTTTATTTGATGTTAATGCTATTATGTTAGCCATTTTTAATTACTATTTTGGGTATAGAATATAAATACGGCACTTCACAAAGCCAACTTCAGAACTCTCGGCCTGGGAATACAGTAGGGTGTGAATAGTCATGCAAAATGATAGCGAGAATGTCAGGGGCCGTCCTTTGTTGTGTCATTCATGCTGTCTTCTTTTTTCCACGAAGCGCATGAATATTTCACATATCTGCATCCTCATCCCCTATTCTTCTTGACTAATTTTCAGACTGTCTGAATTTGCATTTCACATGGTAGCTGATTAGGAGATGCCGAGTGCAGCAGTGAAGCCTCAGCAGGCGGTTGCCATGGTGACCTTCAGCAGGATTTTAATGATGATACCACTAGTGGTTCGTTGAAGTCGGCCTGCCTGCAGGGCTACTTCACTGCAGCTAAGTGTGAAGTTGGATTTGCGGATTCTCAGCCAAGGGGCAAATATCAAAGTCTGGCCCAGATAGAAGAAGGTCTTATGGTTGGGAAAGGAAAATAGATTACACTTTTTTACTTCACTCTATATAGTTACCAGTTTTGAAGAGAGATATAAAGCAAAACATGTTATATGATGTACTTTCCAAAAAAGATAGTACGGTCTCTCTGATTGGTAAAATTTGCTGTTGCACGATGATAAAACTGAAAGCTGTAATGCGTAGGTAAACAGGGAAACTAATTCTTACTGAAGAAATGAGATATAAAAAATACAGACTAATGATCTTACTTTAATCTGTTCAGTTATGTAGAAAAGTTCTCAGAATCAGAGCTTTGAAATGCAGATGTGCTAATAAATATCTTCTCTCCTTAAGTAGGAACTCAAGTTGTTTGGAAAATAATTACACAATTTATGGTAGCAAAAAACCTGAACAGACTTCATGCTGCCATACATTAACGGCATCTTATTATTCCTTTATATAGTAGGCTTTTTAGATCTTTTAAAAGTCCAAATTGCCATTTAGCTTTTTTAGTATGGCAAAATTTAGGAAACAATGAAAAGTGAAGTATGAAGTTTTTTAACAGTGAACTTTTAGTTAAAAGACCAATCCATTAGGTGTCAATTTTATAGCTCAAATGCTAACAGGCTCTCTATCTGTTGGAAAACTAAACATTTTAGGCAAATTAATTTCCCACCAAATATCTATTTGAAAGCTTACCAAGTTGATTTAGCTACTGCTAAATTTTTAAGGCTCCTGCCCAAAGAGGACACACAGGGAGCATTTCATGAGAACAAAAGGCCTGCCTGCCAACCAGCCTCGATTGGTCGGAATCCCGAGGAGCTCTACAAGGCTTATGTCCAGATACAGTCATTCCATTTAGAGCAGCTCAGAGTTTCAGAGCTTGGGATTTTTAAATTTCTTATAATCTAAGACATAGATACACTTAAGCATTAAAAACCAAAGCTGAGAAATAGTATCCTTTGGAAAAATAAACCTGTATGTCAGATATTTCCTTTTGAATTATGCTGTTGTTGTTATGTACAGTTTAGGATTCCGAACTGAATTATCTCAGCTGCACATGAATGATATTAGGAACATATATATATTTGTAGCTGACTAAAGTATCTTTTTTTTTATGACTTTTGGTGTTCAGTATTCTTTCCTTTTCTAGTAGTGATCTCATCCATGTAGCAATAGGGAATTACTGTACTTAACAATAAAAATATTGGGTCAAAAAAAAAAAAAAGAGGTAGATATTTTCCCTGAGATACCTCTTTGTTTTAATTAAACTTGGTATTGTTGGTGATTAAGAAATTAACATCAGTGAAGCAGACATTTATGGGACATTTACTATGTCCAAGGAGTTGTAATTCCCACGGCCCCTCGTAGTCTGGTCTGGGCTGAGCTCTCCTGGTGTTCTGATCGCAGTGTACTCTCTTCTTTCCTGAACTCTGCCCATGCAGGTTCTACTAGAAGGCCCATGAGTTTCCATCTTTCTGTGGGTGCTGTTTCCTTGTGTTGAAATGCTCCTTGCCCTGTTCTTTATCAGGCAAACTCATTGTCTCTAGAACAAACCATGGCCGTCATCTCCTGCATAAAGTTATCCTGCTCCCCTTTCTCCACCCCTCAAACCCACCTCCCTTGGCAGCCACACTGCATTATAATTGTTTCTTTCTTCATTGAGGTAGAGTTGATTTACAGTATTATGTGAGTTTCAGGTGTACAACATAGTGATCCACAATTTTTAAAGGTTATACTCCATGTAGAAGTAGTATAAAATATTGGCTGTATTCCCTGTGCTGTGTAATATATCCTTGTAGCTTATTTGTTTTATGCATAGTAGTTTGTGCCTCTTAATCCCCTTTTGTCCCTCCCCCTTCCCCACTGGTAACCACTCGTTTGTTCTCTGTATCTGTGAGTTTGTTTCTTTTCTGTTATAGCCACGTTTGTTTTCTTTTTTAGATTCCACCTATAAGTGATGATGTACGGTATTTGTCTTTCTCTGTCTGGCTTACTTCACTTAGGATAATACCCTCCAAGTCCACCCATCTTGTTGCAAATGGCAAAATTTCTTTCTTTGTTCTGGCTGAGTCGTATTCCATTGTGTATATGTACCACGTCTTCTTTGCACATGTGGCTCCCCACTCCAGACTGTCTGGCTCCTGTAACTGCTTTTTATCTGTGTGTCTCTAGGGCCTGGCACACTAAAAAAGGTTCAGTGACTGATTGATTGATTGATCAATCAATTGAGCGAATGAGAGAGTGAGATTAAAGGAATAAATGAAAAGAATGAATGAACCAGTTAATGTCAGTTGAATGAGTGAATGTTCTTACAGAACTCTCTATGCGGCGAGGAAGAAAATTACTCAAAAGACAGGTCAGAGGTATGATGTTTCCTTTTATTGATATTACCTGCTATATGATTTTTTTCATTCTTATAAGCAAGCAACATCATATCTGGAATGTCCAATGTCCATTACTAGGAAATAAGGCAAATAGATTTTTTTCCCTTCAGTTTCTATATTTAATTTCTTTGGGACACACTGGAGTAATCATCAGAATTGTGCATTTTCACTGTTGTTCACTGCTTTATCTCAGGAGAATCTAAATTTTAAAAAATAGTGAATAGTTTATTGAAAAGCATTTATATAGAAAGTGTAAAGTGTGGTTCTCTACTGAATTAGTTCTTTTTAACAGATATCTGAAAATCTGAGCACTAACAATGTGAAATATAGATTTGTGTCTTTAATTTTTTTTTTAATTAAAAAATCCCAGCATACATAGAGAAGACACAGGAAAGGCTGAAGAGAATTTTGCCTCAGCAGATTGGAAGGAAGTTCTGAAAAGTAGAGTAAAGAGTTTGCAGCTGAAAGTGAAAAATGGAAACGAGTAGAGAGAAGAAGAGTGTCCTCGGGCTGAGAAAACAGAGTAGGGAGAGAGAAACTGAAGATTTGAAAACCGTACTTGGAGTGAAAGAGAAACTTAAGTGCCTGTAAAACATTGGTGAGGTGGTTGAAGCTTTCTAACAAAGTGGACAGTGTTATGATGGCAGGGCTTGTGGATCTGAACTATTATGGCAAATGCTTATCTCTTTAGTAGTAATTTTAAATTTATTGTAAGTGACAAAGACTATTTTAGGACACAGTACTTGTGCTTACCTTGTAATTATATTTTTGAAAACTTGATAATTTAGTAGGTCTTACTACTTCTTTTATAGGTGAAGAAACCAAAATATAGTATTGGAATGAAAATTATTAAACCATTAATCAGTTTTCACATTATTTAATGCCTCTCTTGTTGTACATTAAATTTCCGTTTGTTTTGTGGCTTTATACCTCCAGCCCACAGATAGAAAAATATCAGTTGCTATTAAAGCTCAGTTAGTTAATGGAGCTACTTCTCGAATATGCAATTATCCTATAAAATATCAACCTAAAAGGTCACATCCAAAGAACTAATGGAGAATGGATGAAATCTCATAAACATTCACCTCCAAAATGATAATCTTTTTTCTTTAACGTTATTAAATAACAAATTTTTTTTTTTTTTTACTTTATTACTTCCATTATGATTTCTTCCTTTCTTAGACAATGCCACAATTCCCTCCTCCTCCTTTTTTATGTTTTTTAAGTTAGAGAAATGGAAGGCAGGAGGGAGGGTTTTTCCCAGGAATAGTTCAGTGGTGCACACTGGCAAAGTCTTCCCCACCACTTCACTCAAATGCATAAGAATTTCCAGCATCATTTTCATTATTCTTTTTTTTTTAATTGGAGTGTACTTGATTTACAACATTGTGTTTCAGGTGTACAGCAAAGTGATTCAGTTATATACATATATATTTTTCACATTATTTTCCATTGTAGGTTATTACAAGATATTGAGTATAGTTCCCTGTGCTATACAGTGGGTCCTTGTTTTTTTACCTATTTTACGTATAATAGTTTCTATCTGTTAATCCCAAACTCCTAGTTTATCCCTCCTTCCCCTTCCTCCCTCTCCCTTTTGGTGACCGTACGTTTGTTTTCTCTGTCTGTGATTCCGTTTCTGTTTTGTATATAGATTCATTTGTATTATTTTTTAGATTCCACATAGAAGTGATGTATAATATTTGTCTTTCTCTGTCTGACTTACTTCACTTAGTAGGATAATCTCCAGGTCCATCCATGTTAGCACAAATGGGATTATTTCATTCTTTTTTATGGCTGAGTAATATTCCATTGTATATGCATACCACTCCTTCTTTATCTCTTCATCTGTCGATGGACATTTAGGTTGCTTCCATGTCTTGGCTGTTGTAAATAGTGCTGCTATGAACATTGGGGTGCATGTAGCTTTTTAAATTAGACTTTTTGTCTCTTCTGGATATACGCCCAGGAGTGGGATTGCTGGATCATATGGTAGTTCTATTTTTGGTTTTTTAAGGAACCTCCATACTGTTCTCCATAGTGGCTGCACCAATGTACATTCCCACCAACAGTGTAGGAGGGTTCCCTTTTCTCCACACCCTCTCCAGCATTTGTTATCTGTGGACTTTTTGATGATGCCATTCTGACCAGTATGAGGTGATACCTCATCGTGGCATTTTCATTATTCTTGAGACTAGCTAAGTATTGATTTTTCCGGAGTATTTAAAATATAAGGATTAAAAAGCTTGATCCTTTCTATGCTTGATTATATATGAATAACAAAATAATATTGGTGAATTTTTAGTTGAACTAAACTGATTTCAGATATTTATGGGTTATTGTAGAGTAACTATGTTTACATGGCTTTAAATAAAATTGGAATACCTAAATTTTTTCAACTTCTGAAATCACCATTTTCTTTCACCCACATAAGTTTCTTGTTAAGGAAGGAAGGTCTGCAGCATTATTCCCATTTTACACGTGAGCAGACAGAGACCCAGAAGTAACAGAGCGAATACTAGACTCCAGGGCACCCCTCACGACATCCACTGCTTGTGCTGCAAGAGCAAAGGAAGCAGCCTGAAGGAGAGTCTCAGGTTTTATGTGAGTGAGTTCTACCCCAGGCTCGTGGGCTCTTCAGTGCTCTCTTTTCTGTCCCCACCCTCACCCACCATGTCACCTGGGTGCCCCTTCCCGGGGGCACTGTGTCCCAGGCAGAGAGGCAGGGTCGCAGCTCCCTCAGAGCACTCCTCTGCCGGGCCTGGCCGCAGCTTGTGGGCCACACCGCACTGAAGGGAAAGAATAAGGAACTTGCGCAGAAGGGTAAGAATGATTTTTACATATTAGAATATGTAAAAACTACTACATGTATTTCAAATAAGGTATCAGAAGTGTCGATCCATGACATGCTAAACAAAAAATGTTATGGTTTGTTGTAATTTTATTAATGCTTCATTTCCCAAATGTTTACCCTTAAGGAAAGGAAAGGAAAGTACTAAGTGGAAGCCTTAAAAATTATAACTGCCTTTTTAGCCTCACATTTACAGGTAATTTCTGTTTATATTTAAATTCAGAATATGCTTAAAGAAGTTTTCTAAGAAAGTTGAGTCAGTAACAAAAAACATGGCCTTTGTTTTAGCTCATAAAAGAGCTACTTTATATAAATAAGAAAAAAAAAATACAAGTGCCAGGTACAGATTATTTTTGCATATTTTGAAGTTAAACTTTTTATTCATTTGACCAGTCTAAATAGCTCTATTTTATAGTTGCTACCTTCACAAATTTTAATACAACTATATAAATTTCCTGGAGTTCTTACTGGAAATTAACCATTGTTATTTAAATTGGTGCTAAAAGATTATTCCTAATACACTGTCCCAAGAATATTTAAATGAGGGACATTATATTATATGGCACAAATAATGTTTGGAAGTATATCTGTTTTCACAAATATTTCTCTAGTTCTTATAGTTATGTAATCCAATGCTAAGTGAGATGAAGAGTATTTTACTTTAAAATGTAGAATGAGATATCTAATAATATTAAATATAATCTATAACTGTGCCATTATTTATTAAAGTTAACATTGAGTGTTATCTCAAACACTATTAATAACATTTGATTTTCCTTCCTAAAAATGGTTTTAGTAAGTTTGAAACTGTCATCATTTATAATATCAATTGACCACCTTACTTAAAGTTGCCATATAACATTAGATCTTTAAGCTTTAAATGTTTCATTTTTGTTTAAAAAATATATTTAAGTAGGCCCTTTGTTCATGTATGCTTCTGAAGTGACACCGGGGACTCGCTCCTTGAAGACGAATCCAAAGTGGTGCCCTATATTTTACGCATCCTGTGGGATCCCGTGAAACCATGTAACTTTCTAAAGACGTTTCACAGTTTTCAGAAGACACTCAATGATTTTCTGTGGAACGGAGCCATAACATTACCTTGTAACGTATCTGTGTAGGAGGGCTTTCTTTTCCCTTCCCTCCCCCCCAAGTCAGTCACTAGTGATGCTTTGGCATATGCATTGGATCTGCCTCCTCATTTTGTATAAACATCTAAAGCTTCGAAACATAGTGCGCGTTAATGTATTAGACCCACTTTGGGGTGCTAAAATGTGTCCTTGTGTAGATGGAAACTGGGTGTGTCTGGGAGACTGATATACCGTAACTGGTCTCAGAGGGATTAGGATAGGGTGGAAGAGAAGCAGTACCAAGAGCAGGGTCTTTGTTACTCTGTCGAGAGTTGTGTCCGTGACCTTACGCCGCGATGCACAGAGAGCCCTGTTTTCATCACCTGTACGCAACTGAACTTGATGCTTAAGTGGGTTATCGCCCTGACAACAGTGACTGTTAACACTCTCTTCTTTTAATATCTTTGGTACCAACCTATATGCTTTGATATTTCTTTAGACATATATAGATCAGAATATATTTGCATTTTCTCTACTTCATTCATTAATTTCCATGTGGCTTATGATTTCATAATCCTTTAGAAATGTTGGAGAGAATTCATTTTATTTTTATTTTATATGCTTTTCCTCCCTTAAATGTTTGTGTTGCTTTTTAAATGTCCCTTAAACATCTGCATTACAGTTATTTCTTCTCTGATTTTTGTAAAGGCTCCTACATATTCAGACCTTTATTTTTAACTTGTCCTATGAAACAATTTAAAAACAACAACAAAGTGCATGTTTTTACAAACATGTAAAGTAATGCAAACTAAACAATTTTCTCGAGGTACCGTAAACCATGAAAGGTCTCTTTTACATACTCCTGTTTATTTTTATTAATGTAATATCTACTGATTTTGGAGTTATTTCTATAAAGTAATAAATGGAAAGCTAATTCCCTCAATTTAAACACAAAATTTTTTTGAGCAAGTGATTGCCTGACAATATTATTAGAAATTAAAGCCTGACATATAGGAATATATGTAAAATTCTTAAAGTGATTATATGAACATATGTCTTCCTTGAACGTCGTTAACAATGTAGTACTTAGAATCATCTCAAAGTGTTACATAGTTGTTCAGGATTTTTAAGGTAGTTTCTTCCAGAGGTTTGCAGGAACTGTTTTTTTTTTTTTTTTTTAAATGTAAGACTAATACTGAGGGAGATCACTAAGATAATTGTTTCTTTTTGATTGTGTAATGTCTGACTGATAGAAAACTTAGAGGCATTTTTTTTATGATTCATCATGTCACTGTGTAAATTCATAATCTGATATAAAAAAATTGTTCCCTGTGAAAATTCAAGTACATTTTCTTTGGAGGGAGTCACATTAGAATATAGGAACAACATAAGAGATGGTAGTAGGGTTGAATAGTCATTAATTAGAGGAAGAGAAAAAACCCTTACCTTTGCTAGACAGTCTCCAACTTTTTAGTTGTTAAATAGCTAAACTTGGTCCATGGCCATTTGTAATATAAAAGTAAGTTATTTGTTGTGATTTTTTTTCTCCCCTTGCTTTGCCAAAAGACTATTGCAACTGATTTTCCCCCCACTAGTTTAATATGTCTATTTAAATGTATCTTTAGAACAACCAATAGTTATATCAGAGAAAACTCCATCAAATTAAGAATTCGGGCCTATATAAATCTCCCATAACATGTTTACAATCCACCATTTTTCTAAAAGGATTTGAGATAACTTACAATAAAAGACACGACTTACAGGTTATTAAAATAGAACAGAAGTCCAATTCAGGACCAAGGAGAGAAGGGGCAGGTACATATATCTTGCCTCCCAGCCAACACAGCCGCTGAGGCAGATCTGTGCGTTTCTGTCATGGCTCTGCGGGAAACAGTAAGCAAACCGTTTCTGTGTTTAAGGAGAAAGTGCACCTGTTCTTCAGAGAGAACAGAGTTTTCTCCTACTAAGTTATGATAGGAGTATCTCCTGTAAGGGTCTGTGAGTGATATACCGGCATTGTCTTACACAGCAATTACACAATAAATACCTAAGTGATTTTTGGTAAAAGCCAAAGGCAAGCATTAAAGCATGGTTTTGGAAAGGTGCTTTAGCAGCAGGATGAACCAGTGTGCTCCCAGCGTGCAGCCTTCTGGTGGCCTAATTCGATTAAAGGGTACATCATAGATGATCCAAAGTTATAAGGGTGAATTGTATTCCTTACCAGGTCTTCTCTAAATTTTCATCCTCTTAGCAGGTTTGATAGGAGCTGTGTAGCACACATCTCAGTACTCTCTGAGTTCACATTTTTTGAATAGTCCAGTCTTTGAATATTCAGTACACCATTATGTATTCCTTGACAGGGACCTGCAGTGATAGGTTCTATTCTGCTGATTTACTTAAGGGAAAGCAAGCAGCAAGTCAGGCTGACACCTTTGTTCAAAGCTGAAGCATCTCACCACTCTGCTCACCAGTTGGAAGTCAGTCCAGCCTCTGAGTACCTGAATAAAGTACCTGAGATGTTCGTTTCTCTACTCTGGAGGACCACCTGTTATCACCCAGTAACCACCATTCCCTGTCAGAACCCTGTAACCCATCTCTCTTGATTGGAACTCAGATATACCTTAACCCACGTGACATCACTTTCTAGTGGTAATGATTTGAAATTAAACCATTGAGTGTTACTGGACGATCAGTATGTGTGGGAAGCTGTATCAGGCATCATCATGAGGGATCCAGAGCAAAAGGCCAAGCTGGTAAAAGGAAGCAAGCTCTCAGTTGGAGGAGTGTTCCAGTACCGTAGTGGTGGAGACTGTGACAGGAACAGTGCGTCTTCTCAGCCAGTAGGACTCGGCTGGTGATTGTTGGGCAGGGGGGCAGGAAGTGTGATGAGGGTCTGTACAGATTTCAGATTCTGGCTTCAGAAATGGGAGGCACTGCCCAAGACAGGAAGAACTGGTCTGGGGAGAAAAAGAATAAGATCTCAGTTCTGAACACGTTTCACGTGAGGTGTTAACGTCTGTGTGGGTAGATGTGTTCAGAGAGCAGTGGTGGGGCGGGTGCATGGATGGGGCCCCTGAGGAGGTCTGGTGACCCTCAGCGCGTGACGGTGGCTGCAGCACAGAAGAAGATGACGCAGGATAAGAAGGCGGAGGGAAAAGGGGTAAGGAAAGCACTTTGGGGCCCACCAACACTGGAGGGATTGTCAGAGGATGACAAACCTTAAACCTACAAAGAAAATTAGAAGGAAAAGTCCGAGAAGCTGGAGGAGAACCAGCAAGGTGTCAGGGAGCCAGGGGAGGAAGGACTCGCAGCCAGGGCACGGCGGGCCGTCAGCCTGGCAGGAAGGAGGAGGAGGAGGCCGTTAGATGTAGCGCCTGCACACGCCGCCCGCCTCGGCCAGGGTGGGGCAATGCGCTGCCGCTGGGGGTGAGGGCCCGAAAAGGAGGCTGCACGGGCTCAGGAACTCGAGGTAGTGAGTTCAGATTCTGTTCACCCTTGAGCTTAGTTTTAGAGCAAATAAATGAGGTGCAGCAGCAGTTAGGAGGAGTTCCGTGGACAGACTTAACTGTACTTACATACTGTGGTGAAGGAATCAGCAGATGAGGAGAGACTGAAATTTTAGAAGAATAACAGACTCAACATTCACTCATTAAATACTCATTCAGAGCCACCTGGGTCCTAGTTATTGATGTGCAAAGTTCAGATTCTGGAAGAGATTCCAGTGACAGAATTGAGAAGAGAAAAAACGATTCTTCTGATGCTGAAAGAACAGGTGACGTGGCTCAGGTGAAGATGCCGAAGAAGCGTGAGTCTCATAGCCTTGAGACACACGCTCAGTATCACAGAATATTGAGTAGCGTTCCCTGTGCTATACAGTAGGTCCTTGTTGGTTATCCATTTTAATGTCAATCCCAAACTCCCAATTTATCCCTCCCCCCACCATTCCCCCCAGTAACCATAAGTTTTCTAAGTCTGTGAATCTGTTTCTGTTTTGTAAATAAGTTCATTTGTATCATTTTTTTCTTAGATTCTGCATATAAGCAGTATCATATGATATTTGTCTTTTTCTGTCTGACTTCCCTTAGTATGATAATCTCCAGGTCCATCCATGTTGCTGCAGATAGTATCATTTCATTCTTTTTTATGGCTGTGTAATATTCCATTGTATATATATGTACCACATCTTCTTTATCCATTGATCTGTCAGTGAACATTTAGGTTGCTTCCATGTCCTGGCTATTGCAAATAGTGCTGCAGTGAACATTAGGGTGCATGGATCTTTTTGAATTATGGTTTTCTCCAGATATATGCCCAGGAGTGGGATTGCTGGATCATATGGGAGCTCTATTTTTTGTTTTTTAAAGAACCTCAATAATGTTCTCCATGGTGGCTGCACCAATTTATATTCCCAGAAACAGTGTAGGAGGGTTCCCTTCTCTCCACACCCTCTCCAGCATTTATTGTTTATAGAATTTTTGATGATGACCATTCTGACTGGTGTGAGGTGATATCTCATTTGATTTGCGTTTCTCTAATGTTAGTGATGTTGAGCATCCTTTCATGTGCCTCTTGGCCATCTGTATGTCCTCTTTGGAGAACTGTCTGTTTATATCTTCTGCCCATTTTTTGATAGGGTTGTTTTTTTTTGTTTTTGACATTGAGCTGCATGAGCTGTTCGTAAATTTTGGAGATTAATCCTTTGTCAGTCGCATTGTTTGCAAATATTTTCTCCCATTCTGGGGTTTTCTTTTCGTTTTGTTTATGGTTTCCTTTGCTGTGCAAAAGCTTTTGAGTTTAATTAGACCCCATTTGTTTATTTTTGTTTTTATTTCCATTACTCTGGGAGAAGGATCAAAAAAGATATTGCAGCAATTTATGTCAGAGAGTGCTCTATGTTATGCTCTAAGAGTTTTATAGTATCTGGTTTTACATGTAGGTCTTTGGTCTATTTTGAGTGTATTTTTCTATGTGGTGTTAGACAATGTTCTAATTTCATTCTTTTACATGTAGCTGTCCAGTTTTCCCAGCACCACTTATTGAAGAGGCTGTCTTTTCTCCACTGTATATTCTTGCCTCCTTTGTCACAGATTAGGTGACCATAGGTGCATGAGTTTATCTTGGGACTTTCTGTCCTGTTGCATTGATCTATATTTCTGTTTTTGTGCCAGTACCATACTGTTTTGATGACTGTAGCTTTGTAGTATAATCTGAAGTCAGGGAGCCTGATTCCTCCAGCTCCGTTTTCTTTCTCAGGATTGTTTTGGCTATTTGGGGTCTTTTGTGTCTCCATACAAATTTAAAAAATTTTTGTTCCAGTTCTGTGAAAAATGCCATTGGTAGTTTGATAGGGATTGCATTGAATCTGTAGATTGCTTTGGGTAGTATAGTCATTTTCACAACATTGATTCTTCCAGTCCAAGAACATGATATATCTTTCCATCTGTTTGTGTCATCTTCTATTTCTTTCAGCAGCATCTTATAGTTTTCAGAGTACAGGTCTTTTGCTGCCTTAGGTAGGTTTATTCCTAGGTATTTTGTTGTTTTTGATGTGCTGGTAAATGGGACTGTTTCCTGGGTTTCTTTTTTGGATCTTTTGTTGTTAGTGTATAGAAATGCAACAGATTTCTGTGTATTAATTTTGTATTCTGCCACTTTGCCGAATTCATTGATGAGCTCTAGTAGTTTTCTGTTAGCGTCTTTAGGATTTTCTATGTAGACAATCATGTCATCTGCAGACAGTGACAGTTTTACCCCTTCTTTTCCAGTTTGGATTCCTTTTATTTCTTTTTCTGCTCTGATTGCTGTGGTTAAGACTTCCAAAACTATGTTAAATAAAAGTGGTGAGCAAGAGTGGACATCCTTGTCTTGTTCCTGATCTTAGGGGAAATGCTCTCAGCTTCTCTCCATTGAGTATGATGTTAGCTGTGGTTTTGCCAAATACGACCTTCATTATGTTGAGGTATGTTCCCTTTATGCCCATTTTCTGGAGAGTTTTTATCATAAATGGATGTTGATTTTTACCAAAAGCTTTTCCTGCCTCTATTGACAGGATCATATGGTTTTTATTCTTCAGTTGGTTGATGATGGATTCACATGGATTGGTTCACATGGATTCACATGGATTGATATGCAGACCTTGAAAATTCCTTGCATGCCTGGGATACCCCCGTTGATCATGATGTATGATCCTTTTAATGTATTGTTGGAGTTGGTTTGCTAGTATTTTGTTGAGGATTTTTGCATCTGTGGTCATCAGTGATACTGGCCTGGAATTTTTTTTGTGTGTGATATCTTTGTCTGACTTTGGTATCAGGGTGATGATGGCCTCATAGAGTTCGGAAGTATTTCTTCGTCTGCAAATTTTTTGAATAGTGTCAGAAGGGTAGGTAGTAACTCTTTTCTAAATGTTTGATAGAATTCGGTTGTTCAGTTGTGAAGCCATCTGGTCCTGGACTTTTGCTTATTGGGAGTTTTTTAATCACAGTTTCAGTTTCAGTTTCAGTACTTGTGATTGGTCTGTTTATATTTTCAATTTCTTCCTGGTTCAGTCTTGGGAGATTATACCTTGCTAAGAATTTGTCCATTTCTTCTAGGTTGTCCATTTTATTGGCATGAAGTTGCTTGTAGTTGTCTCTTCGAGTCCTTTTTATTTCTGTGGAGTCCGTTGTAACTTCTTTTTCATTTCTAATTTTATTGATTTGAGCCCTCTCCCTTTTTTTCATGATGAATCTGGCTAAAGGTTTATCAATTTTGTTTATCTTTTCAAAGAACCAGCTTTTTAGTTTCATTGATCTTTGCTGTTGTTTTGTTTCTATTTCATTTATTTCCGCTCTGATCTTTATGATTTCTGTCCTTCTGCTAACTTTGTGTTTTGTTTGTTCTTCCTTCTCTAGTTCCTTTAGGTGTAAGGTTAGAGTGTTTATTTGAGATTTTTCTTGTTTCCTGAGGTAAGCTTGTATTGCTATAAACTTCCCTCTTAGAACTGCTTTTACCTCATGCTTTCGTTTTCATTTGTCATGCTTTCGTTTTCATTTGTCTCTAGGTATTTTTGGATTTCCTCTTTGATTTCTTCAGTGGTTGTTTAGTAGCATAATGTTTAGCCTCCATGTGTTTATGTTTTTTACAGTTTTTTTCTTGTATTTGATTTCTAATCTCATAGCATTGTGTTCTGAAAAGATGCGTGATATGATTTCAATTTTCTTAAATTTACTGAGGCTCATTTTGTGGCCCAGTATGTGATCTATCCTGGAGAACGTTCCATGCGCACTTGAAAAGAATGTGTATTCTGCTGCTTTTGGATGGAATGCTTTATAAATGTCAAGTACATCTGGTCTAATGTGTCATTTAAGGCCTGTGTTTCCTTATTAATTTTCTGTCTTGAAGATTTGTCCATTGATGAAAGTGGAGTATTAAATTCCCCCACTATTTTTGTGTTACTGTCGATTTCTCCTTTTATGGCTGTTAGTATTTGCCTTCTATATTGAGGTGCTCCTATGTTGGGTGCATATATATTTATAATTGTTCTATCTTCTTCTTGGATTGATCCCCTGATCACTATGTAGTGTCCTTCTTTGTCTCTTGTAACAGTCTTTATTTTAAAGTCTGTTTTGTCTGATATGAGCATTGCTACTCCAGCTTTCTTTTGATTTCCATTTGCATGGAATACCTTTCTCCATCCCCTCACTTTCAGTCTGTATGTGTCCCTAGGTCTGACGTGGGTCTCTTGTAGACAGCATATATACGGGTCTTGTTTTTGTATCCATTCAGCCAGTCTGTGTCTTTTGGTTGGAGTGTTTAATCTGTTTATGTTTAAGGTAATTATTGACATGTATGTCCTTATTGCCATTTTGTTAATTGTTTTGGATTTGTTTTTGTAGGTCTTTTTTCTTCCCTTCCTCTTTTGTTCTCTTCTTTTGTAATTTGAAGACTAACTTTAGTGTTGTGTTTGGATTCCTTTTTGTTTTTTTGTGTGTGTATCTGTTGTAGATTTTTGTTTTGTGGTTACCATGAAGTTTTGATATAGCAGTCTTTATATAAACAGATTATTTTAAGTTGCTTGTCTTTTAATTTCAAATGCATTTCCAATATCCTGCATGTGTACCTTCTCATGATTGTTGGTTTTGATATCATATTTCTGTGTGGATGATTTCCTACCTTTACTGTATGTTTGCCTTTACTGGTGAGCTTTTCCATTCATAATATTCTTGTTTCTAGTTGTGACCTTTTCTTTTCCGCCTAGAGAGTTCCTTTAGCATTTGTTGCAAAGCTGGTCTGGTGGTGCTGGATTCTCTTAGCTTTTGCTTGTCTAAAAGCTTTTGACTTCTTTGTCAAATCTGAATGAGAGCCTTGCTGGGTAGAGTATTCTTCTTTGTAGGTTCTTCCCTTTCATCACTTTAAATATATCATGCCACTCCCTTCTGGCCTGCAGAGTTTCTGTTGAAAAATCAGCTGATAACCTTATGGGAGTTCTCTTGTATGTTATTTTTTGCTTTTCACTTCTTACTTTCAATATTTTTTTCTTTGTCTTTAATTTTTGTCAATTTGATTACTGTGTGTCCTGGCATGTTCCTCCTTGGGTTCATCCTGCCTGGGACTCTCTGCACTTCCTCGACTTGGGTGACTGTTTCCTTTACCATGTTAGGGAAGTTTTCAGCTATAAGCTCTTCAAATATTTTCTCAGGTCCTTTCTCTCTCTCTCTTCTCCTTCTGAGACCCCTATAATGCGAATGTTGGTGCATTTAATGTTGTCCCAGAGGTCTCTTAGAGTGTCTTCATTTCTTTTCATTCTTTACTCCTTATTCTGTTCTGCAGCAGTGATTTCCACCATTCTGTCTTCCAGGTTACTTATCTGTTCTCCCTCAGTTACTCTGCTATTGTTTCCTTCTAGCATATTTTTCATTTCAGTTATTGTATTGTTCATCTCTGTTTGTTTGTTCTTTAGTTCTTCTAGGTCTTTGTTAAACATTTCTTGTATCTTCTCAATCTGTGCCTCCATTCTTTTTCCAAGATCTTGGATCATCTTTACTCTCATTACTCTGAATTCTTTTTTGTGTTGATTTCCTATCTCCACTGAGTTTGTCTTCCGGGGTTCTATCTTGTTCCTTTTTCTGGGACATAGTCTGCTGCCTTCTCATTTTGTCTTACTTTCTGTGATTGCAGTTTCCATTCTGCAGGCTGCAGGGTTGTAGTTCTTGTTTCTGCCGTCTGCCCCCCTAGTGGATGAGGCTATCTAAGAGGATTGTGCAGGCTTCCTGTGGGAGAGACTGGTTCCTGCCCACTGGTGGGCGGAGCCTGGTCTTTTCCCTCTGGTGGGCAGGGCCATGTCAAGGGGTGTGTTTAGCAGGCAGCTGTGGCCTCTGGAAGACTTTCTGCTGATGGGTGGTGCTGTGGTCCCGCCCTGTTGGTCATTTGGCCTGAAGCATCCCAGCACTGGAGCCTATAGGCTATTGGGTGGAGCCAGGTCTTGGTGAGAAAATGGTGGCCTTCAGGAGTGCTCATGCCAATGAGTACTTGCCAGAACTGCCGCTGTCAGTGTCTTTTTCCCCACAGTGAGCCAAAGCCACCCCCCACCTTCGCAGGAGACCCTCCAATACCAGCAGGTAGGTCTGGCCCAGACTCATATGAGGTCACTGCTTTTTCCCCTGGTTCTGGTGCGCACGAGACCTTATGTGTGCCTTCCAAGTGTGGAGTTTGTTTCCCCAGTCCTGTGGAATTCCTGCGATCAAACCCCACTGGCCTTCAAAGCCAGATGCTCTGGGGGTTCCTCCTCCTGTTGCCAGACACCCAGGCTGGGGAGCCTGACATGGGGCTCAGAACTTTCGCTCCTGTGGGAAAAGCTCTGTGATATAATTATTTCCAGTTTGTGTCTCACCCACCTAGCGGGTATGGGATTTGATGGTATTGCAATTGCGCCCCTCCTTCCATCTCGTTGTAGCTTCTTCCTTGTGTTTGGATGTAGGATATCTTTTTTGGTAGGTTCCAGAATTTTTTTCTCGATGGTTGTTCAGCAGTTAGTTGTGATTTTGGTGTTTTCGTAAGACGAGGTGAGCTTACATCCTTCTACTCTGCCATCTCGTCTCCACCCCCCGGAAAAATCTTTATGAGAAAATAAGCCACGTATCTGAAGGAGACTGAACCACATAAATGGGGAGGAGAAAGCAAGTGGTGGGTCGTCCTGGCTCCATCTGCCGTGGGTTTCTGCGTCGCCTGTTGTCCCTGTGAAGCCTGTCTCTCTGCTCACGCCGCTCAGCCACCTCTCTGTTTCCCTCACCCTCGGTCCCTTCCCCTTTCGATTACTTGTGGCTCTCGTCTTCCACCCGGGGAGCCAGAGAGCCTGTCTCCTTCAGCTGCACCTGCATTGGTCTGTCTGTAATCCTCATGGCGGGAGCATGTGAGGGCCAAGCATTTGCTACAGTAGGTTGGAAAGTTCACCCTATTCTGAATTACTATGCAGGAAAAGTGAGGTTTCTTGACTAGCCTGAAGGGTGCAGCAGTTTCATTCAGCCAAAAAATGGCTATTGCATCTGCTTGTATCTTGGTTAAATAGAATTAATTTTGGTACCACAGTTATCCTTTCTGCTCCTTTTATCATTTTCATCTCTAAACAAAATTTCTGACAACTAGGTGACGTGTTACAAACATTATCTTTTTAAATATAAGTATCGTTATAAATAGTTTTCCTACTGTTTTCTGTATTGTGTATAACTGGATGTATTTGTTTTTATTTTAATGGGTAAAATGCCAACCTCTTTCTGATGTAAATCTCTCTTAGATCACCATAGTAAGATGCCTTGTGTACGGCCATACCCCTTAGAATGTTGAATGCTATCCTCTGCACCATTGCAAAGAATAGAAATTGAAATCCTCGGACCCTCTCAGTGGGTCTACCATTAACCGTCAGCGTTGTTGAACTTCTAGATGTGAAGTTGTATCATTGAACTTCATTCTGGTAGAATCATATAACCTAGGGGCTAGAGCTAGAAGAATCCTTATAGGTTATCTACTCCAGCCTCCTCCTTGAATAGATGAAGAAATAAACCTCGGGAGACAGTGCCTTACCTCAGGGCGCAGGGCTGCAGGTGCCTTGAGCGAGCCCGGCTTCCACAGCCCCGTCCGTCTCCTCCCCTCCTCTCCCCTCCCCTCCCCCGGGGGCCTCCTCCCACACACCTTCTTTCCAGCTGACTTTTCTCACTGGTAGTGGCTTTCCTCGTCACACTGTTAACAGACTCAGCCCAGATTTTATCACCAGCTTCTGTTTCCTCCAGATGAAAAATATCTTCATGGTGGAAGTTGAGGACTGTGAAGAAATTACAGTAATTTGATAATTTAAGTGTTTTTATACTGGCGAAAAAGAGTTAATGCAAGTGTTCAGAATATCTGAATAATTTCTAAAGGCATACTTAAATGCTAAAGAATCTGGTTCTTCCTCTTGATTTGGCTTGTCATCTGGGAAAGACCAGATTATGAAGACGCATGTTTTCATAAACTCTGGCAATTCGAATTAAGAATAAAATTCTGTATTCTTCACTCATTGGCTGTAGGATCAGATGGAGGGATATTTTCTTAATTTGTCGAAATGTGCTTTTTTTTGTGATGTATTGGGTTCTCCAAAAAGTGCCTTCAGTTTTTAAGTAAAAATAAAAGACACATTTTTCATTTTCACCAACAACTTTATTGAACAACGTATTCACCCTTTTGTTCCACTACCTTCTGCCAATTTTCAGGCAACTTCATAATTCCATCTTCCCAAAACTTTTTATCTTTTTGAGTAAAGAACTGTTCCAGGTGCCTTTTACAGTCTTCCGGGGAATTGAAATTTTTTCCATTAAGAGAATTTTGTAAAGACAGAAATAAATGGAAATCCGAAGGTGCAATGTCTGGTGAATATGGTGGATGAATCAGAACTTTTCAGCCAAGCTGTAACAGTTTTCGCCTGGTCATCAAAGAAACATGCGGTCTTGCGTTATCCTGATGGAAGATTATGTGTTTTCTCTTGACTAATTCCAGAAACTTTTTGTCGAGTGCTGCTTTCAGTTGGTCTAACTGGGAGCAGTACTTGTTGGAATTAATCATTTGGTTTTCCAGAAGGAGCTCATAATAAAGGACTCCCTTCCAATCCCACCATATACACAACATCACCTTCTTTGGATGAAGACCGGCCTTTGGTGTGGTTGGTGGTGGTTCATTTCACTTGCCCCATGATCTCTTCCATTCCACATTGTTGTACAGCATCCGCTTTTCATCGCCTGTCACAATTTGTTTTAAAAATGGAATGTTTTCATTACGTTTAAGTAGAGAATTGCATGTGGAAATACTGTCAAGAAGGTTTTTTTCACTTAACCGATGTGGAACCCAAACATCAAAGCAATTCACATAACCAAGCTGGTGCAAATGATTTTCAGTGCTTGATTTGGATATTTTGAGTATGTTGGCTATCTCCCGCATGGTATAACGTTGATTGTTCTCAATTAGTGTCTTGAGTTGATCGCTGTCAACTTCAACTGGCCTACCCGACCGTGGAGCATCATCCAGTGAGAAATCTCCAGCACCAAACTTTGCAGACCACTTTTGACACATTCAATCAGTCACAACACCTCCATACACTGCACAAATGTTTTTGTGCGTTTCAGTTGCATTCTTACCTTCCTTGAAATAATAAAGCATAATATGCTGAAAATGTTGCTTTTTTTCTTCCATCTTCAATATTAAAATGGCTACACAAAAATTTACCAACTTTGATAAGTCTTTTCTTAAATGCACGCTGATACGACAGGTGTCACATACAACCTAACAAAATTGTTTTGAATGAAATTAAAGACAACTAAGTGCTACTAGAGCCATCTTACGCAGAAAACCAAACGAACCTTTTGGCCCGCCCAATAAATAAGTAAACCTCAGTCCTCTCATCTATAAAATGAGGGTATAAATACTACTTCATACAGTTGAGAATTAGAATACTATTTGTTACTTAGCTTGCCTTTAATTTATTATTCTTAGTTTGGAGGAGTGCTTTTACTTTAAAACTAATAAAAACTTTATATATATATACAAATACATAAATTGGTTTATGATAAATGTATGTGATAGCCATTTATCCTAATTTCCTTGTATAAATTTAGATATATAGTAAGCTATTAAAATTTAAACTTACTATCAAGGCTATTGTAGTAAACTCGAGATCAAATAAATGTGTAGAGATCTTCAGTTAATTTGGAGACTTAGAGTTTAGAACTTACTGTCTTTCATGACTTCTGTCTTCTGATTAAACTTCTTTGAAAGATCATTGTAAAGCCTCTGATTATGGAGAATGCTCCTTGCTTGACATTAACACTCACCAATGAATGTACTTCTTAGATCCTTCAACTAATTGTAAAGTCATTGACAGTGGTCACATATATTTCCAGCCAAATAAACATTTAGCAGAACACTTACCCTGTAAGTCTATAGCTGTTCAAAGTGTGTTCCTTGTTACTGTCCGACCAGAGTGGTTTCCTGAAGCAGGTTGTCTTTTCTGTCTTTGCAGCTGCGGCAGTTGGTGAACATGTGCATCAACCCAGACCCAGAAAAGCGACCAGACATCACGTATGTGTACGACGTGGCCAAGAGGATGCACGCCTGCATGGCCAGCAGCTGAGCGCATGGACGGCATGGAGGACGTAAGCAACACGAGTTCAAGTAATTCTGTGCAAATCATACCTCCCTGTTCTTGGGTGTTAAGATTAATATTTCAGAGCTAGTGTGCTTTGAATCCTTAACCAGTTTTCATCTAAGCTTCATTTTGTACCAATTTAAGTCACCTTCTTGCAAACCCCAATGACTTTGGAATAATCAGATTGCGTGTTAGGAGAGCAAACGGAACATGATGGTTTTTAATGGCTAAAGATTTTTAGAATTATTTTGAGTTTTGTGCTGATAAGTCGTGCTCAGATAGACTCTCAGTGCCAAATGTTGGTGGCTCAGCTTGGCCCCATTGGGACAGACGTGCAGCCTGAGGAAGGTATCTGAACATGTGCCTTGTGTGCTGCTCTCCAGTCATTTATGGACATTTGAGATGAACACAGTTGTGAACTTTTGTGATTATTTTATTTTTAGAAGTTTGAAGTATGTGTTTTAGTTCTTAGCATTGTAGCTTTCAAATAGGATTCTTAAAGATAAATGTAGACATATGAACTATTTGAGAAGCATTTAAAACTTATAGATTTAAAATAGCTTATACGTTCAAAATGCAACTATTAAATGTGAAAAGATTTGGGGATAAAATGTGAGTCAGACACTGAAGAGTTTTCTGCTTTATTTTGTTTTATTTTAATATCTTTGAAATTCTCCTTGCATTAAAATGGTATAAATGAATCCATTTAAAAAGTGGTTAAGGATTTGTTTGGCTGGTGTGGTAGTAGTTTTCCAAGTTGCACATTGCCCAAGGCTTTTTTGTGTGTTTTTACTGTTGTTTGTACATTTGAAAAATATTCTTCGAATAATCCTGCAGTACTATTTTCAATTTCTTTATAAATTTAAATGCTCTACTCATTGTACACTATAGTGTAAGCATATGTTTTTATTCATAGATTTTATTGAAGTTCTGATTGATCCCCTTCAGAAATTTTTTTTTATTCTTCAAGTTATTTTCCTATTTATATTGTATGTGCATTTTATCCACTAATGTTTCAGATTTTCTGACAACATAATAACCTTAAAAAAAATATTTGATATACCAACACTTTTCCTGGATTGAAAACATTTTTTTTTTCGATTTTGAAAATTTGGGCCACTGTGTATGCATGTGCCTTGTCTTGTTAGGAAGAGGGATGTGCATTGTACTGTAGCTGTGAATGTCGATACTGTTTCAATTCATCTGACAAGGTTGTAACTTTAGAATATGTTTAAAGAAATGAAAACTGGCCACTACCACAAACAGCATTTTTATAAACATTTCTATTGAGAAGCTTTTAGGCAAAGTACTGTATTCATGCATAAAGATAACAGAGGTGGTAACACTTCGTTTAGTTTAAGGAAATGGGCAGAGTTTAGTAAATGCTGTCGTGGAGATGTTTTCCCTGAATGCCTTCATGTTAGTGGTGACCAGCTCCTCCCAGAGTTGTGAAGCCAAAAGGCTGCGTGGCAGTCACTGCCTAAGGACGCCATGCCACCATGTAACCTTGGGACAATAATCCTGCCAACAGGAAACCCTCATGCTCAGAGAACACCTACCTTTAGCCCATGTAACTGCTGGTTTTATTTTTTCCATAGAAGTATTTTTCTTACAATCATTTGAATACTTCCAAGTCATTTGTAAACTTTAAAAATGTACAAAGGGCAAAAGTGTAAACTTTTTTTCTAAATTTAGTCAGCTACAGTATCTTAATCAGTTGTGAATGGAGGGTAATTTTATCCCGGGACAGGCAGGGGAGAGCTGGTCATTCTGTATGTGAGGGCCGGGCATGCCGTTTCTCCCAGATTCTGGTGACTTTGACCTCACTGGACGCCTGCACCCTCCTCTCCAGGGGAATTGTTTCTGTTGACCGTTAGTGTCATGTTCATTTTAATGTAATATGATTCATGGAGATGAAATGTTCTCTAGTTGGAACAGATACACTCCTTTTTCTTGCAATCTTTAAAGATACATGGATCTAAAAGTCATGAGCTTAACCCCTCACAGGACTTCTAAGCAAAGATTTAAACTTTTCTTTTAAGTGAATCTATCTGCTGGAAGGAAATAGTTGGGAAGAATTTGTTGATCAGGGAAATCCATTATTGTTTTCTACATATGGAAACTTTTTGTTTTGGATATTATATCTTTATCTAAGTGTTCATATTTTTCTTGCAGAAACCATTGCACATAACAAATTTTAATTTTGAACGGGATCATTTCAAAGAATTATGAAGATGATTAATTTTTATAATCACCTATAAAATGTTCTCTTTGTATTTCTGTTTATAAGTAAATTTTGTATTGATTAAGTAAAACATTTGAGTTGACATGAGGAACAGTAAAATGAAAGGTACATCTGATTCTAACCCTTATTTTAGACTTCGGTACCAGTTCCCCAGGACACAACATGGGGTGACTTTGTTTCGTATGCTGAGGTTTAGGAATGGTGGATGAAGCGTATCGCTGTATAAATAAAGCGCTCAGCAATGTGCAATGATTGTGAATTTAGTAAGATAGGACAGCCACTTCATGACCGCTTACCATTCTACATAGTGTCTGTTACAAAACACCGTTCTTGTATCAGTATACACTTCAGGTGTTGCTGTTAACATTTGCATATTTATTTTAACCAAAATGTTATTCATATTAAATATTTTTCTTTAAAATGAATGTATTATGTTTATAACCCACGAATGCATAATTATCATATGCCTCCTATTTCAATAGTACTGTAATATGGACTTCTTTTGTGAAGTACTTTTATTTTGTTATGCTACCAATACACATACTAAAAAGACTCTGTTGTTAGCTTTGAAATTGTATAATATCCTAATATAAATAATATAAAATTAAAAAATAAGTACAATAAAAATTTTTATGTATCTGTGATTTTTTTTCCTCTAAAGTCTACCATTGTTTATTTCACTTAACACTTAATCTACAGAAACAGTTCTTATTCATTTCCATAACTCTATCAATCAATCATTTTGGAGAAGCCTAAGAATTAAAACAGTTGAGGGTGGTGATAGTGGAGGGCTGACAGACCCTAAGAAGTAGGCTTTTAAATATGCATTAAATGAAGGCACATCTTCACCTGTCCCTGTTCTCTTTCTTTGGTACATCATTTGCTGTCTTTGAGTAAGAAAAGTTTCTTAAAAATTATAAAAGGTGTCTAAAACTCAGGCAACAGATTCTATTCCTGTCACTGTAGTATACCCCTAATAATATTACAGATAGTTGGAATGTTCTTTTCACATAGGAAGTGACAATCGCTACCATGCCTGGAGACTTGGAGGCCGAAAGATCCTAATGGGGTAAAATCTGCCAGGCTGGTAGTAGAGCGAGGGGTATACCTTACACATCAGGATCACATTCCCAGTAGCTTGTGGTGAAGTATAGCTCATTTTATAACCTAGGACGGATAGTAAGGAACCTGCAGCCTCACTGTGTGTGTGCATGTGTGATTGTGATTGTAAGTAATAGGAAATTTTAGGTTCAAGATGATACTGTTGTTGGACTATTTGAAATTTTATTTCAGAAGTATGTTTGTTAATTAGAAAAGTCAGTACCAGGCATCTATGTTTACATGGATTATTAGTTGGTGCAGCTATCTTTACCACCAAACTGCTGCAGTAACTAACTTTAAAATCAAAATGATGACATATACTGACAAAGATTGCTGCCACAAAACCTTACCAGAAAACGTCCATGGAGTTGTTACATTATCTGTTTTTAATAACGTGAATTCCGGATGCAATTAATGATGAACTAAAATAGACTCCTCAGATTGTTTTTCAGAGAAATATGGGGATGTTTGTGAAGTTTATTTTAATTGAGGGGTTCCTCTGAGGGAGTTTCTTTCTGGTCTTCTTACACACCCATTATTTCACTGTTCACTTGGGTCTCTAATTTTAATCCTTAAGAGAGAAAAATAGAGTAAAAGAGAACTTGAAAGTTAATATTTGTAACCAGGGGTTTTATTTTATTAATAAAACCAGGGGTTTTTATTAAAACCAGGGGTTTTAATAATTTTATAAAATTATTTTCATTGCGAATATTACAATGCGTAGAAAATAATTTTTTTCACTCCCAGAAGCATAATCCTGTTCATACGTTATTTCTCTGATCCTCACTTTCTCAAGTATAAAGTAGGGATGTAAATTCGTAACACTACAAGAGAATTAAATTGCAATACATTTTATAAAGGGCTAAGTGCAATGCCTGGTACCAAGCGAGTGCTTGCTAAACGGAGCTGTTGTTGTTACACCATATGCATCTTTTCTGACCCCAGTCTTCATCTACTTTTGCCTAATTCTCTCCATTCTAGGCCCACAGGACTGGTTTTCCAAGAGCCCCAAGTTCTTTCTCACCTTAGGGCCAGTACAGCTTGAATAGCTCTTCCCCTTTGGCCAGGAAGAATCCTCCTACTCTTCCATGGTGGACATCAAATGAACTTTTCCAGGAGCCACTCATCCTATACTTTTCCTTTGGTGCTGACCCCACTGCACCCAAGTGATTACTTGTGTGACTCTTGGTTAACTTGCACTCTGCTAGACCCTAAGCTCCAGGAGGACAGATGCTTCCTGTGTTGTTCAGTGTGGTGTTATACACTTAACACGGCGCCCCCCCCCTCGTGGTAGTCACGCGGTTTATTCTTCTTGAATTAATTAATAGTATAGTGTTTATAGTGCCGGAAGTGGAGCTAAGTACTCCAGGGAATTGTGCAAAAACAGCAGCAGTCAGGGAAGGACGTAAAAGAATCAAAAACAGAACCTAAACCAGAAGAAAACTGTGAAGTTATCAGCTGCCAAAAGTTACAAAGAAATTAGGATAATAAGGATTGAGATTGGGACCCTGGACTTAATGAGGAAGTCATGGTGATGTTCAGAGTGGCCGACTCAGTAGGAGAAGAGTGGAAAACAAGTTGGGGTAAAAATGGAAAAGATGTCATATGGAGAAAAAGTAGATGGTAACCAGGAGTAGTAGTAGCTCAATTTTAAAGATTAAATGATGGTTAAGAGGTTAAGAGAAGTAGCAAGTGAAGAAACTGAAAATATTAGATCGGGAGTGCAGAGGTGATAAACAAAGAACGAGATCAAAGAATTGATCCACTAACCCCACCAGTGTTCACTGAGCATCCCCATACACCAGATCCATAATACAGTCGTGAGCAAATGTCTCTGTTTCCATGGATTTAAAATCAAGTCCATCTCTGGAAATATGTAAATGCAAATTGTGATGAGGAAATTTCCTGTGGAGGAAAAGAGACACTGCGGAGGTGACATTTAAGTCCAGACCTAAAGCATGAGAAGGAGTCAGTCCAAGAACAGACAAGGGGAAGATCCTGGAAGGCAGAGGAAGAATGCCTGGGAAGTTTCAGATGGGAAGTAGCTTGGCTGTCCAAGAAGCGAAAGATGAGGGGGGTGAGGTGGGGTGGAGGGATGCATGGTGGGTTTGCAGGTGTATATTTTCCCTATATTTGCAACAAGAACTTGGTAATATAAACAGGAAAAGAGTTTATGATAGCTAAGAATTATAAGGTACCTAGAAATAATTGAAAAACATATAAGACCCATATGAAAGAAATTATAAAATCTTGTTTAAGAACACAAAGAAAATCCTGAATAGAGAAAGGGGCCGTGTTTTGGATGCGAAGGTTAAATATCAAGTACTATATAATGTTTGTTAGTAGTGCATTGTTGATCCAAATCTCATAATTTCTTGCAACCAGATAAAATGATGTCAAAGTTTATATGGAAAAATAAATATATAAAAAGAACCTAAAACTTTTTAAAAAATAAAAATAGACTGAACTTGACTTATTACAGTATAAAAAAACAAAAACAACTAACACTAAACTTTCATTGGGTTATTTGTATGGAAATATGTTAATATAAATGTTTCAGACATTACACGAAATTTCTAAAAATCTTATATGTTCTGGTATAACGTTATAAGTCATAATTCTAGTTATTTTAAAATGTATATCTCAGAAATAACTAAATTTCCTTGTCAATTGCATTATTATGAACTTTCCTCAAATCTTTAACTGTGGTCATTTTTAAGTCTTTTGTCATTTACAGACAGTTCTGGGTGTACTCTGATGCTTTTGCAAATATGTTCCTATAAAAGGGTTTCATCTTCAAGGAATTCATGGAAAAGACTCTGACAAGTACAGGTTTCTGGTAACTGTACTGCTGAACTGAATGAATAAGCATTTTCAGAACTCTAATGAAAAACTGATCAACTCATAAAAGTGCTAACAAAAGATCAAGATGAAAAAAAAATTACATGGGACTGAGTGAACTGATGAGGATGATTATAATTTTTGTGACTTTCTGTTTGAATTAAAAAAAAAAAAATCCCACAAGGACTCAGAGGCAAAGAATATACAAATCAATTTTCACTGCAAAGTAAAGGAGCTGTTACAGTGGAGGATTACTGGACTGAATGTCAATATTATGACACAGTATGAGTGTGTTTCGTGTTTGGTAATTGCAATCATTGTTGCTTTTGTTGTGGTCATCCATTTACAATGCTTGGTGTCAGTCTATTTATCTCCTGTAAAAATAAAATACAGTGTGTGTGTGTGAAAAAAAAAAAAACCTATGAGGAAAAGAATCTGAAAAAAATGAATATATATGTAAAACTGAATCATTTTGCTGTACACCTGAAAATAACATTGTAAATCAACTATACTTCAATTAAAAAAAAAAGACTAAATAATGAAAAAAAAAAGACTGAACTTGACTTATTACATATTAAAACCTACCATAAAGCTACTTAAATTAAAGCAGTATAGTACTGGCAGAGGAATGGATGAACAGTGGTGGAATGAAATATAAAGGTCAATCATAAAGTATTGTGGGACCTTAATATATGAAAGAGAATGACATTTATGGTAATGTATGTTTTCTTAAAGGCACTAGATGAAAACAAACAGATTTCTAACTCACACTATACAGAAAAGTAAATACCAGATAAATTAATGATCTAAATTAAAACAAGGAAGGAAGGAAGGAAGGGGGAAAGAAAGGAAGAAAGATAAATTAGGAGAAATTTAGGAGAATGCATAACCATGGGAGTAGGTGACCTGTGTAATCTAGATAGGAAACTAAAAAGAAATAATAGCTGTATTTTTGACCACATAAATAATTGGCAGTGGATATCATATGTTAACATATACCACAAACAAAATCAAAATACAAATGATAAACTGGGAATCACATATAGGTAAATATCCTCAGATTGATTAGTAAAATTCGTAAGTAAAAATGCAAGAAAATAGGAGCAAAAAAGAGCAAAAGATATAAAACAGACAATTCACAGTAGAATAAATTCAATTAATAGTCAATAGCAAAAGAAAGAAGTACACATGAAAAGTGATGACATCGGGTGCTGGAGAAGATGCAGAAAATGCACTCTTTTCATTGTTGTTGGCAGTGGGAATTGTGATCATTTAAAAAACAAATCTGGGTAAATGGCAGAGTAGAAGGACCTTGCGCTCACCTCCTCGGACAAGCACACCAAAATCACACCTAACTGCTGAACAACCATTGATTAAAAAGACCAGAACCTACCAAAAAAGATATTCTATAACCAAAGACATAAAGAAGGAACCACAGTGACACAGCAAGAGGAGCACTGTGTCAGATACAATCAAATCCCATAACATGGGGGGGCAACCCACAAACTGGAGAATAATTATATTGCAGAAGTTCTCCCACAGGAGTGAGAGCTCTAAGCCCCACAGCCTAGAGGTCTGGCATCAGGAGGAGGAGGCCTCAGAGCATTCGGCTTTGAAGGCCAGTGGGGCATGCCCACAGGAGCTCCACAAGGCAGGGGAAACAGAGATCCACTCTTAAAGGGCTCACACAAGAACTCGCATGCACTGGGACCAAGGGCAAAAGCAGTGACTTCATAGGAGCCTGTGCCAGACATACCTGCTGGACTTGGAGGGTCTCCTAGGGAGGGGGGGAGCGGCTGTGGCTCTCTCTGGGGTCATAAAAGCTGGTAGCGGACATATAAGGGAGTATTCATCTACTGAAACTCTTAGGAGAGGCAGACATTTTGCCTGAGCCAAGAGCAGCAAGATCTGGCCCCATCCAACAGCCTGTGGGCTCCAGGCTCTAGAACAGCCTCTGGAACAGTCTCACCCATCAGGGGTGGACACCAGAAACAAGAAAACTTGTTGAGTTTGGGATTAGCAGATGCAAACTATTATATAGAATGGATAAAAAACAAGGTCCTAGTGTATAGCACAGGGAACTCTATTCAATATCCTGTGTTAAACCATAATGGAAAAGAAAAAGAATGAATACATACACGATAGATGATAGATAGATAGATGTATAACTGAATCACTTTGCTGTACAGCAAAAGTAACACAATATTGTAAATCAACTATACTTCAATTAAATCAATTATTTAAAAAACCCTTGAGACAAATGAAAACAAAATCACAACCACCCAAAATCTATGGGACACAGCAAAAGCTGTTCTAAGAGGGAAGTTTTTAGTGATACAAGCTAAGAAGAAGAAAATCTCAAATAAATAACCTAACCTTACACCTAAGTTAACTAGAGAAAAATTAACAAACAAAACCCAAATTTAGTAGAAGGAAAGAACTCATAACTATCAGCAGAAATAAATGAAATAGAGCCTAAATAAACAAACAAACAAAAACAAAAAAAATCAATGAAACTAAAACGGGGTTCTTTGAAAAGATAAATAATATTCATAATCCTTAGCCAGACTCATCAGGAAAAAAAGGAGAGGGCCCAAATCAATAAATGTACAAATGAAAAAGAAACAGTCACAACTGACATCACGGAAATACAAAGGACCCTAAGAGATTACTAAAAGCAAATATTTGCCAATAAAATGGACAACCTAGAGAAAACAGACAAATTTTTATAAAGGCACAATCTCCCAAAACTGAAGCAGGAAGAACTGGAATATATGAACTGACCAATTACCATTCCTGAAATTGAATCCGTAATTTAAAAAGTCCCAACAAACAAAAATCTAGTGGATGACTTCACAGGGAATTTCTTCCAAACATTTAGAGAAGAGTTAACACATATCCTTCTGCAAATCTTTCAAAAAATTCCAGAGGAAGGAACACTTCCTAACTCTTTGTATGAGGCCATCATCACCCTGATACCAAAAGCCAGACAAATATAGCACACACAAAAAGAAAATTACAGGCCCATAGCACTGATGAGCATAGATACCAAAATCCTCAACACAGTATTAGCAAACAGACTCCAAGAATAGATCATACATTGTGATCAAGTGGGATTTATCCCAGGGATGTAAGGATTTTTCAATATTCTCAAATCAATCAGTATGATAACACCACATGAACAAATTGAAGAATAAAAACCATATGATCAATTCATGCAGAAAAAACTTTTGACAAAATTCAATACCATTTATGATAAAAACTCTCCAGAAAATGGGCATAAAGTGAACATAGCTCAACATAATAAAGGCCATATATGACAAACCCACAGCTAACATCATTCTCAATGGTGAAAAGCTGAAAGCATTTCCTCTAGGATCAGGAACAAGACAAGGATGTCCACTCTCAACACTTTTATTCAATATAGTTTTGGAAGTCCTAGCCACAGCAATCAGAGAATAAAAGGAATCCAAATTGGAAAAGAAGTAAAACTGGCACTGTTTGCAGATGACATGATACTATACATAGAAAGTCCTAAAGATGCTACCAGAAAACTACTAGAGCTCATCAATGAATTTGGTAAAGTTACAGGATACAAAATTAATACAGAGAAATCTGTTGCACTTCTATACACTAACAATGAAAGATCAGAAAAAGACAATAAAGAAACAATCACATTTACCATCACATCAAAAAGAAAAAAATACTTAGGAATAAACCTTCCTAAGGAGACAAAAGACCTGTACTCCAAAAACTATAAGATGCTGATGAATGAGATCGAAGATGACACAAACAGACTGAAAGATATACCATATTCTTGGATTTGCAGAATCAGTATTATTGAAATGACTATACCACCCAAGGCAATTCAGATTCAATGCAATCCCTTTCGAATTACCAATGGCATTTTTCACAGAACTAGAACAAATAATCTTAAAATTTGTATAGAGACAAATAGTCAAAGCAATCTTGAGAAAGAAAAACAGAGCTGGAGGCATCAGTCTCCATGACTTCAGACTATATTACACAGCACAGTCATCAAAACAATATGATACTGGCACAAAAACAGAAATATAGATGAATAGAACAGGATAGAAAGCCCAGAAATAAACCTAATCATCCATGGTCAATTAATCTATGACAAAGATGGAAAGACAGCCTCTTCAATAAGTGGTGCTGGGAAAACTGGACAGCTACATGTAAAAAAAATGAAATTAAGCATTCTTTAACAGCATATGCAAAAATAAACTCAAAATGGATTAAAGACCTAAATGTAAGACAGGATACTATAATACTCTTAGAGGAAAACATAGGCAGAACACATTTTGACGTAAATCACAGCAAACACACTTTGACATAAATCACAGCAATATCTTTTCCAAGCCAACTCCTAGAGTAATGGAAATAAAAACAAAAATAAACAAATGGGACCTAATTAAAGCTATTGCACAGCAAAGGAAACCATAAACAAAACGAAAAGATGACCCACAGATTGGTAGAAAATATTTGCAAATGATGTGATCAACAAGGGATTAGTCTCCAAAATTTACAAATAGCTCATGCAGCTCAATATCCAAAAACCAAACAACCCAATCAAACAATGGGCAGAAGACCTAAATAGACATTTCTCCAAAGAAAACATACAGATGACCGAGAGGTACATGAAAAGATGCTCAATGTCACTAATTATTAGAGAAATGCAAATCAAAACTCCAATGAAATATGATCTCACACCAGTCAGAATAGCCATCATCAAAAAATGTAAAAACAATAAATGCTGGGGAGGGTGTGGAGAAAAGGGAACCCTCTTGCACTGTTGGTGGGAATGTAAATTGATACAGCCACTTTGGAGAACAGTATGGAGGTTCCTTAAAAAACTAAAAATAGAACTACCATATGATCCTGCCATCCCACTCCTGGGCACATACACGAACAAAACTCTAATTCGAAAAGATACATGCACCCCAATGTTCATAGCAGCACTATTTACAATAGCCAAGACATGGAATCAACCTAAATGTCCATCAACAGATGAATGGATAAAGAAATACAATGGAATATTACTCAGCCATAAAAAAGAATGAAATAATGCCATTTGCATCATCATGGATGGACTTAGAGATTGTCATACTAAGTGAAGTATGTCAGACAGAGAAAGACAAATATATGATATCACTTAAATCAAAATCTAAGAAAAAATGATACAAATGAACTTATTTACAAAACAGAAACAGACTCACAGACTTAGAGAATGAACTTATGGTTACTAGGGGGGAAGGGTCAGTGGGAGGGATAGATTGGGAGTTTGGGAATGACATGTACACACTACTATATTTAAAATAGATAACCAATAAGGACCTACCGTGTAACACAGGGAACTCTGCTCGATATTCTGTAATAACCTAAATGGGAAAAAAAATTGAACCAGAATAGATACATGTATATGTATAACTGAATCACTTTGCTGTACACCCGAAACTAACACAACATTGTAAATCATCTATGCTCCAATATAAAACAAAAATTTAAAAAGAAGACAATCACACACACAAAAAAGAAAATTACTGGCCCATATCACAAGGAGAAGAACAAATACCATATAATATCACTTATATGTGCAATGTAAAATATGACGCAAATGAACTTCTATGAAACAGAAACAGATGCACAAACAGAGGAGAGACTAGTGTTTGCCAAGGGAGAAGGGGAGCAGCAGAGGGAAGGCTTGGGAGTTTGGGTTTAGCAGATGCAAACTATTATACATAAAATGGATAAAGAACAAGGTCCTACTGTACAGCACAGGGAACTCTATTCAATATCCTGTGACAAACCATAATGGAAAAGAAAATGAAAAAGAATGGATAGATGGACAGATAGATAAATAGACGTATAACTGAATCACTTTTCTCTACAACAGAAAGTAACACAACATTGTAAATCAACTATATGTCAATTAAATCAATTTACAAAAAACATAGAGACAAACGACGACTCAAAACGTATCAGACACAGAAAAAGCAGTTCAAAGAGGGAAGTTTTACACAATACGAGCTAAAAAGAAGAAAAATCTCAAATAAATAACCTAACTTTACACTGAATGTAACTAGAGAAAGATAAATAAACAAAACCCAAAGTTAGTAGAAGGAAAGAAATCATAAAGATCAGAGCAGAAATAAACAAAATAGAGCCTTAAAAAAAACAGAAAAAAAAATCAGTGAAGCTAAAAGCTGGTTCTTTGAAAAAATAAACAAAATTGATAAACCTTAGCCAGACTCATTATCAAAAAAAGGGAGAGAGCCCAAATCAATAAATGTAGAAATGAAAAAGAAGTTACAACTGACATCACAGAGATACAAAGAACCCTAAGAGACTACAATAAGCAACTATTTGCCAATAAAATGGACAATCTACAGCAAATGGACACATTTTTACAGAGGTACAATCTCCCAGAACTGAACCAGGAAGAACTGGAATATATGAACTGACCAATTACCACTCCAGAAACTGAATCAGTAATTTAAAAAGTCCCAACAAACAAAACCCCAGGACCAGATGGCTTCACAGGGAATTTCTACCATACATTTAGAGAAGAGTTAACACCTATCCTTCTGCAAATCTTCCAAAAATTGCAGAGGAAGGAGCACTTCTTTTCTTTTTTTTTTAACATCTTTATTGGAGTATAATTGCTTTACAATGGTGTGTTAGTTTCTGCTTTATAACAAAGTGAATCAGTTATACATATACATATGTTCCCATATCTCTTCCCTCTTGCGTCTCCCTCCCTCCCACCCTTCCTATCCCACCCCTCTAGGTGGTCACAAAGCACCGAGCTGATCTCCCTGTGCTATGCGGCTGCTTCCCAATAGCTAGCTATTTTACATTTGGTAGTGTATATATGTCCATGCCACTCTCTCACTTCATCCCAGCTTACCATTCCCCCTCCCCATATCCTCAAGTCCATTCTCTAGTAGGTCTGTGTCTTTATTCCCGTCTTGCCCCTAGGTTCTTCATGACCTTTTTTTTTTTTTTCTTAGATTCCATATATATGTGTTAGCATATGGTATTTGTTTTTCTCTTTCTGACTTACTTCACTCTGTGTGACAGACTCTAGGTCCATCCACCTCACTACAAATAACTCAATTTCGTTTCTTTTTATGGCTGAGTAATATTCCATTGTATATATGTGCCACATCTTCTTTATCCATTCATCTGTTGATGGACACTTAGGTTGCTTCCATTTCCTGGCTATTGTAAATAGAGCTGCAATGAACATTGTGGTACATGACTCTTGGAATTATGGTTTTCTCAGGGTATATGCCCAGTAGTGGAATTGCTGGGTCATATGGTAGTTCTATTTTTAGTTTTTTAAGGAACCTCCATACTGTTCTCCATAGTGGCTGTATCAATTTACATTCCCACCAACAGTGCAAGAGGGTTCCCTTTTCTCCACACCCTCTCCAGCATTTATTCTTTCTAGATTTTTTGATGATGGCCATTCTGACCGGTGTGAGATGATACCTCATTGTAGTTTTGACTTGCATTTCTCTACTGATAAATGATGTTGAGCATTCTTTCATGTGTTTGTTGGCAATCTGTATATCTTCTTTGGAGAAATGTCTATTTAGGTCTTCTGTCCATTTTTGGATTGGGTTGTTTGTTTTTTTGATATTGAGCTGCATGAGCTGCTTGTAAATTTTGGAGATTAATCCTTTGTCCGTTGCTTCATTTGCAAATATTTTCTCCCATTCTGAGGGTTGTCTTTTGGTCTTGTTTATGGTTTCCTTTGCTGTGCAAAAGCTTTTAAGTTTCATTAGGTCCCATTTGTTTATTTGTGTTTTTATTTCCATTTCTCTAGGAGGTGGGTCAAAAAGGATCTTGCTGTGATGTATGTCATAGAGTGTTCTGCCTATGTTTTCCTCTAAGAGTTTGATAGTGTCTGGCCTTACATTTAGGTCTTTAATCCATTTTGAGTTTATTTTTGTGTATGGTGTTAGGGAGTGTTCTAATTTCATACTTTTACATGTACCTGTCCACTTTTCCCAGCACCACTTATTGAAGAGGCTGTCTTTTCTCCACTGTATATTTTTGCCTCCTTTATCAAAGATAAGGTGACCATAAGTGAGTGGTTTTATCTCTGTGCTTTCTATCCTGTTCCATTGATCTATATTTCTGTTTTTGTGCCAGTACCATACTGTCTTGATTACTGTAGCTTTGCAGTATAATCTGAAGTCAGGGAGTCTGATTCCACCAGCTCCATTTTTTGTTCTCAAGATTGCTTTGGCTATTCAGGGTCTTTTGTGTTTCCATACAAATTGTGAAATTTTTTGTTCTACTTCTGTGAAAAATGCCAGTGGTAGTTTGATAGGGATTGCATTAAATCTGTAGATTGCTTTGGGTAGTAGAGTCATTTTCACAATGTTGATTCTTCCAATCCAAGAACATGGTATATCTCTCCATCTATTTGTATCATCTTTAATTTCTTTCAGCAGTGTCTTATAATTTTCTGCATACAGGTCTTTTGTCTCCTTAGGTAGGTTTATTCCTAGATACTTTATTCTTTTTGTTGCAATGGTAAACGGGAGTGTTTTCTTAATCTCACTTTCAGATTTTTCATCATTAGTATATAGGAATGCCAGAGATTTCTGTGCATTAATTTTGTATCCTGCTACTTTACCAAATTCATTGATTAGCTCTAGTAGTTTTCTGGTAGCATCTTTAGGATTCTCTATGTATAGTATCATGTCATCTGCAAACAGTGACAGCTTTAATTCTTCTTTTTCAATTTAGATTCCTTTTATTTCTTTTTCTTCTCTGATTGCTGTGGCTAAAACTTCCAAAACTATGTTGTATAATAGTGGTGAGAGTGGGCAACCTTGTCTTGTTCCTGAACTTAGTGGAAATGGTTTCAGTTTTTCAACATTGAGGACAATATTGGCTGTGGGTTTGTCATATATGGCCTTTATTTTGTTGAGGAAAGTTCCCTCTATGCCTACTATCTGTAGGGTTTTTATCATAAATGGGTGTTGAATTTCGTGGAAAGCTTTCTCTGCATCTATTGAGATGATCATATGGTTTTTCTCCTTCAATTTGTTAATATGGTGTATCACATTGATTGATTTGCGTATATTGAAGAATCCTTGCACTCCTGGAATAAACCCCACTTGATCATGGTGTATGATCCTTTTAATGTGCTGTTGGATTCTGTTTGCTAGTATTTTGTTGAGGATTTTTGCATCTATGTTCATCAGCGATATTGGCCTATAGTTGTCTTTCTTTGTGACATCTTTGTCTGGTTTTGGTATCAGGGTGATGGTGGCCTCGTAGAATGAGTTTGGGAGTGTTCCTCCCTCTGCTATATTTTGGAAGAGTTTGAGAGAGATAGGTGTTAGCTCTTCTCTAAATGTTTGATAGAATTCGCCTATGAAGCCATCTGGTACTGGGATTTTGTTTGTTGGAAGATTTTTAATCACTGTTTCAATTTCAGTGCTTGTGATTGGTCTGTTCATATTTTCTATTTCTTCCTGGTTCAGTCTTGGCAGGTTGTGCAATTCTAAGAATTTGTCCATTTCTTCCAGGTTGTCCATTTTATTGGCACAGAGTTGTTTGTAGTAATCTCTCATGATCCTTTGTATTTCTGCAGTGTCAGTTGTTACTTCTCCTTTTTCGTTTCTAATTCTATTGATTTGAGTCTTCTCCCTTTTTTTCTTGATGAGTCTGGCTAATGGTTTATCAATTTTGTTTATCTTCTGAAAGAACCAGCTTTTAGTTTTATTGATCTTTGCTATCGTTTCCTTCATTTCTTTTTCATTTATTTCTGATCTGATCTTTATGATTTCTTTCCTTCCGCTAACTTTGGGGGTTTTTTGTTCTTCTTTCTCTAATTGCTTTAGGTGCAAGGTTAAGTTGTTTATTTGAGATGTTTCCTGTTTCTTAAGGTAGGATTGTATTGCTATAAACTTCCCTCTTAGAACTGCTTTTACTGCATCCCATAGGTTTTGGGTCGTCGTGTCTCCATTGTCATTTGTTTCTAGGTATTTTTTGATTTCTTCAGTGATCACTTGGTTATTAAGTAGTGTATTGTTTAGCCTCCATGTGTTTTTATTTTTTACAGATCTTTTCCTGTAATTGATATCTAGTCTCATAGCGTTGTGGTCAGAAAAGATACTTGATATGATTTCAATTTTCTTAAATTTACCAAGGCTTGATTTGTGACCCAAGATATGATCTATCCTGGAGAATGTTCCATGAGCACTTGAGAAGAATGTGTATTCTGTTGTTTCTGGATGGAATGTCCTATAAATATCAATTAAGTCCATCTTGTTTAATGTATCATTTAAAGCTTGTGTTTCCTTATTTATTTTCATTTTGGATGATCTGTCCATTGATGAAAGTGGGGTGTTAAAGTCCCCTACTATGATTGTGTTACTGTCGATTTCCCCTTTTATGGCTGTTAGTATTTGCCTTATGTACTGAGGTGCTCCTATGATGGGTGCATAAATATTTACAATTGTTATATCTTCTGGGATCAATCCCTTGATCATTATGTAGTGTCCTTCTTTGTCTCTTGTAATAGTCTTTATTTTAAAGTCTATTTTGTCTCATATGAGAATTGCTACTCCAGCTTTCTTTTGATTTCCATTTGCATGGAATATCTTTTTCCATCCCCTCACTTTCAGTCTGTATGTGTCCCTAGGTCTGAAGTGGGTCTCTTGTAGACAGCATATATACAGGTCTTGTTTTTGTGTCCATTCAGTGAGTCTGTGTCTTTTGGTGGGAGCATTTAATCCATTTACATTGAAGGTAATTATCAATATGTATGTTCCTATTCCCATTTTCTTAATTGTTTTAGGTTTGTTATTGTAGGTCTTTTCCTTCTCTTGTGTTTCCTGCCTAGAGAAGTTCCTTTAGCATTTGTTGTAAAGCTGGTTTGGTGGTGCTGAACTCTCTCAGCTTTTGCTTGTCTGTAAAGGTTTTAATTTCTCCATCAAACCTGAATGAGATCCTTGCTGGGTAGAGTAATCTTGGTTGTGGTTTTTTCTCCTTCATCACTTTAAATATGTCCTGCCACTCCCTTCTGGCTTGCAGAGTTTCTGCTGAAAGATCAGCTGTTAACCTTATGGGGATTCCCTTGTGTGTTATTTGTTGTTTTTCCCTTGCTGTTTTTAATATGTTTTCTTTGTATTTAATTTTTGATAGTTTGATTAATATGTGTTTTGGCGTGTTTCTCCTTGGATTTATCCTGTGTGGGACTCTCTGTCCTTCCTGGACTTGATTAACTATTTCCTTTCCCATATTAGGGAAGTTTCCAACTATAATCTCTTCAAATATTTTCTCAGCCCCTTTCTTTTTCTCTTCTTCTTCTGGGACCCCTATAATTCGAATGTTGGTGCATTTAATGTTGTCCCAGAGGTCTCTGAGACTGTCCTCAATTCTTTTTATTCTTTTTTCTTTATTCTTCTCTGCAGTAGTTATTTCCACTATTTTATCTTCCAGGTCACTTATCCGTTCTTCTGCCTCAGTTATTCTGCTATTGATCCCTTCTAGAGAATTTTTAATTTCATTTATTGTGTTGTTCATCATTGTTTGTTTGCTCTTTAGTTCTTCTAGGTCCTTGTTAAACGTTTCTTGTATTTTCTCCATTCTATTTCCAAGATTTTGGATCATCTTTACTATCATTATTCTGAATTCTTTTTCAGGTAGACTGCCTATTTCCTCTTCATTTATTACGTCTGGTGGGTTTTTACCTTGCTCCTTCATCTGCTGTGTGTTTCTCTGTCTTCTCATTTTGCTTAACTTACTGTGTTTGGGGTCTCCTTTTCACAGGCTGCTGGTTCATAGTTCCCGTTGTTTTTGGTGTCTGCCCCCAGTGGCCAAGTTTGGTTCAGTGGGTTGTGTAGGCTTACTTGTGGAGGGGACTAGTGCCTGTGTTCTGGTGGATGAGGCTGGATCTTGTCTTTCTGGTGGGCAGGTCCATGTCTGGTGGTGTGTTTTGGGGTGTCTGTGGCCTTGTTATGATTTTAGGCAGCCTCTCTGCTAATGGGTGGGGCTGTGTTCCTGTCTTGCTAGTTGTTTGGCATAGGGTGTCCAGCATTGTAGCTTGCTGGTCGTTGAGTGAAGCTGGGTCTTGGCGTTGAGATGGAGATCTCTGGGAGATTTTCACCATTTGATATTATGTGGAGCTGGGAGGTCTCTTGTGGACCAGTGTCCTGAAGTTGGCTCTCCCACTTCAGAGGCACAGCCCTGACGCCTGGCTGGAGCATCAAGAGCCTTTCATCCACACGGCTCAGAATAAAAGGGAGAAAATATAGAAAGAAAGAAAGAAAGAAAGAGGATAAAATAAAATAAAATAAAGTAAAATAAAATAAAATGAAGTTATTAAAATAAAGAATAATTATTAAGAAAAAAATTTTAAAAAGTAAAAAAAAAAAAAAAAAAAAGACTGACAGAACCCTAGGACAAATGGTGAAAGCAAAGCTATACAGACAAATCACACACAGAAGCACACACATACACACTCACAAAAAGACAAAAAGGAAAAATATATATATATTGTTGATCCCAAAGTCCACTGCCTTAATTTTGGGATGATTCGTTGTCTATTCAGGTGTTCCAGAGATGGAGGTACATCAAGTTGATTGTGGGGATTTGATCTGCTGCTCCTGAGGCTGCTGGGAGAGATTTCCCTTTCTCTTCTTTGTTCGCACAGCTCCCGGGGTTCAGCTTTGGATTTGGACCCGCCTCTGCATGTAGGTCGCCTGAGGGAGTCTGTTCTTCGCTCACCCAGGACGGGGTTAAAGGAGCAGCTGCTTCGGGGGCTCTGGCTCACTCAGGCCGGGGGGAGGGAGGGGTACGGAGGAGGCGGGGCGAGCCTGCGGCGGCAGAGGCCGGCGTGACGCTGCACCAGCCCGAGGCACGCCGTGCGTTCTCCCGGGGAAGTTGTCCCTGGACCACGGGACCCTGGCAGTGGCAGGCTGCACAGGCTCCCGGGAGGGGAGGTGTGGACGGTGACCTGTGCTTTCACATAGGCTTCTTGGTGGCAGCAGCAGCGGCCTTAGCGTCTCATGCCCGTCTCTGGGGTCCGCGCTGATAGCCATGGCTCACGCCCATCTCTGGAGCTCCTTTAAGCGGCACTCTTAATCCCCTCTCCTCGTGCACCAGGAAACAAAGGTAAGAAAAAGTCTCTTGTCTCTTCGGCAGCTCCAGACTTTTTCCCGGACTCCCTCCCGGCTAGCTGTGGCGCATTAGCCCCTTCAGGCTGTGTTCACGCCGCCAACCCCAGTCCTCTCCCTGGGATCCGACCTCCGAAGCCCGAGCCTCAGCTCCCAGGCCCCGCCCGCCCCGGCGGGTGAGCAGACAAGCCTCTCGGGCTGGTGAGTGCTGGTCGGCACCGATCCTCTGTGCGGGAATCTCTCCACATTGCCCTCCACACCCCTGTTGCTGCGCTCTCCTCTGTGGCTCCGAAGCTTCCCCCCTCCGCCACCCGCAGTCTCCGCCCGCGAAGGGGCTTCCTAATGTGTGGAAACCTTTCCTCCTTCACGGCTCCCTCCCACTGGTGCAGGTCCCGTCCCTCTTCTTTTGTCTCTGTTTTTTCTTTTTTCTTTTGCCCTACCCAGGTACGTGGGGAGTTTCTTGCCTTTTGAGAGGTCTGAGGTCTTCTGCCAGAGTTCAGTAGGTGTTCTGTAAGAGTTGTTCCACACGTAGATGTATTTCTGATGTATCTGTGGGGAGGAAGGTGATCTCCGCGTCTTACTCTTCCGCCATCTTTAAGCTCCAGGACGGAAGGAGCACTTCTGAACTCATTCTATGAGGCCACCATCACCCCGATAAAAAAAACCAGACAGAGATATCACACACAGAAAAGATAATTACAGGCCCATATCACAGATGAACATAGACACGAAAATCATCAACACAGTATTAGCAAACAGAATCCAACAATACATTAAAAGGATTATACATTATGATCAAGTGGGATTTACCCCAGAGATGCAAGGATTTTTCAATATCCACAAATCAATCAGTGTGATACACCAATTGAACATAAAAACCATATGATCCTTTCTAGAGAGGCAGGGAAAGTTTTTGATAAAATTCAACATCCATTTATGATAAAAAAAAAAAAACAAAACTCTGTAGACGGTGGGCACAGAAGAAACATACCTCAATGTAATAAAGGCCATATATGACAAACCCGGCACTAACATCATACTTGATGGTGAAAAACTGAAAGAATTTTCTCTAAGATAATGAACAACAAGATCATGAACATGCCCATTCTCACCACTTTTATATAACATAAGTTTCAAAGTCCTAGCCAGAGCAACAGAGGAGAAAAATTTAAAAAAGAATCCAACTTGGAAAAGAAGAAGTAAAACTGTCATTTTTGCAGATGACATGTTAGTACACATAGAAAAGTCTAAAGAGGCAACCAGAAAACTGCTAAAACTCATCAATGAATTCAGTAAAGTTGCAGGATACAAAATTATTACAGAGAAATCTGCTTCATTTCTATACACTATCAGTGAAAGATCCAAAGGAGAAACTCAGGAAACAATCCCATTTATCATAGCATCAAATAGAAGAAAATATTTTAGAAATCAACCTACCTAAGGAGGCAAAAGACCCCTACTCCAAAAACTATAAGATGCTGATGCAAGAAATTAAAGCCGACACACACAGATAAAGAAAGACCTGTTCTTGGATGGGAAGAATCAACATTGTTAAAATGATCACACTGTTCAGAACAATCTACAGATCCAGTGAAATCCCTATCGAATGACCAAGGGCATTTTTCACAGAACTAGAACACAAAAACTTTAAATTTGTATGGAAACACAAAAGACCCTGAATAACCAAAACAATCTTGGGAAAGAAGAAAGAAGCTGGAGGAATCACTCTCCCTGTCTTCAGACTATATTACCAGGCTACAGTAATCAAAACAGTATGGCCTACTGGCAAAAAACCCAACATATAGATCAATGAAACAGGAAAGAAAGCACAGAAATAAACCATTCAGCTATGGTCAATTAATTTAAGACAAAGGAGGCAAGAATATACAATGGAGAAAATACAGTCTATTCAATAAGTGGTGCTGGGAAAACTGGACAGCTACATGTAAAGAATGAAAGTAGAACATTCTTAACACCCTATCCCAAAATAAACACAAAATGAATTAAAAACTTAAGTGGAAAACTGGATACTAAAGGACTCCCAGAGGAAAACCTAGACAGAACACACTTTGACATAAATTGCAGCAATATCTTTCTAGTTTTGGCTCCTAGGGTAATGGAAGTAAAAACAGAAATCAACAAATGGGACCTAGTCAAACTCAAAAGTGTTGACACAGCAAAGGAAACCATAAACAAAAAGGAAAGACAACCTACAGACTGGGAGAAAATATTTGCAAATGAGGCAACTGACAAGGCCTTAATTTCCAAAATATACAAACATCTCATACAACTGAACAACCAAAAAACAAAATGACCCAATCGAAAAATGGGCAGAAGACCTTCAAAGACATTTCTCAAAGACATACAAATGGCCAAACAGGCACATGAAAAGATTCTCAACATCAGTAATTATTAAAGAAATGCAAATCAAAACTACAATGAGGCACCACCTCACAAATGTCAGAATAGCCATCATTAAAATGTCTACAAATACCAAATGCTGGAGAGGGTGTGGAGAAAAGGGAACCCTCCTACACTGTGCATGGGAATGTAAATTGGTGCAGCCACTTTGGAAAACAGTATGGAGCTTATTCAAAAAACTAAAAAGTGACTTGTCATATGATCCAGCAACCCAACTCCTGCATATATATCCAGACAAACTTCTAATTCAAGAAGATACATGAATCCCTATGTGCACAGCAGCACTATTAACCATAGCCAAGACATGGAAGCAACCTAAATGTCCAGTGACACATGAATGGCTAAAACAGTTGTGGTATATATATACAATGGAATACTACTCAGCCATAACAAAGGATGAAATAATGCCATTTGCAGCAACATGAATGGAGCTAGAGATTATCACACTAAGTGAAGCAAGTCACAAAGAGAAGGAGAAATACCATATGTTATCACTTATATGTGGAATGAAAAATCTGACACAAAGGAACTTATCTACATAAAAGAAACAGACTCACAGACATAGAGAAGAGACTGCTTGTTGCCAAGGAGAGGGGAAGCATGGAAGAGATGGATTGGGAGTTTGGGGTTAGCAGATGCAAACTATTATACATAGAATGGAGAAAGAACAAGGTCATGGAGAAAAGGGAACCCTCCTATACTCTTGAAGGAAATGTAAATTGGTACAGACACCATAGAGAACAGTATGGGGGTTCCTTAAAAAACTAAAAGTAGAGCTACCATATGATCCAGCAATCCCACTCCTGGGCATATATACAGAGAAATACATAGTTCTAAAGGATACATGCATCCCAATATTCATTGCAGCACTCTTTACAATAGTCAAGACACAGAAGCAACCAAAATGTCCATTGACAGAAGAATGGATGAAGGAGATGCAATACGTATATACAATGGAATATTACTCAGCCAACAAAAAGAATGAAATAATGCCATTTACAGCAACATGGATGGACATGGAGATTATCATACTAAGTGAAGTAAAAATATCATACAGTATTGCTTATATACGGAATCTAAAAAGAAATGATACAAATGAACTTATTTACAAAACAGAAACAGACTCACAGACTTAGATTACAAACTTATGGTTACCAGAGGGAATGGGGCCGGGGGGAGGGATAGATTGGGAGTTTAGGATTTACATGTACACACTCTTGTATTAAAACAGATAACAGGGCTTCCCTGGTGGTGCAGTGGTTGAGAATCTGCCTGCCAATGCAGGGGACACGGGTTCGAGCCCTGGTCTGGGAAGATCCCACATGCCGCGGAGCAACTGGGCCCGTGAGCCACAATTACTGAGCCTGCGCGTCTGGAGCCTGTGCTCCACAACAAGAGAGGCCGCGATAGTGAAGAGGCCCGTGCACCGCGATGAAGAGTGGCCCCCGCTTGCCGCGACTAGAGGAAGCCCTCGCACAGGAACGAAGACCCAACACAGCCAAAAATAAATATAAAAATAAATAAATAAATAAGATATTTTAAAAAAAAGAGTGAATATACCTATGGAAATTACTAATAATTATAAAAAAAAACAGATAACAAATAAGGACCTACTGTATAGTACAGGGATTTTGCTCAATATTTTGTAATAACCTAAATGGGAATTAATATGAAAACGAATAGGTACATATATATGTATAACTGAATCACTTTGCTGCACACCTGCAACTAACACAGCATTGTAACTCAACTATATTCTAATATAAAATAAAAATTTTTAAAATTTAAATAAATAAATTAATTAATTAATTTAAAAAAGAAACAAGGTCCTAGTGTATGCCAGAAGAAATTGTATTCAATATCCTGTGATAAATCATACTGGAAAAGAAAATGAGAAAGAATGCATAGACAGATAGATAGATAGGTGTATAACTGAATCAATTTGCTATACAGCAAAAGTAACAAAACATTGTAAATCAACTATACTTCAATTAAATCAATTAAAAAAAACCCCTAGAGACAAATAAAAACAAAAACACAATGACCCAAAACCTATGGGATGCAGCAAAAGCTGTTCTAAGAGGGAAGTTTTTAGTGATACAAGCTAACAAGAAGAAAAAGCTTAAATAAATGACGTAACTTTACACCTAACGTAACTAGAGAAAAATGAACAAACAAAACCCAAATTCAGTAGAAGGAAAGAAATCATAATGATCAGAGCAGAAATAAATGAAATAGAGCCTAAAAAACAAACAACAAACAAACAAAGAAAAGATCAATGAAACTAAAACCTGGTTCGAAGGAACAAGAAAAAACCCCAGAAAAACAACTAAATGAAGTGGAGATAGGCAACCTTCCAGAAAAAGAATTTAGAATAATGATAGTGAAGATGATCCAGGACCTCGGAATAAGAATGGAGGCAAAGATTGAAAAGATGCAAGAAATGATTAACAAAGACCTAGAAGAATTAAAGAACAAACAAACAGAGATGACCAATACAATAACTGAAATGAAAACTACACTAGAAGGAATCAATAGCAGAATAACTGAGGCAGAAGAACGGATAAGTGACCTGGAAGATAGAATGGTGGAATTCACTGCTGCAGAACAGACTAAAGAAAAAAGAATGAAAAGAAATGAAGACAGCCTAAGAGACCTCTGGGACAACATTAAATGCAACAACATTCGCATTATAGGGGTCCCAGAAGGAGAAGAGAGAGAGAAAGGACCAGAGAAAATATTTTAAGAGATTATAGTCAAAAACTTCCCTAACATGGGAAAGGAAATAGCCACCCAAGTCCAGGAAGCGCAGAGAGTCCCATACAGGATAAACCCAAGGAGAAACACGCCGAGACACATAGTAATCAAAGTGGCAAAAATTAAAGACAAAGAAAAATTATTGAAAGCAGCAAGGGAAAAATGACAAATAACATACAAGGGAACTCCCATAAGGTTAACAGCTGATTTCTCAGCAGAAACTACAAGCCAGAAGGGAGTGGCATGATATACTTAAAGTGATGAAAGGGAAGAACCTACAACCAAGATTACTCTACCCGGCAAGGATCTCATTTAGATTTGATGGAGAAATCAAAAGCTTTACAGACAAGCAAAAGCTAAGAGAATTCAGCACCACCAAACCAGCTCTACAACAAATGCTAAAGGAACTTCTCTAAGTGGGAAACACAAGAGAAGAAAAGGACCTACAAAAACAAACCCAAAACAATTAAGAAAATGGTCATAGGAACATACATATCGATAATTACCTTAAACGTGAATGGATTAAATGCTCCAACCAAAAGACACAGGCTTGCTGAATGGATACAAAAACAAGACCCATATATATGCTGTCTACAAGAGACCCACTTTAGACCTAGGGACACATACAGACTGAAAGTGAGGGGATGGAAAAAGATATTCCATGCAAATGGAAATCAAAAGAAAGCTGGAGTAGTAATACTCATATCAGATAAAATAGACTTTAAAATAAAGAATGTTACAAGAGACAAGGAAGGACACTACATAATGATCAAGGGATCAATCCAAGAAGAAGATATAACAATTATAAATATATATGCACCCAACATAGGAGCACCTCAATACATAAGGCAACTACTAACAGCTATAAAAGAGGAAATTGACAGTAACACAATAATAGTGGGGGACTTTAACACCTCACTTACACCAATGGACAGATCATCCAAAATGAAAATAAATAAGGAAACAGAAGCTTTAAATGACACAATAGACCAGATAGATTTAATTGATATTTATAGGACATTCCATCCAAAAACAGCAGATTACACGTTCTTCTCAAGTGCGCATGGAACATTCTCCAGGATAGATCACATCTTGGGTCACAAATCAAGCCTCAGTAAATTTAAGAAAATTGAAATCATATCAAACATCTTTTCTGACCACAACGCTATGAGATTAGAAATGAATTACAGGGAAAAAGACGTAAAAAACACAAACACATGGAGGCTAAACAATACGTTACTGAATAACCGAGAGATCACTGAAGAAATCAAAGAGGAAATCAAAAAATACCTAGAGACAAATGACAATGAAAACACGACGACCCAAAACCTATGGGAGGCAGCAAAAGCAGTTCTAAGAAGGAAGTTTATAGCTATACAAGCCTACCTAAAGAAACAAGAAAAATCTCAAGTAAACAATCTAACCTTACACCCAAAGAAACTAGAGAAAGAAGAACAAACAAAACCCAAAGTTAGCAGAAGGAAAGAAATCATAAAGATCAGAGCAGAAATAAATGAAATAGAAACAAAGAAAACAATAGCAAAGATCAATAAAACTAAAAGCTGGTTCTTTCAGAAGATAAACAAAATTGATAAGCCATTAGCCAGACTCATCAAGAAAAAGAGGGAGAGGACTCAAATCAATAAAATCAGAAATGAAAAAGGAGAAGTTACAACAGACACTGCAGAAATACAAAGCATCCTAAGAGACTACTACAAGCAACTCTATGCCAATAAAATGGACAACCTGGAAGAAATGGACAAATTCTTAGAAAGGTATAACCTTCCAAGACTGAACCAGGAAGAAACAGAAAATATGAACAGACCAATAACAAGCACTGAAATTGAAACTGTGATTAAAAATCTTCCAACAAACAAAAGTCCAGGACCAGATGGCTTCACAGGTGAATTCTATCAAACATTTAGAGAAGAGCTAACACCTATCCTTCTCAAACTCTTCCAAAAAATTGCAGAGGAAGGAACACTCCCAAACTCATTCTATGAGGCCACCATCACCCTGATACCAAAACCAGACAAAGACACTACAAAAAAAGAAAATTACAGACCAATATCACTGATGAATATAGATGCAAAAATCCTCAACAAAATACTAGCAAACAGAATCCAACAACACATTAAAAGGATCATACACCACAATCAAGTGGGATTTATCCCAGGGATGCAAGGATTCTTTAATATACGCAAATCAATCAATGTGATACACCATATTAACAAATTGAAGAATAAAAACCGTATGATCATCTCAATAGATGCAGAAAAAGCTTTTGACAAAATTCAACACCCATTTATGACAAAAACTCTCCAGAAAGTGGGCATAGAGGGAACCTACCTCAACATAATAAAGGCCATATATGACAAACCCACAGCAAACATCATTCTCAATGGTGAAAAACTGAAAGCATTTCCTCTAAGATCAGGAACGAGACAAGGATGTCCACTCTCACCACTATTATTCAACATAGTTCTGGAAGTCCTAGCCATGGCAATCAGAGAAGAAAAAGAAATAAAAGGAATACAAATTGGAAAAGAAGAAGTAAAACTGTCACTGTTTGCAGATGACATGATACTATACATAGAGAATCCTAAAACTGCCACCAGAAAACTGCTAGAGCTAATTAATGAATTTGGTAAAGTTGCAGGATACAAAATTAATGCACAGAAATCTCTTGTATTCCTATACACTAATGATGAAAAATCTGAAAGAGAAATTATGGAAACACTCCCATTTACCATTGCAACAAAAAGAATAAAATACCTAGGAATAAACCTACCTAGGGAGACAAAAGACCTGTATGCAGAAAACTATAAGACACTGATGAAAGAAATTAAAGATGATACCAACAGATGGAGAGATATACCATGTTCTTGGATTGGAAGAATCAACATTGTGAAAATGACTATACTACCCAAAGCAATCTACAGATTCAATGCAATCCCTATCAAATTACCAATGGCATTTTTTATGGAACTAGAACAAATCATCTTAAAATTTGTATGGAGACACAAAAGACCCCGAATAGCCAAAGCAATCTTGAGGGAAAAAAACGGAGCTGGAGGAATCAGACTCCCTGACTTCAGACTATACTACAAAGCTACAGTAATCAAGACAATATGGTACTGGCACAAAAACAGAAACATAGATCAATGGAACAAGATAGAAAGCCCAGAGATAAACCCACGCACCTATGGTCAACTAATCTATGACAAAGGAGGCAAAGATATACAATGGAGAAAAGACAGTCTCTTCAATAAGTGGTGCTGGGAAAACTGGACAGCTACATGTAAAAGAATGAAATTAGAATACTCCCTAACACTATACACAAAAATAAACTCAAAATGGATTAGAGACCTAAATGTAAGACAGGATACTATAATACTCTTAGAGGAAAGCATAAGCAGAACACTTATTGACAAACCACAGCGGTATCTTTGTCTAGCCGTCTCCTAGAGTAATGGTTATAGAAACAAAAATAAACAAATGGGACCTAATTAAACTCAAAATATTTTGCACAGCAAAGGAAACCATAGATAAAACAAAAAAACAACACACGGAATGGGAGAAAATATTTGCAAATGATGCTACCTACAAGGGATTAGTCTCCAAAATTTACAAACAACGCATGTGGGTCAATATCAAAAAAACAAACAATCAGTCACAATGGGCAGAAGACCTAAATAGACATTTCTCCAAAGAAGACATACAGATGGCCAAGAGGCACATGAAAAGATGCTCAACATCCCTAATAATTAGAGAAATGCAAATCAAAACTCCAATGAAATATGATCTCACACCAGTCAGAATAGCCATAATCAAAAAATGTAAAAACAATAAATGGGGAGGGTGTGGAGAAAAGGGAACCCTCCTGCACTGTTGGTGGGAATGCAAATTGATACAGCCACTATGGAGAACAGTATAGGGGGTTCCTTAAAAAACTAAAAGTAGGGCTTCCCTGGTGGCACAGTGGTTAAGAATCCACCTGCCAATGCAGGGGACATGGGTTTGAGCTCTGGTCCAGGAAGATCCCACGTGCTGCGGAGCAACTAAGCCTGTGCGCCACAACTACTGAGCCTGTGCTCTAGAGCCCGTGAGTCACAACTACTGAGCCCGTGTGCCACAACTACTGAAGCCCACGTGCCTAGAGCCCATGCTCTGCAACAAGAGAAGCCACCGCAATGCGAAGCCTGCACACCACAATGAAGCGTAGCCCCCACTCGCCGCAACTAGAGAAAGCCCATGTGCAGCAACGAAGACCAAATGCAGCCAAAAATAAATAAATAAATAAATAAATTTATTTTAAAAACCCCACAAAACTAAAAGTTGAGCTACCATGTGATCCAACAATCCCACTCCTGGGAATATATCCAGCAAAAACTATAATTGGAAAAGATACACGCACCCCAATGTTCATAGCAGCACTATTTACAATCACCAGGACATGGAGGCAACCTAAATGTCCATCGACAGAGGAATGGATAAAGAAGATGTGGTACATATATACATGGAATATTACTCAGCCATAAAATAGAATGAAATAATGCCATCTGCAGCATCATGGATGGAACTAGAGATTGCCATACTGAGTGAAGTGAGTCAGATAGATTAAGATAAATATCATATGAGATCATTTATATGTGGAATCTAAAAAAAATGATACAAATGAACTTATTTACAAAACAGAAATGGACTCACAGACTTCGAGAACAAACTTATGGTTACCAGAGGGAAGGGTCGGGGGGAAGGATAGATTGGAAGTTTGGGACTGACATGTACACACGGCTATATTGAAAATAGAGAACCAATAAGGACTTGATGTATAGCACAGGGAACTCTGCTCAATACTCTATAATAATCTAAATGGGAAAAGAATTTGAAAAAGAATAGATACATATATATGTATAACTGAATCACATTGCTGTACACCTGAAACTAACACAACATTGTTGATCTGCTATGCTCCAATATAAAACAAAAATTTAAAAAAAATCACAAAGAAAAATTACAAGCCCATATCACAAGGAGAAGAACAAACATCATATGATATCACTTATAAGTGCAATGTAAAATATGACACAAATGAACTTACATACAAAAGAGAAACAGTCTCACAGACATAGAGAAGTGAATGGTGTTTTCCAAGGGAGAGGGGAAAAGGAGAGATGGATTGGGAGTTTGGGACTAACAGATGCAAACTATTATACATAGAATGGGTAACGAACAAGGTCCTACTGTATAGCACAGGGAACTGTATTCAATATCCTGTGATAAACCATAATGGAAAAGAAAATGAAAAAGAATGGATAGATGGACCGCTAGATACACAACTGAATCACTTTGCTGTACAGCAGAAGGTAACACAACATTGTAAATCAGCTATACTTCAACTAAATTAATTAAAAAGATCTCTAGAGACAAATAAAAACAAAACCATGACTCAAAACCTATTGGATGCAGCAAAAGCAGTTCTATGAGGGAAGTTTTTAGCAATACAAGCTAAAAAGAAGAAAAATCTCAAATAAATAACCTAACCTTACACTGAATGTAACTAGAGAAAGATGAATAAACAAAACCCCAAATTAGTAGAAGGCAAGAAATCATAAAGATCAGAACAGAAATAAATGAAATAGAGCCTTAAAAAAACAAAGAAAAGATCAATGAAACTAAAAGCTGGTTCTTTGAAAAGATAAACAAAATTGATAAACCGTAGCCAGATTCATCACCAAAAAAAAGGAGAGAGCCCAAATCAATAAATGCAGAAATGAAAAAGAAGAAGTTACAACTGGCATCATGGAAATACAAAGGAACCTAAGAGACTATAATGAGCAACTATTTGCCAATAAAATTGACAATCTGGAGGAAATGGCAAACTTTTACAAAGATACAATCTCCCAATGCTGAACCAGGAAGAACTAGAAAATATGAACAGACAAATTACCATTCCTTAAATTGAATCAGTAATTTAAAAACTCCCAACAAACACAAATCCAGGACCGGATGACTTCACAGGGGAATTCTACCAAACATTCAGTGAAGAGTTAACACCTATCCCTCTGCAACTCTTCCAAAAAATTGCAGAGGAAGGAATACTTCTGAACTCATTCTATGAGGCCACCATCACCCTAATACCAAAAACCAGACAAAGATATCACACACAGAAAATAAAATTACAGGCCCATATCACAGATGAACATAGATGCCAAAATCCTCAACACAATAACGACATCCAACAATACATTAAAAGGATCATACACCATGATCATGTGGGATTTATCCCAGGGATGCAAGCATTTTTCAATATCCTCAAATCAATCAGTGTGATACAGCACATCAACCAACTGAAGAATAAAAACCATAGGGTCCTCTCAATAGAGGCAAGAAAGGCTTTTGATGAAATTCAACATCCATTTATGATAAAAACTCTCCAGTAAGTGGGGGCATAGAGGGAACCTACCTCAATGTAATAAAGGCCATATACGACAAACTCACAACTAACATCATACTTAATGGTGAAAAGCTGAAAGAATTCCAAGATTGTGAACAAGACCAGGAGGTTCACACTCACCACTTTTATTCAACATAGTTTTGGAAGTCCTAGCCACAGCAATCAGAGGAGAAAAAAATCAAAATTGGAAAAGAAGTAAAACTATCACTCTTTGCAGATGACATGATAGTATACATAGAAAATTCTAAAGAAACTACCAGAAAACTGCTAGACCTCATCAATGAATTCAGTAATGTTGCAGGATGCTAAATTAATACAAAGAAATCTGTTGCATTTCTATACACAAACAAGAAAATTTCTCAAAGAGAAATTCAGGAAACAATCCCATTTACCACTGCATGAAAAACAAGAAAATTTCCTTGGAATAAACCTACCTAAGGAGGCAAAAGACCTCTACTTTGAAAACTGTAAGACACTGATGAAAGAAATTGAAGCCAACACACACACAGATGAAAAGATAGACAGTGTACTTCGATGAGAAGAATCAACAATGTTAAAATGACCACACTACTCAGAGCAATCAATGCAATCCCTATCGAATGACCACTGGCATTTTTCACAGACCTAGAACACAAAAAAATTTAAATTTGTATGGAAACACAGAAGACCCTGGATAGCCAAAACAATTTTGGGAAAGAAGAACAAAGCTGGAGGAATCATGCTCCTTGACTTCAGACTATACTACCAGGCTACAGTAATCAAAACAGTATGGTGTACTGGCACAAACACTGACATATATCAATATATCAACAAAATAGGAGAGAAAGCCCAGAAATAAACCTATGCATCTATGGTCAATTAATCTATGATAAAGGAGGAAAGAATATACAGAGGAGAAAAGACAGTCTCTTCAATAAGTGGTGCTGGGAAAAGTGGACAACTACATGTAAAAGAATGAAAGTAGAACATTCTCTAACACCCTATCCCAAAATAAACTCAAAATTGATTAAAGACCTAAGTTTAAGACTGGGTAGTAAAAAACCCTTAGAGGAAAACCCAGGCAGAATACTCTTTGACATAAATTGCAGCAATAATTTTCTAGATTCAACTCCTAGTGTAATGGAAATAAAAACAAAAATAAACAAGCAGGACCTAAACAAACTTAAAGGGTTGGCACAGCAAAGGAAACCATAAATGAAAAGGAAAGACAACTTAGAGACTGGAAGAAAATATTTTTAAGTGAGGTGACCGACAAGACCTTAATTTCCAAAATAATACAAACAGCTCATACAACTCAACAACAAAAAAACAAAACGACCCAATCGAAAAATGGGCAGAATATCTACATAGATATTTCTTCAAAGAAGACATACAGATAGCCAACAGGCACATGAAAAGATGCTCAACATTGCTAATTATTAGAGAAATGCAAATCAAAACTACAATGAGCAGAAACTAACACACCATTGTAAAGCAATTATACTCCAATAAAGATGTTAAAAAAAAAAAAAAACTACAATGAGGTACCACCTCACACCAGTCAGAATGGCCATCATTAAAAAGTCTACAAATAACAAATGCTGGAGAGGGTGTGGAGAAAAGGGAACCCTTCTACACTGTTGGTGGGAATGCAAATTGGTGTGGTGACTTAGGAAAACAGTATGGCTGTCCCTCAAAACCTACGTATAGAACTACTATATCATCCAGCAATCCCAATCCTGGACATATATCCAGACAAACCTATAATTCAAAAAGAAACTGCTACTGTATAGCTAGAGGAACTATACTCAATATTTTGTAATAACCTGTAAGGGAATGGAATCTGATAGAGAGCACTGAATCCTAATCACTAGACCACCAGGGATGGTAAGTAAGGGAATGGAATCTGGTTAAGAATATATATACGTAAAAATACATGTGTAACTGTGTCACTGTGCTGTACACCTGAAACTAACGTGACATTGAGAGTCAACTATACTTCAATTAAAACAGGAACACATAGAATGTACAACGTATAGTGTGAACTCTAAAAAAAAAAAAAAAAACAGAAAAAGAAAATAAAAAAGATATTTTAAATTAAACCTTTAGATTAAAATATAACACGGAGAAATTATTAACCAACAATCCATATATATGCATATGACCTAACCAAAATCAGGCAAGCGGAAGTATTCATTTAAATTGGAAAAATTTCCCAGAACAGATTCAACAAATGAGTTCTTTCAGTAACATTCTTAATATGTATCCAGGTGTCCTGCCATCAAATATTTCCCTTTAACTTCAATAAGTACCTATGCGTTTAGTAATCTGTTAACAGGCAGGAAATATTCCAAGAAAGTTGTTCCCACCTCTTTTATTAGTTATTCTTGATTGTTACTGCTTTGTTATTTTCTATAAAGTTAACCTTTCACCTCTATGCTAATCTTTATTCATCTAAGATTGCACATCAGCTGGATCATGAAACTCCTGTTGCTATTTTGTCGAGAAGACATTCTTCTTTCTTTCTGCTACAGAACGGGGTATGGATCTTTCCTCTGCTGCTGTCTGCAGAAGTTCCCCCCCCGAGGGCACTTCACACCAGCACTGTAACAAGATTGGCAAATAATGCAAATTGACTTTTCTGAATTATTCTGATATAAGGAAACAAAATGATTTATAGGAATACACTATTTCATGAGCAATATATCCTAAATTAAGAACCCACAATCTGGGAATTCCCTGGCAGTCCAGTGGTTAGGACTCTGAGCTTCCACTACAGGGGGGCCGGGTTCAATTCCTGACCCCTGGTCAGGGAACCAAGATCCTGCAAGCTGTGTAGTGTGGCCAAATAAATAAAAGAACCCATGATCTTTCAAAAGTGGGATACCTATAGAGTAGGCAACCCCAGAGCAGACAAAGGGCCTTAGACTCTCCCTAGCCAGAAACATAAGTAACACCACATCCAACCAGCAGGGCATCAAATTAAAGTTGATTTTTAAATCCAAATATTGCCTGGAAGGGGAAGCCTAGACCTTCTCTCTCCTCTCTGCCACCATCGAAGTCTAAACCATGATCATCCATCACCCCAAACCTCCCCACTGCTATACCTGCTCCACGGTTTTCCACACAACAGTCAGCATGAACTATTTATCATAGAAATCACATCATTTCGCGTTCTCTGCTCAGAATCCTTCAGGATCTTTCTGTCGCCCACTGAATAAAATCCAAACTCTATCATGGCCTGAAAAGGCATCTGAGTCTCTCTCCCATTCGCTTTGCTGCAGCTGCACTGATGTTCTTTTCTGTTTCCAGAATGCACCTGTCCAAGCCACCTCAGGGACCTCAAAACAGAAATTTTGACTGAAGGTAACTTCTTCCCTTTCACACTTTTCCACAGTCAATTCCTCCCTATCATTTAAGCGTTAGTTCAAGGTCTCTTTCAAGAAGCCTTTGCAGACCACCCTATAGTATGTCACCACACACTCTCACACTGGCATCCAGACCTCATTATCTGTCACTCTCATTTTACCCTCTTTTACTTCTTTAAAGCGTGTCTCACATTCCAGAATTATCTCACAATCTTCTTTCCTCATTGTGACTCAAGCGTGTACACGCCATCAGTAATACATTAGCCTGGGCATGCCCCAGCCCCAGTGCCGTTAGAGACAACCTACCTTGGATGCAGGTGACTTATTTTGGGAGGTGATTAGATGGAATAAGAGTGGAGACTGGAAAGCCTGCAGTAGGAAAGGAGGAAAAGGCAACACAGGGTGTTCCCACAGGGAATCTGCAGCTCAGTCCCACCAAGACTTTCTGGGCCACAGAATGCATCCCTGGAACTGCCCACCTGGGGAGTAGAAGGGGTTTTGGTCCCTGTCCTGCGATGTCAGCTCCCTCACTTCCCGACCGTGCATGCATAAGGAGCAGGCAGATTCTCACAGGCAGCCCTCACTTTCACATCAGAGGAGCTCTGGGCAGACAGTGAGAATCAAGTACTTGGGTCCTCACCTTCGGGAAGCCTGTGGTTCCAGCTGTGGCTGAGGAAAAGGTAGCCAGTGAATATGAGTGTCCAGTACAAAAGGCTCACCAGAGGACTTTTCTCCTTGCTAAAGCTTCACTATCCACAAAGACTTGGTTACTCTGGAATGGATGGTTTTCATTTAAAAAGGGATTTGGCTAAATGGAATTCTTCACTGAAAAGTGCAGTGTGAGGGCTCAGGAAGGATTGTGACCCGTCCAGAGGAAACACAATGGAACAGGAGGACAGGGGAGGGTCTGGGCATTACAAGGAAAAATGCCTCTTTGCAGTTTTGCCTAAAGCTGGGATGGAGATAATTCAGTGCCTAACACAGAGGCACTTAATATTTTTTTGGTAAATGAATGGATGGATGAATGAAACATTGAAAGCTCTGACAATCAAGTATGCCTGATCAACAATGCCTAAGGAACGTATATTATTGGTTAACATTTCTATTTTTATCATTTACATTTATATCCTCAACACCCTGGAATGTACGTTTGCCGTCCTCCATCATCAGAAAGAAATACAATCTCCGCATCATTTCCAAGATCTGTGTGTGTGTGTTTCACACTGTAGGCTATCTTCACCATTTTTTAATGGAAATGGAGTAAATTGAGTAATCACAAGATAGTTCTCTATTTTAATGATAGTATGAGTCCTAGATCCAGATAAATAAAATATTTCTATATACCTTGCATTTATCAAGTATTTAAAATGAGGCTACCGTTCTGCTCCTTGTTTTACCCAGCCTTGCCTGACATTCCTAACCATTAAAAAACATACTATCTTAACATCCCACGTGTCTCCTTTATAATATGCTTTACTCTTGTAATTAAATATTCTGTCTTTACTTAATGCCTGCATTTCATGCAGAGCTGTAAGCTCCCCGATGGCAGAGGCAATGTCTGTCCTGATTACTGCTATGTCCTCAAGGCTTAGCAAAGTCCCTGGGACATAGCAAGTGCCAATAAATACTTGTTGAATGAATGTTTGCATGCATGAAGTCATTTATATATATTAGCTCAATATTCCTATGGGGGGTGATGCCATTGCCCCCATTTAGCAGTCGAGAAAACCGAGGCCCAGACAGGATAAAGGGGTTTCCTAAGGTCACTGAAAGGGTGGGGTTTTATTCGAGTTTTTCTGCTCCAAGTCTCATGCCGTCATCTAGTGACTGCAGAGAAATCATCCGAGAAAATCCCAAACTGCGTCGAAGAGCTAAAATGTAGGTAAGTTAAGACATTTGTGGTTTGCCGATAAGAGACCTCAGCAGACACAAACGTGAGGAAAGCCTGCTTGTTGGATGCAGCCCTTGTTGAATGAATGACCCGGAGACGGAGACGAGGTGGCCTTAGCACTGAGTCAGCCGTGCGGGTGGGAGTGAGTAAGGCAAGGTGAACAGAAAGCCCACGAAGGCCCTTCTTTAGCATCCAGGAAGATGTCTGTCCGTGGCGGGCAAGGAGACAGAAAAATGGAGGTACTAACATTTAATTTGTATTCCTTGGGGGCAACGTTCCAGGCATGATGCTAAGATATAGCCCCTATATTTGTTGTTTTGTAAATTGCCATCATGATTTCATTAAGCAGCTGTTAACATTATCTCCATTTTAAACGAGATTAGGCAAATTATTCTCAAAATGTTGACTTGCTCAAGGTCACACAACCTGGAAGTGGTGGGAGAATATAATCTCCTGTCCACGATGTACTCAAATATTTGTGTCAAAAATCAGTGGACGAAAAAAATGTTAGGAAGACAAGAAAACAAAGGGATCTAGGAAAGAATATTGAGATGTTGATGAAAGCTCAAGGGAAGTGGTTCATTTAAAAGAACAATGGCTTGAAAGTGTTGATTCTGCCTGAAAGTTGTGACTTAACAATTTGGAGGATCATCGCTTTCAATTCACATCCTATCCCACGAAGATGGTAAAAACAAGTATGATTCTCTACTGTTCTACCTATTATAACAGTGTTGTTTCAAAGTTTGTCAGGTCTGTTTTGTGAGTTGTCAGGTACCTAGTGAAGGACTGATTGATGGTAATGCTTAAAAACAAGCATAATGCATTTTAAAATCAGATACCAGGTGGACTAAGGTGGAGAAAGCAGAAAATCGGCGTGAATGCTGTAGATATCATCTGAATTTCTTAATTTTAGGCTGCATTGTGTTAACGTTACAGAGAAATTGTGCCTTAAATTTCACCTTCGTGACATTTAGAAACACAGCCTTAAAAGGACACAACTGCCTCATGATTTTACTCGCCAGCACAAGAGCAGTTCAAGGAAATTCAAGAAAATTGATTCTGAGTTAGGGCTGTCACTTTCATTTTCCTCTTAAACTCTCAAGTGCGTGCCAGATACAGCATTTGGGAGAGGTGCCCTGCTGAGGCTCCCCCATAATAATGAGGCAATAACGAGATAAATTAGGTGTAAATCACATCAGTGGGGTTTTTCCCTGCTTCTATTGATTTGTCAAAACACTTTATCATGGAAAAGCACCAATGAAAACAACTACTTTCTCTCTGTGACTGAGCACACTTTGGGGTGGGTGTTTGCCCACAGAGCCTAAGAATCTCTTGACTATAAAGCCCCCAGCAATTTCCCTGGAGTTCTGAGAACGCGGCTGCCTTGCCCGATCTCTTTCTATCCTGTTTTACTCTGTGTTCTGTGTGAGGCTCTCCTCCAGTTAAGGATTGAAAGCTTGCTCTTATGTACACAAAAATCAGATTTATATCTTTGTACCACAAAATGAAGCAATTATTTCGTCTTCCAATAGATCCTGCGTCCTCAGCGTTGGCACTGGTGCTACCCACTGTTGTCAGCAAGGCGGTGACACCGGTGGAAGGTTCATTAAACAGATCCCCGCTGATACTGACCATTGATCGAGCAGCCAGCTCAGGTGCATCTGGCCACAGTGTTTTCTCCCCCTGATCTTTACTTCTCTCCAGGGATAACCAATCAGAAGAAACGGCCCTGCAGTTTGATTTCAATTGCCAACCTGCCCAGTAACTTGGTAAATCAAATTTCAATCTCCTAAGGGCAAAAAGAACGTGTAGCCTGCTTGTGTGTGTGTGTGTGTGTGTGTGCACTGTGCTCTGAGATCCAGCCCTCTCATAGGTTAAACCACAGGAATTCAAAAAGCACTCACTCTTAAGAGGGATTAGTATTTTTTAAACATACCATTATACTCTGAAATCCAGGATTACGCATCTAATTCCAGGTTTGTATAACGAACACACTTAAATTTGATCCACGTCATTACACAAAACTGTGTTCCCCTTTTTGTGTGTGTATTTGGTGACAAAGTGTGGAGAAGGATGATTTTTTTTTTAAACTCATATTTCTGCTAAGTCGTCAACCTAGGATGCTGATTTCTTTCAATAAAATTTTCGATAAACGTCATTTTCCCCAACTTTATGCTGAGGGTGACGCCACTTCCGGAGTCGAATCGCTCCAGAAGTGATTAGAAATCTGGAAACTAATTTTATTGCAATATATCCAGGACACCTTGCTACAAAAATGGTAGTACCATGCCGGCTCACCTTGGGCTTTCTATACTTTATCTTTTTCTCTTAAATACATCCTCTGCCAATAAGCCAATGACGCTTCCTTTGTAGAGTTTTGCAGACGTAACCAGTTTAACGACAGAAATCTTCCAGGTTCCCTGCTTCTGCAGGTGGACCCTCTGGTCTGTGTCTTTAGAGAATTGAACTAATTCCAAATTTTGTATGATGAGACTTTTCAGTCTCAGGATATATTATTCCACATTTAAAGAGTCTAGAGATTCTTTAACACTAGTCCTTTTAAAACACCAAGCACGCGTTACTGTTCAAATCCCTTGCCTTTATGTGTTGTAAATAAACCCAAAGTCGCTCTAATCATAGAAGAAATAGAAATGATATATAGTACAGGGGACTATACTCAATATCTTGTAATATCTATGTTGGAAAAGAATCTGAAAAAGAATATAGACATATACGTATAACTGAATCACTTTGCTGTGCACCTGAAACTAACACACCATTGTAAATCAACTACACTTGAATTAAAAGAAAGAAATGATATATAATTCAGCAGTTCCTTTACGAATTCTTTTTCCTCTCCCCCCTGCCCCTCCCACACTTACTGTTCCCTCCATGGGCAATAAGCATTTCGTAAGTAAACTTATGAAAAAAAAAAACAACGGGATTTTATGTATCTAACACTTTATGTGATATTGCATATCTTGCCTCCTACATAATTTTAGTCATTCACCTATTTCATGATAAGGGATTAAACTTTGTCATCTTTCTAACTCTTAATGCACCTACTTTTCAGTGATTTTTTTTAATCCTCACTCTGGATGATGTATATACCATTTATATAATTCTTGGGTTTCTATTAAGATTTTTATCATCTTTTAAGTCATAAATGACTGTCCTTTGATTTAACTAGAACAGGGTCTATAAAATGACTTGGGAGAGTGACCAACAGAATATTATGTTTTTTCTAGAAGTTACCGGTATTTTTAAAGTTTTATTTTAATCCTGGCTATGAAGATGAAAGAGCTTGATCATTGCAATGAAAGATGGGTCGGTGCTACATCAATGGTCAATGCGTTACAAGGTTAACCCTGAGAAAATCCCACCGTGCCCTGCTAACAGAAGACAAAGTCAGTAACAGGAAGTACAACCATGTATTACAGGGTGACTTCATGCCTCCAAAGTTATTGTTTTCTGTGATTTTAGTTTATATTTATCACTTGTCATCACTTAGGCTGGTGATTCTCGACCGAGAAGATTTTGCCCCCTTACCCACAGGACGCTGGCAATGTCTGCAGGCATTTTCGATGTCAAACCTAGGAGTAAGTATGTGTGGGGAGAAGATGCTACAGGCATCCAGTGGGTAACAGCCAGAGATGCTGCTAAATGTTACAATGCACAGGACAGCCCTCAACAATAAAGAGCCAGCCCCAAATGTCAGTAATGTAGAGGTCAAGAAATCTGAGGAACACTGGAGAGGTGTCATGAAACACTGGAAATTGGGAACTAAGTTGATTTCCTACATAAAGACCGGGGCTATGGAAATTATCAGTCAGAGAGCTGTTAGTTATATGATATAGAATAGTTGTCCTTAAAAAAATGTTCTTTTATTAAAGTCAAATAGAAGGCTCATCCTCTAAGTCTACCGTCTATAAGGACTGTTATCTCCCTCTTAATTTATCATCATGTAAATTAGCATGTGTTTCTACTAGGAGACATGGTATAGTTGAGAAGGCAAAAAAGTGAAATTAAAAATAATCAATTATTTCAATTTTTTTTGTCTTCCCAGCTGAGCCAATTGCATAAGCAGTGGTAGCTTTGTCCACTTGTAACTAGCCTTTCATTCCTGTGAGATATTGATGACAACCAAAAAAGACGGTATTTTATTTCTCAGGAAATGGCATCCTCTTTAATATTTTATACACATTAACTCTGAGTACAAAACATACTTTTGAGGTCGAATAATAAAAGGATGTGCTTCATTTCTTGAGATGTTTGTGACCCCAAATCAGTCAACATAAGTGTATATGTAGTTATATTTCTGTGTAGTAATTTATGAATAACCAATTTTATGAAACTAGACAAAATTGGCAGCCTTCTGTATTTAATTCCACAATCATTTGTTTTTATTACCTCTGCCACGTTAATTGTTGTCTATTCATCCCCTCTGGCAGTTTTTGCTAAACAGTATTGTAGAACTGTTTACTCTTTTTAAAAAGTAGTTTTTGCGTGCTACTTCATCCTAGTAGTAAGAAGTTACTTCCACAAATACACTATATGTTTGTCAAGAGCACATTTTGTCATTAAAAAGCTGATTCAGAAATTGTCTCATGATTCAGAGTACGGTTTGCAGCATTAATAGAGTAGAAGATAAAGTGCTTTAACAAGATGACCTTATCTTACACTTATTTGTTCTATAGATTTCAGCTGGTTGAGGACCCTAGTCCTCAATTGTTAGTCTCTCATTAGGGCAGGAATTATGTCTACTTTGTATACTGTTGTAGCTTTAATATTTAGCTTGGTGCTGGCCCAAGATGGAACTCTATAAATATTTATATTCATTTATTGTTGCTGCTATAGCAAATTATCTCAAATTTGGTGACTTAAATACAAATGTATTACCTTACAGTCCTGTAGGTCAGAAGTCAGTCCCACATGAGTCTGGTTGGTCTAAAATCAAGTCTCGGCAGGGCTGTGTTCTTTCTGGAGGTTCCAAAGCCAGCACCGTGGGTGGATTCCTTCATGAGCTACCCCCTCTCTCTCTGCAGCTAGGAAGGGCTCTCTGCTTTTAAAGACTCCTGTGATTAGATTGGGTCCACCTGGATAATCCAAGAAACGCTCCCCATCCCAAGATCCTTGATCTTAATCACATCTGCAAAGTCTCTTTTGCCAAATAAAGTAACATATTCACAGGTCCCAAGGATTAGGGTATGGACATCTTTGGGAACCTACCACAATATTTATTAAGTAAAAGAGCCCTGGGACCATCTCATTAATTTTCAGCTCCAAATCCCAGCCAGTTACTTCTAACCCTCTGTTAAGGGCTTCCACCCCCTCAGCTGGGCACGGACGCTTCCAGTGGGCGTTTTGGCCATTCTCTCAAGAATCCCTTGCTTTGGGGGCCTGGTTCCTTCCTCTGTGTCCCTTTGTCTCTGTTCTTCATCTCTCCACCAGGTCACAGGTCTACCAGTAGAAGTCATTATCATGAATGAATGGGGATGAGGGAGGATCAGATCTTCCCCAGTGATCTGTGGCGAAGTGGGAGAAAAGAGAAGGAAGGAGAGAATGCCTCTTTCTCCATTGCAGCTGTACCTGGTGCGAGGCACACCAAAGCCATGTTGCTGGCGTCCACTGTACAGTATTGTCAATATTTACTTATGGCCCCGTAGAGCCCTGGCAGGAGTCTACAGGACTGGATCAGAGTCAGAATCAAGTTACAAACACAAAAAGGTGCTTCAGGCTTAATAAATAGATCGACTTGTGTTTGATTCATCCTTTCTTGACAATGGATTTTTTTCCTCCATTTCCTGGACAAATAGATTTTTGGTGGTGTTTGGACATGTCTGTATCCCAGCTTAGGCTTACAGGTGACCTGCCCATATCGGGTCATTTGGTTTTCCTGTAATGAGCAGATCCCAAGCAACAGATTTTGTTGTTTGGTGCTAGAAGCAAGTACAATGGCAAAAGCAAGGAATGACCGTTTATCCATCCTTTCAAAAATATTGAATGAGCACATATTAAGTTCTAGGTTCTGCTCTAGGTACTGAGGATATGAAAGTGAGAAGAAACAAAAAGACATTTTGACTAATGACCTGGCTTATTAAAAAGAAGTAAAATCTACAAAAAGTAGCAAAATTCCGAGAGCATAACCATTAGACAAGGTCGGCAAGCCAGCAGCTGGAGGCATCTACTGTTACATCATTGTGTATTGTTGTCAAGAAAATTTAATCATTATTCTATGTACTCTTTCTCAGTAACATAAAAGTATATATTATTGAGCAGTGGATTATGTACCTGGAACTGCTCTAGGCACTTTTATTTCTCACAAAATCCTTACAAGGTTGTTACTATTATTATCCTCATTTTACACATGGGAAAATTGAGAAGGGTTAACAGAAAGATTAAATGTCATGCCTCCCAGTAACAGATGGGAAGTGGCAGAGGCAGGATTTGAAAACCAGACATTCTGGGATTGGAGTCTACATGCTAAACACCAGGCAACACTATAAGGAAATGTGTACTATGTTTCAAAAATTGTCCCATGAAGTGGTTAGAATAAAAAGGAACATCATTACTTTGTGATAATTCATAGAGCTATGTACACCTAAGATGAGTGTACTTTTCTGTATATAGTATGCTTCAGTTTTAAAAAGATGAATATTATGGTGCCTAAGATGACATCTAAATTCTCTGTAAATTTTATGGAAACATATACTTTCTTGCTGTTGCTATTGGACTGTATTTATTCACAAGCAGATGAATGGGGTGGAAATAAGGGAAAGTACAGAGATAGGTGGCTGGTATCTGTAAGAAAGAGGTGGGAGCTTCCAGGAGGATAGAGACCCTGTATGAGTCATGATCTTTTATTTTCTATGTTTCTGATGCTTTGACATGTGGGGTCTTGCTGATCCTGGAGAGACCGCCCTTCCCAGGTTCAGCCAATTCCTACACATGCCAAATGACTCACCTGCTGGCAACCCTTTCATATGCAAACTAACCAATCCAGACCTCCCCCCCACCTTCTTCTTCATTGGGCTTTTCCACTCCCAGGGGTCACTGTACCCCTGATCTAATCACCCCAAGGTCAGGCATCAGAGGAAGTACTCAGTGAAAGGAAGCTATGGTGGTGGAGGGGGTGATGGGGAAGGAGGCAAAGGAGAACTTTTAAAACTTTGTTTAGGTTTCAATTACATTGTGAATTTGGAAAATATTTACATTTCTACTGTGAGTCTTGGGAGCCAGGGGACAGAGGACAGGAAAGGGGGAAAGGCCAAGGGCTGAGGGAGGTGGGAACTGGCCTGAAGTGCTAAGAATTCCTCTTCCTGAGTGTGAAGACTGGAATTTGGAAACACTGTTTTAGAACCTACTTTCCATGTCCTGTGATCACTGTGACTAACATTTTTGTTATTTACATCTCACACACTTGTACAGGACATTGTCCCATTTGGTTCTTCTATTAGACCTGTAGGGTAAGTATTTCTTTTAAAAATTATCTTCCTCTAAAAAATGAGGAAAATCAAACTGAGAGGAAGTTAACTTCTTTGAACTCTGATGATTCATATTTTTAGATCTTTGCTCATGACTGATAAACACCCTGCCATCTCTACTAGCTAATATAGACCCACTGAGTTAGAACAAGAGTTATTTTTACATAAACCCACAAGTTCAGGCAAGGGTCACTTGCCTTCCACCTGGGCAGCCAGGTGAAAGAGGCATGGTATTTTCTGCTCTTAAAAAATCATTGCCCAAGTGAACACATGGTTGTCCAACTCCTCCAGGAGTTCTCATCAGTGTTGGGTTGTATTTAGTACCCCTGGGTGTTCCTTTTCCCTCGGTCTGGGTAGCCAGTCTTCCAGGGCTGTCAGTCTTGCCATAAAAATACGTACGTGGAACTAGTGAAACAGCTATAATTCTACCAAATAGTACAAAACTATAATGAATAAATGCCATATTTTTCAGAGCAACTGCCAAAGTTAATCAAATATCCCATTACTTTTCAGAATATGTAATGGGAAGGAAGGGAGCTTATGTGAAATACAGGACAAACTGAGGATGTGAATATCATTTACCACCAGGGGGCCACACAGAGGGGGGCTGTGAGGGAAGGGGTCAGAGCAGCAGGGACTCCTGGAGATGAACGGAAAATGCTGGATCTTTACTACAGTCCAGTCTACACTGACACATAGGAGGTAGCAAGTAAGTATTATTTTAATGAACACATGTTTGTAAGGGCTAAACTATACAATGGACCAATAAACATCTGTATAAATGCTTTCCCCCCAAATTAATTGGGAAGACCAATTTAGATTTCTTTCTTTTCAGAAATTGCAGAGAAAATCCAGTCATTATACTCTGCAAACAATCCCCCTAAAATACTGGGAAATAGATGTCCTCTTTTCTCCTAATCAAATTCCCAACCAGAGCATCATTGTTGATTTGACCAATTTATACCTTTTTGGTCATTGCCATGGCTCTCCTCCAAATCACACTTGAGTATTCTGTAACCTTTGCCACGGAGTTAAAATTGGTCCACATTGCAGAATGCAGAAAGAAGGATGACAATGAGCTATATGTTATACACCTTTAGGCATGGGCTTGATTTGTAAATAATTGATGTATGTCACCTGTACCTTTAGATTGTGATTCAGTTTCATTCCTGGCTTTTCACTTTCCAAAACTTGACATTCCCATCTTATAGTGGTACAATTTTTTTGCATCACTTACACTTACCAATTCCACTGTATCTTTATATGATTGCTCTGGTTCACCCTTAAGAATTTTATTATGTGCGTTTCTGACTTCTACTCTACCATCTTCAGCCACGAAGAATTATTTTTCTCTTCAACCAGCTCACTCTCTCTTTGGATTTGCTCTTTTCTTTCTATTGATTGATTGATTGATTCTTTGTTTAAAATTAATTTTTATTGGAGTAGAGTTGATTTACAATGATGTGTTAGTTTCTGCTGTACAGCAAAGGGAATCAGTTATACATATACCTGTATATATATATACATCCACTCTTCTAGATTCCATTCCCATATAGGTCATTACGGAGTATTGAGTAGAGTTCCCTGTGCTATACAGTAGGTCCTTATGAGTTGTCTCTTTTATATACAGTAGTGTGTATATGTCAATCCCAATCTCCCAATTTATCCCTCCCCCACCTTTCCCCCCTTGGTAGCCATACGTTTGTTTCCTACATCCGTGACTCTATGGATCTGCTCTTTTTCGCAGCTAGAATGAAGATGCTTTCATGTCCGTCATTGGATGGGCTTGTAATCGCCACTAGTCCTGGTGAGGAGCCATGCAGAACACCAACGTGTCTCTTCTCAGTGTCTCTTGATTGACATTAAGCTGTTTATACTGACATAGATGTAGCATTCCAGCCAAGAGCAAGGGGCAAGCACCATTTCCTGGAAGGAGCTGTATGTTCTAGAACAATTTTTCTTCCATTTTAAAAGGGAAAATACGAATAACCAAAGCTTTGCTAAATCCTCCTGCAATGAAAGGGGAATAAGGATACATTTAGCTGCTAACCCTGAATACAGAAGCAAATTTTTTTTGGCAGGAAGTGCCATGTCTTTGCACCCAGGAAGCACATTGGCCTCTTCCTACAGATTTACTGGTGCAGGGCAGTGGTCCCTCCCCCAACCCCCAGTTTTAGTAAACAATTAACTTGAGGTTAAACTCAAGTACATCTATTTATTTTCAAAGAAAGAATTCTTCAGAGGACCAGATTTGACATTTTTTTTAAAGTTACAATAGGAAGGCGGGGGGGTTTTGACATAAAGCAGAATCCTACAGAAGAAAAAGGTTAGTTTTTTAAGCAGTAGCCATTTGCCTGGCTTTATTCAGAAGCTCCAGATAGCCACAGGCCGTCAGAGTATACAGCAACCGTCAAAAATGATTGTTTATGGGGTTGAAGAGCCTGGCAACGTACAAAAAATAGAAATTACTGCTAGAAATGCTATCTTCCCAAATCCAAAAGAGCCAAAGATTTGCGGGCAAGCGAGTGTTGCTGTTGAGAGCTCTCTCTCCTGTGTGATCAGCGGTCACCAGGACTCTGGCCTTGCCTTCATCCTAGGCAGGGATGTCAGAACCCATCACAACATCCCTCTCGCTGTGCGGTGTTGCTAAATCTTCCTGTACTCAGCCACAGGGAATGGGGGCAGAGGTAACGAAGCTCAGAAAGAAAGAAATGCTTTTCTACCCGTCCGTCTCCCTCTGCTGTTACAGCCAGCATGGAAAGGGGATTTTGAAGTGACTGTACACCAAGTTGCAATAAACAAACAGAAGAAACTTTATTGATTTACTTATTTTTTGAAGAGCTAAGAAGCAGTATAGGAAATTGTGAACAGCAATATCACAGGAATTTACAGATCACCTGCTGCCCCGAGACCATGGGGCTTTGTGTATGTACCTCTGAATACAGAAAAGTTGAGCAAACAGGCATTCATCTTTTGCTTTGCTATGTAGGAGGCTGGGATGGACCTGATTTCTTCTTTGATTCTCTCACCGATTTGTGTCTGAGTTGCCATGCTGGTGACTGGCATTCTGAAGAACAGCCCATGAGCCAAAGTCAACCTCCCCTGATTACTAATCACACTTTTTTTTTTGCCTCAGTGTCTCCAAGGAATCCTTTCATTTAGGTGAGATCAACTGGATTGCCAAATACTCCACTACGGGTTATACATTTTGCTAAACCATAGAGAATTTCACGATGATGAATCTCACTGATGTAAATCCTTCAGATTCACAAATGTAATCTCTAAATAACTTCATTTGTATCATTTTTTTAGATCCCACCTATAAGCGGTATCGTATGAGATTTGTCATTCTCACAAATGTAACCTGATTGCTTGGGATGCCATCAATAGGTCACAGGATTCGGAGCAGAGGCTGCTCTAGGTGGTCAATCATGCGGTTAATTCAATGGTTACTAAAAATGACTGGCCTCTGGAATTGTAGTTTCGTAAATGGCACTTTACAGGACTCTCAGTGACTGTCCTCAAACCTATTCCAAAAGGCCTATAAAGTTGAAATGCAATATTTCATTTCTGACACTTAATCTATGAGGATGTCCCTGGAGATCTATTATGCCTTTAAAATAATTTACGTACATTCTCTAATGATTGTGCCATGCGGAGGGTGCTATCAAAATGCTTTGGGCTTTATAAATCGGTTCAGTGGGTAAGTTAGAGTAAAACTTTCATGGTTAGGAGTTACTGGAGAACTAGAGTTCATCAGAAAAAGGAAGCAGTTCATTCCAGTGGTTAATAATACTCTCCAAGTGTCAGCAATACAGGAATGTTACCCTTTTTATCATCAGCTAAACATTTCTAATAGGACGTCATAGAAAGAGCATGGGTTTTGTACTCAGACAAGCTTGACTTTTGTTTCTTTCTCTGCCACCTAGAACTATTTGACTTGGGTCATCTCTCTGAGCCTCAGTTTCTTCCTTGCTAAAGTAGAGATTTAAAATATAGCTCTTTCACAGTTTGGTTGTGAGGGCAAACTGAGCCCCTTCACAGAGTACCTGTTGTATCATTGGTCAGGCTAGAAACTTGTTTGCTTTCAAGATAAGTCATGAGAGCATATTCCACTTGCCCCCCCATTCCCCAATTCTTTATTAGGTATTATTTGGGGGACTATGTCCAGGCGAATTTCCTACATTGGTTTCCGAACTACCTCAGGGACAATCTTTGAGCAGTTATTCTGTCCACAGAGGGTGATTGGCGTTCTGTAGTATTTAGGTAGCAGAAAGAGCAGAGATATGGAACAGATTTTTAACAACTGCTAAAATGACTGTATCATTCACTTCTAGGAGGTGGCAATTTCAGCCACCCTCAAAGTATAAAACTGACAGCTCAGATGAGACTTCAAAATACCCATGTGGAACCTCAGCGCCTCTTAGCCCACCCAGCCAGTGTTTCTGGGTCAAGCAGTCCCCACTTGGCCACTCTACGCTTCGGTTTTGGGCATGAGTCACTGAGGGTGTGTTTAGTAAGTAAAGATTAATGACAGGGAGTGATCTTTAAATGAAAATGAGTTGACGTGAAAGGAACTTGTCGACATATCCAAATATACACTCATTAATCACGCTCCCAAACCTGCATTCCACCTTTTATGTCTGTAGCACATAAAGATGTCAGGATCCCTTGTAGTGTTCTTATCTAGAAATGCCATCATCCTTAACTTTGCTCTCTTCTTAATCGCCACATCATTTCTTTCATGGACCTTACATTTTCTTTCAGAAATATCTCTGCAATCTTTCCAATCTCACTGGGCCAGTGCTGTGAGTCAGGACCTAATCATCACTTGCAAAGGCTGCCAGTTGGTTTCTTTGCTACTCAGGCTCCAACACCAGATCATCCTCACTCATTCAACAGATCAATCAATAAGATATTCAGCAATTACCAAACACCAGGTTCTGTCCCAGATCTGAAAGTCTTCAATGTCGATTACTAGAGACAGAAAAGCAAAGGTATGTTTACAATGCAATGAGATGAGTGTTATATTGAAGACATATAACAAGGTGCTTTGAGGGTACACACAATGGTCCCTGAGTCTCCTAGGGAAGCAATTGTCCTGGAAGACTATTCAGAGGTGATGAGTCACTTCAGTTGAGTCATGAAGGGTGAGTATGCGAAACAGTAAAGAAGAAAGAGAATTTCAGGAAAAGGTGTTGGTCAGAGAAAGTGCATAGCAGTTGGCTCAGTGAGGTTACAGCAATGATGTCTGAGAATGTACTGGATGAGGCTTTAGATAAAGCTGGGGTCGGATTAAGAAGGGCTTGATATGACAAATTAAAATCTTTCAACTTCCTCCTCCAGGGAAGGGAGCCACTGAATAATTTTAAGCAGATGAATAGTCATTTATCTTGGAAAGATCATGTTGGCAGGAGGGGGAGGGTGGGCTGGTGGGAGGCTGAAGTTCAGCATCTAAGAATCTATCAGAGGCTTTCAAGTGAAATGTGTGTAATGAGATAGATTTGTCACCACTTGGAAAGAGGCAATGACACTCCACCTTCTTCTGACTCCTGGTCAAGTAGAAGAGAATGGAGATGATTAGGAAACAAGAGGGTAGAGGGAGCCAGGTGAAGCTCTCTTGGTGCCCCCAGCATTGTGAGGCACCTACCAAGTCCTAGGCAGATACTTGCTTCTTTAATTCAATGTTCTTTAAATGGGGAGATCTATGAGAAAACCAATCTAGGAAATCCCAAACAAAATTATGATGATTTCCTTTCTCTACAACCTGTTTTCCTCCAACATGTCCCCCCAAACCCATAGTCTGGTGCTGATAACTTTCTGATAACACATCCAAGAGTTAAACTATTCTTTGTCCATTCTTTTGAAAACCCTTCCCTCTCCTGCAATTCATCTTTGTAATGGGTGTCCCCAGTTCTAGGTTAGTAACTCACGTAGGGATCAACATTTTTGGAGGGTATTTTTTTTATTGAAGAATAGTTGATTTACAACGTTGTGTTTCAACTTATTTTTTAACATAAACTTAAGATAAATAACAAGTATATAATTTACTAACCAATGTCCCCATACTCAGCCCTCTTTAGCACAGTGATGGGGCATGACAATCCACGCTTATCTCTATTTCCAATCTACGCTGGTGTGTTATTGTTTCTACTCTCTGCTTGTGAAGACTTTACTTCGTGGGGGTAAGACTTTACCTGGTTCTGGATTTATTTTCCTCCACCCACTATCTCCAAATGTATTCTGGGGAATTTTCTCTCCTGAGTAGATAACAGGTTCCTTAACGACATCTTGGGAAGATTCCATAACTTTTTTGGTATTTTTCTGTTATTAAAAGTCCAGTCTAGTTCAGTTAAAATTATACTTTCATATTTGATTTAAAGTTGTATAATTTGTTAAACTCCATCAAGGGCCAGGCTGGAGATACAGCAGATCCAGAGGGTGGAGGGGGTGGAGTCTATTCTTTCTATCCTCTTCCCACTCCTGCTCCTTGGAGTAGGATATGGTCTGGTGTGAGGACATAGCCTCCTTATCAAAGCCTAAATCTTCTGATGTTGGATGCTGGGAAGACAAACAGGGGAGGAAAAGCAACCATCATTCAACTTAATGACTCAGGTTGGTGGTCTTCTCTGTTAATTATCACCTCTCCTGGAACACTGACTAGCCATCAATGTTTTTACAGGACAAGCAAGTGGGAATCCACGTTGCATGGAGCCTCAGGCTGAAGCAATTTTGCGGAGTCTCCTTAAGGAAAAAGATGCAAAATTAGATAAGAAAGTAAATACTTTCTCAACACGAGAAGAGAAATCACAACAAATTATGACAATGAAAAAGCTGATGAATACCACAAACACGATAGAACTCAGAAAAACAACATATTTTTGTTCTTAACCTCTGAACACACATTTGTAACATGTTTTCTACATTTTCTTGGCTTCATAATCTTTTTTCACTACTCTACATGACAATGATTTTGTAATTTCATTTTCAGTAGGAAACAAGTTGGCTCAGTTTAAAAAACATATTGGTAGTTTAGAAAAGCTTTCTTTAGCTTGCTATTACTAAAAATTAAATTGTTTTTAGTAATATTACCAAATTACTGATGATTTCATTTCTCTACAACCTGTTTTCCTCCAACATGTGCCCCCAAACCCATAGTTTGGTCTGATAACTTTCTGATAACACCTTCAAGAGTTAAAATATTATTTGTGCATGCTTTTGGACAATTTAGTTTTTAATAATATCAAGTACATTGAGGGTAGTTATCTACTTATTTTCCTTTAAATCTGAGCTATAATGTTTGGTAGAAAAATTCTGCATGTAGCTTCTGGTTGAAATTAGAATTAAAAATTTGTTTCTCTTTCACTAGTTACATACTTTCTGTGATGGGTACTTAAGACATATTCACATCACAAGATGACCTCCGACTCTGTACTTTCAGGGCACAACCACAGATGTGTTGGCACATGAGTGCTAGGAGTATTTCTGGATGTCATTTCTATACGAGCAAGGCCAGCAATAACCTAACTGTGAATGGAGGTGACTGAGACCCACATGAACACATACCACTGACCCCAAACTAAGTCTGTTCCCAACTCCACTTCCTCTCAACTGCATCCCAACACCACCCAACCCGAGAGAAAATGTGACCAAAGGGACATAGCATTGGAAAGAGATGGTGATTGCAAGAAATTTTAGTTACAATATTCTAGTTTTGTAAGTTAAAAAAAAAAAACCCCAAAACCCTATGATTAAGTCACTCTATTATTTAGCTCCCTTCCTAGACTTTGGAAGCTTAGGCTTTATTAGCTTCATGAAAAATGTGTCACTGGTGATAAACATCCAAGTACTGGCTCTCCAGGGGCCCCATAGGAGCAAACACACTGCCTCATTTTTACAGCCTTGGAGAGCTGATTCCAACTCACCTCCTCCACCCCCACCTCCACGCTCCCTCCCTGCCTGGTGCCTGCCTCCTGCTGTGTATCTCACTGACCCCCGCTGATGGACAGCCCTCTCAGCGAGGGTTCCTGCAAGACCAGGAAGGCTTCCCTTTTGTCCACTTGACCATGGAAAACTCACCTCGTGAGCTGCAGGTGCGTCGGCTGCTGTGCATCTTCCCTGCCCCTTCCTCTCCCTTTATCCATCACTCTCTAATTCCCCTCTCTATTTCCTTGCTCAAATAGGTGCAGAGGACAGATGAATAAAACCATTACAAAGAAAACATCCAACCAGCATGAAGATGCTGGTCTCCTCTTCTTGTGGGTTCCCTAATCTCTACCTGTCGTTCAGTTCTGCTCTTGTGCTTTGGGTGAGAGGGGAAGAGAAGCACCCAAATGGACTCAGAACTCTCTGCCAGGCTGAAAACACACAGCTCAGCTGGTTCTCGCCTTCTTCCTTCCACACCCATCCACGTATGAACTTAAGAGCTCGGGGTGGAGTGGGGAACAGCGCTGACTGTGGCTGGGTTAGTTCTGAATCTCTTAGTACATCCTTGAAGCGGGATCTGTCCCCAGTTGTTGGTGTTTTTCTCAGAATGTGTCCTTCACTTGGGAACCTCAGTTTCCAGTTTCTGGGTAATAGAAGAAGATAACTTCTAAGTCAGAGTCTTGTTTTCAGCCCAACTTAGCACATTAATCAGGGACTCATGGACCCATCAATCTCCATCCTTTGTTCCACATTCAGTCCAAGCTACAGCTCTCTCCTCTCCTCTGCTCTGCTCTCCACTTTCTCCTTCTCTTTTCTCCACTTCTCTTTCTGTGTGTCTCATTCCTTTAAGGTAGATCATGTTGTATTTCAAAGAACTCCTCCATTAAAAGGAATCTTAGACCTCAAATGGCCCAGGTGTCTCATACCACGCAGTAACAGACGGGCTTCCCATCCAGATGAGTATCTTTAAAAGGATGCTTTCTTGATCTGCAGTGCAACCTCTTGATTTCAGCCCTTTCTTCGCTGCCCGTAACAAGTAGCTACTTGTTTTTTTTTAATTTTTATTTATTTATATTTATTTTTGGCTGTGTTGGGTCTTCGTTTCTGTGCGAGGGCTTTCTCTAGTTGCAGCAAGCGGGGGCCACTCTTCATCGCGGTGCGCGGGCCTCTCACTGTCGGGGCCTCTCTTGTTGTGGAGCACAAGATCCAGACGCGCAGGCTCAGTAGTTGTGGCTCACGGGCCCAGTTGCTCCGTGGCATGTGGGAACTTCCCAGACCAGGGCTCGAACCCGTGTCCCCTGCATTGGCAGGCAGATTCTCAACCGCTGCGCCACCAGTGAAGCCCAGTAGCTACTTATTAAATCATCTTCCTTCTACTGCAAAGTTTTTCTAAATATCTTCATTTTTTGTTTTATCCTTGACCCTTCCTTGTCCACTGGCACACAGGATTGCATTCATATTTCTAACTTCACTGCTTCTTGCGCTGATGAACATTCAGGAACAAAGCATTCTTAAGGTACTGTTACGTTGGATAACTTTCTACTTGTTGGGAGAGATGAGGCCACGCTTTGATAGGTAGTAGTCTTTGGAGGGAGAAGATGTTTATTTGCAACCACATAGGAAGTCCGATGTAGTAAAATCTTACATGTGGCTAGGGCACCTGCTTCAAATCAAAACCCCCCAAAAAACACAAATAAAATACTCTCTCCAAAGCCCCAGCGTACACACACACACATGCGCACACACACACACACACACACACACGTGAGCGCGCCAAACACAAAAGACAACAATGAAAATTCACACTGTGCATACGTAATAAGACTATAGTAGTGGGAGAGGGTGGATTATTCAGGAAGGATATATTTTTTGATGTTTAAGAATCCTGTGTGGTGTAGAATCACAAAAGAGCAGGGAGAGAAAACAGAATTCCCAAAAGGAAGTCTATCTTATTGACTGACAGAGGAATCAATGGCGAATAGATTCTTTAAACTTTGAAAGTTTTCCAGTCAAAGATGAAAATAAAGTACAAACAGTCTAATCTGCACCATTCTTAGACTTTTAAGACAGAAGGAAAATGACTTAATGAGGAGGTGCTTGCCTATCATATGTCTTTAATGTGGATTATAATGCTTTTTAGCTTGAAATGAGACTTTTTAGTCTAATCTGTCAAGAACCACAGGACAGCAAAAGCTATTCCAAATATGTGGGTATCTTATGCAGCTAAAATAATGGAACAACTTGTATTAACCTTCAGTTAAAGGAATAACTAATCCAGCACATCCATTTATGGTCTTTTAGTTAAGGGTTTCTAAACTACATATCTAATAACTATATTTCTATATGTGGACATAAAATCATAAGTATATGATAAGGAAGACCAGAGCTTTAAATAAAATGAATAGCAGGTCCAACTGGATATCACAGTTAGATTCACATTGTCTTGAATATTTTTAACCATTCCCAGTGAATGTTTTCATTGAGAATTACCAACCATTAACGTTTAACAGGTTAGTTCTTTTCCAAGAGTCGTAGTAACTTGATGCAGAGAAATACCCCCTCATCAGGGATGCAGCAAAATCCTCCCTGAAGAAAGAATATGATGCTACCACTATGTGTCCTCTCTCCTCCAAGGTAAGCTAATCCCCAACTCTGGGTAGCTTTGCAAGACATCAGGATCACAGAATTAAATTTGCATTTAATTTAGGTTAGAATTCTCATATAACTGAAACAGTTCAGCAGGGCCACTAGCCCTTTGTCTAAATCAGAAAAAAAGAATCCCTGTCCTCAAGACATTTTTTCATCGGTCAGAAATTGTTGTAGTATACTAATTGATTTAGCACTAGACACTTTACTGCCACCTGCTGGGAAAATATTATAATAGATATGCAAATCGATGACTAAATGGCACATAGGTTTGTGGGGCCCTGAGGTGAGGCTTAGAACACAATTTTTTTTTTAGTTTAGATTTTAATAAAGTTTAAATTTTACTTTTAAGAAATGTAACACTCTAACGTGAGGAACTTAACTAAAGCCAAGACCTTTGTTTTAGTGAGTTAGTCTCAGTGCAGAGGGTAATCTGTTGATGGAACGTTGTATTTCCATAATAATTAGAAATCTTAGATTTGTTTTTACTGTTTTAGGATTAAAGAAGAAGCATAAGTCTCAGATTACTATCTAAATAATGCTTGATTTTAAACATGTGTAAGTACTAAATCATCAGATTTGTATTTGGAGTTACAAGACCCATCTTTGTGTGTCTCACCTACACAGGGGTAGATCCAAGTTTGGGTGGACTGAAAGCTAATATACTTTTGGAAAATTTAAATAGAAATGTACAAAATTATCAATATAGAGTTAAATACAAAAGCGGATATGTATCCAGAATGAGTGAAGAGAATACAAGAAATAAAAAATTTTTAAAAGGCTGACAAATACCATAAACAACACGAAATCCAAGCAAGTAACAATTTTCTTATTAATTAAATAATAAGTGTGCTTGCATATTCTTGGTTTTCCTCTTCCAATGACAAACATTTTGGTCATAATTCTAATAGAGAAAATAGAAAGACAATTCAGTCTTTTTTTCCTACGTGGTTGATAAGCATTGGTTTTTTACTATTGTTAGGTGGGATGCATAAAACATGGGATTTCACAGAAAAACGTTCGTGCTGCGTGTAATACTCCTACAGGTCTGTGCCCTACAAACAAAGGAATTCTTGTTGATTCTATTTCAGTTGATTCCCATCAAAAAAGAAAAAAAAACAGCATGGTGTTTTGTAACTATCTATGCTTCATTATCAAATGATTCCATTGTGCCTAAGTATTTACGAGAGCCGAATCCTCTATTTAACAGACAAGCGTGTGTGATGACTGTAAGAAATTTCCACAGATCAGCTTCTGCCTTTGCATAATTTACACCTTGTTTCTCCCTCACTTTTTACTGCTCATTCACTTCTAGTACCAGTTGCCAGAATTCGCACTGTGTGTGATATCTGTTCATGCACTTTTGTGTCACAATCCTCAATGAATAGGCAGAACAAGTCTGGATATTCATTCCTACGCAAGAATGGTTGTCAATAGTCAACTTTACGTGGAAGCGACTGAAAACGCATACCTATATCTCGCTATTCCATGATGCATCACCTGGTCTGCTACACGGACATTGTGTGGACTGGATTTGATGCACAGCAGGTAGTAAGGACTTTAAAAGTCTCAGTAAAACATGCAAACGGGAGGGTGGAACTCCACAGAGATCCAGGGTCCTACCACCTCAGGGACGTTTCTGGGAGTTGGAGAGTTCGGAGCCTGCCGAGATGTCCTCTCTAAGGTGAAAAGCACGTGGCTGGACCTTGCACCACCTGTGATAAACGGAAGCCTTTTTGAATTTGGAGGCACTATATACACATTTGAAGGTGCCGCTTCAGCTCATCTGAAGCGGGAATGATGAAGAGTCATTCACAAAGCTGCCAGTTTTGAGCAGACACGGAAGAAGAAACCATGGGCTCTGCTGGTTTAGGTGTCTTGGTCTTCAAGAGGGAAATGCTTCCAACAGGGGACATGGCAGTTCTGCCACTGACCTGGAAGATGAGACTGACACACGTTCATTTGGGGCTCCTTATGCACTGAACCAACAGGCGAACAAAAATGAGTTAATTCTGTGGCTTAAGTGATTACACCTGATTACCAAGGACACCTTGGACTCCTGCTACAGAAGGGGGCCAATGAGACCCATAGGACTCCCTGGGGGCCTTTAGTACATCCACACCCAAGGAAAGGGTAATGGAAAACTTTACCAAAACAAACAAAAAAAGCAAAAAAAAAAAAAAAAAAAAAAAGGCAGGACAATTAAGTACTCCGACCCTAATGAAATGAAGGTTTGCATCACTCCACCACGTAAAGAACCCAGAACAGCCGAGGTTCTGGCTGAGAGGGAGGGAAATTTAGAATGGGTATTGAAGAAAGATGCCCCAGATACCAGCTACAACCTCAGGACCAATCAGAGAAGCAAGGACGATAGCAGCTTTCCATACTTCCTCTTCTTTACATGTGCAGATTTATTTGCATGTACTTACCATCTTCTTTGTACTCCTTCCCATTTTTTTTTAAAATATGAATATGAACTTGAGTTCGTTTTTTTTTTTATGGATTTAATTAATTAATTAATTGATTTATTTTTGGCTGTGTTGGGTCTTCGCTTCTGTGCGAGGGCTTTCTCTAGTTGTGGCAAGCGGGGGCCACTCTTCATCGCGGTGCGCGGGCCTCTCACTATCGCGGCCTCTCTTGCTGCGGAGCACAGGCTCCAGACGCGCAGGCTCAGTAGCTGTGGCTCAGGGGCCCAGCCGCTCCGCGGCATGTGGGATCTTCCCAGACCAGGGCTCGAACCCGTGTCCCCTGCATTGGCAGGCAGATTCTCAACCACTGCGCCACCAGGGAAGCCCCTTCCCATTTTTATTTTATATACAAGTGTGCTGGGTGTTCATTTTTCAGTTGAGTCTTTAGTTGGTAGAGTTTGCACTGGGAGAGGTAATTAATATAGGCAGCAATGTATACAATGACTGTTGGGACCGTGATTCCCATTTTGAGGGGAAGGAGTAAGAAAATCTTCACCTGTGAGATCGATAGCTCCTTTTAAATGGAAATATAAAGTTGTTGTGTTGATGTACAGGAGTTCATATATGTGTACAAATAATAGTGCATATAGAGGCTGCATAGCCACAGGGGTCAACTGTGCTAGTTATCAATTTATTACTTCTCAGTTCCAAATTCATTGCCTGCTCTCTAAAAATGGATCTGGGCCGTTTATATTTTGCCTCCGCCAGCTGCTGCAATGTTAACCTTGGTCTGTAGAGGGCGCCGGAGAGATGTTACAGGAGGGAAGGGCTTTGCTGCCCTTTTCTGCATCCTCCTTGGGCTGCATCTTCCTTGGGCAGTGTCCTTAGTGCCCAGAGGCTTCTCCACACCTGTAGCTCCTGCAGCTTCTCCAGAAACAGCTTCCTGCTGTGCACAAGTGGCCTGCAATGCCCAGTAGTCAGCAGCTTCTCCCAGTGCTTCTAGTAAGGTGCTGTTCCATAAACAGCCTTCCTGGCACCCTGGAGGGAGGTTTCTTGCAAGATCCACCAAGGTGACTTCTCTGCCCCTCAAGGAGCCACAGCCCTCCCCTTCCTAGCAAAGTTGGGCTCTCAATTAAGGAAGGCCTCCCTTGGGCACTTGATCTCAGCCCTGGGGCAGTGACTGTCCTTTATTTCTGTCATTCCTATATTTTTAGACTTCTCTTTCTTGCCAGCCAATCCCTCTTTACTCAAATCTACCTTCACAGTTAATACTTCTTTATTTTTTTTGTCATTATCTGTCAACATTTATTTTATTTTTAAAAATTTTTATTGGAGTATAGTTGATTTACAGTGTTGTGTTTGTTTCAGGTGTACAGCAAAGTGAATCAGTTATACATATACATATATCCACTCTTTTTTAGATTCTTTTCCCATATAAGCCATTACAGAGTATTGAGTAGAGTTCCCTGTGCTATACAGTAGGTCCTTATTTGTTATCTGTTTTACATATAGTAGTGTGTGTATGTCAATCCCAATCTCCCAATTTATCCCTCCCCCCCTTATCCTTTGGTAACCATAACTTTGTTTTCTACATCCGTGATTCTACTTCTGTTTTGTAAATAATTTCGTTTGTACCCATTTCTTTAGATTCCACATACAAGTGGTATCTTATGATATTTGTCTTTCTGTGTCTGACTTAATTCACTTGGTAGGACAATCAATAATTCTTTGAATTAAGTCTTTCCACCTAAAATTACTGTGATGTTCATCTCCTGATCTGACCCAAGGTGATACTCCAAATTAAATGTACCCCAAACTCAACTTCCCCTCAGCTGTATACTAGCTTCTCCACACTTTACAACAAGAAGGAAAAAGAGGACAAGTTGGAGTAGGAAATGACCTCAATCTTAAGCCATTGTGTTTAAAAGGGTCAACTTTTGCAAACTTTACAAAATTATATCACCCTGTGAACACATTTCTGGGTTATCACCACAGACCTTGGAAGGGCCATGCAGTGAGTGGGTCCCTAATCTTGAGCTTCATGGTAGATCTAAAACTGTGTACATTACTGTCTTCTTCAGTGGATTTTACCCCAGAAAGCGTGTATTTCTAATTTTCCTAAATATTTCATCTCTACCTCATCCTTCTTCCCCGTCCTTCTCTTCTTATTGAACTGGGTTGATCCTTTTCCGTATTTTGAGCTAAATTGGCAGCTTGATATAAGAAGATGCCGAGTGGGGCTCCCATTAACCGTAACTGGACGTCACCTGTCATCACAGGACTTGGTGACATCCTGGGGTCAAGGTGACATTTTACTAAATCCCATAAAAAAGCAAAAGCCTTTCCTGCTTCTCATCCACCACCCCATAACTGTGTATCCATTTCTCATATTTTCTGGATCTCTTCCAGTAAAGAAAATAGGAATTTTCATTTGAAAATTCTCCATCCTCAATTTTTTTTTACCCTAAGAAACGTGTTTTACTCTCGAGGTTTCTGTGCTGTAGGGAATTTTCTTGATAGGAGAGTATTCTGTCCACTACTGCATGTCAGTTGTCATACCATCAAATCTCTCTTGGGTCTGAAACATACCAGTTATGCATTTAAAGTTAGATTACCATTACTGGCTTACATGTTTTCTTGGGTAAATGAAGGAAATGGTTACCATTAATTAATACATGTTTATATTTGGACATGAATTTATTTAAAATAAAATTTTGCCTAAAAGACTTACTAATCCTGAGAGTAGAGGAATGTATTAATTAAACATGGAGCATTTAGTGGGAATTGATACCACTCCTTGTTGAAATCCGTGGCTTCTCTCATTTCTATCATTTCCCATTTATTCTATTTTTATTCATCCTTTAACTGAATGACCCAGGACACGTACTGCGACCTTTCATCAGACTGTGGCTGAATTCAGCTGTTTTCCCTCTCCACCTACTTGAGCAAGTTCAAACACTCTCCTGACTTCATATCTTTTATTCTCTAAACTTGACATCTGCACATGAAAAAAGAAGTTTCTTTGGGTAATGTTTATTAGCTACCAAAAATGTATACATGTCAACAACAGCGTTTATGAAAAGTACCCCCTTAATTATATTCACAGAATGATTGAATACTGTGCAAACATCCAAATTCAGTAAAATATAAAGTACCAGTTTTCATTGGACAAATTTTAAAATATTTTAAGAGTTTACTTTGAAGGGAGTACAGACTCTCTGTCTTCTAATTTCTTTTGTGTGTTATGAGCCATAGATATTTAGAGGACAACTCAAATGTGAGCAGTTGAAAAATGGATTTGTGTTTAGTTTGGTTGGTTACATGTTTTCTCAGCCTTTACTCCCAATCAAGAGGCTTTGGACTTCCCTGGTGGCGCAGTGGTTAAGAATCCGCCTGCCAATGCAGGGGACACGGGTTCGAGCCCTGGTCCGGGAAGATCCCACATGTCGCGGAGCAACTAAGCCCATGCAACACAACTACTGAGCCTGTGCTCTAGAGCCCGCGAGCCACAACTACTGAGCCCGTGTGCCACAACTACTGAAGCCCGCACGCCTAGAGTCTGTGCTCCGCGACAAGAGAAGCCACCGCAATGAGAAGCCCATGCACCACAACGAAGAGTAGCCTCTGCTCGAGGCAACTAGAGAAAGCCCGCGCACAGCAACAAAGACCCAACACAGCCAAAAATAAATAAATAAATAATTTTTTTTAATTTAAAAAGAGGCTTTGCTGTCAAAAATTTCAGAAGCTGAGGACAGATCAGTGGTGGAAAACAAATGCTAGCTCCTTATATGGTGAAGCCACATCAGACGTGTGAGAAAAGGATTGAACACAAGGGAAAATTATTTATTTTATTACATAATGTTTAGGGTCTGGTTCCTGTTACCTTGCAGTTTAGAAAGGACTGCATTGATTTGACCCAAGTAAAATACATCAATGAAAACTTGAGAGGGAGCTGAAGGAGAAGGAGACCTTTGAATTAGGACTCTAATTCAGAGTAGAAGGTTCAAATTCTGAATGATTCCCTGCCACGTTACAGTTACCTAGAAATGAAAGCCACTACCTGTATGCATGGCAATGACCGTAAGGTTTGCTTGCTCCACTAAAGAAAATAATCTGTGTTTTTAGTTTTTACAAATCATTTAAGTATTTTATTATAAGTATTTTTTTTTCTGTAATAACCACAAAAATCCTGAATTGGAGTAGAAGAGATAAGTATTAAATATTAAGGAAATGTTTTCACAAGTAAGTTAAATCCTAATTTACTCAGAGGGGTTAAGAAATTCTTGTTCTTTATGTATCTTGCAGAGTCATAGAGAGGATTAGAAAGAATATGTAAAGCCTACAGTATAAGCTCAATAAAATCACCGCTGATAAAGTATTAAATGAGAGGATGAAGGCTGTAGAAAGAAGAAAAATTTGGGTGATATTAGAGTGAATGAAACAATTATGTGATTCTTGTATATGTGATAGTCAATTTTTGAGCATATTAGGAAAAGTCTGGATGTGCTATGGGGCTACTTTCATTTATCCTAAGGAAAGAAATGCTATATCCATAGGGATACATATGATTCTTGCAACTAAGAAAGGTAAAACTCTGATTCTTGAGCTCCTAAGTGAACTTAGATTGTATTCTGCCCCACTCCCATCTCCCTACCGCTAGAAGGTTATGGCTCAGCCAGGCCAAAGGACCTGCATTTTTTCCAGATGAAAATTTGAGCTACACTCGCACGTTTCTGGGTTCCTAGTAGTCTTTGAAGAGGATTTTTGTACTCATGTTCCAGTGGATCAAAATTTTGTTTTTTCAAACATCCTCAGAGTCAGATGTCAACTTTATGGAACATACTCTACCCTAGGGGGTGAGGAAGAGGAGGAGGAAAGAAAATCAAGGACACACTTATGGGTTTTCTTTCTTCTCATCCAGATGTCAGGTTCCTGCTGGTGGTAACCAGAGGGCTGGGAGGAAGGAAGTGGGGAGTGAGCTGACAGCCTGCCTTTGGGAGGGCTTGGCCTGTTTCTTTGTGGGTGGGGAGAGCAGGACTGTTTGTAGCAGTTCAACCTGAGTTTGAATCCTGTTGCAGCCACTGGTAACTACAATGTCAGCCAAGTTTCTTGGTATCTCTAACTTTAGTGTCAGTCTCATAGCAGAGGTAGTAATACCTACCTTTGAAAATGGTAATGTGTAAGACACAGATCATGCTAAAGTGCCAGGGGCCAGAGTGTGTTCTGGAGCTCACTTACCTCCAGGGGATAGAAATCTGTGCTCCAGCAAGTACTGTCTCTGTGATCAAATAAACGTGGGACACGATGCTTTATTAAATCCCCCTCGTGGAGGTTCATAGCACACACACAGGCCAATATATTTGTTGCTCTGAGAAATTCTGCAGTAAAAAAGGAAACTGGTTAACAGTTAAATGTATCAACTTATTTGTTTGGAATGTTTTTTTTTTCTTGGACATGCAATTACTTCCCACAGAACGTTTTTACCTAGACATGGTTTGGGAAGCAGTGGGCTAGGACAGAACGTGGAACAGGACAGATTTCAGTATCTGTCATCTTCTGTGTGTATCTAAGAGTGCAACTTGAGGACGATGAAGGGGAGAATGGCTTGTCTTTAGTCTAATGGAGACCTAATAATTAAGATGGGAAGATCCTGTAGGGAACAAGGTACTTAGGTCATACTAAGTATGAACTAACGTACTTAGGTCATAGTTAATCTCTGTGGCTATTTTCTTTTTGTCTGTTTATAGTGAAGTCAATCAATATTGGAAGGATACGAGTTTGAAGATACATGTGGAATCACATAAATGATCATTGACAAACGCACCTACGTTCCTCTTAAGTGAAAGACAATATACGATGTTGTCTCTGTTTTAATTTTAAATAAGCTAGTTTAGAATGGATAAAGGAGATGTGGTACATATATACAGTGAAATATTACTCAGCCATAAAGAGGAACGAAATACTGCCATTTGCAGAGACGTGGATGGACCTAGAGATTGTCCTACAGAGTGAAGTAAGTCAGAAAGAGAAAAACAAATATTGTATAATATTGCTTATATGTGGAATCTAGAAAAATGATACAAATGAACTTATTTGCAAAGCAGAAATAGAGACACAGACATAGAGAACAAACGTATGGACACCAAGTGGGGAAGGAGGGGTGGGATGAATTGGGAGATTGGGATTGACATATATATGCTACTCTATATAAAATAGATAACTAATGAGAACCTACTGTTAGCACAGGGAACTCTACTCAATGCTCAATGCTAAATTGGAAGGAAATCCAAAAAGGAGGGGATATATGTATACATGTGGCTGAATCACTTTGCTGTACAGCTAGAAACTGACACAACATTGTAAAGTAACTATACTCCAATAAAAATTAATAAAAAATATGAAAAATGATCAAATATTACCTATTGTTAGAATAGAATAAAATAATGAAATATTAAAAAAAAAAGCTAGTTTAGAAACTCGTTTGATGCTTACCATGAACCAGTTCTCCTAGTTCTTTAATGATGAGATTTCCTTCCTGTATGTGGGAGAATAATTATCCATTTTCTAATTAAGAGTGAGGACTAGAGCCAAGTGGCCCGGGTTGGCTCTGAGTTCCAAGGTTTATGAGTCATGTAACCTTGAACACATGATCTCATTTTCTCAAGTGTCAGTTTGCTCATCTGAGAAGTACCCACCTCCACACCTTATTGCAAGGATTAAATAAATTAATCCATGTCAGGAATTTAGCCCAGTGCTTGGCACGGCACGTGGTAAGCAGTCAATAGATTTTCGTGACTATTATCTATAGGTCAAATATTTCTATTTAGATACGTACCTAGAAGTATTTATTTAATGAAAAACTAACCTACTCTGGGCTGATATTGTTCTAAGTGCTTTACAAATCATTGGATCCTTATTAAAGCCCCATGAGGTTGACACCATCAGTAGTATCTATAGATAGAGAGAGATGATTTTCTCCAACTGATAAATCACATAACTGACACAAAAAGAGGGGTAAGTCACTTGCCGAAAGTGACACAGCCGCTGAGAGGAGAGGGACACAGCAGTTGCCCACCAGCCTCTGCATCTCGTCTAGGATGAGGTCACCGGCAAGGGACAGCAGAGATTCAGTGACTCCTCAATTTTGCAGCATAAAATGACTTTTGTCATCTCCTTCCTTCTGCTACAGGCTTGAAATGCAAACAGTTTTCTATCTTGTGTCATGAAATCAGTAAGGGAAGTTTCACTCCAGTGTAACAGGTAAGGGATTTATCATTACAGATGCACGGTTTTGATCAAGCTTTGGGTTTAGTTCATCTTACCATTTGCGGTTTGACATTCTAAGGGTGAGTTTAACTTTACCCCTTTTCTCTGTCTTAGTGACGATGAGGTCTTGGCTACTGTCCGTGCAAACTTAACTGCGCATTTCCAAGTTTTTCCTCTTTCATGGATTTAACATGCATTTCTGATTGTAATCCATAAACTTGCAGGGCTGTACAGGTGTTGTCCTCTCTCTCATGGAAAAATGCCAGATACTGTTTTTCTAAAGACATCTTTTTTGTTTTTTTTCTAAAGGTACTTTTTTTTTTTTGGAGACATCTGAGTTGTTCTAATCTCACAAAGTCTTAAAAAAGGGTATTATTTCAGAGGCACATCCTAGGCTCAGGAGGTGTCAGCTTTGTAACCAGATAGACCTGGGGTAAGGACCAGGCCCTTGATTTCTCTTTGTAGCTGTGAGATTTGGCACAAATGATTAATCTTTTAAAGCTCTCATTTCCTTCCAGAGTTGTTCAAAAAGACAACCTGTGGAAAGCACTTAGCCTGTGCCAGACATATAGTAAGTATTCAAAAAACATTAGCAATTATGTTACTTTAATAACAATAAAATCATGTTCTTGGCACAGAGACCTGTTCAGCTGAGTTCCTTCCTCAATTCCATATGAGTACTGCATAGGACACATGGGTGAGAGTACCATTTTTTCCTTCACCGAGATTTTAGATGATTTTTGTTTTGTTTTGTTTTTCTTTTGAAAAGGTGCTAATTCTCTTTCCGACCTCTGAGTTGTTTCTATAATACCACTGACAAATCACACCCAGCCCAGAACCTTTTAATCAGAGCATTTACTGGGCATGACCCTCCTTGTCCTCAGAGAAGTAATTTGTGCTTCCAAGTCCTTGTTGAATAATTTATTTGTGTGCAGAGGCTTCGAAAAATTGAGCAGACAAACGTTTCATTTTTATGTTGTATTGCCGTGGTCAAAGAAACTCATCGTGTGTGTGTGTGTATGTTGTGTTAGTCTCAGGTGTACTGCAAAGTGATTCAGTTATACATACATGTATTCTTTTTCAGATTCTTTTCCCTTATAGGTTATTATAAGACATTGACTATGGTTCCCTGTGCTATACAGTAGGTCCTTGCTGATTATCTATTTTATATCTAGTAGTGTGTGTATCTGTTATTTAAAATAATTATTGTCAATTGCACCTTCCTACAGCACCCCGGACAGGAAAAACAAGAATAACCGTGACTCTTAGCGAGCCCTCTCATTGCCAGTCACGACAACTGTTACCTTAATTCTCACATCGTATTTCCCAAGTTTTGCAGATGAGAAAATGGAAGTTCAGAGAATTTAAGGGACTTGAGCAAGTCTCTAGAATTTACAGGTGCCAGAACCGGAATCTAGCATCTCGATGCTCACGTCCACAGCCATTGTCTGTTCACCACGCTGCTCCGTGACCACTTGTTTGGTAAAACATCTCTGCTCTTTCAGGACACGAACCCACAATGCGGAACCCTCTGGAAACACTCTGAGAAGGCTCTGCTCAATGACCCAGTGTTTTCATTTTCCCTTATTAAAAGTTTGCCAGTAATATTGCATAAGTTTGCCTTGGACTATGGTCATAAAAGTTAAGGTTGTTTTACAAACGAAATCGATGAATGATCAGGGCGGTCCAATAAAGGCAGATGTAATCGATAGAAAAAGAAGGAAAGAATGATTGCAGTGAAGGTGCCATATCAGGAAGGCTTTCAATAACCCAAACACTCAAACACCAGCAGATTTTGCTCTACACATTAACACACTATAGGGGGCGGGTTGTAGCCCCTTTTTTGGCCATTAAGTTCTCCCTAAATTAATTCCTGGAGAAATTAGAGGCAAATAGCACCTTCCCTGCAGTGCTTTTTTTTATGCTGTAAGATAAGGATTAAGAAACCCCATGGCCCAGTAAGAAACCCATTTAGTAGTCTCTTTGTACTGATAAAATTTCTTCTGGCACTGAACTCCCACTGTCAAAAATACTATAACATTTTATTAGTTTGCAAAAGATGAAAATGTTACCAGATGTTAAATTCAAGGAGCAAGTTAACAACTTCTGGTTTCAAATGGGTAGGTTTCCATCTTAAAAAAAGAAATTAAAAATAAAGACTTCATTTGCCAGCCACAGCATTAAAAACGTCGAGTCATTTCTGACTTGATTTTGTAATGATTTAATCTCACAGGATTGAGCTTTTGAATAATGGGCTATGTGCTAATTATCTTAATTCCCAGCCGGCTTTCTAAAGGCCTTCTTTTGAACCCAAAAGGCATGGGTTTCCAGAACAAAGTAATTAAATAACTTTTACCCAGTGGCATTCTGGCCACAGATAGGACATGCTTTAATGCAGAAAATCTTACTATTGTTCGTGTGGTACATATTTTTTGCTCTACCATGGCGATGTCTCTCCCGCCCTGGCCTGGCTCTTTAGCATAAAAGGTTTATTGAAATGAAAGCATTTCAGGGGTCGTTTCCTCACCTGGCTCTTTAATCAGGGCTGGCCTTTTTACCTAGTCCTTCTTTACGCCACGTGAGTTAGGTGAGTGGATCACATTCACACGGAAAAAGCAAGAAGAATAGGAGAGGTGAATACATGTATCAAGTGAGTGTGGGCCTGTGTTTTTATTAGTCTTTTGATGGATTGCAGCAGATACTTGGGGGAAACACGCATGTGGCATTTTTCATCTGTATCTCGGAAGGATTTTTCAATGTTTCACCTTAGGTTCTTCAAAGAATAATTCTTTGGTTCAGTAATAGCTATAGAAACCTTCTCCTTTGATATGCAAGGGTGGTGAGGAACTCTTCTTTTGATTAAGGAACGCTCAGGCGATTGAAGAACATTATAATAGATGAAATAGGGGAGGATGTCAATCATCTCCCATTAAGTCAGGCTTATATTAAAGGCAAAATTGAGCCTAGTGTAAAAGAATATTTGATTCCGCATATGAAAACACGCAGTGTTCTTTGCCTACCTTCTGTAAGTTTTCCTTTTCTGTTCCTTCCTGGAATGTGCTAATCATTTCAACCCTTTTTCTAAATATGGCTGGTGATGACGGTGTCAAAATGGTCGTCAAATTGGCCAAGTGATAGCTGTTGCTTTAATGCCGTGTAGGGGCTTTTGTTGTCAATCCTGAAAACTTTGGCTTCGGGGATTCATTTCTCAGGTGGTGCCTGTTAGAACGCCTGCAGTTTTCTGGATATTTGCATCTCATTGTTTGAAATGGGACTTGGAAGTGTGTTATTGTGTCTGGTACCCCATATGGGAAGGCAAATAAAGATCATTAATTTCCTACCACACTTTCAGGATGCTTTCAAATTAAGATAGAGTAATATTTCAGCTACAGAGACTACCTTAAAAATTAATCATGTAGACGCAACTTCACCCGATAGATAGAGACACATGTAAAAAATGCCCTTTAGCTGGAGAGCAATTTGTCGAAGTTTAAAATCGATATTGGGATGGACGAGGCAAAGCTGCATTTATATAACGCCACTGATTCAATAACGTTCAAATGAACTTTGGGTTTTATGGGAAGGATTCTATTTGCAGACCCATGCACTTCTCTCCTGGCCTGGACTCTGGACCCACTTGTACTAACTGCCTGCTTCCCTCCATGCCCCTCCCCCTCCTTCCCTCCCTCCTCCCTTTCTTCCCTAAATTAAACTGAGCACTTACTCTGTACCAAACATTATGGCATGGTCTATATGGCCTCCATGGAATTTAGAAACTAAAGGGAGACATAGTAAAGATGTAATCTCATAAAGATGCACATCATTACAACAGAGATAAGGGAAAAACTTACGATTTTCCCAGAGACACTTGATCCTTGTTACCTTTATTCTCTCCATGAGAGGGTCCACCATCCACTGAATCCCACAAGCAGGACTCTTTTCCTCTCTCCTTGATGTCCAGTCTCTAAACGAGTGACACCTGTCATACCCCTTAACACCGGCTGGTCACTCCCTCCTGTTCTTTCCCCCTGTTCCTGCCTGTGGGGTGTCCTCATTTCTCTCACCTGTATTTCATTCATTGTGACACTAGTCTCTTCTTTTTCTTCAATGGACCTCCCTTCCAGTACGGCCTTCACATTCATTTTCCATGATCAGATACATACTGAGGGCCTGTTAGTGCCAGTTGCTGTGTTGGGATTATCTTTTTTTAACACATACACCTGAGCGTGTCTCCCCCTTTCCCAGGCTTATAAACCTCTGGTGGGTTGTCATAGCCTCTGAGCCTCTGAGGCCAGACGCTTCATCGTGGTATGTGTAGTCTTTAGATTAAGTCCCCAACTTTTCTCTTTCTTCTTTCTCCACCCCTTCCTCCCTCCCTTCATTCCCTCCCTCCCTTCCTTCCCTCCCTCCCTCCCTCCCTTCTTCCCTCTTTCTTCACCAGTCTCCGATAGCTCTCGCTTTACCTAAACTTTCCAAGATTCTGGATCTTTTCAGACAGTGGTCTCTGTGCTTCTCATCTATTCTCCCTTTGACACATTTCTACTTATCCTTTAAGACCCAATTTTACTTCTTCCTTGTGGAAGTCTCTCTTGACTGCCCCACCTGGTTTATGCCTCCGTTTTACACACTTGTGCTCTACTTACATTTTGCCTCTTGCATTAGACACCAAGCTCTTTGAGCCCGAGACTACATCTCATTTATTTTTGTGTCCTGATGCCTATCTCATTGCTAGCACATACTAGATGCCCAATAAAAACCAAATATATGGCTCAGTGACTTAATGAACTGATGTTTAGTTTGTTTTCACTTATTAAACAATCAGTTGCCAAATGGTTTTTCACAGCTTAGCTAGGAGATTCTTTTATTATTGATTTAAAAATAACTATCCTAGGAAAGTGGAAATGTCTAACCAGTGTCCCACAAAGACCCGGAGACTATGGAGGTTTATCTGGGGAGGTGTTCCCTGCCCTTCCCCATCCTGGAAGGGATGAGCAGATGGTCAGCATCTGATGTGTCTGGGAGCTAGAGGATGAGGCAGACTGAGGGTAGGTAGCTTTACTTGCAGGGCTGAGTGAGGAGAAGATGATCTCTGGGCATAGAAGTCTTAGAATCCATATTTTCTTCCCACATCCTGAATGCCTTCTCAAATTCATCTGTTTCTCCTTCAAAATTTGGCACAATGAGAGTCATTAGTCGACTACAGCTTACAGACTGTGACGCTGATGTGCACAATTTTCTGCCCTGATCCGCTCTATTGAGCATCTCATTTGTTACGTTACTTGGCACTTGCAGGGGCAGCGCCTAGATGTCGTCTTCCTGAGACGCGGTGCGCACGAACAGCTGAGACCCTGCTTCCGCTTCTGAGTCAGGGAAGGAGGACGGCCCCACGCCTTCTCCTTTTTTGCAGCAGAAACTTAGTGCCTGTGGAAGAGAAAGGTTCCTCTCCCTGCTTCCCGAAGGTTAGCCACGCACACGATGATGCATTTTCACTGGTCTATCTGAATAGTTTCCATCGTCTTTTCATTTGGCAGTTGAAAATTCCAATTTATTTATTGTCTGTTAGAACGAGAGGTGCAATTAGGTTTCATTCAATGATAAATGTGGGAAAGGTAGGATTATGTTATTACTGCTCAGACCCGCCCCCTCACAGCCCGATTGGTACACCTTAGTATCCGGTTCTTTCAAAGCGAGGTGACTGGCGAGGTTTAGGATAAGCCTGTGGCTGAAGCACAAACGCTCAGGCCAGGAACACTTTCTCTGTCCTGCAGGATCACCCTCTAAGGTCAATATTGCATCTGAAGGCAGCTTCGCTTTGAATATGACAGATAGGTTACACAGAAAACCACAGGGAATCCTTTGGTTCCTGGAATAAGTAATAAGAACTGAAACAGTAATCTTTTCCTCAAGTGCAAATTTGACAACTGAACTGTGTCCGACTAATATCGAGCATCCCTATTGACCTGTGGAGGTCAATAGTTGGGCCTCGTTACGCTCTGTACTGACTGCTTACATTTTCTAAATGAGGAAGAAATGGCCAAATGGGAAAATTCAACTGCACCTGGCCTAAGATGTTGTGGGTTTTTTTACAGGGTAATTTAATTGTCTAAGGTCAATGAAGGCTCCCTTTTGAAAATTTGGTTTTAGGTTAATTTTGCTCATGTGAATTAATCCTATAGAGATCAATGTGTTCTTGGGGGAATTAGGGTGACATAGTTATTTTCATTCAACTGTAAATCTTGGCCTAAGTTGTTTTATAAACCAAGAGATAGTGCAGCAAAATGGGAGACCCTTGGGCTTTGGATCCAAAGAGATTTGTGCCTGAGCTTTGGCCCCGTTTACGCTTGATGACATCCTTGGACAAGCGCCTTAAGTTACTTGGTTCTCCTTCTCTTAATAAATAATAATGTAGCAAGATGTTCTCTAACACAATCCAATTAGGACTGGTTGTTAATAAATGAAAAAAATTAGTTTAAGTGGGGAAATATAAAAATGACATCTGCATAACACAAAATTTAAATTTTACTTCAAATGTCTAAAAGTACATTCATTCAACAATCTTTTGATGCCAGGCCAGCATCAATTCTCTGGATAGGTTTTCCTGATTAGTGTGAAATGTCTTACCTAAGTCATACCTATGATGTATTATATAGACTTCCAGTTTCTATGTGTGTAAAGAGGGAATAACAAAGAGCCTCATGTAAGAAACTCAATAAAGTACCCCTTGATCTATTTTACAATTTCTCTCCATTTTTTACATTTGTCACATCTACACTTAATAGTAATTTATTTTAGCAACTCACCATTTTCAAGTCTTTCCAGGAAACAAGCAGCTTCTTTTTATTCTTCTATTTTAATATTTAATCAGGTTGCATCATGACAATAACAAGTACAAAGGACAGTAAGCACGTGTGTAGAGGAACATGGCTGCCTCTTGCCAAGCATACATCACCCCTGCAGGAGCAGGGGGGCTGCCTCTAGAACAGGGCTGATACCCAATTGCAAATGTGAGCTACTTGTGTAATTTTAAATTTTCTAGAAACCACGTTAGAAAGGGAAGAGAAGGTGAAATTAATTTTAATAATGTGTTATAGTTAACTCACTATATCATTCGTTGATTACACTGATTAGGTAATCAATATGAAAATGATTGAGATATTGACATTCTTTTTTCATATGAAATCTTCAAATCTGGTGTATATTTCACACTTGCAGCCCATCTCAATTCAGGCTGGCCCCATTGCAAATGTTCAGTATCCACATGGGGCTAGTGTCCACCATATTGGGGAACACAGCCTAAGGACTTGTGACCACACAAGTGGTCAGTGTGCCATGGGCCTTGGTCCTTATTTGTGCCAGAGGAGTGGGAAGCTCTCGTCAATCCAATGAGGCAGAGAAGGGGGGGGTCTTTTGAGGCAGGTGGTGCCGGACCCCCCCATCACAGGCTTGTTATAAGGACTGGTCATATTGAGAATATACTCCAGGCAATCACTACACGATGTGCATTCCATATGCCATGTCATTTAATCCTCTCGAAAACACTTGGAGATAAGTGTTATCTGGAAACCAGAATCAGAGAGGTTAAGTGACTTGTTGGTCATCACAAGGCTAGTGAACAGTGCAGCCATTTAAAAGCTACGTTTTTCTAGCTCTAAAAGCATTGCTCCAAAAGGAGGTTGGTATTATTTATTGTGATAATATTAATTATAACAATATCAACGATGGTGATGATGGCCTATGTCGGACCCGCAGCCGTCAAGTTCTCCACCTGTGGCTGGTTGTCTCTGATGAGCCCGAGTCATCTGGAACCACCAGCCCGCAGTAGCTGAGTTGAGTATCATGTAAACTGTAGTTGTTCAACACCTTTCTCCCTCCAGACTGGGAGGATTGCTAGTCTTGTTCCTTGGTTTGAAACGACTCCCAGTATCATCCTCTTTTCCTTATTTAACAAAGTCAGTTTCAATACTCTCTCCTGCCGGAGGCTTTCCTGGACTCTCTGCTTACCACGCCCTCTTGATTTGCTCATACCAGGAACGGGGCTACTCATTTCTTTTCCTTGGGAAGATGTCTTGGCTCCACTGTTGTCTTGATGCCTTAAGGGTGTACGGCATTCTATTCGTTTCCTTATTGCTGCTTTAGCAAATCACCACAACTTGGTGGCTCTTAAGAACAGAAATGCATTCTCTTATACTTCTGGAGCTCAGAAATTTGGACTGAGTCTTACGGGGCTCAGTCAAGGTGTGGGCGTGGCTCTCTCCCTCGGGAAGGGAGTCAGTTTCCCTGCCTCTTCCAACTTCTGGTGCCTGCGGGCATTTCTTCTCTGCGGCCACTCTGCTCCAATTCTTCACCCTTTGTCTCATGACCGTCTCATCTCCTCTTTGGTCTGTAGTCAAATCGCCCTGGGCCTCCCATTTTATAAGGACGCTGATATTTACATTGAATGTCCATCCAGACACTCCAGGGTAAGAGTCCCATCTGAAGATGTATAACATAACCACACCTGCAAAGTCCCTTTTGTCATGTAAGGTAACAGCCACAGGTTCCAGGGATTAGGACTTGGATATCTTCAGGGCTGTTATTCAACCCACCACCAGCATTTTGAAGGAAGGGGACAATACTTAACTTCTTTTTCTCCTTTTGGCACCTAGTTTAGTGAGTGTTATGTTTAAAATAAATCCTTAGTAGACATCTGTTGCTTGCCAATTTTACTATGGGTCTTGGGTGATAAGGTTTCCATGTAATAAAGAGCTTGTCTTATTTGTAGGCGAAAGTATAGTTGATGTATAAAAATGTAAGATGACTGAGTTTAGGAAAGAAATTAACTTCTAATCCCAAAGAAGTCCTGAGCCTTTCATTTACTTATTTATTTGTTTTGACTATATATATTTTTATTGACGTATTGATTTACAATGTTTCAGGTGTACAGCAAAGTGATTCAGTTTTAGTTTAGTGATTCTTTTTCAGATTCTTTTCCATTATAGGTCATTACAAGATATTGAGTAGAGTTCCCTGCGCTATACAGTAGGTCCTTGTTGTTAATCTATTTTATATATAGAACTGTGTATCTGTTAATACCAAATTCCTAATTTATCCCCCCCCCCAACTGCCTTCCCCTTTGGTAACCAGAAGTTTGTTTTCTTTGTCTCTGAGTCTTTTTTTGTTCATCTGTATCGTATTTTAGATTTCACATATAATTGATATCATATGATATTTGTCTTTCTCTGACTTACTTCACTTAGCATGATGATCTTTAGGTCCATCCATGTTGCTGCAAATGGCATTATTTTATTCTTTGTTATGGCTGAGTAATATTCCATTGTATATATGTACCACATCTTCTTTATCCATTCCTCTGTTGCTTCCATGTCTTGGCTATTGTAGATAGTGCTGCTGTGAACATTTGGGGTGCATGTATCTTTTCTAAGTAGAGTTTTCTGGATATGTGCCCAGGAGTGGGATTGCTGGGTCATATGGTAACTCTATTTTTAGTTTTTTAAGGAACCCCCATACTGTTCTCCATAGTGGCTGCATCAATTTACATTCCCACCAACAGTGTAGGAGGGTTCCCTTTTCAAGTCCTGAGCCTTTTACTTTCTCTTCCTCAAAGACTGGGTGGCGAAGGCACAGTCAAGCATTGGGTGCTGCCCAACTCCAGAGGGCGCTATGCACATCGTATTCTGTGTCTCTGGCATCCCCAGGAGGACATATAGTCACCACGAGAATAGAAAGTCGTGCTGTCTGGACTTGCACAGGGACAGATGCTGTCACAGGGAGATGTAACAGGTGTGGCCATTTTTCTAGGACTAACATTCAATATTAATCTTAAAAATATTTAAGGTTATGTCACATTGAGGACTGTTTTGCTTATTTTTCTTTTGCACCACCTCCATCTCCCAGGACTGTGACATGGGACATATTTTGAAAGAAAATATTTCTGTGATGGAGGGAACCTACATGTTGGGGACTTGTATAGATTTGAGGTTTAGGATTATGATTTCAGGAGACAATTGAGGTTGAGATCCTGACATCTGTGATGCTGAAAAGGTAAGTTAGTAAATTATCTCCTGCAGGAAGCCTGCCCCCAGTCTTCCTGTCCCAGCACTTGTGAGTTCGCGGCCCCTGCACCCCATGCTCCCACGGGCTCCGATCTCAGCAGTGACAGGCTTCACTGAAGTGTGTTGCGTCTTCTCCTCTGACCACCCTGGCTGTAAGCTCTTGGGCTTCGGGTTCAGCTGTGCTCAATCATTAATCATACTCTGTGCCCAGGCCTGAGCCCAACACGGTGGATGATGGGGTGGACAGATAGTGTCATTGCTTTCATGGAGCTCACAATCCAACACAAACAACAATTCTAATTCCAATCCAATTCTAATCCAAGAATCTAATTGTAATCCAACAATTCTAATCCAGTTACTGTGTTTATGACGTACCCGGAGCTGTTCTCAATACTACATTAACCCACTGAATACTTTCAACATCCCCAGGGGTAGGCTGTTCATCTCCTTATTTCCCAGACGAAGACACTGAGACACAGAGAGGTTAAGTAACTCCCCCAATGTCACACAGCTGGGATTTGAACCATGATGGTTGGTCCGATGCTAGAACTCATGCTCTTAATCTTTACACGGTAGTGCTTCTTGGCCAGTGATTGTGACGTAAGTATATGGGGAGGTGTGGCTCTTACACTGAAAAGTGAATTTAAGACTGGTTTTGAGGGAATTCCCTGGAGGTCCAGTGGTTAGGACTCGGCGCTTTCACTGCCAAGGGCCGGGGTTCAATCCCTGGTCGGGGAACGAAGATCCCAGAAGCTGTGTGGCGTGACCATAAAAGCCCCCCGAAAACTGGTTTTGAGAAAATGGGGGTGGGGTAGGAATGGGTAAATACTTCGTGAATGGGCAGTTCAAAAAGCCACTGTAATTATATGAACATATACTAGAATATAGATTATATAATTATATGAATATGTAGCAGAAAAGAATAATAGAGGAAGCTCAGTGAGACATAGCCAAGTTCCAAAAGGCTGAGGATGGCTTATATGTGTGTGTGTATAAATTTTTAAAAATATGTGTGTGTGAGCATATAAAATTTAAAAATACATACATATATGTATTGTACCAACAAAGGGATCTAGTTGAGCAGAAGTGTGAAGAGGGGTAGAAATCTTCCTGGAAAAGTCCACAATAAGAGAGGGAGGGTTGGCAGCAGAGGGTCCAGACAGAGGTGATGAAGGTTGAAGGCTGAGAATTTGCTAGAATTAAGGGAACAGAGTAAACTGTTGGTGGCAGAGATGAGATTATGAGGGTGAGATAGGAATGCAGACCTTTACACTTAAAGCTTTTAACACAAAGCTTAGCGTAGAACAAACGTAAACACAACCACTTAATTCATGAATAAATCAATGAATAAATCAATGTGCAGAGGGTATGTGGCATGTTTTGATATTGATATTTTTGGATTTTTTCCAAAAGTCTCTGAACGTGTGGAAGATGAATTTATACACAGTTCTCACTGACAGCATCTAGGGAAAACTAATTTTCAAGGAATGAGGAGCATCTTTGTGGCCCTGTGCTGCACATAATGATCTTTGCCTACTCGGACTGCAGTCTGTGAATCCCAGCACCCCAGAACCATCACTACGGTCATGGATTATTGTAACTAAGCAGGACCCTATGGGGCTTTCCTGGGACAGACCTTCCCCCATACCCTCTGCTTTAGCTCCTCTCTGAAATGCCTAGATAACAGTATTTGCTGCACATTTCCTGAGTTGTTTTACAGATGCTAAAACTACAATCAAATGGAAAATGTTAACTACTTGATGACCATGAGCACGTAGCCCCCAGACCTACTGGAACCTGAGGATTGATGATGTTAACCCCTGTGACACTGCCCTGTTACCTCACCATCAACCAATCAGATAACTGTGCAGGAGCTGATCACATACCCTGCGACCGCCCTCCCTCACCTTGCTTTTAAAAATGCTTTGCAGAAACCCTTAGGGGAGCTTGGGGTTTTTTAGAGCATGAGCCACCCGTCTCCTTGCGTGGCCCTACAGTAAACCTTTCTCTGCTCCAAACTCTGACATTTCGGTTTGTTTGGCCTCCCTGTGTGTCCAGCACACGAACTTGCACTGACATTATCAGTGCTCTGAGGGATGTGCATGTCCTTGTCAACAGAGAACCCTGGCTGATAGAATCCTGGGCGCCAGTTTACCATCTTTTTTCTTTTCTCCATTTAGTAACATTTAGGGAATCCAGGACTGCCGTAGAATCAAGAAGAATTCTCAGAATCCACTTCTAAATGCAAAGCACAACAAATAAATAAATAAATATGAAAAATAAATAAGCTAGACTCGGGGGCTGATTTTGATGTGTATTTAGCCACTACGGTAGCTGATTTTGTTGGGTTCTCAGGGGATGGCAGAGGGGAACACATGAAAGCTGGCTTTTAAAGTTTTCGTTAAAGGAGCCTCTGCGATGAGATGAAATTGCTTCAGAAGGGAAGGGCTCTCTTCCAAAAGCATGAGAAAGGTAAAAGGGGATGCAATCAAAGTAAGAAAGAAGGGAAAACATTATAATAAAAGGCTCACGTGTAAAAGAATGTCATTTGGGCTGAGGGAATAGACTGTGAGTGGTATGGAGAAATACCGAAGATTGCAGAAAACAAAAGGCCTTTGAAGAAGGGGCTGGCACCCTGAAAAGAAGGAAGCTGTTTGCTTAACAAGAAGGATTCGTGTTCTGTCTAAACACGCATTTAGACGAGATGAAACAGGAAAATAAAGAATTAACTTCCACTCTGTTTCACTCCTATGGACTGTAGCATTACCTCTAAATCTCTCCATACACCTGCCCTGCAGAAAAGGCTCAACCTTGAACTCTAGTTTAAAAGATCTGATGTGAACCAGCAGCACTGAATTCAAATTCTAGAACTGCCTTTCTGAGAGACCTTAGGTGAATCACAGTGTCTTTCTCCCATTTCAAATTCATTTGCTCCTTTGGCAACTGGGACTTGCACAGAGGTGTGAATTTAAAACTGAGTTGGGGGGAAACGGGGGAACGTTTGTAAACCCTTGTCAGTGGGACTTGGAAAATGCTCCTGGCTTCAATTCTACCAAGACCATATGGCAATGTGGAAATGTTGAAGGCCATAACAAAAGGGATTCAAACTGTTCACATACTATGGATACAACTAAGAAAAAAGAGGAAATAATGGATATGGTAGAGACAATGACTGTTTTTTCTTTGTGTCATTTTAACAACGTTTATACAATTTTTTAAAAGTGCTATAGAGTAAAAGGTACATCAACACACAGATGCTAGGATGTAGAAGTGGTGTCTTCTTCCTTCAGTGTGTCAAGTCCTCACTCCACACGCAGTTTGAAAATATTTAAATGACAGATTTCTCGCGCTCATAACATGTCAGAGGGAACCTGGCCCTGACACAGGAGAGGGGAGATTCTTTGAGAAGAAACTGGAGGCAAAGCCATGTATTACCAAGGATTTATCCCTCTTGTTTATACCTATGTCTGTTAACAGCCTCTCCGCCCCCAATTTCTGTGCATAATCAAAGCCCAGATCACACACAGGGGATCCCCTTAGGAGGATATTTTGAGTAGCTCCAGGAAGGTGTATTCCTAAGTTATCTCCCCTCTTGGGGAGCTATTCCTTTGTCTTAAGAATCCCCTTTCTTAAAGGTCTTCTTTGAAAATGTAAATAATCCTGAGAATGGTAATGTAGAAAATCACCAAAACCATGGTGTGAATGAATTCTTCAATCTGACATTAAGTACACTCTGCTTCTTGCTATTAACTCAAAATCTCTTGCCCAGACCACTCTATTGCCTGACTCCAGCTTTTTTAAAAGAACATTTTTAGGTATGTATGTATGTATTTTTTACTTTTGGCTGTGTCGGGTCTTAGCTGCAGCACACTGACTCCAGAGCGAACGGGCTCTGTAGTTTGTGGCATGCCGGCTCACTAGTTGAGGCGTGGGGGCTCAGTAGTTGTGGTGTGTGGGCATGTGGGATCTTAGTTCCCCCCACCAGGGATTGAACTTGCATCCCCTGAACTGGAAGGTGGATTCTTTACCACTGGACCACCATGGAAGTCCCATGACTCCAGCTTTCCACTTTCCAAACTCTCTTATCCTCTGTCACCAGTTCTCTTTCTAAAACTCAGATTAAATGTATTATTCACATTCTAAAACCCATTCCCTGTAGCAAATTTTCTTTCAAACTGAAGTCACAGTACATTTGGTGGGTTACAACAGACCTTAACAAAATGAAACAGAATTAAACAGGATAGAAATACCAGCATTTTCACAAATTGAAAGGTAAGTTTTATTACACAAAACTTTTATTTTAATTATTACGTGTATATTTGCACCAGGCTACATATAGAGAGCATTTCTTTCTGTGTATTGTGGTCTGAAATTTGAAAGCCACTGGCCTATAAGATGCAGTTCACACTTGGGGTGGCTTATGGGATGTTTCCCAGGTGGCTTCCTCTATGCCTTTCCAGGCTTGTCCCTCCTACTCCCCATCCTTTAAAACACATAATCTAACTGAGTTGTGTCCCATTCAGTTCTTTGAACATATTCTACATCTTGGTGCCTCTACCCCATTTCTCTGCTTGATGAACCTTGAAGGCCTGGTTCAAATATCAGCTCCTCTGTGTTCCTCAAAGGGGAGAATTAAGCACTTCCTGTTGCATTTTGGCTCTCTCTCTCTCTCTCTCTCTCCCTCTCAGAGCACTCATCCCACCCAGCTCTATTTTGTGCTTCCTCTCTCTGCAATGAGAAACTCCTCAGAGAACAGCTCTCTGCGAGAATGTCAGGCTCTCAATGTCCACTGAGGTAACGAAGTAGAAACACACTTGAATTCATAACTTTCATAAAGTATAGAAAAAAATGTTTGGCTTCCTAATTATGGGATTTTGAGGAAAGCTTGAAGAGAGCAACATGATTAAGGTAGCGGATTGAGAGGGAGTTTCTACCCAGCTAACGGTGGTTGAGAATTCCATGGAGGCATAAGATGTGAGGAAGGTAAATCAGAGAGGGTTAGCTTTGACGGTGAAAAACTTCTACATAAACTACTCATTGTCTTTATTCCAAGTCAAGGATACTTGTTATTTTCAATATTTTCACTGAGCATTTAATAAAAACATCTGTGACATTTAAAAAATAACTGGCAATGATTTTTTGATAGCGACTAGAGATTACCCAATGAATCTTGATATCCCAAATATTTTGTCATTTTTACTATTTCTTAGCTCCTTTTTCCTTAAGTTACAGATGTTATTTTTGTTTACTTTCTTTCCAATTTTTGTTGTTTGGGGTATAAAATTAATTTTTATTTAAAAATGTAAAGAATTTCTAAATGTCACAGTTAATTTCTCATGAGAAAGGAAACTAACACAGAGTTAATCATTTCTACACTTGACAAACTTAATCCAAATCAGAGCTTTGGTTCCCTAATATCTGCACTTATGATCATTAACACAGTTCACTAGAGATTTGTGTGTTTAGGTGTTTTCACTTCTGTCACTGAAATGTGTTACTCTTCCCAGTTCACATATTGGTAATCATTAAGCCTATGGTTTATCTAATTTGAGTTGAATGAAGCAGAACTAGATTAATTCCAGAGGGAATTAGAATTAATAAGGACAAAAACCTTGTGTTCAAATGTTACATTAATAAAAACCTGATACAGGGCTTCCCTGGTGGCGCAGTGGTTGAGAATCTGCCTGCCAATGCAGGGGACACGGGTTCGAGCCCTGGTCTGGGAGGATCCCACATGCCGCGGAGCAACTGGGCCTGTGAGCCACAATTACTGAGCCTGCGCGTCTGGAGCCTGTGCTCCGCAACAAGAGAGGCCGCGGCAGTGAGAGGCCCGCACACCGCGATGAAGAGTAGCCCCCGCTCGCCGCAACTAGAGAAAGCCCTCGCACAGAAACGAAGACACAACACAGCCATAAAATAAATAAATAAATAAATAAATAAATAATGTGCTTTAAAAAAAAAAAAAACCTGATACAAATTAGAATATAGGTATTGTGTATTGCTCCATTGAAATCACTTTAAGGGCAAAATACAACCTCAGATCTTTGGTAGAAAAATATCTTTCTCTTTCTTGACATTACAAAACATTTATAAAATATGGCAGCACTTTCGTCTTTAATTTTCGTCTTCATTTTTCATTCACCATGGATTCCTTCTTCCTCCTGTTTGCTGTTGTGGCTTTTCCGTTTTCCCTCATTTCTGTCTCCTCCTTTTTGTTTATCTCCAATTTTCCCTCTTCCTCCCTGCTCTCTGTTTTCTCTTTTCTTTCTTCCCACCTTGCAGTGTTATTTAAGCATGCTGTAAACTTATTCATTCCCCAAAGGCAAAACCAGCTATCTCAGCAACACTTTGTCAGCATAATACATTTACAGAATGCATATTTATGAACCTTTGAGCTTTTATTGTTCCACAGGGCAAATAAAAAACATGAAAAGTAGCAATATAGTGTTTCAAAGGTCCCTCAAGGAAAACAAAAGTAGCTGGAAATAAATTTGGAGAAAGGTTCTTCTGTAAAAACAGAACCTTGAATTGGTACATGCAAAAGGGTGAAGAGAAGGAATCATTTTTGTTCTTCCTCCTAAACTAAGACTTAGGAAATTTTAAACTTTTTAATAGGTCTAACGTCTTACAGTTTGGAAAAGAAAATAATTTTAAAAGAGGTTTGGACATAAAGGTTTACAATCCAGGGAATCTTAAAACAGCATGTTGCATTTGGCTGTAATAAAAAGAGGGGAAAGAGGAGACTGAAATTGGAAAGCCCATCTTACCTCCAAATTACCTTCCAGCATGGAGTCTTACACTAAGTGAGCCAGATTAAAGCGCTTGGGAGTAGAAATGAAAATCTTATAAGATGTCTTTTGAGAGTCTTATTTTCATTGATTTAGCAGAGTAATTAAATTCTCATCGTGTTTCCCCAGCTCTCCAAAATGAACAGATTATTAATATTTAACGCCTGGTGGGGAAGTGGCCACATGTCCTAGCCGCTGTGTTCAGACAAAGTGGGATAAAAACCTGGAGAAGGTGAGAAGCCTAGAGGTGAGAATTTTGAAAAATTCCAAGGGGGACTCTAAGCCCCAAATTCTGATTTAGATATCAAGGAGCTGGGGGGTGCACTTTTTGAGATCCTTCAATACATTCTATTTATTGATGCCATACACTTCAAGCTCTTGACAGACTGAATGGCGTATCCCCAAAAGCTGTGTCTAAAAAGCATCAAAATGGAGCCTTCAGTTTTGAGCCTGCAACTTTGAGGCTGCAGTTTGAACAGTTAAGAATGGAAGATTCTCTAACAATGACCCCAAAGTCAACCTTTTAATCACTGGGCAGATAGGTTTTGGAAATGAGCTGTACCTAAATTAGGGACTGAATTCCAAAGAGAGAATAGAGTGAAACTAGGTTTAAGTTTCATTTGAAGTGGGAAGAATCACAGACTTCTTGGATTCAGAATGTTACGGGATTTAATTTCCGTTGGAGAATGTGCCCTAGAGAATGGCACATCCCCAAGGACCCCATTCGTCTTGCCACCGTATCCCTTATGTCTAAGTCCACGAAATCACTCAGAGAGGACAGAAGAGAAGCCCTGGTCCCAGCCTTACTCCACACTGTCTTCAGCAATAATTTTCTTGTTTCCACCTCCTTCCAATCAAGTCGTTTTCTTCTGCTCCAGACAAAGAAAAAACCCCAGGTGGTGACCATGTGTAAGTCCTAACAGCATCTCAGCCAAGCCAAGATGAGGGAGGACTGATGTTAATTCTTAAGTTCCCTAGAGAAAGTTCTATTCCTTAATGCTCACTTTAGTAGTAAGAAAACTAAGTCTAGGCAATGATTACAAGGTTCCCAACAAACACCAACTGGGAGAGGCTGGTGAGTACCAAAAGAGCGGAAATGAGTCTATTTCATGTATCACTGTATAGCCCATGTGTCTATGTGCCCGGGACATAGTTGGTACACAACAGATAAGCTTATGTTAATTAACATAAATTAAGTTAGCCTTTGTGCATTGCCCTCCCTGATTGCCACTTGACTAAATCTGATTGCACACATTACGTTTGTTTGCTGGGAGGTTAAACAACTGTCTCTGTATTTCACTGAGCAGAACAAAGGAAATGGTTTCTATGCCTCTGACAGTCACGTTTCCTTCTTCTATTTTATCTGCTTCTTCCCCTTTTTCTACCTCCATGGCACCAATTCCGGTTCTATGTGGAACATTAATAATCCTAACAACTGTCTCCAAGAAAACCCACACGTGAAGCCAGAGTGCGTAAATAACCAAAGTGTCCCCACCACCTAAAACTCAGCCTTAGGAGAAGATTTCAAAGGGCAGTCATTAAATAATATCTGTTAGCATTCGGAACCATTTAATACGCTCTCTGTAGTGTTATTCATTGGAGGAGATGCTAGGATTGATGGTGATCACGAAAAAGAAAGAAAGAAGCCACAACCTTAAGGAATGGGGTTGCAAGGAGGTACCTCTCCTGCTTCAGCATCTGCTTCCCTCAGTTTTGAAATACAGTGTCCTAAAATGATGCATGAAGTCCTGCTTATGCCTCTAGCCTTAGCATCCATCTATTTCCTGTATGTACCCTGTTCTTTGTTCATATGGAACTACTCTCACCTCCCTGATGTGGTGTGAGTTGTGTGCACCCGGCCAACTCCTGCTCATCTCTCGAAAGACTGGCTCCCATTCTCGCTAGGAATGGAATCTAACACCGAGGCCCTGCAGAGGTGGAGGCAACAGCTCTCCTCATCTCTGTTACATCACTCCTTAGCTCACAGAACCGTGTGTTTCTGGAAAGAAATGACTGTGTGTTGCTCATTTTCACATCACTGGGGTGTAGCACAATATCCGTCACATAAAAGATCCTTAAAATGTGTATTGAACTCATGGCTAGATGGATGGAATGATGGATTAATGAAAGATTAAAGTCCTAGTGGAATTTTTTAAAAATAAATTTATTTATTTATTTTTGGCTGCGTTGGGTCTTCGTTGCTGCGCGCGGGCTTTCTCTAGTTGCGACGAGCGGGGGCTACGCTTCATTGCGGTGTGCCGGCGTCGCATTGCGGTGTCTTCTCTTGCTGTGGAGCACGGGCTCTAGGCGCGCGGGCTTCTGTAGTTGTGGTGCGCGGGCTCAGTAGCTGTGGCTCACGGGCTCAGTGGTTGTGGCGCACAGGCTCTAGAGCGCAGGCTCAGTAGTTGTGGTGCATGGGGTCAGTTGCTCCGCGGCATGCGGGATCTTCCTGGACCAGGGCTCGAACCCGTGCCCCCTGCATTGGCAGGCAGATTCCTAACCACTGCACCACCAGGGAGTCCCCCCTTAGTGGTTTATTGCTACTAGGGTCAGGGAGATTGGAGTAGTCGATGATGATAACATGCAGAGAAGGCAGAGCTGGGGATGGATAGGGAAGCACTACTGCCTCCTCCAGCATCTGCTCTTCCCCATGGATGTACTTCACTCTTTCGCTTAAGTCCCACACAATAGAGTCACCCTCTTTTGTATGGAGTTTCTCTCCTTTTCACTTATGAATGTCGCTAAAGTTGACTTTTTGAGATCATGAGTTGGTTAGCATTTCAGAGAGAGTATTCATCAACACAGATGCTAGTCTTTTCCAGAGGTCACAAAGTAATGTTTTAAAGAAAAGAATGTTTTAAAGAAAACATTCTTTAAAAACTCACACTATAAAGGAGATGGCTGTCAATTTTTTGCAGCGTTTCCCATCTGGAAACAAAGTCTATTTCCCATGCCCCGGAATCTGGGCTGGCACTGTGACTTGTGTTCACAAGCAGAATGAAAGAGAGGAAGTGCCCATCTGTGTCTAGAACGTGGGAGATGTGGAAGCTTCCAGCTATGTTCTCTTGGAGCCCTCGGCTCCCACGTAAAGTGTTCTCTCCCTGCTCGAGAGATCATGTGGATGGAGACAGCCCATGTGTTCCCGCTGTCCCGGCCATCCCAGCCAGGGTGACAGCTCATGCACAAGGTCATCTGGCATTTCCTGCTTCAGTAAATGACTCTGGATGACTGAAGTGACCCCAAGTTAGACCAGAAGAAGAACCGCCCGCCTGAACCCAGTCTCGGTTACAGAATTACGATCAAGTAAATGGTTGTGGTCTGAACCTCTGAGTTTGGAGGTGGTTTGTTGCACAGCAGATCATGGGAACATGCAGGAGCCCATTTGTGATTACATAAATCAGCCTTGAAATGATGCCCCAAATGATGTGTTCTTTAGCAATGAGTCTGTAACATGTGAGGCATGTAAAACATTCGTTATGATTTTTAAAAACCTTTGGTTAGACACATTTCACAGCGAGCTCTTGCGTGCCCTAGGATCTGTCCCTTATTTTTCCACCGCTCTGCTCACCAGCTCCCCTCTAAGCTGTGTCAATGCTTCAAGAGTAATGTTTTTCTGAAATTTATAACTTAGCCATAAAACTTTGACCTGGGCTGGTATCTAAAGTGTCAGAACGGGGCATCTTTATGTTTATCTTGTAGTTAGCTCAGAGAAGCATGTACCAGCCTTTTTCAATGCGTGCATTCTCAGAAGAGCAGCTTTCAACATCCAACGACTTGTGAGAGCAACTGAGTTTTACAGAATCACGGATCCATTTGCTACTTGACTTTTCCATGGTGGTTCAGCTCGCTCTTTCAGGTATGTTAAGTTGGAAATTTTGGTGAAGAAGCTAGTTACAATTGATATGATTCTCCAAAGTGAGTATACAACCTCCTTCTAAGGAACTGGGTTAAAAATGGCTTCACAGGGCTTCCCTGGTGGCACAGTCGTTAAGAATCTGCCTGCTAATGCAGGGGACACGGGTTTGAGCCCTGGTCCGGGAAGATCCCACATGCCGCAGAGCAACTAAGCCCATGTGCCACAACTACTGGGCCTGCGCTCTAGAGCCTGTGAGCCACGACTGCTGAAGCCCACGTGCCTAGAGCCCGTGCTCCACAACAAGAGAAGCCACCACCATAAGAAGCCCTTGCACTGCAACGAAGACCCAATGCAGCCAAAAATAAAATAAATAAATTTATTTTTAAAAAATGGCTTCACAACTCTTGGTCCATATCCATTCCAGGGGAATGAGAAGGTTCTGGTTGATGAAATTTTTTTATAAAGAGAACTTTTTTGGAGGGAACTGAGCTGTGAGGTCTTCTGGCCAAGGGGAAGGTGAGCGGGGCAGGAGACATTTCCCTCCATGCACCAAGCTTAGTGAGGGGACTTGAGTGGACCATGTGGAGCTTGTGTGCCCTGCAGTCACGCCTTCTGTTAGGGACCTGTGACCACAGAGTGAGGGCTGCATGGGGGACTACACATCATGACCTTCCAATACAGTAAGTCCCCTATATACGAATTTTCATGTTGCAAACTTTCAAAGATGTGAACGTGCGTTTGCATGTCCAATCATGTAAGTTAATTTACGTGTCTGATGTATGTTGTCACGTGCATGCATCCTCTACAAGTGGTTGTGCTTTTGTGTACTTTACTGTACAGTACCGTATAGAGTACAGTAGTACAGTATCTTTATTTCAAGCTCAGGATGTCTGGAGGCAAGCGTAAAAGCAGTGGTGTTGTAGCTGGTACTGCTAAGAAGCGCCAAGAGAGACGAAGGAGAAGATGTAACTGAAGAACTGAAGAGATTCACGACACAGGAAATGGCAAGGGCGTTTTCTTTATTTGAGAGGCACTGTTAGTTTTTGAGGCACAGGACCTGAACGTAGAATGGTACACGAAGGTTGCAGCAGCCATTCAGAATGCAATCCAGTGCTACCGTGTCATCTATGACAAGAAAAGAAGAGCTACTAACCAGACATCACTGGATCGTTTTTTTCAAGAGGGTGTTTAGAATTGAATCCAGCAAGGAACCAGAACCTGTGCCATCAACATCAGGCGTGAGTGAAATTGCAGCTTTCCCTCCGTCTCCTATGGCTGACGATCCTTCAGCCCTACCATCTCCCACCTCCTCTCCCTCCTCCAATCAGTAACTGATCCTGCCTGTTCGCTCGATGCCAGCCCCTGTGTGCCAGCTGTTGTACTGGACTACTGTACTTTTCAAGGTACTGTACTGTAAGATTAAAAATGTTTTCTTTCTTTTTTGTGTTTGTTTTTTGTGTATTATTTGTGTGAAAAGTATTATAAACCTATCACAGTACCGTACTATAGAGCCGATTGTGTCAGTTGGGTACCCAGGCTAACTTTGTTGGACTTATGAATGCGCTCTCAGAATGGAGCTTGTCTGTATGTAGGGAACTTACTGTAACAAGTTAAATGTGACAGAATATCAGGGACTAGGTGAGCAGCTCTTAACCTGGCCATCGGTCCCTGAGGAAGGGGGTCCTGCCCCACAGGGGTGAAGCAGAGTGAATGTCAGGAGCAACCAATCAAAAGAGTCCCTGTGCTATCTCTGCACCAGGACTTGTGCCCCAGGGAAGGGAGGGGGGCTCAGAGCGAACCTGTGAGCGAACTTCACCTCCAACAACTGTAGCCCTGTGAGCACAGAGGCAGCTTCTAACAGTCCCAGGCAGGTCAGAACTTCCTGCTTCCCCTTTACTTCTCCTCCCCTCTTCTCTGCCCCCAGCTGGGTCAGAAAGAAATTCCAGCAGGGATGAGGTGGGAAGAGAGAGGGAACCTCCTTCCCCACAGTAATGGCAAAGCCACAGCCGGACCCAGCTGGAGAGATGAACGTTTTCCTTTAAATCAAGTATGAAGTTTTGATTATTACCTGAGCCTGGATACTTTGGCCTGATTCCAGACTGTGCTTTCGACTTACAGAAATGAGAGGATGCTGTGCTATCCAAAGTGGACCAGAAAAGTCATGAAAGTAAGTCAGAGACAAGACAATTTCCACCAAATACAATTTAAAGGGGCCAAGGAAAACAAAATAAAATTGCACCGTGATTACATTCTGTGGAAGCAGATATACTGCAATTCAATATACTGGTTATATTAATCAGGGGGTTTGCTCTGAGCCCCCCTCCGTTCCCTGGGATCCTTTTAAAGAATTGCTAGTTTAAAGCATTTGAGATCTAATTAAAATCTGTTCTTACACCTTTTCACAGCAATACAATTTCTTTTATTCCCCACATCTTTACTTTTCAAAAAAAAGAATGATAAATTAAATGCAGGGCATACGACACTTTGGAATATTTGAACAAAAAGAATTTTTTAAAACCAACTATTGCTTATTGATACTAAAATAATATGCTGACATTTTTTCCTGAGTTAACCGTGGTCAAAAATCTGTCATGATCTCACTTCTTACTAATTGATGTAATTTATTAGTACATTAGTGCCAGTGATAAAAATCTGCTTTTATGCAATTTGAGTCATAATGTGGTAAATAGTATTCAAAACACATAGACAAAAGAAGCTTCTCATCTTTTCAAAAACTTTAGTAGGAGTTGTTGATTGATTTTGCAATCAAATATGACTATCACCGTGAGAGTAACACTTCATAAATACGCAATCAACAGGGTGACTATCTGATAAAACATTTCCCTCCCAAGATTTCTAAATTCTACCCTGAGATATATTATTTTTACACATGCGAAGAAGAAAATAGTAACAGCAAGGTTCATTGACTTGCCCAAGGTTAGCTATCAATCAGTGGAAGGAAACACAGAGTCCCTACCTGGAAGCCTTAAACCACCAGACTAAATAGAAGGTCTGGATAAAGCATGGGGAACAGCATAGCTTCCATGTGAAATGAGAAAGGAGGTGGGTACCTCTTGGATGAGGCTGCTACATCTTTTTTATTTCTTGTATTTCAACTTATTTGAGTCTTTATGGAGTTCTAAAAATAGATATATCTGCTATGTATTTAATAAAAATAGTCCCTGGGTACACATTTTGGCATATTGTGCCTTGATCACATTGTCTATAATTGAGGGTACAGGACTTATCCTGAACTTTGCCCACAGAAGGAAAAGGAAAAAAATACTCTCTTGGTAGTAAAACACACAGACTTACTTCATAAAGAGGAAGTTGTGTTTTTTTTTTTAACATAAGAGGAAGTTTTAAAGTTAATGGAAAATATGCAGGAAAATGGAAGTAATGAGGAAAATAGTTCTCGAAAGATAGATTTTAAAACACCACCAGGGTGTGCTGAATTGGGCGATTGGGATTGACATGTGTACACTGATGTGTATGAAATTGATGACTAATAAGAACCTGCAGTATAAAAAAACAAACAAAACAACTAAAAAAAAAAAAAAAACACCACCAGTGGGGCTTCCCTGGTGGCGCAGTGGTTGGGGGTCTGCCTGCTAATGCAGGGGACACGGGTTCGAGCCCTGGTCTGGGAGGATCCTGCATGCTGTGGAGCGGCTGGGCCCGTGGGCCACAGCTACTGAGCCTGCGCTCTGCAACAAGAGAGGCCGCAATGGTGGGAGGCCCACGCACCGCGATGGGGCGTGGCCCCCGCTTGCCGCAACTGGAGAGAGCCCTAGCACAGAAACAAAGACCCAGCATAGCAATCAATCAATCAATCAATAAAAATAAATAAATCTTAAAAAAAATGCAAACAGTACAAAAATGTTTACATAAAAATTAGTGTCTCTCTCTCAACTCTCCCAATCCTCCTTCCCAGAATCTACCTCTTTAAAAAATAAAAAATAAAAAAAATAAAAAAATAAAAATAAAAATAAAACACCACCAGCAAAGGCGTCTGTGTGTAGAGGCAGAAAAACACTGGGTTCCAGTCCTAATCCTGATGTTTTAGTCACCTATGGCTGTGGAGCCAATTACTCTGAAACTTAGTGACTTAAAACAAAAAACATTTATGACCTCACGATTTCTGCCTGTGAGGAGTCTGCATATAGATTAGCTGAAGTCTTGTTCTCATGGTCTTTCCCAGAGAGTTGACGTGGGCTGTGTCCTCATCTGAAGGGTCGACTGAGGGAAGGTCTGACTCAGGGTCACTCACGGTTGTTGGTAAGATTCAGTTTCTTGTGAGTTGAGAGCTTCAGTTTCTCACTGTGGTTGTATCAGTTCCCTTCCTTGCAGGAGTCTCCAGAGGGAGCCCACAACACAGCAGCTGCCTTCCGTCAGAGTCAAGTGAGAGGTTGAGCAAGGCTGGGTGAGAAGAGAGTGTATAAGATGGAAAGAAGCCAGAGTATTTTGTAACCTGACTTCGGCCGTGACCTGCTATTGCTCTTGCAGGATTTTCTTGGTGAGAAGCCAGTTACCAGGTCCAGCCTGTACTAATGGGGACGAGATTACACAAAAGCATGAATACTGGCTGGAGAGGACCATACGGAGCCACCTCCACACTGGATTCTGCAAACTGATGAGGCATATGTGTCAGACAGGTGACATGTGGTACCTATGATAGGAGAGGTCTGAGGCCTTCTGCCCACTGCATCTTGGAACTGCAGTTGTCAAGGAAAATACAGCCCAGCGGAGCAGCGGATAGAAGAACACTTTAGTCACACAGCAGGGAGAATGAGATCAGCTTCCATGGTGGGAGTCAGTCCCCCAAGGACAGTAGGTCCCTCCCAGTGACCACTGCAGGGCAACTGGCCCGTGCCCACCCCTGCTGTGCTGCAGAAGCAGGACCTCATCCCCTCCCCGTCAAGGACAGCTGTGGCCGGGATGCTGGCCAGGTGCCGTGTAATGCACACATGAAAGCAGAACAAAGGAAAACACGATGAGCCTGCAGCAGGGGAAGCTATTCCCACACAAGGTGATAAACCCATCCAGGCTGTGAGGACTCTTCATCTCTTGCTGAGGAAGCGTTCCAGGCCCAAGGTCCATGCTGACGCGACCTGAGGATGGGAGCTGGGGTTGAAAGCCTGCGTGCATGAGACCTCCGTTCCCAACAATGTGAGTTCAGGCAAGTCACCTCAAAGAACAACTTATCTTCCCCATTGATAAAATGAGGGGTTTGGACTGGATGATTCCTAGATTCAGTTCCAGTGTTCTAGTTCCATTGTTCTCTGTTGCAGTTTAGTTAATAACACGTCTAGGTGGAGGGCCAGCCACACAGTGGGCACCTTGCTGGATCCTGTGAGGACGGTCACCACTCTTGCCCTCAAGGACCTCAGGGGCACTAAACATGGTACCTGCCCCACCATACTGGGAACTCTGACTCCACATTTTAAACCTGAGGCTGAATCCAAACACTCCGTACAGCACATGCCCTGGAACATTCTGTTTCATTCAGAAATACTTTGTTGCTTCTGTATGAGACAGATTTTATAACTGATAAAAGTCTTGGTTCCCAGAATAAACATATTTCTGAAAATACTGAACAAAATTAATTATTCAAGCCAGAACTTTCTTAGTACTGAAAATGCTTTTTTCTGACACATACACTCCATTCTTTTAACAAAAGGGACTGAATATGTCTGTGGAATTAATTTTGTACAGAAATACCACTTATGCATGGGTGCCTGGTTTTTAGGAAAATCAGGAGCGGTTTCATTCTCTCTGTATTCTTAAAGGGGAGGAACAAAGAACAACGGACAAACGAGCCTGTGGAGTACTCAGATGTGTGGAGAAAGTTCCCAAGGGCTAACCTTTTTATAACTCTTGTATCTTTGGCTTCATCTTTCCCCTTCTTTAGGAGTAGAATCTCTTTAGTCTTTTTTTCACCTTCCAAACGTATAAACTCCCACTGCTAAGAGCTATGGTTTAGATCTGGGACCATCTCTGCACTCATGGTTCCTGACTGAACTGTCGTGGTACACTTGGTCCAGAGACCACCAGCAAGAAAAGGACAGTCTGAGGGGCTACAGAAGCAGTGGCAGCCGTACTGAGCAGGAATCATATCATAACCCAAATAAATAGGTACCGATATTATTCACATTTTATAGGTGACAAAATGCTGACTTAAGCAGATTAAATTCTTTGCTCGTTTTTGACTGAGCCAGGTTTCGAAATCAAAGTCTGAATCCAAAGCTCTGCACGATACTAGAAGGACAAATTTTTAGGCAAAACTCTAGCGCAACGAGAGAGATTTGTTGGCAGCTCTGCTTCCACTCACCCTAGACTCTTTGGAAAACTTTTTGTCTGAAAATTGCCTGAGTTTCCTTCCCCGAAAACTTGATGGAAAGAGACATTTATTGAACATCTACTATGCATCATGCCTTTTCACACGTACTATTTCACTCTGATCCTCCCAATTAGCCCAAGAGGTGTTCACTCATTCATTTGATGGGTATTTACGGAGTGCCTACGATGGGCAAGATAGTGTCGCTAGCACTGAGGGATTCAAAAGTGAATAAGGCATATGCGATTCCTGCCTGGAATGCAAACAGGGAAACAAACAGGCATCTATCACACTGTGTGATAAATGCTATAACAGGCAAGGCTCAAATGCCTAGGCAACATGGAAGGAGAAAGTCCCAAGTGTTGGGAGGTCAGAAAAAGTCATTAAAAAATATTGTGTTTTTTTCCCCTCCTATCTGTATGGCTTTCTTGGCATATGGGTACCTACACTGGGTTGTCATGTGTCAGCCAGGAATACATAATGCAAATCCCATGAGGCCAGATGGTAGTTGTGAAAGGTCGATGGTCATTTCTTCCACATATCTGGGTCAGGAGCCTTCATTTTTTTTAAAGATGCTGAAAATCCTGCTGCTTTTTGGATGATTGTCAAAGCCCATTATTGCCTATTAATTGGCAAAGGGAATGCCTTCTCTCCACACTTCATCTAGGGAAAAAAACCTTGAGCGCTCTCTTTTTCATTCTTCAGAAGTTTGGTTGTGAGTTTGGGAGGCTTGTCCACAGGATATGCAATCTATTAATTCGTGGGAGTCAAAAATTCTCCCTTGGGTCAATTCAGATATTAGAAAGCTACAACTAGGATGACAGAAACTTACCCTTATAAAGAGTTCCTTTACCGAATGGAACTTGGGCACTATACCATTGGCTCTTATTGAGAATGTTGCAAAAATAGGAGTTTTATGACATTGTGGAAGATGTTACCCTGTCCCTTAGTGTTTCTTTTATGAAGATTCAGGGAAAGAGTTTTTCTTAGTCCTTCCCAAAATCTATCCTCCTAGATGACTAGGTAGATTTTAGCTGATGCAATGTTGCTTTGGATGCTAGGAAGCTCAAGAGTCAAAATCACAAGGTAACTCTGGAAACTATATACATCTATGCATGATTCACAACATTTATTTGACGCTTGTTTTATCTTATTTGTCGATCTTCATTTTCTCTTCATCAGACCTTTTCCAACTGTTTATTTTTTTAGCTGGATTGTATTTTTAAATAAACTCTCTCAGATTCTCTTCGGGAAAATGTGAGCCAACTCACGAGAATGATCGAACATTTAAATTTTTAGGACAATTTCCTAACTTAATAATAATGTGTAATTTGCAATGCCTTAAGTTTATTACAAGCGTTCCTGATAATTTTTAATTTTACTATCCCAAACTGACATGATTTTCCATCGTAATGGAAGAATGTACAAAGTTACCTCAAATCACAAGCAATCCAAAAATAATATATTTGTATTTGGCTTGAAATAAGCTTTGCCGTTTACTCATGACTATGAGTTCACCTGAGGTCTCATTCAAAAGTTTTCAGAAAGCAACCTTTAAGTAACTATACAACCCTGACTTAGTAGGAACTGTAAAATTATTCCAGTAATTTCTATTGGCAATCCACTTTTTCTTTCCTACGAAGGAGGGGACAGGCCCAGCCTTTCAATCTGATGCCCAAGAATAGCCTGAACTGAACTGACGTTGCTTTTTTCCTCTCTGCTTGTTACTGGTGTGGCTTAAACTTTTCCTAGTTTAGCAGAGAGAATATGTTGGCTTAAAGTTACTGATGAACTGCAAATTGCTTGCAGAAATCAAAGTTAAAAATGAAAAGTGTTAACAAAAGACAAGCTACTTAATTACACGGATAAGGACTTGAAAGCCCCAAATTCATGTTTCAAAGGCACATAAGTAGAACATTTATTTCTCTAGTGTGATTCTATCATATTTGGCGTGTGTGTGCGTGTGTGCGTGTGTGTGTGTGTGTGTGTGTGTGTATTCTTACATATATTTAGGACAGTTTCTGTCCATGTCATCCGAGCTTTTTTAGAAATTAAAATTGGATCAGAATATTATATCCATGGCTGTGTGACTGATAAATTGTATACACAGCATGTCTTCCCTCTGTTTTCAAATTGCTTTCATTTATTTAGCTCTTTTCACACAGAGATCATATATTATAAATCACAAGGATGTCTCAGGGCATGACAGACCCTCATTCCTGGACCGAATGGTCTCTCATGCATAACTTTCTTTGATCAACAACTCAGGCCAAATGAGTTTAGTGTGAAAAGAACATGGAACATATTTAGGTCGGGGAGGGAAACAACACACAGACTGTCGTTTAGTGTAAGAAATATCTATTGTTAGCTCCGTGCTTTGTTTTTACTCTTTAGGAAAACAAACGGATTTCTCAATAGGACCCACACATCTAACAGATTTTAAATCTTGTGAGATTCAGTCATTCTTTTTGCGACTCATAAAAATAAACTTTTGAACTGATTTTTAAAAAGATAAATTTAAAGACTCTGAATTGCTTTTTGATGTAGTTCTTGGAAAGTTAACCAAACTGGTATCCATCTATAATTCTGAGTTGAAAAGTGAAGGTTTTTTGAAGGGACAACCTATGGTAAGATAAGTGAATAGTTATCCACAGAGACATTCTTGGCTGGAGATATTATAAAATCTACTTTTATAAAAATATTATGGATAATTCAATCCTTGGATGCTTAGAAGAAATTCCATCCCTGTAGAATGAGATAAAGAGCGTGACTGACTACTATAATGTTGATTAGAATATAATTCCAGAAGCTAGATACAACTCTATAATAAATTTAAACGTTTTAGGTTGATCTGATGTTTCAATGCTTTTGAGAAGAGGTTTATTTTTATTTCATCCCCAAGTATATAATCCTTATGGTTTATGCAATATTAGGTGAGTCTTTTGCTAGTAAAGTTAGTTGATGTAATGTTTACAAAACTCTCATTAACCTAAAACCTAAATGACATCTCTGTATATTTAATATGAGTTTTGGCCAGAATTTTACTCAAATGTCTACAGTTTGATAATATATTGCCATGATAAAACATGTATTTTTTGTTTTAGTACATGCCCTTCATTTAAAGAAACCACCTAATTATGTAATTACATGGAGAGTTTTAAGTCATTACAAACTCTATATATGTTTTAAAAGGGTGGAAGGGCTAATTACACGTTTATCAGAGAGGCAATGTTTTATTTCCTATAACATGTTTGAGCATCTTAGATAAAATGACTTTTGTAAAATAGAGTTGAAAATGATGATAAATCTTAATGGAAATCATTATTAAATTTTATTTAATACTTTATTTGATTAAAAGTTTCAAATAAAGACTGCATCATTCCAGGAATGTTAAAATTAATTCTCTTATAAATAGAAGAGTATAATTTAATCTGTTTGAAATAGTTTTCTTGCTCTAATACATTAAAGTTCCAAAAATATTTTCAACCCTTCATTGTTATGAAACTAACTCTTTAGTTTTAGTCATGAATTCCATTGAAGAACAAAACTGCTTTTACCATGGTTTTAATGTTTTATTAAATATGTTTATATTTAAATGTATTTATACCTTTCGATCAACACGTCAGGATTATGATATATTTAATTTTTAAAATATTTTACGTGGCTCTACACGCAGGGTTTTCTTACTACCAGGGAGATTCATTTATCTCAGGGTGATTTCTGAATGTTCTTATGAATAAATTTTTACCAAACTACTTGTAACTAACTCCTGATATCCAGAAATTGATTTTTCAGGTTATGGATTAGTCAGCTTTTTTAGCACAACCCCTCATGTATTTTGGTGTCTGCTTTTTAGCTCTCTGTTCATCCATCTATCCGTCCATCCCTTCATTTGATCATTCACTCTACAGTATTTACCCTGGACCCACTGTGTACCCTGCTGTCGGTACACTGGTGCTCAAGGCAGACACACTGGCTCTGTTATGGTTCTTTCATCTAGGTGTAAACAAACAAGTCATCATCAAATAACTATTTAATTTCCATTGGGAGAGAAGGAGCCGAGGGCTCTGAAAGTATTTAGGGAGGAACTGAGTAGCCTGGCGGACGATGTAGGGGGGCGTCGGGGAGCATCCCAGAAACCTGGCATTGACGTTTAGATTTGAAGGATGAGAGTCGTTGGTCCAGAGGATGGGGATGATGGGTTGGTGGACAAACATTCCTGGCCGAGGGAACAGAATATGCCAAGGGACAGAAATGGAAAGGGGATTGGCCCTCACTGCACAGAAAACTGGAATGGGGTGTGGCTGGAGTGGCCTGTAGGAAAGACAGGGAGTGGCAGTGCCTTCAGGTTGGTTGTATTTCTCACAGAGGTTCTTTGAGAAGGTTCGGAGGAGGGAGAGGAAAGGAAGGAAGTCTTGTTGGGTCAATCATTTTCTAAGAGCTTCCATCAGGGCGGAGGCAACTATTCTGGAACTTTCTTCTTCTGTGGCAATGGATTTCCAACCCCTCCAGTCTAATTCTCCTCCTGCCCACTCTACTCTCCACTGTCTTGTGAGAATGTCTCTGTCAGGGAGAAAATACAAGGAAGATGGCTTTGGGTAGTTAGCTCTCGGTACACCTGTGAAGGGATACTTCACACTTTCCTCTCCTTACCCTTCTCTCTCCTGGAGCCCACCGCTCAGCATCCCAGAACCCAGACCTCTGGTGCCACCATCTCTACCCATCTTGCCCCTACATTCCCTCCAATTATCACTTTCTGTGACCCACTATCTCCAGGTCCTACTCTCAAATGGATGATAGTGGCTTAAAGAAAGAGTCGTCCACTGTTTACTTCCAGGACACACGTAGTAGGTGGTGTTTGGATGCATGACACATACTCATGGATGTGGACCCAGAGATCTTTTTTTCTGGGCTGAGCACAAGAGATGCGGGCTTCATGATATAGTCAGTTTCCATGGACTCGCTAGAACCCAGTCCCCTGATTTCCAGAATTTCCACAAGAATCTAGGAGCATTTAAAACGCACATTCCTTGTACCCAGCAATTCCATTTTTAAGAAATTATCTTTCAGATATACTCCCACGTGTGCCCAAAGATATACATACTAGCATATTAATTGCAACGTTTTTGTAATTGTAAACATCACAGACAAATGAAATGCCCATCAACAGGATACAGAGTACATTTTTTTTTTTACAAAAATCTAACTGCTTACCTAAATTCACACACACACACACACACAAAATGGGGGAAGATACATTTCAGTCCATTAGTAATGATTACCTCTGGAGATGCCTGTGGGTTTGGAGTGAAAGGAGGGCAGAAGGGGACTTTCATGTTTTATTCCATGGAGTCAGGTGCTTGATTTTTTCCAGTGAGTGTGTATTTGTTTATAATAAATGTCAATAAAAGATCCCCTCTCCCACCCCCCCAATGGCGGTAGTTGGGGCATTGAGATAAGGCAGCGAGAGAGGTGTTTTTGGAGGAAGGCCCTTGCAGGCATCCCTTGTATTACCTGGAGAGGGCAGCTACCTACTTCTCCCACGTACAAGGCTGTGCTTGGCCAGCAACATGATCTGGGGGGAAAACAGACTGGAATGGGATGAAATACACAGGAAGACCCTTCTTTGCAGGGTTGAAATCATGGCTGCTTGGACAAATAAAGACTCCATGCCGTGGCCTTGCCCTTGCCTGCCTTGTTGAGAGAGAAAACCAGCTTCCACGGTGCTTATCACTGAGAGGGGGGCTGGCAAGATTGGCGGTTCATTGGTCTACTCAGCTGCATGAAACATGGCCTAGTGGCCCTGGGAAAAGGGTTTACGGAGTCAGCTTGGTATTTGGGATGGGGCTGGTGCTAGGTAGACGAGCTTAGGCTTCATATGTCCTTGAAAATGAATTTTTATTAAAACAAGCAACCATGTTTTTATTAGTTTAAGTGGGCCCGTGTGGAGCTCCAGTGGGCTGGGACCCTGAGTTTTGCTCACATGTCCGCCACCTCACTTCACGGTAAGCGTCTTAACGGGAGAAACTGCCATATTCTCCTTTCCGTCTCTGTTCCTGAGCCTGACATAGCACAGCAAGCAGTAACACACTCCGAATTTGTTGAAATCATCTACTCTAGTTTAGTCTAGAGCAGATTAAAAATATGGATAAAATAGCTTGAAAATAGTAAAGTTGAAAGTATGCTTGGTTGGCCCTTGGTCAGACCTGGGTTCAGAGCCCACCTATGACAATTATTAGGTGTACATCCTCCAACAATTCAAGCTCTTGGAGACTTGGTTTTTTCAGACATAAGGTGGGAATGTTGATATCAGCTCACAGGGCTGGGATAACTAACAGATATAATATATGTAAAGGACCTGGGACCTCGTAGAGGATCAATCTATGGAAATTGTCACGGGGCAGTGAGTTGTGGGGCAGAGAGACAGCCTAAGTTATTGTGAAATTATTGATAATGCACCTCAGGTCCCTGCTCAGGCCCTGATGCCTCTGCCCCCTTCTCCCACACCTTGTCCAGTGGAGGGCTACTTTGTTTAAATCAGTCTTTATGGCCTGCTACTGAAATGTTGGTTTGTGGTGGGATATATATGCATAGTCAGAAGGAAGATGTGGGCTTGGTGTGACAGAGCAATGATTATACCTTCAGAGATGACAGAACCTTGAGTGGTCCTTTCCATCCGAGGTGTGATCTCCATCACAGCCATTCCCCTGTCTGCCCTGGCTTTGGATCTCCAAGGGACCCTAGACTCATGTCAATTTTATGAACAGCTGAATTGAGAGTGACCTTTTACTGCAGCAGAAACATTAAAGGAGATTACAGGATCCAATCCACAGAGCAGCTACACTCTAAGATCCCTGTTCTTGAAAATGGCAAAGCTGCTGGAATTTTGCCAGGAGAACCCCACTGAAGCAAGAGGAATGAATAAATGATCATTTTGGGCGTCTCTTCTTCCTTTGTTTGAGTTCTTAGGGACAAAGACAGCAACCACCGATTATAAAAGATTTTATGCTTCTTTTTACTGTTTAAAATAATTTTGTTCCTTCCTGTTCACCCCTTTTCAACTTCTTTCCTTTCATATAGTACCTCTCCTTTATCTTTTCATGGCTCTGTTGATTTTCATTTCCCAATTTTCATCTTTGTTGCTCATTTTTTTCTGTTCAAGCATTTCCTTTTGGGTTCAGAGTAAATTTTCATTCTGAGTAACAGGGTATTCACTGGTTTATCTTAATCATCATCCTCTTTCGCGTCTGCTGCCACAAAATGTTCCTTCTGTTTAATGCCTTTCTACACTCCACCTACACTTTCCTCCCCTCGTCCACCCCCTTCCTTTTACTTTCCATTTAACATCGTTTTAAAGAAGAGACCTTACTTGTACAACCCTCATTCTTCATCTTGACTCCTGCTTGAGAATCGTCGCCTAATGCAGCGTGAAGGTATTGATCCAGCTCCCATAAGAGTTACATAAGTTTGCATACTAAGAGTAAAACAAGCCTCAGGGGCAGGGAGACCCCGTAAATGTGAGAAGGTGAAACGATTTCGGGGTGGTCTGAAATGCCTTTTTGTGGCTCCACGATCAGACGTGTCCCTCATGCTTGGGACTCTTAGGTGATTTATCATCTAACTCCTTACTTTCTTTTCAATGTTTTAAAAATAAAAGATGGTGCAATTTTCTCAAAATCTTGTTAAACTTGTCATTGCTTTTCTTTACTTTTCAGAGCTCAGATAGCAGGTCTGTCCGTTAACGTTTGTCCTCGGACAGCTTCTAAGTACGACGGGCACCTGGGAGAGGATAGCATTGACGGTCCTGTTCCCAACTGACCTTGGGATTTTGTGGCATCCCTCATGCCTGCCAAGCAGATTATGGTTTAGTGGTGGTGGGAAACTCAGCCACTGCCAATGTTTTGCATAACAAACTTGTGTTGGCTCAGTGGAAGCACCCCCTCTCCAGCAGACAACGTGTTTTAGCAGAGCATGTGTGTCTGAGTGCATAGGCTTGGGCACACACACACACACACACAGCCTCTCCTCTGCACAAGTTCCTCGCAATGATCAGAAAATTCTGCTCACTTAGGTGTAATTCAGTCTGATGTTGAGGCTTGAGTGAGTGAATAAGAGGCTCTTTAGCTTAGCTGAGCATTTACGAATTCCCACCGAGATGTGCAGACATTCACTGACACCTCAGCACAAAGAGTACCGGCCAGAACGGCAGTGTGCACTTCAAACCCAGAATCCCAGAACTGGAAAGAGGCTGAGAGATTGCCTTCGTTAGCACCTGTCTGATGTTGGCAGCCCCTCACTCTCCCAGGTCCCCATGAAGCCCTCCCAATGCTGTGGACGCTGCCAGTGACTGGGAACTCACTGCACTGCAGTTTGAACAGAATTTCAATCCACTAGCTGGTTCCAAACTTTTTCATGGTAGCAGCTCCTTTTCTATCCAGACTCTCTCAGGAAAGAGGAAAGAGGTCTCTAGACACACTTTACTGTTTCTCCTCCTCTTTTGTGTTCCTCTGGACCCCGAGTGTGTGGCAATGAGGTGTGGGAATAGAGCCGGCTCCCTGGTGCAACCACCTCAGAAAACAGTATGGAGGATCCTCAAAAAGTTAAAACCAGAACTAATGTGTGATCATGCAATCCCATTTCTGTGAATTTATCCAAAGGAAGCAAAAACACTAACTCAAAAATATATCAGCACCCCTTGTTCATTGCAGCATTATTCACGATAGCCCAGACATGGAAACAACCTAAGCGTCTATTGATGGATGAATGAATAAAAAAGATGTCATATATATGTATATACACAATGGAATATTATTAAGCTATAAAAAACAAGGATTCCCTTTTCTCCACACCCTCTCCAGCATTTACTGTTTGTAGATTTCGAACCCTTTTGCACTGTTGGTGGGAATGTAAATTGTTACAGCCACTATGGAGAACAGTATGGAGCGTCCTTAAAAAACTAAAAATAGAACTACCATACGACCCAGCAATCCCACTACTGGGCATATACTCTGAGAAAACCATAATTCAAAAGGACACATGTACCCCAATGTTCACTGCAGCACTATTTACAATAGCCAGGACATGGAAACAACCTAAATGTCCAATGATAGATGAATGGACAAAGAAGATGTGGTACATATATACAATGGAATATTACTCAGCCATAAAAAGGAACAAAACTGGGTCATTTGTAGAGATGTGGATGGACCTAGAGTCTGCCATACAGAGTGAAGTAAGCCAGAAAGAGAAAAACAAATATCGTACATTAACGCATATATGTGGAATCTAGAAAAATGGTACAGATGAACCTATTTGTAGGGTAGGAATAGAGACTTAGACGTAGAGGATGGACATGTAGACGCAGTGGGGGAAGGGGAGGGTGGGATGAATTGGGAGATTAGGTTTTACATAAATACACTACCATGTGTAAAATAGATAGCTAGTGGGAACCAGCTCTATAGCACAGGGAGCTCAGCTCGGTGCCCTGTGATGACCTAGGTGGGTGGGATGGGGGGGTGGGAGGGAGGTCCATGATGGAGGGGATATATGTATACATACAGCTGATTCACTTTACTGTACAGCAGAGACTAACACAACATTGTAAAGCAATTTTACTCCAATAAAAAACCAAAAAAAAACCACCAACAACAAGGAAATCCTACCATTCATGACAACATCAATGGACCTTAAAGGCAAGATGCTAAGTGAGAAAAGTCAGAGAAAGACAAGTATTATAGGATATCATTTATATGTGAAATCTTAAAAAACAAAAACAAAACCCACCAAACTGGCAGAAAAAGAGATCAGATATGTGGTTACCAGAGGCAGGGGTGGGGGAATGGGGATTTGGAGGAAGACAGTCAAAAGGTACAAACTTCCAGATGAAAGAGGAAAAGTACTCGGGACATGCTGGGTACCGTTAACACTGCAATGTGGTGCACTACACAAGCACTAAGAGAGTAGATCCTGAGAATTCTCATCACAAGGAATAATTTTTTCTCTTGTCTTTTTGTTGAACCTATAAGAGATGATGGATGTTAACTAAACCTATTGTGGTGATCATTTCACAATACATGGAAATGAAACCATCATGCTGTACATCTTAAAATTATACAGTGATGAATGTCAATTATTTCTCAGTAAAACTGGAAAAAGGAAAAGAAAACAAACCAGGCCACCGGGTGCCTGCTAGTTCAGTGTGTTGGGGAAGGAGGGTTCCCTTTGGGTGGGGGGCGTCCCAAAGTCTCCGTGTGTGGAGCCTCTGTTCTTCTTGGCTCTGCAGGGCCCCTCTTTTCTCTTCCTAGTTCTCCGATTCTCCAAGGAGAATTACAGAAGGCTTTCCATCGGGCATTGGCTCATCTCTTAACTTAGATTTCACCTTCAGGATATATTTAGCTAATGGTCCTTCTATGTCATCTTCCAGTGGGGGTGTATAGAGGTGAAATTTTCATATATGTGGTATCATGTATTCTGAATAGCACAAATGACTTCTTACTGTATAATTGATACACTGAATCAGTACTCATAAACAAAGTCTCTGCAGCATTCCTGAAACAGAGTCATTTCAATACAAAAAATCTGTAAACAGTAAATGCTGGAGAGGGTGTAGAGAAAAGGGAACCCTCCTACACTGTTGGTGGGAATGTAAGTTGGTGTAGCCACTATGGAGAACAGTATGGAGTTTCCTTAAAAAACTAGAAATAGAGCTACCATAGGATCCAGCAATCCCACTCCTGGGCATATATCTGGAGAAAACCATAATTTGAAAATATTCATGCATCCCAATGTTCATAGCAGCACTATTTGTAATAGCCAAGACATGGAAGCAACCTAAATGTCCATCAACAGAGGAATGGGTAAAGAAGATGCGGTACATATAGACAATGGAATATTACTCAGCCATAAAAAAGAATGAAATAATGCCATTTGCAGTTACATGGATGCAACTAGAAATTGTTGTACTGAGTGAAGTCAGACAGAGAAAGACAAATATCACATGATATTGCTTATATGTGGAACCTAAGAAAAATGGTACAAATGAACTTATTTACAAAACAGAAATAGAGTCACAGATGTAGAAAACAAACTTATGGTTACTGGGGGGATAAGGGGGGAGGGATAAATTGGGAGATTGGGATTGACATATACACACTACTGTACATAAAATAGATAACTAATAAGGACCTACTGTATAGCACAGGGAACTCTACTCAATACTCTGTAATGACCTATATGGGAAAAGAATCTAAAACAGAGTGGACATATGTATATGTATCAATATAACTGAATCACTTTGCTGTACAGCAGAAAGTAACACAACATTGTAAATCAACTATACTCCAATAAAAATTTTAAAAAGTACATAATATGTAGTCAAAAGGTTGGGAGAGAAGAGGCACTAGAAAATTGGGGTTTCCCTCAATTTTCTCTGCCATACTTGTCATCTCTCAAATGTGTCTGTTGAGGTGGCTGGTTGAAAAGTCATTCTCATATGGAGCTGAAATTTATCTTCATGAGTTTCCTACCATCTCTTTAGGTTTACCGAGAGTGAATTTAATCCCTCCTCCACAATCTTCCAGGTAATTGAAGATGATGCCATGTTCCTACTTCTTTTCTTCTTCAAGCAAAACAACCTCAGTTCCTTCAGTCCTTCATCTTAGGACATGACTTTGAGTCGCTGGGACTCTCAGGCTTCCCTTCTCTGTATGTATCTGGTCTGACTGTAATTCCTTCTTATAAATGTGACACCCATGCCTCAGTTCCACACTACAGGTGTTTCCTATTGCAGATGTCACCTATTCTGGATACTGGTCTGAGATTTTTTTAAAAAGATACATTGTTTCATGCTAAGCATTGCTGTCGCTGAAGATGCACACAGCACATTCCCTGGTTCTACCCTCATAGAATTGGTTTGAGGTGTTCAAACCCAGGATCCTATTTCATCATGGGAAATTCCACTTTCCTAGATGCAGGTCATTATTTCAACCTAAGAAGTTCCTTTTGGATCCTAAATTAATAATTCAAGGAGCTGACAATTACTTTTAGCCACAAATTGGACAGGCATGCCCTCAAGACCTTCATCCAAAGCATGCACAATGATGTTGAATAAAGAAAGATGATGTCAAGGCCACTTTGACACTGGGAACACACTTTAGGACTGACATCACATTAACTATTCAGTGCCCTTTGGATACCATAGTTTAAACTGTTAGCTTCTTAACTGATGCTTCTTACATCCAGTTCATATGGCTTCATCTTTCCCCCGAGGATGGATGTCATCTAAACCCTGACAAATGCATTGCTCCAACATTGAATATCTACCAGACGCTGCAGTTTGTGAGGATAAGAAATGTATGCTAATCACTTTTGTAGCCATAGGACCAGCACATTGTCTGACACCCAGTAGATGCTTAATAAATTATAATTCAATAAATGTTGTGAGGAAAACATTGCTAGACTCTACGAAGAATTCAACGGAATTTAAGACACAATGTCTGTCTTGAGGGATCTTAGGAAGAGATGAATCTCATGCATGAAGATTGCATTGTCCAAGCTACTATTTAAGCACCTAAGAAGTGAAACAGCAGAGTCGGTGGAGACAGAGACTGCCTGGGAGGGGCTGGAATGTCTGGCACCTTCAGAGGAAGGAAACTGGAGGACGTTGAACTTGACCAATTTACAGTGCACTTCCAGTGCCAAAAAGTCTATAATTCTAGACTACAAAAATGTCTAGGAATATAAGAGGGAAGGAAGCCCTTCATCTAGATGGAAAGAGAATGGGCAAAACACATTGAGAGGGAAGCAGAGCTGTCAAGTTGCTGTTGTAACTGCACTTGATAATGTCTATTTACCCGAAGGACCAGGAACAGCTTTCCTTCCTGGCACCAAGACCAGAGGGAGGTTCCCTCAGGATCCACTCTTTAATGTATTTCCAGCTCTGATTTCTTCCTCCTCATGGTTACAAGAGCAATGGGAGTGCAAATATTCTGAGTCTCTCTAAGCCAATTACGGATCTTAGAATTCTACCCTGGGTGGGATTTAAGAAATCATCTCTACCACCCTCATTTTACAGATGGCAAACTAGGAGCGAGAGAAGTGAAGTGGGAGCCCCAGGCAGCCCTGTACCTGCAGATCTTGTGTTCCACCCACACCTTAGCCCTGGGAAGAGGAGTTTCATCGCCACATTTCTTAGCTGGAGTATTCGTGTCTGGGTTACCGTTGGTGCAATAAGAAAGGGATTCCCTTCCCGTATATTATTCTTGAATACCAACTCATTTAGGGAGAGGCGATTTTTTTTTTTTTAATTTCCCCCAGTCCTGAAAATTTTAAATGCTCAGAAAATGTTTGCAGAATGAAACTGGATTGAGTGGGAGCTGGCCAGTGAGTCTGTTGAAGAAGATGAATCAACACATTGCCTGGTCCTTGGCCTTTGAAACGTGGGAAGAGATTTAGATGGAAAATCAGAGGAGCAAAGGTTGTTCTTCACCTCATTCCATCAAACAATGTTTACCTGAGAAGGATATTCAGATGGCCTTGTTTGTTCAACAACACTTAGGAACCCTGGAAGAAAGTGGATGGAATGTCCTGAGATGCTCTGGAGGAGGGGTCAGCTCTTTGCCATAGGCCTCACTCAGTTTGAGAAAATGATTTCCACCCACGTGGATCTGAGACCCCCAGTTCTCTGTCTGATCCAGGGCTCTCTCCCTTCTCTTTCCTAAGCCTACCTTTCTCTGAGGTCATGTAAAATTTCTGAGACTCACACAGGACCAGCCACACCTAGAAAAGTGGCAAAACTCACTTTATTCAATATCCTGTGATAAACCATAATGGAAAAGAATGGTTAAAAGAATGTGTATATATATATATATATATATAAAATATATATATATATATACACACACACACATATATATAACTGAATCACTTTGCTGTACAGCAGAAATTAACACATTATTAATCAACTATACTTCAATAAAATAAAATAAAAGAAAAAAAGAAAAAGTGGCAAAACTCACCTCTCCAAATCCCAAATATCTGAGTCATGAAAAACGCTTGCATTTATATACTAGTGATTTCTTACAAGGCTTCTGTTTCAACACTGGACTCTGGCGTTCAGGTGGTAGTAAAACTGATGATTGATATTACATATTTGGATTTTTTTATAAAGGAGTCTGAAATTTGTTGTGTCTGCTGTTACCAGGGTGGACACACAGCTTCCTTCCTTGTCCTTTATTACCACCCACAGGCTGAATCTCAGACGGTGGAGCTTGCTCTGTCACTCCAGGAGGACCTGACTTCAGCCACAGATACCAGGATCTGGCAGGCTCACGGGCTGCAGTGCCACCAACCCGGGGGGGCCAGTGTGATTGAGGTGCCTGGAATTTCTCCAAGTCATCACCGTCTTATTAATGCTTCGGTGTAGCATAAAGCCTCATTCATTATTCATAATAATCCAGTCAGAGGGCACTCAGAGACCTGATAAATTCTCACCTAAGCGACAACGGCTGACAGGGCCTAGGGTTTTATAGCCCTTCTCCTGCCATAGCAAGGTGCGCTGGGCAAAGGTCCACCGTGATCCTCCACTAATGACCAGGGTGATATACGAGCAGCTGCTGATTTCTTGACACCGAGGCTCCTCAGCTGAGGCTCCCACCTGCAAGCTGTGAGCAGAGATGAATATCCGTCAGACTGGAGAATGCAGGAACGGGCCACGGCGAGGGCAGGAACAGGTTAACACCGAGAGCCGGAGCAGGAACGCTAAAGCTGGGAAGAGAGGAAGAAAAACCACCAGCCCAAAGCCCACCACGGAACTGGTGTAAATTTGGGATTGTATCCACGGGCTCGATGGAGGGAGGTTCTCAATTCTGCAAACTCTATACGTGGTGACATCCTGAGGGCTGAATAATCATGATTTTTAAGATCTGGTGAATTGGCTTATAAACGTCAATAATAAGATTTTGAAGAACACGAATTGCAATCTTCATAAAGGGTAGAAACTTTGGAATATTTTGTTAGTTTTTGAAGCCATCTTTGCTATCGCAGGATGTGAGGGAAAAGCAATTTTCTTTTGTTCAAACCAGACCTCCTGCTTTCTTTTTTATTTTAAATTTTCTAAATTGAAGTAGAGTTGATTACAATATTGTGTTAGTTTCAGGTGTACAGCACAGTGATTCAGTTTATATATATATATATATATATTCCTTTTTAGATTCTTTTCCCTTATAGGTTATTACAAAAGATTCCCTGTGGGATCTACTTTCTCAAAAGCACGTTTATCTTCCTCTTTACTGTTGCAAATTCCAATTAGGTATAGGTGAAGTTGTTAGTGTCTTCCCTCGGCTTTTTATATTAAGAGTGCTGACCACTGTGAAGATTTTCTTAATTCACATTTTTTTCTTTTCATTTGCACATGACGTGTGTGTGTTTGGCTCTCTCTCTTGATTTTAAACCTTCTGGAGATTATTTGGACTTAGAAATGGGATGCAAGAAAGTGAGATATGGCTTGCAGGGGTCCTAGGAAGAAACTACTCAATTCTGGCTGGTCAAGATGTATATATTTTATATTTCTGATATTAATATCTATTATGTTAATATTTAAGTATGTATATTTAAAAGGAACTGTTCATGGGGACAATGCATCTCCACTCATCGGACTTCTGTAAGAAAGGAGTTTTTCTAAACACCCTTCATTTTTTATCTTGCCCTGTCACTCCCTTCTCCCTGGAGAAGAAAGAGTGAATTGACTGGTAAATTTGGGAGGTGGACGTGAGCATGTATTACTCAGCCCTGTCTTCTTCTCTCCTGCCAGGAGCCTGCCTTTCTCAGCAAGCTGCTGCCTAGTCTGGCCTTCCATGCAGAATAGTTTGAAGGGGGCAGGCCCTGCACCTAAGGGAGATCTGAGTCTGGGCAGCTAAGTTCTGTACTGGGAAGCCCACGATTGCAGAGCTAAGCCACATCTTCCAACTCAGTTTCTGTCTGTAATAAAGCTAATCTTTTCATTTCTTTGTGCATTACTTTTTGTTTACTGTTGGGCTTAGAATTCAAGGTTGCGGGGGGGGGAACAGTAGTATTATTTATTGGTTCTCCTTAAAATTCCAACAGCATCTGTATTATTAATGGCCATTTACAGAGAATTGGTGAGGTGCCAGGCAGAACCCTTGGAACATAGTTCTTTCCATTTAGTTGATAATCTAGAGTTGCCACCATAGAAGTGTCTTCCTGATAATTGGTAGACATGTGCATTTGGATTTAAATGTTACTTAAATTGGGGTAACTGGAACTCACCAGGAAAGCAACCGGACAGCAAAGAAAATTCTCGTCTGAAGACGAAAATCTCTCTGTAGTCTTCTGTGTAGCACTCTGCATTCCATTGTTTTTTCTACTTGCCTATAACCTTCATGTGTCAGACACAACTTCTGTTATATTCTTGATTCTCCTTGACGAGTAAAGGCTTATTTTTTGGTTTTTCTTATATTTTATCTTATTTGGAAATAAGAACCTATGTGAAAAATACCCCAGGACCACAAAAACAACACTATGGCTGAAATCTTTGAACTCTGGTGCCAATCAATAGATTTCTTTTCTCCTATGGTTAGTATATGGCTAAGCACATAGAAAACTTCTTAAAAATAAAAACTGGTTTTTATATTCAGAGATCAATATACAGGGAAGGAGGTATAGTCTATCTCCTCTCTTTCTCTGCTTATGACGGTCTCCAAAAAAAAGTCACCATCACTTTCTTTTCTCTTGTCTGCTCTGACAAGGAAGAATCTATTTCCCTTCCCTTTGAGTCTGGAATGGGCTTGTGACTTTCTCTGACCATCGGACGTGGCAAATGTAAGGCTGTGCTAGACAGTTCTGGGACTGGCCTCAAAGCAGACTGGTGGCTTTCACCTCTTCTCTCTTAGCAGCCGCCCATGTAAGGAGCCTTGACCACCATCCTGTGAGGACGCCCAAGCTGACCCTGTGGACACATCACACAAGGAGGCTCTGAGGCATCAGCCATGCAGAGGAAGCCTTCTTGGACGTTCCAAACCAGCCAGTTGACCAGCTGGATGCAACTAAGTGGCTCCAGGTGATGTTATACAAGTTAGGAGAACTTTCTAGATGAGCCCAATTAACACACAGAGTCCTGGGTTATTTTATTATCATTATTATTATTATTATCTTTTGGCTGCCCCATGCAGTTTGCAGGATCTCAATTCCCCGACCAGGGATTGAACCCAGGCCATGGTAGTGAAAGCGCCGAATCCTAACCACTGGACCACCAGGGAACTCCCCTGGGTTATTTTAATAAACATTATGATTTTTAGTCTACTAAGTTGTGGGGTGGTTTTCACACAGGAAGATAACTAAAGCGCTGCCTAGCTTATGCCTGCTCTGCCTGTAAAACCTAACTAATTCCTCTGCTACACAGAACAGTCCCTTGATCAGGAAGAAACATTCCTTGATTGGAAGGAACGCCCTGCCCTCTTGACAAGCCAAGACACTTACTGTTAATTCACCTTATCTGACATCATTACCTACAAAGGTTACTTTTCTATGTGTTCAAGTTTTAAATCACCAACTAGTTTATACACTTGTCAAAGGCAAGGACTATTTGCTTTTCCTCTTTGTGCATCTTTTAAAGCCCAACTAGGAGTTTGTGAATTGTAAGCATTCAATAAATCTGCTGATCATTGGTTACTGCACGTATTTTGTAATTTTTTTCATCTTAGAAGGATATCATCGACTGTTTATCACAATAATTGATAAGAAATTTGAGAATAAGTAATCTGACTATCTTATATCTTCCCCCCAATATCCTAAGCTTCTGAGATATTAATGCATTCAGTTAAAAATGTTTTTAAGCATACTCAAATCTTAGTCTTAATACTCACTTTTTCTTAACCATTTTCAAAGATTTTTGCTGAGACTTTTATTTCTGCTTTTTTTTTTTTTTTAATACTGAAAAAGGACAAAACTGAGTACTCTGGAGACAAGAGGGACTATTTAAAGCATAAGGGAGTATTCTTGACAAGGATATTTTACTGCTTAAAAAAAATTAGATAAACAACGATACACTTCAATGGAGAAATCACTGATTTCTTCTAATAGATGCTCTGTAGATAAATGTTTCGTACAGGATTCTGGAAGCTTCTGGTCCTTTGGTAGAGAAAGGAAACAACACATTGTTGGTACACATGTGTTTTAATTCCCTTCAGAATTTTTATAGACCTTGTGTCCCCGCAGGACCTGAATAAACACATTAAACAAGTATAATTCTCTTTCTCATTCCATCCTCTTCCCTCATTTATCAGGCTAATTAATTTATTTTAATCAGGAAAACTGCATTCTTTATCAGTTGGGGTCCCAGGCCTTCCGAGCTGGGAATTCTCTCTCTTTTTTTTTTTTGAATTCTTGTTTTCAGCTGTTTCCTTGAGATTTTCTGGACTGGCATCTCCTTTGGTCTTTTTCTGAGCAGGGGAAAAAGTGTCTTAGGTGGGGAAATTCTATCTTTTCACAAAGTAAGTAGAAAAAAAAAATGCTCTCTTGTTGTGGAAGTAATGGCTAAAAGTTTTTGAGTAAGAAGTTTTACTGTGAATTTTCTAGAGTGAAGGGTGTGTTCTTTCTCTCTTGGAGTTAGCCCTGTGCCAAGCTGTTGCTGTAGTTTGGAAAGGAAAACCTTTGAGCTGAAGCTAAAAACCTGAAGCAGCGTTGTTTCAGCTTCCCAGAACTCAAACTATAATAATCATACATGAGGATTTCAACCAAACAGAGTAATAAACACTTGAGTGGCCAATGGGTGGCTTTCTAGACATCCATCCCAGACAGACGCTGCTTTGTGGGTCCTCACACTTGATACAGGGCTGAAATGCCTGGCCTCCTGACAAGGCACCCTTGGTTTGTTGTGTTTCCTATTCTTGTCTTGTTTATTATGACCTGCCTTTCCTGGCTCATCACTGATGGCAAGAGAAAGTCTTTTGTAGGTACTGAGCGGACCCAGAATTTCATTTCAAATCCCACAACACAGAAAGATAAAACTAATAGAAATACTTCTTTTTGAAAGTCCCTGGGTCTGCCTGAAGGTACAGAGGGTGCTGGTTTCATTTTACTTTATCAAATCAATTGCAGTATCTGGACATAAATCCAAGCCCAAGTTCCTTTCATGGCAGGTCCTAAGTACAGTTGTTCACACTTTGTGTTTGGGGGTGGGGGTCACTTTCTCAGAAAATTCTCATTTTCCCAGTCCTTGCCCTGGGCTAATAGTTAGTTACAAAGCTCAATCTCAAAGATGTCAAAGCTAATGAAAAGAAAGAGAAATCATAAAAGAGAAAGATGGCCGCAGTTATCACCCTGGGTCCCTCTGACTCAGGCTCTGTAGATCCATCAACCAGTTAGAGGGGCAAGCGACTGCCTCTGAAGCTCTGGCTACCATCACCTGCTCGCATCACTGGGGTACCATTCGTCAAAGAGCACTTCTGGAAGAGCAGTATCGCAAGACCCGGCTGTTGATGCCAAAGGAAATCGAACCACGTTTCCACATTCCTCTGTCAATTCATTGCAGCATTTATATCAGTCAGGAGTGTTAAAGGCTATGAACTTTTAATTTATAGAGCAGATGGCCTTTTTCTCCTTCTTTGCCTGGGATCCCAGGCCGGGATACCTGGATTTAAAGGAAGTCTAATGCAACAGAAAGAGGAGAAAGAATCTGAGAGCCTGCTAGAGTTTTAGGCAGATATTCAACTTTTCTAAGCCAGATTTTGCCATGGTGAGGAGGCTGATATCCAGAGAAAGAATCCACTGGAGAGGATCTCTGGGACTTACAGGAAATCAGCTATAGTTGTCCCGACAAGAAGACAGTGAGGGCAAACGAGATTCTTCCCCTTCCTTCTCTCCCTCCCTCCCTCCCTCCCTCCCTTCCTTCCTTCCTTCCTCCCTTCCTTCCTTCCTTCCTTCTTGCCTTCCTTCTTGCCTTCCTTCCTTCCTCCTGATATATATTTCCTGATCATCTGCTATATATCAGGCACGGTACTATGTATCTGGTTTATAATAGGGAGCAAAATAGGGACAGTCCTTGTCCTCATGGAGCTTACACTTTAGTTGGGAAGACATATTTAAGAAAACATTCACAAATAAATATAAAACTACTAACGTGGTAAGTGACAAGAAGAAGAAGACCACCATGCAATGCAGGTGTATAATAAATCAGGGGAGTGACCGTCACGTGGCTTCTGAGAACTGCCATCAGGACCTGCCTGGAGATGTTCTTGTCTTTCAGAGCCTCTAAGTCATGCCTTGAGGTGGGATTTGGTGGAGGAGATATGTGTGTTCACTGGTAAAACCTACAGCGGAATAAGACCTACCGGAGGTGCACTTGTTCTCGTGGAATCTTGACTTGTTTTCTACCTCACATTGTATCCCTAATCTCAGTCTGTTTAGAAACAAATGGCATTAAAAAAAAAATTTATCCCTGGAGACCATGCTTTCTGAGACCATATGATTGGAAGATAACAATTATCTGGTAATTGTAACCAGCAGTAAAGAACAGACGTAAATTACAGAGGTGAAACATAATTTTAAATTATGACAAAATAGGGGTTTGGAAGACCTAATTTATTCAGCTAAGCTCACTTTTCTTCTATATTTCTGGTTAAATAGACACACTCCCAAAAGGCTGTTGGTGGCTTTAGTAAGTATATTAATCATTCTTTAAAACTCAGGTTCTGAGAGGAAAGCTAGAAGAAAGTGCTCCTACTATGACTGCTGTGGTAAACACTACCCACTTCGTATGGCTTCCTTACCCGAATCCACTCCAGCTGGTGGTGGTTAGGTGCTGCCCCTGGAGGCCCAGTGTGGACGGAGAGAGGCCCAGAGCATTTGCCACTCTCCAGGGCATGGGTAAGCGGCCCTTTGCAAGATGCTATTTATTCATTTGGCAAATTATCAAGCACCTTGTACGTTCCAGACTCACTTCTAGAGTCTGAAGACATAGCAGTGAACAAAACAGACGAACGCTTGCCCTCAGGTAGTTTAGCCTCTAGTTATTCCATAAACAAGATCAATAATAGAATCTATAATACATTAAACATTGACTCTTGGGAAACAATGCTTCATGAATGTTTTCCATTTCTGCACATCAGGGCTCTCTTAGCAGAATTCCTGTCAACCTGGGTTAAAGAATGATGGGGTAGCAACTGTAAAGAACAGATGTCTGGGGACATAAGGGCACTTCCCTCCTCTCCCCAGAGCCACTCATTTCCACCCTATGGACAAGGAAACCAGCCTGGACCCATTTGCTTACACTCTAGGGTAACTGCCCTCCTGCTCACCGAGGGGATTTGTTTACATTCCAGAGCAAATATTGCTTCATCTCCATTTCTGAAGGGGAAGAGGGGCCATCGTGCCCCTCATCCTGTATAAACTCCAATTTTCATAGTTTCTGAGTTCTTCTATGATACAACTCTACCGTATATGAGGTGCCTTTAGGACCTCCCTCATCTCCTTGTGGGCAGCAAACACAACACCTGTGAGTGAGGTGAGCTGGACGGTGGTCTCTAAAATGACACGTCCATGTCCTATTCCTGGAATCTGTGAATATTCCCTTAGATGGCAAAAGAGGTTCACGCTCCCTTATATGAAAAAAGGTGTGATTCAATAAGGGTCTTGAGAGGAGGAGTTGATCTTGGATTATCTTGGATCTTGGATTATCTTTCTGTTGTTGTAAGCTGATAAATTCTTGGTTATTGCTTATGGCAGCCATGGGCAACAAATAGAGCGAATAATTAAAAGTCTGTCTCTAGTCCAGAGTCTCATTATTCTGTGTGTGTGTTTATAAAACCTACATATTTACATATCACAAGTAGGGTAACCTCTCAGACCTCTCAGATCCTATACACTTTTGGAATTAAAATTGGCAAGCTTTGGAGAAAAATAAAGGAAGAAAGGAGATTAGGGTTGGTGGGGACCATCCTGAGGAGGTGCCACAGTGATCTGAAGAGTTTGTCCGACTTCCAATAGGTGGTATCATGTGGGTTTCTCTGATGCCAGGGCATGTGAGCCCTAATTTGAACCTCATGCCAGCAGATTGACGGTCTCCAGTCTCCTGTACCCTTTGTCCCCAAACTCTTGGTCCTACAAGCAAACCCTGCTTTCTAAATCTTTCAGAGATGGATAAAGTGCATGCAAATCTTTTAGCTGCCAGCAGATAATATACAATATTTAAATAAATGGAAGCAGAGCTTGGGATGCATTTTGAAGAAACAAATAGTTTCATGAGATAACAGCATTTCAAATTGCAGAAACAGTCAAATAATCTGCTTTATTTGAAGCCTCTTTTAGAGAATTCAGATACTGTCTTCTCTAAATTATTTTCTTAGAGAAAGCACTAAATGTTTTGGATTTTATTTCTCTTTGAGAAAAGTACTTTCTTCTTCTACATTACACAGAAATATAGCATGGGGAACAGAAATAAAGATGAAATGTCTAAAACTTAAAAATAAGAACTTAAACCAAAATTAGGTTATAATTCTTAATAGTAATGATAACTAGCAGATGTAGGTTCAGTTTAATTTAGCTGTTAGCTGTTGTCTAGTAAATGTCTGCTACCTGTGAGGTACCCTGAATGGTGCTTTGTCTTTAAGGTGCCAACTTTCTAGAAGGGAGAATGAGATAGATAAACAAGCAAATCGTTTCATTTCTTTTGGATATATACCCAGAAGTGGGACTGTTGGATCACAGGCCAATTGTATTTTTAATTTTTTTGAGGAACCTTCAGACTATTTTCCATAATGGTTGTACCAACTTAAATTCCAATACTGTATTGCATACTTGAAATCTGCTAAGAAGGTAGATCATAACAGTTCTCAATAGAGGAAAGAAAGAATGGAAGAAAGGAAGGAAGGAAGAAAGAAAGAAAGAAAGAAAGAAAGAAAGAAAGAAAGAAAGAAAGAAAGAAAGAAAGAAAGAAAGAAAGAAAGAAAGAAAGGAAGGAAGGAAGGAAGGAAGGAAGGAGGGAGGGAAGGAAGGAAGGAGGGAGGGAAGGAAGGAAGGAGGGAGGGAAGGAAGGCAGGAAGAAAGAAAGAAAGAAAGAAAGAAAGAAAGGAAGGCAGAGAGAGAAAGAAAATGATCACTGAGCTAGGTAGAGTGGAAAGTACAGTAGATATGGTAAAATATAGTCTTGGCCGTGAAGATGTTTAAAATCTGGTTTGAAAGATTAATATTGTAGTCACATTAAGAACCAGCAAACTACATCCTTAAAAGTACTTAATTACACATCAACCAAATACATTGCATGAACCTGAATTGTAACTCAAAGACACTATAAAAAGACATTTTTATAATGCCGTTTGCAGCAACATGGATGGACCTGGAGATAATCATACTAAGTGAAGTAAGTCAGAAAGAGAAAGACAAATGCCATATGATATCACATATATGGAATCTAAACAATGGTACAAATGAACTTATTTACAAAACAAAAATAGACTCACAGACATAGAAAACAAACTTATGGTTATCAAAATGGAAAAGGGAGGATAAATTAGGGATTTGGGATTAACAGGTGTGCATTACTATATATAAAATAGGTAAACAACAAGGACCTGCTGTATAGCACAGGGAACTATAGTCATTATCTTGTAATAACCTATAATGGAAAATAATCTGAAAAAGAATATATATATGTATATGTATAACTGAATCACACCAGAAACTAACACAACATTGTAAACCAACTATATTTCAATTAAAATAAGACATTTATAAGAAGCAGACAACTACATGGAATGCTGTAATTTGTGGAAGAAGAGGGAGCAAATATGAGCACGTGTATCTACTTGTCTGCATTTCAAAAGGAACAATGAAACGATAAACAGAACAGTCACAAAACTGATTATCTACAAATCTCTGGACAGAAAGTAGGACCCTAGAGCTCTCTGTACTTTGTTTTGAAGCTTTGAATACAGACCCACTTAATGTTTTACAAAGTTCAAATCAAATCAAATCCAAAGAGTTTTCCTCAAATCAAAAATCCACTGAAGCAAACAAACCTAACTGTATAGCAAGTTACTAGAATAACTACAGAGGGAATAATTATTTTAAGTTATTTTAAAACATAGCATTTTGACTGTATAAACCTAAAACCAAAAAAACAAAGCAAACAAAACAAAAAACCAAGAAGTTTTAAACTGTACTCAGAGGGCTTAGTTAGTGATAGTGTTGGCATTATTATTTTTTTAAAATACATATATGATAAAAGTGTATAAATAATTATTGTGATATTTTCAGGAATCATGGTTTTCAGAATAAGAGAAAAAAGACCAAATATAAAATACAGCATTTAAGTAAATGCTCTCTAATCCTTAGTATAAAGTAGCAATATTAGAATGAACTCAGGATTTACTTTTGTCTTTATCAAAAATATACAATTCTTATTTGGGGGGGGGAAGTTCTTATTTACAGTAAAGAAGAAAAACAGCTAAAATAAAAAATAGAGCACTCAGACATCAGAACCTCCTGACTGATGCAGTAGACAGTCCAAAGCATGATCTCTGGAGTAATTTTTGCCCCAAAGTTCCAACTGAATCTAATCAAGTTTCTAGATAAAATGACTAGTTTACAAGAAATATAGGGAGTAAGGAAACAGAGTAAGGTAAACAGAACCACGAGGACATAATCTGCCTCATTCACTCCCTGGGGTGACTAGAGGACAAATTAACCTTTTTTTTCCCCAACAAATAAACATAATTAGGAAGCACTGTTATAGACTTAGGAGGCGCATTGACAGAATGCAATGTGTGGACTTCGGATTCTGATCCAAACAAATCAAGTATGAAAAGACATTTTGGAGAAACTGGAGAAAATGCAATAGTAAGTGCATTAGATTACGTTAAGAAATTACTAGAATTTGGGGGGTTTGAAAATGGCATTATGGAGAAAAAAACTTTATCTGTTAAAGGTAAAAAATAGATGGAGAAAAAAAGGCTAAATGTTAACAATTGTTAAATCCAAGTGATGGGTATTTGGAAACTCAGTATACTGTGCTCTCTAATTTTGTGTGTTTTAAGTTTGCATAATAGAAGTCTGAAAATAAATAGAAAATGGCGTCTATCTATGCATGTATCTATGTTTCTACCTACCTAATCTATTTAGCAGTTATAAATGAAAGAACAACAACATCCTCGAGGGGGTTTAAACTGATAAGAATTAATTAAGCAATAGTGCTCAGTGTTGGTGAGTAATGGTGCAAGATGGGTCTGCTCCCTTCTGCTGCTGGTGTATGTTTAAATTTAATTGTAGACAAGCAAACATTTCTGGAAAGCAATTGGGAATTATAAGTCTTAAAAATGTCCATGCTTTCCCTCTGTCTGGCTAGATGCTAATACACACTTTTACTAGTTATTTATTTCATTAGTTCCATTTAGTCGCATACAGGGATGGAACAGCACTTCATTGAATCAAATTGCATTAATGTAAAATCTGCACTGCTTTGAATACACCAGACACAAATGTACTTCTCCTTTGCCTATATAGGCAGGTTAATAGATTAACCTGTGGTCTAAATAAGATGACAAAGCTTATTTAATTTTTAAGACAAATAAGGTTAAACAAGTTGTTTCCTTTTTTTGCAAGTTAGCAACAAAATGTTAACATCAAATGATTCTCTACTATTTATACACTCAGAATTTAACACTATAGTAGTTTGAGTCATTCTTTTTTTCCCGTTGGAATAAATGTATTTGCAACTAGGGGAATTTTATTTTCATTTTATTTATATCTTTTCAAACATTCTGAAATACCCAATTACAAGCCATTTAAATTTTTTAAGGAAAATTTGCTTGTCTTAAGGAATGTCAAGTGAGAGGGATTGTTTGTTACATGTATCCAATATTCTATATTTTTTATCTGGCATGCTGGTCCTCAGATTCAATTATTCTCTTACTAGAGTTTTATTTTACAAATGAGGCAGAGAGGAGAAAGCTATATTGTATTTATTTCCCAAATTGCAGTAAGAAATAATGGCTCTGCTCTGTGGCATTGTTAAGAGAATTCTTGCCATCCTCAACGTACAGTGGCATAAACAAGGAACCTTATTTGTTCTGCATTGTGATTTGAATTCTATATCACTGCTACATTAAAGCCACTTTGTTACAGTTGGATTTTGGACGTCTTTCTCCTCTCTCTAGTCTTTCTTCTGGCTCTTCCTTATCTTACACTCCCCTCTGTGGCAGCAGGAGACAGTTCACAGGGGGGAGAAGTTATTCTGTTCATTAAGCAACCTCAAAAAAACAGAGAGAAAAAGTTTTCTTTATGTTTCAGGCAAGAGAATTTCATTCTGCCTTGGGTAAATAAAAATTGAATCCCATCACCTCGTATTGTGTTTTAAATTTAAAGCTTTGAACACGTTTCAAACAAAAGGACTCATTTTCCTATTTTTTAAGGGCTACAGAATTGGATAAAAATACTTGTTTCTAGCACCCATAATATTCTTAATAAACATTTTCACTCTTGGGGATTGGACAGTTTTCATGGGTTGAGTACGTTACCTTCATACTCACAGTGTTTTTTAAAAGTTTTATGAAAAGACAACCCACAATTCATACATCTTCTCTAGAGAGAGCTTTTCTGTAGAAAGAAAGTAGTTTCTTTTTCTTAAGGCCTAGAAACAACTTTAAACTTGGATTATGCTCCAGCTGAGGCCTCAATAATGAAATGGAATGTGCAGGTCATCATGGTGGTGACATCCCACTAGAAATGTCACATTTTGTTGAGATACACAACAAAGGCTGTAGGTTTGCATGCGTAATTCATTGCCTTCTTCAGGCACTGTGAACTTCCTGCGACTTTTTTGCATCTATTTTTCTAAACATTTTTTCCTTCAGTATCCTTTTTGGAAACTAAGCCTGAAGGAAGTAAATTTCCAAGATTGACTATGTGAAAGTCTCCAGGGCCAGGAGAAAAGCAAGCTTGCTCTGAAATCCCAGCCGCAAGATGGTGAGGTGAGACTCATAAATCCATGGGTCAGGCTGGTGATCTCTTGCCTTTGGGACTTCAGACAAATTTAGAAACACGAGGACCTGGAGGAATGCTGATCTAGGGTCTCTCTCCCAACTCCAAATTTTGAAAAAGAAAAAAATGACATACTGAATGCGATCTCCAGTGTTTGCAGAGAAATTAAGCATGTCAAGTTTGACTTTGTGACTGTTCACTTCCGCACGAAGACCCCCCTCCCCCCTCCTGCCCTAGTGCCCCTGACTTCCTGTCCTGCCCACCTTTTCACCCACAGCCTGAATTCTTTCTTTTGCAAACAGTACCTACCAGGCTTCTTGGAATCTTTCCAAGGTGCAGGTTAACATAAAAATAAGTCAATGAGAACAAATCCTGCCACACAAACCATATTTCCTTTTTTTTTTTTTTTTGATTGGGTTATTATACTTAAGAAGAGGAAACTACTTTAGACATTATGTTTCCATGTTTAGATATTTTGGTAGAGAAGTTGGAGAAATACAGACTAAATGATTGTGGAGTCACTTAAATTCACAATTTGTTGAACTCTGTACCAGAAAGATTGTTGATTAACAGATTTATATCCAGTTGGGAGAGTCTTTCCTAACATTACTAAAGCTCTGTTCTCATTTAGTCTTAGTCAGCCTTTTTATTAATGACTTGACTGAGGCTAGAACACATCTTGTGCTATATTAGCACCTGCTATGTGTGCACCTTGTTCTAAGTGCTTGACATCTTTTAACTCATTTAATCCTCATTTGGCCCTGAGGGTTGGCTATTATTATTAGAGATGATTATTATGTCCAGTTATAGATAAGTTCTACCCATTTGTAGATGATTTGAACTGCTACTAGGGCAACCTTTAGAATCATGATTCTCCACCGTAAGGAAGAGGAACAACCAGGAGTAAGCTGCTACTGGTTTGTGTGGGTGACGGGACTTGGTGGGGACTTTCCTCCTTGACTATTAGGGGCAACTCAGCTCACCTGGCCATCTACCCAGGTGAACATTTTCTCTCTCCTTATTCCACATGTGTCTCTAGAAACCATATGCACGACTGAAGTGTTGAATCCTGGTTCTACAAAACATCACCAAAGTAATCTGTGATAAGGCACAGCAGGGTTTATTTTTACTTCGGTAAAAGAGAACGCTACCTGGGCAGAGACAGCATCAGTGCTACGTCAGTCAGGAGAGGGGAAACTGGGACATTTATCCAGGTGCTGAAGCCTGGTTTGAGGCAGGTCTTCCTAGGTTGAGGCTGAGTTAGGACTATGTAGGGACCATAACATAATAGCTTATGACTGGTGTTTGGGGACAGACATAGAAAACAAACTTGTAGTTACCAAAGGGGAAAGGGAGGGGAGGGATAAATTAGGAGGTTGGGATTAACATATACACACTAGTATTAACATATACACTCATACTATACTAGTATATACACACTAGTATAAAATAGATAAGCAACCTACCATGTAGCACAGGGAACTATATTCAATATTTTGTAATAAACTACAAGGGAAAAGAATCTGAAAAAGTGTATATATATACATATACATGTATAACTGAAGCACTTTGCTGTACACCTGAAACTAACACAACACTGTAAATACTTCAATAAAAAAGACAGTTATTTCAGAATTAAAAAAAAGAGTTTGGGGATATAAACTGTCATGTGATGCTTTCTATGGAAAAGCTGATGAATCCTGAGGAAGCCTGTGGAATAGACAATGAAGTTATCTGCAACTGATGTTTCTGAGTAAGAGGTTCCTGGGGTATGAAAGTTATGTTGATGTGGGTTAAAGTCTTGTCCATATAAATGGTAAGCTCTGTAGATAGTCTTCATTCTCAAGCTCAACTTCCTATGACATATAAAATGAAGGAGTGAAGATATTTTAAAAAATCGTAGGCTCTAAAGTGAGATTTAACCAGTCAAATGCAAAGTTAAGTAAGCCACACGAGTACAGAATGAAGATGACAGTGCTAATTCACGTGTCGAGGATGGAGAAGGGAGAACCCACATCAAAATCTTGATGCTTCATTTGACTTTCATCAGGAAGTCAGTCGTGTGTGGTGGCTCCATAGAGACTGATACGTTTTGGGTGAGGCTAATGAGGTATATTATAGGGCAGGCCCAGTAACACCATGGCGCTAAGCTCTGAGTCTGGCTCACATTAATTCATGCAACCATCCACCCACTGATCCAACCGTCGATCCTCCATCCATCCAATAATTAATTAATTTGATTAATAATTTGAGCAAATTGTGTTTCATAGGGACCTTTGGTTCTCTGGAACTAGATATGAAGAAAGGAAGAAGCCAAGCTAAAACCAGCCCCCTCAAATGTCCAAACAAGCAGTCCCACCCTATTGTTTGCCAAAACACTTGTGCAGCTAAACCCAATTTGTAAATAATTGCCTTGGAGCTTATAGGTTCAGCTTCAGGCCAAAAGGATGACTTTCTCACTTGGAGAAACAATTTCAAATGGTTACTTAGTGTAGGCCAGAAAGGTGACGTGGTGATAATGGGAAATTTAAAAGAGGGGAAAAGACTATGTCGGGCATATTTTTATGTTTGATAGTCATTGATAATCATTTCACTAAAAACATGAGATTTGGGTCCTGCCTTCAATTAAACTGTGAGTTCCTTGGGGACGAGTGCTGTGTCTCGTTTATTGCAGTGTGATCATATCTTGTGCAGGTATAAACATTTCTCAGGTGTCCAATGAATAGTCTTTGGTTGACTGAAACTGCGATATATACTGAGATTATCATGGTAAACTGAGCATAATCCTTCTGAAAATAAGTATTTTATGGAGACAGATTTGTAGAAAGCGTTGTCATATTGTGATGTAAAGTTACAGAGTGGAGTAAGTCAGAAACGGAAAGACAAATACCGTATAATATCGCTTATATGTGGAATCTAGAAAAATTGTACAGATGAACTTATTAGAAAAGCAGAAATAGAGTCACCAAACTTATGGTTACCAAGGGGGGAAGGGGGATGGGATGAACTGAGAGATTGGAACTGACATGTACACACTACTACATATAAAATAGATAACTAATAAGGACCTACTGTATAGCACAGGGAACTCTACTCAGTGCTTTGTGGTGACCTAAATGGGAAGGAAATCCAAAAGGAGGGGATATATGCATACATATAGCTGGTTCACTTTGCTGTACAGCAAACTAACACAACTTTGTAAGGCAACTATACTCCAATAAAACTTAAAAAAAAATAAAGTTATAGTGTGATACAAGAAGGATGAATACATGATGCCTGGCATAGCAAGCAGTTACGTCTGCTTCAATATGGGAAAGGCTTGACATGGCAACAGGCATTGATGGGGTTCAGCACACGCTCCCCCAAAATATGACACCTTGGCATACTGAACATCTCAAGCCGAAGGAGTTTGAGAAAACAGCAGAAGCAGGAAGGGCACGCCCACCTGTTCCCCCACCCCCTTCTTCCCCGAAAAAGGTCATGGAAGTCCCCTGTGAAAGAGACCATCCCTGTACCAGGAGGAGGGAACACATTCTTATCCTCAGAGACAGGGAATTGGGGGCTGAAAAATCTGCATCAATAAACCCTGTTGGCCTCACCCGTGTCTTCCTCGTTACTTCTTCACCATTTAGACCCCTTCACCCAAACCCCTTTGTCCAGTCAATTCATCACAAATTTCTTGTTTCTTCCTGCTCTGGTCACGTCTCTGGGTCTTTATTCTCTTGTGAAAATTCCAGTGTACATGTAAAAATGCATTAAAATTTGTATGCTTTTCTCCTGTTAAACTGTCTTTATCCGTTTAATTTTCAGGCTTAGCCAGGGACCCTAGGAGGATCGGGGAAAACTTTTTCCTCCCCTACAGGATCTTCCAGACCAAGAAGCAGAGAAACTTCATGGGAAAAAGAATAGCATTAAAACAGCATCCTATGTGCAAATCTCGGCAAGCGGTTTAGCTGGGGCATAGGCTGTACGGAGCCAGGGCGGCAGGGAAGACAGGATTTAGTTAGGAAGCAGCTTGTCAGTGGCCAGGGATGTCACAGGACGGAGTCTGGACTTGATCCAACAGGCGCTAGGGACACTTTTTAAGCAGAGGAGTTAAAGATAATTCTCAAAAAAAGGTAAAATCACGACTCTTACACAGGTATAAAAGTGAACACATGTTAAGGATTTATCTAACTCATGGGGGAATCAGGCAGATGTTAGAAATGATTCATAAAAGAAGGCAAGAAGCACAAATTTATATGGAGTAAAGGAACTTTGAAATGAATGCATAACAGAGAGAAAACTGGCTTTTCCACAGCTGGAGAAGGCCAGTCAATTGAGCCACTATCTGACAGGCCAGAATGTGAGTGTCTATCCGTTACCCAAAATTTATGCTTAAAAGTAATTTAAAAATAATGACGGGGAGTTCCCTGGTGGTCCAGTGGCTAGGACTCTGTGCTCTTACTGCCGAGGGCCCAGGTTCAATCTCTGGTTGGGGAACCAAGATCCCGCAAGCCATGTGGTGAGGCCAAAAAATAAATAAAAATAAAAATTAAAAAAATAATGAAAAACCAGAATCGGGTGATTTAGAGGGGCGTCCTTCAGGAAATTCTTAGTTTTTCATTGACATACAAGTTATTTTTTCTACAGTGACTTTTCTAGTTTGTGTTTTGAAAGATTACTCAGGCTGGGTGAAGACAAGGACTAGGGAAATAAGAGAGAGAACATCTGAGCCAGGGTAGTGAGGATGGAAAGGAAAAGAGGGAACTGAGAAATAGTGGAGATAGAAATGACGTGATTTAGAAAGTGATGTAGAAAACAAACTTATGGTTACCACGGGGGAAGGGGGGGAGGGATAAATTGGGAGATTGGGATTGACATATACACACTACTATATATAAAATAGTAACTAATAAGAACCTACTGTATAGCACAGGGAACTCTACTCAATACTCTGTAATGACCTATATGGGAAAAGAATCTAAAAAAGAGTGGATATATGTACATGTATAACTGTTCCACTTTGCTGTACAGCAGAAACTAACACAACATTGTACATCAACTCAACTCCAATAAAAATTAACTTAAAAAAAAGAAAGTGATTAAATGTGGATGCTGAGAAAGAGGACACAGTCTCCTTGGGCCATTGCATAAACTGTGATGCTGAGACCCAGTGGTTAGAAAAAGCAATTAGAATAGGTGTAGAGAGAACAGTAACAGGTTTAGTTTTAGGGTCCACAGAGTCTGTTATACCTTTGAGACCTCCAAGAGGGGACATTCAGTGGGCAAGAAATAGATCAGCACTAGAAATAAATATTTGGGAACCATCAGTGAATCAGTGACTCAAAGTCTTGGGGATAAATAGGGACTTTCAGAAACAGTGAGAAAAGGAGATGTCTGAGACAATATTTCTGTCGAATGTCAACCTTTAAATAATGGTAGAGGAAGAGGGCCCTGGTAGGAGTTTCAGATAGAATTTAGAGAGGACAGTGGGGAAGGACGGGTGAAATCCTGGAGCTGAACTAGTTCCCTGCTGCTTATTTATTACTGTGGAAAAATTACCCCCAAACTTAGTAGCTTAGAACAGTAACATCGAACCCAGTATCTCACGAGGTGGCAGTAGGATGTTGGCCACGGCTGAAGTCATCCCAAGGGGCCCCTCAGTTCCTCACTGGCTGTTGGCTGGGGGTGTTTGTTCTTGGTGGTGTGAGCTTCTCCATGGATGGTCTGAATGACCTCAGAGTCTGGCAGCTGGATTTCTCAGGAGTGTGTGATGAGAGAGATAGAGAGAGAGGATGCCCAAATGATACAACCCAAGACTGAAACTGGAGTCTTTTAAAACCTAACTCTGTAGTAACTTACCATTGCTTCTGCCATATGCTCTTCGTCACCCAAACCAACCCTGGTCCAGTGTGAAACAAGCCCCAGTAAAGATGTGAAAACCAGGAGGCAGTGATCATGGGGACCCATCTTGGAGACTGGCTACCACAGAAGTTAAGAAAGGAGAGTTATAAAAAGGAAGCACTCCATAAATATTTTTTTAAAATTCCCATCATATTCTGTATTTCAAGAATGACATTCATAAATTAAAGCACAACTAGATGGTAAAGACTCTGTAAATCTGATTCTACAAAGAACAAATTAGGGGTCTATAGGGAAAAGAGAGGAATTAGGAAGCACATGCTAGCTGTATTCAAATATCTGTAGGGTTCTCATTTAAACAAAAAAAGACAATACTTACCATTTCACTCAAGGTGCTAGCTAAGATCATGAATTGAAAAATAAATATAACAGGGCTTCCCTGGTGGCGCCGTGGTTAAGAATCCGCCTGCCAATGCAGAGGACATGGGTTCGAGCCCTGGTCCGGGAAGATCCCACATGCCGCGGAGCACCCAAACCCGTGTGCCACAACTACTGAGCCTGCACTCTAGAGCCCGCGAGCCACAACTACTGAAGCCCGCGGACCTAGAGCCCGTGCTCTGCAACAAGAGAAGCCACCGCAGTGAGAAGCCCGCGCACCGCAACGAAGAGTAGCCCCCGCTCGCCGCAACTAGAGAAAGCCCACGCACAGCAATGAAGACCCAATGCAGCCAAAAATAAATAAACTAAATAAATAAATTAAAAAAAGAAAACCTGTTATTATTAATACAGATCATGGGAGAGTGTACCTGAAAAAGCCAAAATTATCGACTAAAAAACGTCGTTGTACTAAAAATCAAATTGAATTAGTTTCAGAAAGAAAAAGATAATAAAGTTCATCTGGTTAAAAAAAAGAGACAATTTTGCCTTTAAAGCGCAGCTTTTAAAAATTCTTCAAATTTCAAGGAACAGAGAAACACTCAGGCTGGTAATTCACGAGAGTCACAAGAGGAAGAAACAGTCTTGATACGCACGGAATTTAAGCCTCACGGGTAACAGAAGAGCATGCTGGTCACGGTCCGAGTTGCATAGTCACGGTTCGTGGCAGATGATGTTCTGACCTGATCTGGCCGTCTCTTAGCATCAAGGGGTAATTGATCCCAATCATTACGGTGACTTGGAAAATCCAAGTCTGTCCCTCCACCACTTCAATCCCCCAGCTGAATCCCATCTCTCTATTTTTATTTAGTCACATGCACTGCCTCTCATGTTTGCTTTTTCTTAACTTATGCTCTGTTACGTTCTTCCTACTGCCTGTCAGTGTGTCTATGGACATGTGCCCACCGTACCATCTAAATATTTCTCTCTTCACCACCTGTTCCTCTCTCATGGCTCTCCACCCCCTCGCCCTCCTTTATTCCTCTTTCTAAAAGTTATCTCCATCTGACATGGCAGTTATTTGTTTGTTTGTTTGCTTAATGCTCCTCTCTGCTGGAAGGTAACCCCATGAGATCAGGTTTTTAGTTTTATTTACAGCTGTGTCCTGACACATCAAGGACTCAATAACCATTTGTTAAATTAAATAATGTGACTGAGATTTTAGTGACAGCAGGGACACTGTGTCTGATCAGATTGTCTGGAGGTAGTTTCAACGGGCATGTGAGGGGCCCCTACCCGCCCTAGTGCTATGGGTTGTTGGAACGTTATCGTGGGAGGCGTGACAATGACAGAATGTCACCTTTTTTAATGGAAAAAAAAATCATTTACTTTCAGAAGTGTTTGTTATTTAAAGAAACGTTAGAATTAAAAGCTAGAAGTGTAGAATAGTAGCATATCTTTCATCGTGAAACTTCAAGAATTGTAACCTGTATTATAGGATAAAATATTTTTTATTCTATGTCTACTAAGGGAAAGAAAGTACTACTTGTTTCCCTTAGTATTAATAGAACCTTAGTTTGAATAAGTGTCTTCTTGAAAATTCAAAATAAAGGACAACCAGCAAATAATGAATGTATCGTGAAACAATAGCTGGATAAAATCGATCACATTCATATTAAGTTCCACTTTTCTCAGGAAACTTCTGTAACTACTCCAGCACAATATAAGGCATTCCTTTCCTAAATCTATATATCTAAAGTTCAATTTCATTGAGATAACATGGCACTAAATTAAATTCATTAATTTAAAAAAAATCAAAAGTCTCATCTTCCTAGATAAACCCAATGGTATTTTTTTGGTGCTGTTATTTTTTTCAAGTGAAGGACCATGTCTCATATTATTCTATTAAACCTTAAATCTGGCTAGGGCATAATTGATGCTTAATACAGAATATAATGATGATAACAACTACCATTACTGACACTGTTTAAAAGGTTATGAATTTATTAACTTTTCATGACTATCTTATGCATAAGTTCTATTATTACTCTCACTTAAAAAATAAGGAAACTGGGCTAGAGAAGTTAGGTAGAAAGAGGTAAACCTGGGCATTGAACACTTCTCGGTTGATATCAGGACATTTGACGTTAAGTCGAATGACACTGGTTTGTCCAGAGAGTTTCTGTTTCCTCGCTCCTAGCAGATAGTCACACACTATTTACAAACGCTTGGAGGCCAGACTCTTTTCAGATATGACACTAAGAATAGCATGGCTCTTCCCCAGCTGCTGTCCTAACTTTATTATGAGAGGTGCAATTGCTTTTGATGTTTTTCTAAATCACACACACGTTTTGTAATACTTCTTGGTTATGTTGGAGAGAAAATACATTATTTTCCGAGTATGAGCCCCATTTGCTGAGCACGTTATAATAATTCATTCTTGAGTAAAATTTTTATTCTACAAGTAATTACTACTGTAGGTACCTCGCCTTCTTTTGAAGTGGATTAAAGTGGCTTATTGATTAATTCACAATCAGGATGAGTTTTTACTGAAAAATAAGACAGAGAGTTCAGCTAGAAAGCACATGCCTAGAAGCTTTTAAGAAGCACGTGTGGACAATTTCTCTCTAAGATTTTTAGAAACTAAAGCCAAAGGGAAAATCTATTGTCATTTGATTTTCATTTTTCAACAACAGAACCAAAGCACACAGAAGTTTGTAAAAATGATTATTTTTCCGCCCTGGCTTAAATGTCCCCCCTGTAAAATAAAGACATTAGGCAAGATAATCTCTTAGTTTCCTTCTTGTTCTATTATTTTATAATCTTCAACTACAATATTATAAAATTAAAACAAAAAGGCATTTCTTTTTTTTTTTTTTTAAAGGAAGCTAATCCTGCCATTCACTTTTTTATTTTTTAATTTTATTTATTTATTTATTTATTTATGGCTGTGTTGGGTCTTCGTTTCTGTGTGAGGGCTTTCTCTAGTTGCGGCAAGTGGGGACCACTCTTCATCGCGGTGCGCGGGCCTCTCACTATCGCGGCCTCTCTTGTCGCGGAGCACAGGCTCCAGACGCGCAGGCTCAGTAGTTGTGGCTCACGGGCCCAGTTGCTCCGCGGCATGTGGGATCCTCCCAGACCAGGGCTCGAACCCGTGTCCCCTGCATTGGCAGGCAGATTCTCAACCACTGCGCCACCAGGGAAGCCCCAAAAAGGCATTTCTTAATATAACCATCTGTAAAGGCACAGAACAGGGAAGAATGATGGTCTTTCTCTGATGGAATAATGTAAGTCAATCCACATGCTTTGAATTTAGATGGTCTCTCGATTAGTACAGGGTTGAATAATCACAAACAAACGGCGGTTTTAATAAATTCAACTAAGGCTTTCATTATAACCCATGATTATTTCAAAATAACCAGTAGTTTGACAATTTTTTAAACTAAAGATTGTTTGTATATACTGTATATATAGACATAGCTTGCTTCAGTTATCATGGAAGGCAAAGGTTCAACTTTTCTATTTGGTTTTTTCTGTCTTTTTATGAGTCCTGACTTTTGATTGTTTCTTTAAAAGTAATAAAGGCAAATGTGACAGTGAAGAATACAACATTTCCTTCCCTTGCTCCCCTGATCCCCTTCTCTCAAGAATTTCTGCCTTCAGAGACCCTTCAACAATCGCTTACTTACTGTCTGCTCTGAGTCGGGTCCTGAACCAGGAGAGGAAGTGACTCCCATGTCTGTATCCGTGACACCAACTCTGACCTTTCTTTGGTTCCCACACAAATCTTACAGCAACTTGCCAGGTAACTTCACTTGGTTCTGCTGCTTTCATCTCAAATTCTACACTCCGTCCCCAAATTGAGCTCTTTCTAATTCTTCCTCTGAAATGTGTCCCCGGATCCTAGTTTCCTATCATTGTCGATCCATTAATTCATTCAACACATATTGATTTACCTCCTTCTACATGACAGGCACTTGGCTGGGTGCTGAGGACAGGGAAGAGAACCAGAGTGGCAGAGTTCCTGCTGGTATGTAGCCTTCAGACAAGAAATAAGGAAGTCAATGTAAAAAAATACGTAAAGAATTTACATCGTGGTCTGTAGCCAGAGGAGGCCACTTCCGTGCTATTAGAAAAGGCCTCTCTGAGACCCGAAAAATGATGAGGTATGCCCATCCTCCGAGTCACTCAGTGTGTGAACCGTGAACTCATCCTTTTTCTCATTCATATATTTGTTCACTCATTCATTCATTAATATCCATTTCATATGCCTTTGTTAAATACCCGTTAAATACTAAGCCCTGCGAAGATGCAAAGATGAATAAAACACATCCTCTGCTCTCCCTGGATGTTAGATCCTAAAGTGAAGAGGTAGATCAATAAGCAAATAGAGTCAATACAGTGTGTGATTATTTTGATAGATACCTACAGGGGACTCAGTAGGGATGGACGGGATGAAGGTGCTTTCTAGACTATGAGCTTAAGGACATAAAATATGTTTTATTCCTCTCAGTATCCCCAGCATGAGACCTGGAAAGAGGCACTCAAAGGAATACGATGAATGGATATATGAATGACAACCCACTGCCATTTATGCTAGAGCTGAGATGGAGGAGAATCCTACTGACTTGCTTTATTTATCCACGATTCTATTGTCCCAGATATGGTACATTTCTCTCAGTATCACTCTATAAGGATTTCATTATTCATAATTCCATACCTGGCATTTTTAAACTCTTTTCTTTCTCCAGAGATACCTTTCATGTGCACACAAGTTCCCCCCATGAAAAGGGTTTATAGCTACACCTCTGAAGCAATGCCTAAACATTTCCACCGACCCCAGACACTATACCGGCCAACGTCCAATCCAGAATCTCAGTGTTCTCATGCCTATTCCGGTGCTTTCCCCAGATCTCCAAAAGGGACGTGCCAGTGCTGGAGAAGCTTTTACACTTTTAATCCAGGACTTATGATGGCTTCAGTGGTACAAAAGATAAAATAGTGTGTCGTGTCTCAAAACAACAACAAACAGACAAAACCCACAAAACCAACCCCCCCTCAAAAAAACCTAAGGAAACTTTAATTGGCTGTTTCATGGGTATGTCATGGATTCTGGCACATGTATTATCTAATTTATTCCTCATAGCAACCTACAGAAGTAGGGAGTCCTGTATCTCAGATGAAGAAACTGAGCCTCAAAGGGATCGAGTGGTCTCCTCAAATCACAGGACTTACAAATGACACAGTTGGTGATGCGAATGCCAGCAGTTGACGTAGACTAACAGACGATGCTGTCCTGTCCACATCTGAGGCTCTGCAGAAAGCTGAAAGCCTGAGTCATACCTCCATTTTCAACCCTGTAAATTCTAATACCATTTATCTTTCACTATAAGCAAGTTCCTAACTGTTTTTAAGTTTGCTCCTTGTTATTAAGTATAACTGGAAATGGTTTCATCTTCCCCTGGCTTTGGTGTGTTGGAAGGATAGCAGATTAGTTTACATTTCTAAGACCTTTGCATAGGTGGAAGATGAATTTGTCCTTCAAATGTCTCTTCATCCAGTTAAGTAATCCTTTTCTGATGTTTTGTTTTTCACTGTTTCTTTAGTTTTGAAGAAATTGAATTAGTTCTTGTTGAGACAAAGGATCTCTACCTTAAATCTTCTGCTGGCAATACGGTTTCAAACAGAAATCATGTCTGTTGTGAACTGTTCTCCAATGTGTTTATATTTGGGGGAAATTATTTATATTGTTCCCTGGAAAAATTATGACTGATCATATTTTCATTTATGATTTGATTTTTATAATGACCTGAAAATTCAGTAGATTTAGATTATGTAACAATATGAATGTTTAAGGCAAGCAGTGCTTTTTAAACTTTTTTTACTTTAAAAAATTCTTCATTTTAATTGCACAGATTACTATATTCACCATCTTTATTCAAATGGGAACATTGGAGTATGTTTTTATACCTCTTTTAAAATGATAAAGGCAGGGCTTTATCTAATCCATCTTAGTGTTTCCTATAACCACACTTACAATTTTTTTTCAGAATATACTTTGTCTCTCTGATATATTTTATCTTCTAGGACAGCAACCTGATATGGAATTGATAGTCTTTTTTTAAATCTATTTTTTAAAAATTCAAACATCTGTCTCATTTATTATATTCACCGTAGACCATATACATTTGATGGTTAGGGGAACCAAAAACCTTTCCAGAGATCTTAACACTTTCATAGACAAGAATATTTTTTAATTGGGTCTGTGAACAAGAAACTTAGTTTGATAGCCTGAGAGTTTACAGGCAGTTCACAATGGTGACTGGAAATCTTGATATTTTAAATATGGCAAATGGAGCAAAGCTCTACCAAAGATGACAGTTACTCAGCCTGTCACTGTTGGCAAGTAAGAACTAAGTTGCCTGTTAAACATGTCTCTTGAGGGGCAAAAAGACACTCGTGCAGAACTGAATCCAAAAAAACAATGCAGGATTCATTCTTTTCGTGTGTCTCTTTCTTAAGCTTTGAGGTAACGAAGTCCCAGGGCAGGTCAGAATCCTGATGCTATCCCTGCAACGGTTATGAGACAGTGTCGCTAAAAGAAGGAAGAAGATACCAAATTGGAAATAATGACAGAGGAAAAGTTATAGTTAGAGCATCCCAAGAATGGAAAGCAGAAACCTCACTGTCAGTCCTGCAGCCATAAGTGGGCATAGAAAAGTACCCGAGCTCTGAGGGCCTCTGGAATAAATCTTTGGTGATAACAGCACAGCCCACAACAGGGCTACTTTTATATTTATAGTTTATTCTCCATTATTGCCAGAGGCCTCAAATCCCACATAGTCAAAATCTCCATTCACTGCTGCCTGCTGGGCATTTAACAAGGGCTCTTGTAACAGGACCCAGAACAAGTGTGTACATGAATAAGAAGTGCAGGGGCCAGCCCGGCACCACAGGCTGCCAGGTAGCCAAGTGGAAGCACTGGAGAGAGACAGAGAAAGCACACAATGACCCCGAGTGCCTCAAGGCATGGCTTCAAAAGGTGTCAACACCAATTAAATTGTAAAAGCTCTGTCAGCTTCTGAAAAGTCATCCAGACAGGGACAAGACAGTACATAATCAAAGGGCCAGGACGTGATTCTGTAGGGTCCACACTGGACCCGGTACACACTTGCATGCCTGGCAGTTTGTCATCCATCCGTGAGCCTTCAAGTTCAGGCTGTGCCCCAAGGTGTAAATACCCTTCCACTGGGAGCTCTCCAGATTTACCGCTGCGGGATGTTGAAAACCTTTATTAGCAGGTAGATACTGGTGGCTCCCACAGGTAAATTGCCCCCAATATAACTCTAACTAAAACATGTACCACTGATGATGTCCATAGATGAGCTGAAGGACAATTGCCCAGTCTCCTGACTTGAGCTGACCAAGCCGATAAGCTACCTGCCACAAACAACACTGCAGAGAGCTTTCTTTGTCAGCAAAAGGCTCCGTGGGATCTACCCTTTCTGGCAACAGACATTCTGGCAGTAATGAATTTGCAGGGGGCTTATTTGAAACAGTTACACCCATAAGGAGATGACTTTGCATTTCCTATTTGGCCTTTCAGTGTTAATGTGGCTTTAAAGAATTTATTAGATCTTGACAAAGGTGCCCTAATCTCAATTCATGAAATGATGTCTCTCTCTCTCTCTCATTCTCTGTCTCTCTCTTTTTCTCTTTTTTTGCCTATGGGTAACTATGATAGGTATGACCAATTTATTGGATGGTTTTCAAAGTGACAGCAGAGTTGGGGAGGAGAAGAAATGCGTTTTATAGCCAGGGGAAAAAGCTCGGGAGAACTGTCAAAGTATTTCTCACATATTTATTGCTAAGTAATTTTCTTGGTCTACAGAACTTTTTCACTCACCAGATCAAGTAAAATGCCTGGGGTCTGAGGTAGATGAATTCATGCTGAAAAGTAGGCTCTAATGACATTAAAGTTCCAAGCATGGTCATTCTTAAAAAAAATAGCTCAAAAAGATTACTCTTGTCAATTGTGGGTGGTTGTTGTTGTTGTTTTCTTTGAGAGAGAACCCTACTTAATATAAAGATTTAGAATATAATTTTTCTTTTTGAATCAAACTATTTGATTGCTCTTAATAAAGTTGAAATTGCTCTTATTTTGAAGGAAAGATTAACCGGACTTTAAATAATGTATCAGATTTTTGAGAATTAGCTTGAAGCTATCATTTGTTAGATTATCTATCAGGTAACTTCTTTTAAAATAGAATAGAAAGTGAGTTCAATAACCACAAAGAGATAGAAAATTGATGAACATATTTATTCAGATTTTAGTATTGACCTTGGGTTTGTCAAGATGGTCTAAGTTATGCTACAGTAACAAAGAAAGAAAGAAATCTAAGTGGCCTAAAACAGAATCAATTTCTCACGTATATAAACCTTCTATGGACCTAGGAGACAACCGAGCAGTGTTTCTCCGCTTGATTTTTGTATGACACGTCTTTACCAACAGATGCTTCCAAAATGATCCTGCCAGGGAAGAGGGTCAAGTACTTGCCATTAAATTCGTCCACCCAGAAGTGACACCGTTTCTGCTCACATCAAATTAGCCAAAGCAAGTCACGAGGCTCCCCCAACCTTCCAGGAGGGTGAATACAATTATCTGTAAGTCTGAAAGGAGAAGGGATTGTTATCAGTAAACAGTTGTGAAGTCAGCCATAGACCACTCTCCCCATAACCCAATATTCTTTCCTTTCTTCTTCCTCAATCCACATTCAAGGGAAACAACCCCAAAGCTCTCATCTACCGCAAGGTCCAGGGTCTCAGATAAGAATGTGGCTCCTCTTGGTACAGAGACAGACAAACTTAAAAGAAAGGTTATTTTCTCCCTCCACAATCCATAGACTATAAAGAAATAAGGACAGTTCTGAGACTCGCAGTCATTGTGAGGACCATATGGAATGTTGCTGATGAAGCCCCACTTCCGGTCCCCAAGAGGAGATGCCCTGTCTGTTCTTGGTGACTCCTGGTTCCACACTGCGGAAGGCGAATTCTTCCTTTATTCTCCTTTGTTGCTTCTGGAATGGGTGTTGGGGAAATGTTCTCCTTGATAAGAAACTTTCTTAGCCCTTTACCTGCCTGAGAAGGGTTAGGTCCCAACAGTGACTTCAAGTCACAAAAGCCAGTCTCTTTGAGTCCGGGCTTGGGCTTCCTTTGGCATGAAATCCTCTCAGAAGTTTCACAGGCTTCTCATCTACTTGATTTTGCACGCCTCCATGGATCAATCCCATACCCACGAGGTTTTCCGAGATTTGGTTACTGAAATATTTTCTTTCTTTTTTTCTCCTCTCTCTTCCTTCCCCTTCCCCTCTCCCTCCCCCACCCCTGCTGCTTTCTATATTTGCAGTTGCTTTTCCATTAAGTCTATTGAGGTTCCAGTGAAAGTCACACACTCAATCTCTTTGCTATTTTTGTCCAATTGAAAGGATGGATGGGCTGCCCCACTTTTAATGATATCTTTATTCTGAGATACTTTAATCCATTCCCAGATTTCAACATGGTGTGGCAGCCATACCCTTGATTTGATCCCTGCTTTTTTTTTTTAATGTTTAAATTTAATTTAATTGATTTTTTTATACAGCAGGTTCTTATTAGTTATCTATTTTATACATATTAGTGTATATATGTCAATCCCAATCTGCCAATTCATCCCACCAACGCCCCCGCCCCCCCGCCATGATCCTTGCTTCAGTGTTTAAATTTCACTTTCCTGTTTTGCACAAAGTTGTCTCTGAGAAGCAGTTGATCTTCTAACCCTACTGGTCTCCAAATTTCTGTATTCTTCTGTTTTGAGTTATTCCTGATGACAAACCATTCTGTTCTTTTCTGAATTCACCTCTTTTTCTTTTTTATGCTACCCTGCCAAGTGTGGCTGACATCAACCTGCAGATGCTCTAATTTTCTGTTTGATCTTTCTTCTAGAGCAACAAGTTTATTTCTCTTTTATAAATTTTCTTAGGTGATAATATTACCAAATGATTTGCCACTGCCTTGATTGAGTGCTATCTTCCAGCCTCCACTGGGGGGTAGCCATCCATAACTACCCGCACCCCTGCCCCGTAGGATCAACACTAAGCCTTGCGACATATTTTAGAGTTTTTGTCATGGCAGCCTATAATCCTGGTATAAATAGCTGTTTTAGTCAGCGTGCATTAGGTTAGGCTGAACTAACAAACAACTTCAAATTTCAGCAGCTTACAGCACAAAGATTTATTTCTCTCTCATGCAAAGTCCACCAGGAGCCCAGAGAACTCTTAGGTCAACTGAGCGGTCCTCCACATGAAAGCTCAGCACTATCCTTCCTCAGCAGTGTGGTTTTCCACTATAGCCACGCCAGAGAAAAAGTGGGGTACAAAGTCGAGCTCCAGTAATTAAAATGCCTCCTCTGGAAGTGACACATATAATTTCTGCCACTCTTACCTTCTAAGAGGCAGGGATGCATATTCTTCTTATGTATCCTTCAGACAAGGTGAACTGGGTACCAGGGACCAGAGGTGCCAAATCTGCTGAGCTTGCGACTTGATGAAGGAGATCATGAGTTTAAGTAGTAGTTCTTGAACTCCTAGTCCTATAAGCACTGTATTTCTACTTCTTTAGAATCACTGTTACAGCCTTTACTGGTAAATTTTGTATACTTTTAAAAATATTTAAAAGGTTTTAATAAATACTTTTGTGAAAGGCTTATAACTTCTGCTTATTCAGATTCCAACTTACTTTCCAAATGGCCGCTATAAAATGCTAGTTACTCAAAAATTTCCAATTATAATGATCAGGTATTGTGTAGGAACACAACATGTCCTGTCTTCGCTGAGAAATATTCAGGAATCAGCATCTGTAGTAGATTGAATGGTGGTTCCCCCAAAAGATGTGTCCACGTCCTAGAAACTGTGAATGTGACCTTATTTGAAGCAACGCTCTTTGCAGATGTAATTAAGTTCAGGCTCTGGAGATGAGGAGATCATGGTGGCTCCTAACCCCACGGCAAGTGTCCTTATAAAAGAGAGGGGAGCAGACACACAGAGCAGAGGCTGCGTGAAGACGAAGCAGAGGGGAGTGATGTGGCCACAAGGAAGGCAGGCGCCCCAGGAGCTGGCAGGGCTGAGGGAGGGCTGTTCTTGGTGCCTGCAGAGGGTCCAGCTCTGCCAATGCCTTGATTTTGAACTCTGGCCTCCAGCAGAGTGAGAGAACGAGTTGGTGTGGTTTTAAGCCACCAAGCTTGTGGTCATGTGCTACGGCAGCCCTAGGAAATGAATACAGGGTCCATCTGAGTTCTAGGCTTTTAAGACTAATGGATGCAATAAATACATATTATTAAATATTATGTTTACTGAGCTAAAAGAGCAGTAGAGAGTGAATTAGACACTATCATGACAAAGTCCCATGATTTAGTACAAAGCGTCCTAGCTTTGAATTCAGATCATCTGAGTTCCAGGATTAACATTTTGAAGTGGTTATATCTTTTTTGTTTGTTTGTTTTGTTTTGGCCGTGCAGCATATGGGATCTTAGTTCCCCAACCAGGGATTGAACCCACGCTCCCTGCATTGGGAGTACAGAGTCTTAATCACTGGACCTCCAAGGGAGTCCCGTGAAGTGGTTATATATTTTAAGCATTAAAAAAAATCAGTTTCCTCACCTATAAAAAGAAAATTATAATAAACCCTGCCCTGCAAACCTGGGGGATTACTATATGAATCAAATGAGACTATTGATGTGGAGGATCAATAATACATCAGATAAAGGAAATTTTAATTATGAGGATTGTGAACATCAAGGTAACGGTAAGAACAAACCCTAGATCAGGTATTATAATTTCTAAACAATTTCCATTTAAAATGGACTTCATGTAGTGAGCTTCTTGGATTTGCAGCAAAAGAATAGATGGTCTAAAGATTGGACAAACAAAAGCCTTGCCCTCTTTTGAAAAAGGCCCATTAACTGCAAACCTTTAATTTCTATTTATTATTGTAAACTGCATCTGAAGAATGGAGCTAGAAAAAAGCCCACATTCTGGTCAGGTACTCAAGGAAAATGTAAATAAAGTTCTATGGAAAATGTCCTAAAGGCTGATTGAAAATCTCTTGTTACATTTCTACTCATACAAATTATTCCTAGAAAAGATGAACATCATACGACAATAACTATAGAATAATACTAGTTTATTTCTAGGACTTCCCTTCTGTAACTAACTTCAAATATATGAATGAAGATTAACTCGTAAATTCTCATCTTTATTCACAGACATGGTTTCCATCTTATAGATAGCCCAGGGAGGACACCGCAAATCACAGACCCAGCTGAGAATAAAACTTTGTGGTGCAACTTTGAAGTAATGGCGGCATTGTGTGTGTGTGTGGGGGGGGGGGGTTTGCTCTTTTGCTGCTAAATGGAAGCATAAAAATCAAAAAGGGTGGAATGTGGATCTTGAAGGCAGAATTCCCTCCTCCTTCAGTTGCTTTCTCGTCTCCTATAGCTGAAAGGCTATGGCGGGTATTTGATGTTTGTCTGTGTCCCTGATGAACTTGGATGGCTGAGTCATACATTGCCCTTTGAGCAATGATTTTTCCTGCCTTATCGCCAGGGGGCTGTACCAACCCTGGAAATCTAATTTCGCGCTACTTCTTCAGTTCTGTCACGAAATATCCCTCCACTCCTTTGGTGCAAATCTTATCTCTGTGGATTTAGTATTAAAACCCATGCATTAGCGGTGTCAAAATCCTCTTCTCCCAGAAAAGCGCTAAGGAATACTTTCATGCTGCTGCTGCAATCCAAGTTTTATGGGACCTCTAGATGCCTTCAAGGAGACAGAGGCAGCTGGATTACTGGAAATGCTTTAATATTACATGTTAAAAACCTTGGGAGGATTTAAAACCAATGCTGTCAACTTTAGTTGAAACAAACCAGGATGGAAGGCATATTATGACTTCAGGGAATTTGACGAAAATGAAGAAGAAATTGCCATTATAAGATGCCAGAAGCTCGTGTCAGCTGCAGCCGAGTTATAACGACCTGCTGGATGTTGATTCAGTTCTTGCTGGCAAGAACTCATCTGTCTAACATGCCCTGCTCCTGGGTGAGCCATCATGCCTCACTTCTCTGTGTTCAGAAGTTCAGTGGTACCTACCGATCCATTATCACGGAAGCACTCAACCCCTCCGATCTAACTAATCCCTCCACTTGTCCTTCCTCCTCCCCAAAGCTTCTGGAACCCAACTCTGTGCTTAGCAAACCCATCTATCCCATCAGCCTCTTCCTGGAATATTCCCTCCACTTGTGACCCAAACTTGGCAGCCTTCCTCTTCCCTGGAAAATATTTCAAGGAGAGGCTAATTTTCCTCTCCTGCCTCTTTATTTCAAGGTCAGGTGGTGGGATGGCCGTGGCCTTTGGTTCCCATTGTTGTTTGGTAGCTACCTCCTTCCTCTTTGAAACCCCTAGCTCGAGGTCTTGGTGCTCATTACCCAAGTAGATGCTGGGCTCCAGCAAGAGTTCAAGTGGATGAATGTTCCCCGATGTTTCTGCCACCAGGTTTCATGACCTCAGAGAGAGCCACAGCCATACACCTCCTCCCCAGGAGACCCTCCAAGACCAGCAGGTAAAGATAGAGGATGGCGAGCTCTACCTGTTGGTCTCACAGCTCACAGGAGACATCCTGACCAGGCTCACCGCTGAATAGCTGCAAGAAAGAAGAAATTAACACATCCCCTCAGGAGAGCGGCCAGAACCAGGAAATATTTTTAACAGCTTATCATCCTTTTTACTTTACCTCCTCACCTCCCCCTCTTAGTTTTATAAGAGAAACTAGCCTCCAAACCTGGGCAAGATGGTTCTTTGGGACACTAGTCTACCATCTTCTCGGCCTGCTGGCTTTCTGAATAAAGTCATATTCCTTGCCCCGCCCCCCTGCCCCAAAAAACACCCTCGATCTTTGAAGTTCACACCATTCTCCTTTGTCACTTCTTCTCCTTGTTTCCATCTACAAACCATGGGTCACTGTTCCTTCCTCATAACGACCTCAGCCTCTCACTCACTGCCTTATTTTTCAGTTCTGCTACTGTCATAATTCTCAGAGATGTCAACCTCTACACAGGTAATCCATTTAACTAAGTTTTCAATTCCTTGCTTTCACTTTGAAAATTCTTTTTCTCATCCTCGCTTTAGTTTCCAACTTCCATGACCAAACCTTGGGCTTTGTCATCAGTAATAGTTCCTCCTCCAAAACTTCTGGTTTCAAGCATCTTGTTCTTTGATCGCCAGCTCCTAGTCTGGCGCACTCACAAGACAATTAAACGGGTGTGGGATTTTGGGAATGGAGCCATGGATACCAAGCCAGGACCAAACCTAGAAATGATCTTTGATACTTGAGCACAAGGAAAGCCTCATTTCTATTTCTTACTGGCTCTCCCAAGTCCTCTGTGCAAGTAGATTTGAAATTGACTCTTTCTTGGGAAGAAAGAGTTTCTCCTTTTCTACTTTTTGTTATTATTTTTTTCTTTTTGCCTCCCAGAACTTCTTCCCCACTGGATAGAAAGGCAAACAAAAATACCTGAGAAAAAATATGACAACATTTTCTTTATGAACCCATTCTTGTGTTCTTCGTATGTTTTACTCTTCTCATTTCAAAAACACTGATATTATAATAGCAATATAATAACAACAATGCATATGTAAAGTCATCTTTTTGTTGTTGTGGGTTCTGTTTAGAAGGAAACTGGTGCCATGTAACAATGCGGTTTTTCATTTGAAAACAATATTTCCTATACTGAGAACTGCCAGGGAATCAAATGATGCCTAATGAATGGAATCTCACTGTTCCATTGTCAAAAAATCTCCAATCTTGGAAAGTTAAAAAGTAGCACTTTAAAATTCACTTTAAACTTTGCAAAATGAAATTTCATATCAATACCTGTCAAAGAAGAGGATAATAAGAGTTGAGGTTCTCAGTGGGAGAAAAGCATAAGAGTTACAATGGATTCATTGCCTATTATTCTACATCCATGGGCTTACTTTCTGTTGCTTACTCCTCCCCACCAAAGATGCCCTTTATAATTTTACCTTATCTGTGTTTCATTTTAATATGCATAGCTCACAGCCAGATGAGGACCAAATTAACATAATACAAATGTAGAGAAAATGCCATAACTTTGTTCTTATAAGGAAGCTATGAGTATGATATGCTGTCACCCAGACTGCCAGATACTTGCGACAAAGCTTGTGTGTTTTGCATTGACTGAGTTTACATTTTTAAAAAATTAATTAATTAATTTTTGGCTGCGTTGGGTCTTCGCTGCTCCACAGGCTTTTCTCTAGCTGCGGCGAGCGGGGGCTACTCTTCGTTGTGGTGTGTGGGCTTCTTATTGCGGTAGCTTCTCTGTTGCGGAGCATGGGCTCTAGGCACGCGGGCTTCAGTAGTTGTGGCACGCGGGCTCAGTAGTTATGGCGCACAGGCTTAGTTGCTCAGCAACATGTGAGATCTTCCTGGACCAGGGCTTGAACCCGTGTCCCCTACATTGGCAGGCGGATTCTTAACCACTGTGCCACCAGGGAAGTCCCTTGAGTTTACATTTTTAAGAATTTTCTAACTCAAAACTGACATACATACCTACATACATTTAAAAAATGTAGACCAGTTTGCATGTTATTAAATAAAACCCAAATAATCCACGATTTTTTTGTGTGTCCTCCAAAATTCGTATTGGCTAATATCCTCATAAATCTACCAAGTTCTACTCACCTCTTTACGATTACCCATGCCTTAGGTTCAGAAGGCATACTCATCTGTTAGAAAAAGTCTACATCCTTTATTGACCTAATTATTGTGGTTATTTTGTCCTTTTTTCCTGTTTTTTTCCTTGTGTTTTGAATACAAGCAGTGCCTTGTATTCAAAGGGCTCTTTCAGTTGCAAGTGATATAAATCAATTCAGATACTTGTTAGCAGAAAAGGTAATTTATCAAGTCCTGTAATTGAAAAATACAAGGGTAGATTTAGATGTGGTTTGATCCAGGAGCTCAAACTACATAATCATCTCTTTCTCTTTTTCTTTCTTCTTCCATCTCTCTCTAGTCTTGCCCTTCCTCCCTATTAATCTTCTCTTTGGCTTCATTCATGGTTCCTTCTGTGTGTGGCTGTAAGAAGTTTAAAAGTTCTAAGTGTATATCATCTTAAGTTTGGCAATCTGATTAGAAAGTTCTATTAACTTTCCAAATAGTTAACATAAGTCTTAGGATTGATTTTGATTCATAGGCTCTGGGTCACATGCTTATCCATGAACCAACCACCGTGGCCAGGAGACAATATTCTCTTTAACTAGGCCTGGGTTACAGGTCCATCTCTGGAGCCAAGGGACTAAGTTCAAATCCTCCCTGAGTCACATGGACCAAGAATGGTAGATAGGAGTTTCCTGATGGGAAATGATTAAAAAGAAGAGGTTAGGGCAGGCAGAGAGCAATGCTGTGTACCAGGGAACTCATGTGCAGGCAACAGCAGAGTTGTTATAGCTTTATAGCTCTGCACCTTACATACGTTAAGAGTGTTTGATTGGGTTCCACTACCCTGAGCTTTGAATAGTTGTGGAAATTGCACAATTGCTTAGTACAAGAGCTCCATTCAGATGGTCATCAGTTTTGTTTACAAAAGTTCAGTTTCCAATCAAGTAGGAAGATCAGAAGGTGAAAACAAAGAGGACAGACTCTTCAAATTGATTGGGTTTTTTTGGAGAAGAGAAGCAGATTGGGTCAGAAACAGAATGTTTTTTGAGAAACTCTGAGCACCTAATCATTGACTTCTTTTTTTTTCCCCACTTCCAAATCCTTGAGAATTTTGTGTAGACTGTTTCTCCACAAACACCTAATAAAAAGGAGAATAAGGAGGAGAGGTAGGGAACTCTACATAGATTTTTGGGCTGTTGCCTGGTTTTTATCACATTCACACTCTGATATTCATTAGGCTGCCTTGATGTCTTTAGTTCTTGTGAACATAAGATAGTGCTTATTTTAATGACTGCTGAAGACAGGCTTGCTTTTGTTTTGTTTTGTTTTTTTAAACTGTTTTTTAAAATTTATTTATTTTATTTTTTAATTTTTTGCTGTGTTGGGTCTTCGTTGCTTGCGTGGGCTTTCTCTAGTTACTGTGAGCGGGGGCTATTCTTCGTTGTTGTGCAAGGGCTTCTCATTGCGGTGGCTTCTCTTTGTTTTGGAGCACATGCTCTAGGTGCACAGGCTTCAGTAGCTGTGTCACAGGGGCTCAGTAGTTGTGGCTCATGGGCTCTAGAGCACAAGCTCAGTAGTTATGATGCACGGGCTTAGTTGCTCCACGGCATGTGGGATTTTCCCGGACTAGGGCTCAAACCCATGTTCCCTGCATTGACAGGCGGATTCTTAACCACTGCACCACCAGGAAAGTCCCCAGGCTTGTTTTTGAAGCCAGTAATAGTTTTGAACTATTTAAACTGAATCTCATGTCTTCTCTGAAACAACTAGATGGTTTGCTTAGTTTAGTTTGCCATTGGCTGTTTGTATGAACTTGAGGATTATAAAGAGACTTAGAAATAGCAAACTAAAATGAAAAGTCTTCACATGTGTCAGATCCCTTCCTTCATGCAAAAGAACAATTATTCAGCATAAACTCTACTTTTTCAATGCATAATGACTTATTTCACAAACTTTATATTGAATGAGAATTTATGTGGTAAACATCTTAGGTATTGCTGGTAATTTTCATGAGATAAAATAATCATTATTATTTTTTTCAAGGTATGCCTAAATGTTTTACAAAGAGATTTAGTCTTGTCTGTTTGCAAAGCCTTTTACTTTATATAAACAAATTGAGGGACTTCCCTGGAGGTCCAGAGGTTAACACTCCGTGCTTCCACTTCGGGGAGCTGGGTTCAATCCCTGGTCAGGGAACTAAGATCCCGAAAGCTGCACGATGTGGCCAAAAAACCAAAACAAAACCAAAAAAAGCACCACACCAAAACAAACAAACAGAAAACCCCAAAAAACAAAAAAACAAAGTGAACACTCAAACCTAAGATTTTAAAGAGAATCCCAGCATCTACTATTGAACTGGGACATTGTATATAATCAGAATACATTTGTTGAACAAATATATTTTTTGTAGAGTTTGACTGAGGTCTAGTGACTGTAAGGTTGCACCTTGACTGTGAGGTTACAGTCAAGGTGCAATCAAAGTGGTGGAATAAAAGGGTTTGGTTACGGAGGTGCTTGAAGAATAAATTGGAGGAAGATTGGAGTAGGCTCACCGGACAGGAAGATGTAGAAGGGAAGGCAGAGGGTATCAGGAAGAAGGAATATCGTAGACAAAAGGAGTTGAGCCACAAAACAGCCTGAGATGCTCTGAGAACCTCTGGAATCCCAGCCGTAGAGCTGGGAGGTGGAAGAGGTAGCACTGCAGGATCCGTTGAAGCGGGCGCTGCAGGAAGGCAGGGAAGGCAGTGGAAGCCTTGTCTACCACGCTGTGACCCATTTTTTGTCTTACAAGGGTTAATAGCAAAAGGGATGTGTTGATGAAAATCTCTGAACTCTCTGATATCATCTCTCCTTTCTCAAAGCCTTCATCAGTGCGTCCTTCTTTGGACAAAATGAAGTTTGAGCCCTCAGCTCAAGGGGAAGAAATAGCTTCTCAGCCACACTGTGTCCCTCAGGCACACGGGGTTCCTGGAGCCACTGCTTCCCAGGGATGCTGTTTGTTTGTGATGCTGTGTCCTCTGCCTGGAATTCCCTCCTTCTCATTTCCAGCTGTCAGAGCCACATCTCTTTGTTTTTAACATTTTTATTGGAGTCTAATTGTTTTACAATGGTGTGTTAGTTTCTGCTGTATAACACAGTGAATCAGCTATACATATACATATATCCCCATATCTCTTCCCTCTTGCGTCTCCCTCCCTCCCACCCTCCCTATCCCACACCTCTAGGTGGTCACAAAGCACTGAGCTGATCTCCCTGTGCTATGCGGCTGCTTCCCACTGGCTAGCTTTACATTTGGTAGTGTATATATGTCCATGCCACTTTCTCACTTTGTCCCAGTTTACTCTTCCCCCTCCCCGTGTCCTCAAGTCCATTCTCTACGTCTGCGTCATTATTCCTGTCCTGCCCCTAGGTTCTTCAGAACATTTTTTTTTTTTTTTAGATTCCATATATGTGCGTTAGCATACGGTATTTGTTTTTCTCTTTCTGAATTACTTCACTCTGTATGACAGATTCTAGGTCCATCCACCTCATTACGAATAACTCAGTTTCGTTTCTTTTTATGGCTGAGTAATATTCCATTAGCTATATGTGCCACATCACATCCCTTTTTAATGACAACTCAAATGCTACCTTTTCCATAAAGGTTTTGCTAATGCCAACTGCCTCTCTATCTTGCCCCCAGGGAAAACATCTTTCTCAGTCATGGTTTTAAAATGCTTCCTTTTTTCTATCTTTCTCATAGTATTTCTCACCTCTCTCTGAATTATGATTATATATATACATTTATGTTCATATATGCCCATAATACATAATACATGTGTGTAGGCATGTATGTAAATCTCATTACTAAATTTTAAGATCTAGACAACAGGGATTTCCTATTTATATATTTTATTAATATCTTCTAGGAGCACCTAGCATAGTACTTTGTACTTAGTGCTCTAGTTGAGAGAAAGAAAAGGGGGAGGGTACTGTATCATTGAGAGAGAGGGTGGGCAGATACCATCTACAGACAGATTTTTTTTTTCGGGAGCTCATCAACTTAAAAGAACCAATTTAGGCTTTTTTAGAAGGTCATATGATGTGAAATAGATCAATTAGTAAGGCGATTTTCAAGTCACTACTGAGTCAGAACAAAACTGTGGACCTTTATAAACCACATTTCAAACTGCAGACCCTTAAGAGTTTACTTGGGTAAGTTTACTTGGGTAAGAGAATTTGGCCAGATGTGGTGGAAAAAGTCTATAATTGATCTAATGATTTTCAGGAACTGTTCCCTGACCTTTGAAAAGTTTGATGAATCTAACATGATTGTTTCTGGATGAATTCATAAAATTCGATCTACTCCAATGTCTATCCATCCCAAATTTTATTACACGTTGCTCACATCGTCTTAGATTCCTGAAGTTCATCCTATATTTTATTTTTTAATCCTATAGGTATATTTCACTACTGGTGCCAGGAGAAAAAGCGCTTTGGCAGCAACGTCCAATGTAAAATCCATTCTGGGATGTGAGAGGTGGCAGCCAGCACCCAGGGCATGTGTGAATTTAACAGACAGATTTAGTGGGCCATTCGGCAGCAGAGAGCTTAAGAAGCTGTACGCAGTAGTTTCCTAGATGCTGACGTTATTCAACTTCTGGTAAAAAGCATTGCATATGTTAAAAGTCTGGGTCCGTTTTAATCACGTACGATAATTGAGACATTTGAGGTTTCAGCAGTTCTGCATAATCATAACCATATTCTCTGAATCCTTGGAAAAATTTATCAGAAGAAAAACATGATCCAATCTGTTTAGCTATTTTCACCTTACAAAACAATACTGTAAGTTCTACGGATTGCAATCTGAAAGAGAGAAAAGCATTTATTTACCATTTTACTTTTTAAGCAATTGATTTCACTTTGAGCTGATTTTTGGAAAGAGATCTTTTTGGACCACTCTTGGAGATTAAAGATTACAGTCCTATATTATCTATGAGCAATGTTACTGGTCCTGCTGACTGGCAGTTTTCCAGGATACACCATCACCTTTCTCCTTTCCTTTGTCTGCCTTTGCTTCATCTTTTTAATCTAAGCTCTTTTCTCATTGAGCTCATCTTCCTTTTCCGGTTTTCCTACTCTGAATTAAGGACACTTGATAGTCCTGAATATTAATTCTATCGGAAATACTGAAAAGCAAAACAGTTGCTTTGACATTTGAATCTTTTTTTTCCTTTCTTTCTTTTTTCCTCTTCCTTCCTCTGTTTCCTTCTCTTTTCTTTTCTTTCTTCCCCTCTTTATTTGAGGAAATCTGTAATATTCTTTATAACTTGACTTCTTTAGGTTTTCAGGTAATTTACTGTATTACAAACATTTGTTTTTTAAGTCAGAAGAAAATTTTGATTTAATCTCAATAAAAATAATAAAAATCAATATTTGCTCTAAAAATATTCATATATCTATATGAATATTTTAATTTCTATAGGACCCTGGGGTTGGGGAGGACATAAAAGCTTTCCTTCAATGTCTGAACCTTCTGTACAAGACGTTCTCCTTTTCTACTGCAGGTTGATAATCCCGTCTACTCCTGACCATCTCCAGTGTGACGGGAATTTCCCCCCATCCCTCTTCTCCACAAGAAGGGCCTTCCTTTCTTACATTGAGGCTCAAGTTGTATTTGCATTTATCTCCTGCCTCCTCATCTTACTTTCCTACTTTTCCTCTTATGGTCATGTAGAAAAGGCAACTGTTTTTTTTTTTTTTTTAATAGGAAAGGACTTCAGATGTTTTAAATACATTATCATAAAATATCCTAGCAGGATGCACAAAAGCTGTTAAAAATGACTACTTTTATAAAATGGGACTAAGGATGAGGGGCAAGGGAGAGAATTCTAGAAATTAACACTCACTGGATTTAAAGCATACACACTTATACATTAATTAAATTTAATAATTGTAATAAATATTATTTTAAAAGAACTGATATTATGTCCTCTGTGAGTCTCTTTTTAAAAAATGTATTTAGATTTTTGACTTTTTCTCATATAATAATTTTTAGTACCTGTGTATTCCTTTTTATTTTCTTTGTTCAGGCTTCTACTTTCTTTTGAAATGTATTTGAGTGTGGCAGCCAGAATGGAACCAAAATGGTAAATTTATTTGATGGTGATTTAGCTGTGAACATGTGTATAGATCTCTACGCATTGATTCATATGTTCAGATTAGATAGCTTTTAGCATACAACCCTTACCATAGGACATCTACCCTTAATAGATGTACAGAAGAAATTTTGACAACTGTCAAAAATGGAACAAAAGAGGATTTTAATAGAAAAAAAATTGCCTTAAATAACAATATAATATTATTTTTTACACAGAATGGAAATGATAGGATCTTGATTTTTAAGTTGTGGGTTTTCTGACCAAATTTTCTTGACCAGTTGGAGAAAAAAAATCTAGCAAATTATTCTTCCAAACATAACAGGACAAAAAGAAATAAAACATGCATTTAAAGATATTTATTATTTTTCAAATACACAATTTTTATATTGATTTGTAATTTTAAAAATCTACTTTTCTTAAGGAACATCTGCCTATTCTAGTTTTTTAATTTGACTAATTTTTTTTCTTTTCAGTGATATTGAGTCATCTAAAATAGTAGCATCTTAGAGGGTCAAGAATTGCTCCCCTGCCCAAAAAATAAAAGACCAATGTTCTACTGTGAAATAATGGCCAATGCAGGGTATATATCAAAGCAACACGAGATGCTATGGTTTGCACGAAGGTAAAGCAGACTCTCACTGGGGACTTCCCTGGCAGTCCAGTGGTTAAGACTCCACGCTTCCACTGCAGAGAGCACAGGTTTGATCCCTGGTTGGGGAACTAGAATTCCACATGGCGCACGGTGCAGCCACAAAAAAAAAAAAAAAAAAAATACTCTCACTGTCACAGCTCTGGTTAAGAATCCACACGTTCTCAGGTAGATGACGATGCAGAGGCCAGGCCCGGGAACTGGGGAGAGGGTGTGGGGTGATAGAGGCTGCAAGGCACGGGCTCTGAGTCAGCTAATGACAAGTCTGTGTGGAACCCAGGGAGGAAGGCTAGTGGGATGGAATCAGCCGTGGAGGAGATTGTTGGTGAGGGGATGCTGCACCTTGAGTTTCAGTTCCAGTTCTAACACTGAAACCCACTAGCTGAGGGTCAGTTAACCTCTCTGCCCATTTCTCCATCTATCAAGTGAGAAGATTAAACTCCAGCAATAGGAGATTTTATGCTTTTGCCCTTTGTGGTTCTAGGGACCCACTGTGGAAAATCTGAAAGACTACATCCAGCAGGAAAACCAAACCAAAACACCCATGATGGGACCCGAGCAAGCCTCTAGGATATCAAATTATCCTAAAAATGTTAATAACCATTGTTCCGAGCTGGTTTCTTCTGTCTCTCATGGTAGGGGAGAGGCAGTCATGAAGTAAGAAGGTTGAAAGCGATTAGAGGTCAGCTCTGCCAGCAACTCAGAGCACTAGACCTTTACTGTTTCCCTTTCACGTTCATAAATCTGTTACATAAAGTGGTCCATGCTTGCAAAATTTCTCTTCTCTTTCAGTTTCTGCAGAAAAAAAGGTAGACACAAGAGCTAAAAATGATCTGCCTGTAAATATTCACGATGGAAAATGGTTGAAAGTAGTTTTCAATATCCAATCATTTAATCCGTTTGTTTTAAAAATAGCTTGTAATTTGCATGGAACTCAGTCAATATTTCAAATCCATACAACATTATGGGGCATTGGTTCTTAATGTGCCTGTTTTAAAAAGTGAAATATTTTCTGTTTAATTCAGCATTTCTATAGATTTGGTGACAGTATTAGAAAAAAAATTGATATATATTATGATTGGAAGGAGTACATATCAAAGGAGGTGACTATGGGACCAACAGCTAGCTCCCTCCATTATGGTTCAAGTATCATAAACTTCAAAATGCAATGTTTCAGAACAGAGCTTTTCTTACTACTATTAAACCAGAAAAGTTCTTACTCTTGTAGCAGATTTCTATTAGGTGTAGAAACATTTCAGAAAAAAAATAAAGCAAGTCTTGAGATTCTCAGGACATAACGTTTCCTACTGTCAAATTAAAGCCAATAGTAATTAGCAAGTTACATTTATTGAGGTCAGATTTATAAACTTTAGAAGGGAATCTGTTTTCTGGAAAATTCTTGTGGAAAATTTCAGAGCTGAGGAATTATGCTTGTTAAGAAAGAATGTTCAAATAAATAGAGACTTAAAAGAGTGAGTTGATGAACAATGACCACTGACCGCATATTGGGAGAGACAGTCTTTTGGAATTAAAATTTGTTTCTTCACTCAACTTATACCTTAGAAGAAAAATCCTAATTTTTGGGATTTGGAAAGTGTGACTACAAAGTAACACACTGATTTTATCATTCTGTCTTTTCAGTGAATTCTTCTCATAGTAGAAATTATTCTGAAGTAATAGCTAAGGAATTCACTGTGGCTTGGTTTACCTCGTCTTCTATTCCCACGGTTGAAATGAGACAGCGCAGCTCATGAGATTAGGCGCCCCCAGAAGACTCTGAGAGCTTCCTGGCTTGAGGCGGGCCAGAAATAACAGCGCAGGGTGTGTTTTACAATAATCCCGTTTTGGGGTAAAAACAGGAAAGGGAGAGGCATGTTAAAATTAAATATTTTATAAGATAAAAAGAACCAAAAGAAAATAGAGTGGTTTCCTTTCAGTTTGGGGAAAATTAAAATCGACTCTGATTATCTACATTATTTACTTGCCTATCTTTGAATAGAAAAGGTATCCTGATAGGCCCTTAAAAGATTATAAAATTTCTGTTCACTTTTTTTCTCTGAATCTAGGCTCCCAAACTAAGGTGACAATATTTAATTCACTACACTGCCCTACTTAGAATACTCACTTCATTGGAAAGATACACCATGGCCTGCTGACATCAGTTCTCAAGATCAGATCCAATATATTGTGTACTTGGAGGATTTTTTTCCAATATTTCTTAGAATTGGAATAGGTCATTAATACCTTTTTTATTTTGTTATACCTTGTCATCAGCAATCAACAATTACCAAATACGTATTATTTAACATTAACTGCATATGTTACTCAAATACTTTCTAAATGGCAAAAAAAAAAAGCCCCTATTGTTAATAAATACGGTACTATTTCACAAATTTTATAGGGGAAAGCATTATTATCTAAATGGTCTCTCAGGAAATCTCAGAGGATCCTTTGCCTTTTTGTGTTTCCCTTTTGGGTATCTGTTCTTGGGGAAGACAATAAATATCTTTCCTGTCTCTGACTACCATGGTATTTTCCTCTGTTCCTTTTGAAATGGCATCAGTTTTTCTTCTGACACTACTGTTATTCTTTCCATCATGGCAAGCTTGGGCTAACGGCAGACATCAGGAAATATTATGCTTTTTCTTTAAGGCTTTTCTAATTTTTAATTAAAAAGAAAAGCTCGACTCTTGCTGATCACCTACAGGAGAGTGACTCTCCATGGTTACCTGTCACTCAAAGAGCTCCAGCTCCGAGGAATGCTAATTAGCCCCGTTAAAGCATCATAATTGAACTGGAGAGAGGCTGCCGAAGGTGCACGTCTGCCCTTCACTCAGAACAGTCCTGCCGCCTGAATGGAGGGAGCTGTCCCACAATGCCAGGGAACAAAGGGAGATGGGGACAGAAAGAAAAACAACAACATTCCATCTGCCATTTTTTACTCTCAGTTCTAAAGTGATTATCAAGATGTAACCTGGATACCATGTCGATATTAAAAAAAAAAAAAAGAAAAAGAAAAAAGTTTTCTGTAGGCAGAATAGAATGAGCCACAGCATCTGTTCCACAATGATCTCTAGGACGGTTAATACATTTGAACTGCAGATAATCATAATGATAAGAATAGGTGCATGTTTGGGGGGAAATCGTCTTTTATGTAAATGAAGGTGGTGTTTGAACCCAGACAAGGGACCTTACAGGAAAGCTTCTTGGTTATGTTTTGGAGAATAAAAGACAAAGTTCTTGGCACTGCAATGTCCCCCAGACATAGACAAACATGAACATTGGCATTTAGACAATTTAAAGGAGAATATAAAATCTTAGACCATCTTTTACAGCAGAAGAAAGAAACTAAGCTAATTGTGTTCCAAAGGGGTTTCATCTTCTCTTCAACTCGGTTCTAAATGTTAATGTTGGAAGAAAACAGTTGGAAAAAAAAAACACACCCGGCATAGTAGAACCATAAACTCATGTTAAGGAGTGAAGTGGTTCTTAATTGCAAGCTTTCTAACCTCAGATTTTTTTTTTTTACTGAAAATAGTGTTTGGTACAATCATGGAATCACAGTGTTTTGGAGCTGCAGGGACCTTGGATAGAACACGTACAACTTGGGAAGTATCAGAGAAGCCACCTCTAGCTCCAAACCACATACTGATTGGTGGGTTGAGCTGGGAATAGAGCCCCAGTCTCTGGACCCCATGTTTCTCATTTGGAATTAAGAGTACAAGGCAATAGATAAAACATTATTTGATTCTAAGAAGAGGTGTTGCACAGTGCAAGATCCACAGGTCAGAGGATTTTGTCCTGTCCTTTGTTACAATCTGTATCTGAAGCACTTTAATCGTGCCTGGTGCCCCCCCATCCCCATGTATTTGTTGAATGAATACATGACTGGGCACATTCTTATATGATTTGAATATTTCCATTAACTTTCAGTACTTAAAATGCTGGACCCCCCAATAAGATAATTCTGCCCCCTTTTCTTTCTTTCTTATGTTAGGTGTGTCTCAGTCTAAAGGTTTCATTGGGTGTGGTGACTTTGACAGATGTGTGTTAATAATGGGGAACCACTGTTATCCTAGCTTACTGTGTTATAGACTAGTTACCTTTTCCTTCAGAGAAGCAATTACAACATACTTATGCAACATTCATAGGAAGCCCGACATATGAGAATAAAAGAAACAAACAGAAACAAAAAACTAGCCTTAGTAAGTAGCTACTCTATCCCAGGTATATAAGTTTATGCAATTCTTACAACAAATCCGTACTTTTGATATTGTATACACATCATCTATTATATAAGTGTGACTCTCCCAACTCTTGGCCATCTTGCTTTGGTTGGGGTGATCAAGGAAGACTTTCTGAGGGGGCAACCTTAGAGCTGAGACCCAAAGAAGGAAAAAGGGCCAACCAGGCTGCCATCTTGGAGAAAAGGTAGAAGGAACAGGTGCCCATGAAAAAAATAAGATTTGTGTGTGTGAGAATTTTATGGAGGGTCCAAGTACCTGGAGTGAACTGAACAGGGTAAGGGAGAGAGAGAAGATGGGGTAGAAAGATAAGAGTCATTCAGCACTTGCAGGATTTGATAGGCAAAGTAAGGAATTAGAGTTTTATTCTAACAGTAGTGGGAAGCAACTGCAGGGTTTTAAGCAGGGATGGGCTATGATACCATTTATGCTTTAAAGAGGTCACTGAGAGGATAATGCTTTGTAGGGAGGAAGAGGGAAAGCGAGAGCCCCGCTGGGAGACTGTTCCAGACACAAGATCAGAGCTTCAGCGTGGAAAGGGTGGGAGTCACCAGGCTCGGAATACACGCTGGAGGCTGTGCTGAGCTGATTGTGGGTGATCGGAAGTGGGCATGGGAGAAAGAGAGGATGCCAGACATCTGTTTCATCCTGAGGATGGGTAGGTGATATTTAGCAGATAGTAATGAGGTAGGACCAACTCGAGGGACATATTAATGGTGCTTTTTGCATAGAATATTCTCAATACACATTTTTTTTAAAAAGAGTAAAGGGTGGTTGGAAAGGTAGGCTGCTTGATTTGTGGATACTCAGTGAATACCTCACTGTGACAGAAAACAATGATATAACTCAATGTGAAACATGGCTGTTTTGTTTTATTTTATTTTATTTTATTTTATCCTATCCTATCCTACCCTATCCCATCCTATCTTATTATACTTTTTGTGGCTGCTATTTTCAACTAAAAAAAAAAAATAACAAAATCACCCCAGAGTCATAATGAATGGTAAGGTATATATCACTGTACCATTCAAGAAGCAATACATATTTAGAAAAGAAACAAGTTAAATGGCTGTGAAATGCCTTCTTAGGATCATTTGGATAAGCTTCAGGAAAACAAACAAACAAACAAACAAAGAAAAAGAAAAGCCATAATTAAAAGCATGTCAAATGGACCTTTACCACATCTTTTCCGAGCTGGTAAGTAAGAAGTCACATCTTGTCGAACCTGGTGGTTCATGTGAATGGAGCTGTAGGGAGACCAGCCCTTCCCCACGCCCTTAACTCTTTCTCTTCCACTCTAGAGGAAAACTGCATAGAAATGAAATTTGACTTTTGGTAAAAAGAAACTGGCCACAGCATAAGAGCCTGAAAGATAATCATTACTAAAAAGACTCTAATTTTGCTGCATCCTATTTAAAATTTGTATGTGAGTGCGTGAGTGTGTAAGTGTGAGTGTGTAAGTTTGAGTGTGTGAGTGTGTGTTTGTGAATGTGTGACTGAGTGTGAGAGTGTGTGAGTGTGAGTGTGTGTGTGTGTAAATGCTTTTTCTTGCCTTCCAGTAACGGCTGCCATTATTTTTATTAGACACGGTGTGTAGGAGTTTTAACCTTTTTATTGAACATAAGCATAACACATACAAAGGTTGATTAATAACCAAAAATACCAGCATTTTAAGTTTGTTCTAAAATTGGTGAAAAGTCTTTTGTTGAATTTACTTATTAAGACCATTTTATCAGCACTGAAGTTTCTCTCCTGGTATTTTGCCGAGAATTGCGTCGCTATTACTCACATTCGTTCCCCTTATCTAACTTATTGTTCTTTTCTTCCTCTTGCCTTTAAAACTTAAATATGTAATTGCTACTGTATTCATTTTTACTTTTTAATACTTTGCTTGTAAGTATTCTTTATATGTATTTTTATCTGTTTTCAAGACTTCTCAAATCTCCTCAATTCCAGAAATGTATTAGGGCAAAGGAGGGAGATGCAGGAAGAGATTTCTCTGGTAGGGTGTACATGGATAAATGCCACCTGAGCTTGCTTGCTTTTTCTTTTCTTACGACTCAGATGTTGCGGTGAGACCTCAAGCTGGGTGATGTACATCCTCCGAATTCATGTCGTTTCTTCAAGGCTGAGTGTGGACAGAGCATCAGATTCCTCTGCCTTCAGGATGTCCACCCAATGGATCATTGCATTGTTTCTTTTATTTATTTCCATGTTGAGTATGTCTGATCCCTTCCCTTTCATATTTCTAACCCCCTGAACTCTTTCTCTGATTTTCACTATTATAAAGGAATGGAAGCCAATTAAGGAAGTGATACTTCTATGGATGAATAGGCTGAGAGTCACAAGGGACACTAAGAAATTAACCCAAGGCTACTGAGAGAAATGGGCCAACAGTTTCTGGTGTCTGAAATCAACAAGGTTTAATCTAACCACTTATTGCCTCCATGCATTCCATTCCTATTATGTTTGAAATAAAGAAAAAGCAAATAAGTTTGGGGGAGGATGGATACCTATATATGCATGGCTGAGTGGCTTTGCTGTGCACCTGAAACTGAATTATCACAGTTTAGTTTGGCTATACTCCAATATAAAAATAAAAAGTTTAAAAAAAAGAAAAAGTAAATAATTAACAAAATAAAATATTTAGGAATTTGTTGATTTTGCTTTCTGTTTATCTTTTGAAAATGGTGGGAATGCTGAATGGCAGGTACTGGTTGTCCCCAACATTGTGTGACCTGATAGAAAGATTACACTTCCAGCTTCCCATATGGATCTGGTGACAATGTGGCTAAGCTCTAGTCAATGAGATGCAAACAGACGTAACGTGTGCAACTCAGTCACGCTTTAGGGGGATGGGGCATGGTATCCCTTCTTCTTTACCTCTCCTGCTGGCAGGGCTGTGGACCTGATGGTGCACCATCACATGAATGCAGCCAACTCCCCAGGGTCAGCAGAACATCATGAGAGGTAAGGGGCTGAGCGTCTCATGACTTCATGGAAGAGAGCCAGAGATAAAGTCACTCAAACTCCTAGGAGGGATAAATAACCCATCCTTCATCTTTGTCACATGCAGATCAGCCTGTATTCCAACTAACACAGACTGTATAAATATGATATCAAAATATCCTATTGAAATAGTTTAAAATTCAGACTTACTTCACTCAGTACGACAGAGAAAGAGAAATATCGTATGATATTGTTTATACGTGGAATATTAAAAAAATGATACAAATGAACTTATTTACAAAACAGAAACAGACTCACAGACTTATAGACCAAACTAATGGTTACCAGGGGTAAGTAGGGAGGGATAGATTCAGAGTTTGGGATTGACATGTACACACTGCTATATATAAAATAGATAACCAACAAGGACCTACTGTATAGCACAGGGAACTCTACTCAATATTCTGTAACCTAATTGGGAAAAGACTTTGAAAAAGAATAGGTGCATGTATATGATAACTGAATCACTTTGTTGTACACCTGAAATTAACACAACATTGTTGATCAACTGTATTGCAATATAAAATAAAAAGTTTAAAAAAACAGTGAAAAATTCAGACAAATCGATTTTTGAAATTAGGTTAAAAAACTGTAAAATGTTAAGTTCAGTCCCATCGATTTGTGTGAATGGTCCCAGCTTAAGCTTTATTGACTTTGCTATGCATGAGAGATGCATTTCTACTTAGATGAACGAGAAACGTCTATCTTAGCTACACTTATAGGTAAGTTTACACTGTGCATTATAGAATTAGCAATGTATTGAAATCAATACATTGAAACAAAAAAATTGTTCTTGGTGACAGCATTCACATTAGAATAACATACTTCATACAGAAATCAGAAGGGGTTTTGAAGCAGTGATTTTGTAGTGTCTTATAAAGTTCCTCACCTTTTGGAAGATGAACTATGGTGGACATTTGACATTGCTAAGGAACACACCCCAGAACTTCCCGAATCTCCTGATTTAGGGATATAATTTCTACATAAAGCATAAAACTGGAATAGCCAAAAATATTAAGTAGGCTTTTTGGACCCTAGAAGAGAATAAATGTACCCACGAGGATGGAGAGAAAACAGTAAAGCCAGGAGATGCCGTAACTGCCGGTTGGCACTCAGGCTAGTAAGCGCTCCATCCCCACACATCATACTCAAACAGTACAGAGAGATCAAATTTGTGCTGTAGAAAACCACACATTGCTTTATGCCAATGACTTTGGAGGTTTCTTGAGAATTAAAGCCTCAAATCTCAGATCTGTGAATGCCAAGGGTCTGCTCCATGGCACTTTGTGCTTTGTAGTGTTGGAATCTCTGGGGAGCATTTTATGGCAGACGTTCCCGAACAGCCCCTTTAGTGATGAAGCCAGGCACAGCCAGGAAACACTCTGGTCCGGAAACACCTCTGTTAATGTAATAAAAGACAACTATGCTAGTAGCTGGTTTTAAGTATTGGGCCTATCCAATAGCAACAGTGTGATTTCTTGCTTTGTTGCTCACACCTTTAAAAGGTACTGCTTGGGAAGTAAATATTAAGTGCTAAAGGCTTAATCACATTTAACCGAAAGGCTCCAGGTAAACATCGTGCTTACAAATAAAACATCTTAGGTAACTCTGGGAACACACTAGCTAGTTTTAATGCTAATTGGAATCCTCAGATATTAGCCAGAAAATCATAGTGGATAAAGATCATCCGACAACAGTAACAGCAGAAACTCAAGCTAAGGTCTATGTTAATCAAAGGGCTCCAAGCAGAATTATTGTGGGAAAGAAGTCTTTCTGGGGGAACTGGCATAGGTCTGCTAATGTAGCTATCATTTATTGAGTACTTACCCAGGTTCAAATATGTGCTGAGTACTTTCTAAGGATTATTTCATTGGCTTTTTAGAGGAATCCTATGGAGTAGTTACCATTATTGATTTAAAAAGGAAACCAGTTTAGAGAGTTTAAGTACATTGCCCCAAATCGCATAATTAATATTTGACAGCGCCAAGATACAAACCCAGGTTTGTCTTGGTCCAAAGGTCATGCTCTTAATATGAAGAAACAATCAGGGCTTCCCTGGTGGCGCAGTGGTTGGGAATCCGCCTGCTAATGCGGGGGACACGGGTTCGAGCCCTGGGCTGGGAAGATCCCACATGCCGCGGAGCAGCTGGGCCCGTGAGCCACAACTACTGAGCCTGCGCGTCTGGAGCCTGTGCTCCGCAATAAGAGAGGCTGCGATAGTGAGAGGCCCGCGCACCGCGATGAAGAGTGGGCCCCGCTTGCCACAACTAGAGAAAGCCCTCGCACAGAAACGAAGACCCAACACAGCCATAAATAAATAAATAAAAATAATAAAAATTTAAAAAAAAAGAATCAATCTATTTATTAACAGAACAAATAATCATATTCCATTTATTATAAGAAATTGAGTCAATGTGATATACATTTTTTATGACAAAGTAGATCAGTATCTTGTATAGCAAAGGTCTTTTCCAAATAAGCAGGTAGATCTATTTAATATATATGGCCCCTCTTGAAATCTCCCTTTTGCAAAAGCTCTCCTTGTGTTATGGAAGTTTCTGACAAAATGCACTTGGTCTTCCAAACACATGGCTCAACATCCTGGTATGCGTTGCTGTTTCCAGGGAGATATTCAGATACTCGTCTTAATGCTCCCCCAAGCAGTGGAGGACCCTCTGGAGCCTTGGACAGCTTTATGATGTTATTGGGTACCTGAGGGTGTCTAAAAAAGAAGAAAATGCAACTGGTTTCATCTTATCCCCTAATTGGACCAACATATATATGATCAGAAGTTAAATCCATATTTGAGAAATAGTTAGAATTTGGAATTGAAATCTTATCTCTGGAAGTTGAAATAATGTAGCCAAATCAATGTTTAAGATAGGATATATCTGTGGGTTGGAAGACTTAGAAAAGAAACAGAGTTGGAGAAAAAGAGAAGAGGAATCTTCACTTTATAGGATGTTATGGCACATATAAATTATTCTGACAACAACTAGATGAAAAAGATTTGACATTTTGAATTTCCCTGAGAAACTCCCTACCGGCAACATACCACTTAAAATATAGTCAAAATGGTATTAATATACATATCATATTGTTGTCTCTCTCAACCACTTTTAAAAAATCCAAATTTATTTGTATATTGGATTCTAACACTTTTCATTCAAAAGTAATGGTTTGAAACATTTTAGGATTGATTACACAGGAAAGTTGTAAAGGGAATTAAGAGAATAGGTATGAAATTAATTGAACTTCACCAAAGAAAAATCATAGGAAATTAAAAGTAGGTCATATCCAATTATTAAAAATATTTCATTGGGGCTTCCCTGGTGGTCGAGTGGTTAGGACTTGGTGCTTTCATTGCCGTGGCCTGGGTTCAATCCCCGGTCAGGGAACTAAGATCCGACAAGCCTCATGGTGTGGCCAAAAAAAAAGAAATTCATTTATTTATTTTATAACAATTAGAGTGTAAAATTTTCAGTCTTTATCCATGGCACATTTATCTGCAGCATCATTTAGTACTTGACGAATTCAGAACAACAAAAAAAACTGGACATTCCATGTTTATTACAGTGATTTTGGGGTCTGCATTTGCTCGCCTCCTGTTACAGTTCTGGGGAGAATCTGTTGTCCTAGTGTTTTGAGATGAAGCGACTTTTCTGTCCCCTCCCACGTTCTCTCCACTGAAGCCAACAATTACACTCTAGGGAATAACAGCTCTCCTTCAAAGGTGGAAATGGTCTGTGGTGAGTTTTCAAATACAACAAAAACAAAAACAAAAATCTCTGGGAAAAACCACTAGAGACATTAGAAATAAGGCACATTATTATTATCTCATTAACTGATATATTTAGTCAGAATTCCGTGTTGTGTGTGTCCTGCTGGATGGGGACAGCAGAGATTATGTCCACGTAATGCAGGTAAAGAAATGGATACTCAAAAGCCTGTTTTTTTTTTCCTATAGTCTCACAATGAGTAAGTTGAACAAAAACCAAGTCACAGTTTTCTTACCAAACGCACAGCAATCCCTAAAGTGTGTGAACATGCATTCCCAGAACACATAGCTATCTCTATCTTGACCCTCGTTCATGAATTTAAAAAAAAAAAAACCCTTCCATGTGGGCCTGTAGGAAAATTCTCCATCATTTTATTACGTGGAGAACCTGACCTAGCTAAATGCATCGTTATGTGGTGTGAGAAGGAAAAGTCTGTTTAGTTAATAACATTCCTTTCTGTATGACATAGGTATTACTTTATAGATTGAAAGGCATTTTTTTTTTGTTTACAAACAGAAAATAAACTGTCTTTAAAACTTTGCCTACATTAAGAGTCATAATTTCTCTGGCATCTGTGTCTAACTGAATGATGTCCATTAACTTCAGCTATTGAGAAATCTGGAATAACTGCTCCCCTGACTTCAAAATATTGCTTCTGATTTTTATGTCAGCCAGCCCAATATTATTGACTAGTATTTAGTTCTGGATTATGATTTTGGAACTTTTACTTACACGGAGAAGTTTCACTATACATACACATATATACATAAAATTATAGAAATATACTTAAAAAACCCATTTTTATTCTTTATTTTAAAAATTATATACACTTATGTCAATCAATGTATTACAGATAATAAGTATTGATGATTTTCAAAAGAAAAAATAAATTTTACTTCTGGATTGAAACGATGCTATTCTAAAACTGATACAATTTTATCTTAATGTGCTGATAACTCTAAGAATTCTTTAAGAATTTTCCTTTTTCCAATCATGAAGGTACTACAATTTGGGGGCAACAAAATTCATCTAGATGTGAAAATTGATTCAGTTATGATAAAGAATGTCAAGATTGGGTTCACATTGGGAAGGAGTGGGGTTGGAATAAACATCAGCGGTGGTAGCCTGCAAAGTGGACCTAGGACTCTCCTCAGCCTCCTGGCCAGGGCAGCCTCTGGGCTCTGGAGCCAGCAGAGTTGAGAGGATGCTGAGGTCATGGCCTGCAGGTGGGCTCCTGTGGGGAAATTCAGAGGATATCACCTGAGTACTCATCAGTGTAGTGACACATGCAAGTAATCCAACCACCTGAATAAATTGCCAGGAAACTGCTGACTCAGCCAAAATAGTGGAATCAGTTGTGTGGTCAGCAGAGGGTGAACAATGTGGTAGACATTTATGTTTCACAGGACTTTAAGGGCTGCAGGGGCATTTGAACTGCCGCATTCTCATATAGAAATGGCAGTGGACAGGAGCAGCAAAGGAAAAGTGAGTAGAGGAGACAATTTCTACAGGATGGGGGAGAAGATTTTATAGACGTTGATGAGTAATGTTGGCTTTGTTTTCTGGAAATTAGGAGGATACCTTCCAATGTCATTCTGACTCCACTTTGGCATCACACTTGGCAAATGACCATTTTGCTTTGTTCATATTGCTTTGTTAAAAACTCTTGAATAATTATCATACTTATTATTTAATGTTTGTGTTGTTTAATTTTTCATCATTGGTGCTAACTTTGTCTCTTTGACTGGCTTGCAAATAGCTCTAGTTCTAGGGCTCTGGCCCCCAATTTCATTCCTTGCGGTGCCTTCACAGAAAAGAAATCTGGGCAAGTATTTTTTAATTTATGATTTGATGGTTTTATATTGGATTATGAGTTAGATTTGATTTGAAAAGTTTCAGATACAGTGTGCTACTGAAACTAGCATGTTTCACACATGTTGGAGATTAGATATGTAAGGAATACATGTAAGACAAGATGCTTCAGACCTTTAGGTATTAGGAAAATAATTTTTAATTAAAATGAAACTCAAGTATATTGATAGATGTTTAGGTAACAAGACTATATGATATAATTGGAAAATAAAAACACAAGAAAAAGATTTGGGTCACTAAATACTGAATATCGTGTGCAAAATTATATTTGTTTCCATGTGAAATCTTTGCTAGGAGTGTAGGCCTATTTATTGTTTCATGTGGACAACTGCATCTTAATGTCAATGGATTGTGACAGATTCATAAGCATTTCACACATTTGTTTAAAAACCATTAAAGTGACCCTCTGAATTTCAAAACTGCTTGCTCACACGTAGTAGGTGATCTATAAATACTTTAAAAATAAAGGAAGGGATGAATGGATTAGTATCAAAAAACTTCTTGAATAAATAATCCCCAAATATAAGGCTTTGGCTTATAAGTGAAAAGTAACTCAGCTAAAAATGTTTGTCTCGGTGGAAATTAGATAGAACATCTCTTTTACAGTGATTATTTTTATTAAGTACTTGATAAATCAAAGAGGATATGACAGTCTTACATTTATATATGGCTAAAATGGGGAATAATATTATGCAGTCATTAAAATAATACCGTAAAAGAATATTTATTAGTATAAAAATTTAGGAAGTATTATTAAGGGGAAAAGATCATAAGATATTAGTTAATAACGTGAAATGTGGACAATATAGTCCCATTCAAAACATCTCTCCACCGATCAAGAATAATATAGAAAAAAAGGAAGTATTTATTATACACTAAAATTCAACAATTCATTCTGGATGGTGCTTTCCAAATTTTGCAAAACGTCTACAATAAACATTTGTCTCTGTCTCTTAACAGAAACTTTTATAAAATTAAAATGAAAACAAAAATTTCCTAAGCTGGGAATTCCCTGGCAGTCCAGTGGTTAGGACTCGGTGCTTTCACTGTCAAGGGCCCAGGTTCAATCCCTGGTCGGGGAAGTGAGATCCTGAAAGCCGTGCGCATCACCGCCAAAAAAAAATTTCCTAGGTTAATAATAAGATGAGATAGTGGAGAGAGAGTCCCTCTTTGCTTTGAGGAAGGAAGGAGGCCATGGGGCTGAGGAGATGGTGGCCAGCCCAGGACCAAGCAGGTGATTCGCTTGGTTAGGAGATTGTTTATATACAGAGAGGTTGAGCAAATAAGTAAATATATTGGGTCTTTCTAATGATTATATTCAACTTTTGCATCTTTGGCAAAAATGGAACAGAAATGACACTGAGTTCTCACTGCATCCCATCTGGGGGCTCACAACTTTAGTTCCTTTCATTAATGGTGACGTTTACTTAGGACTTAACTTGATTAAAGCAGGTCTTTCAGGTTTCTTCACAGTAGAGCTTATTCTCCTCTCCATAACTAACAAGGATTTGTGGGGCAATACTTTGAGACTCTGTAAATATCTTTTTCCTTTTCAATTTTCCAATTTAATTAACCAATATCAGTATGAGTTCATGAATTCCTATTTTATGCAATGGGTTGAATTATCTATCCCATCATGTCTTTATGATCAGATTATCTCAGATTTTGTCCCAGAGGGATTCTCTTCAAGCGGATTCCGGTGTTCCTACAGCACATCCTTATCATTCTTTGAGCACTTCCTTACTTTCTGGCAAAACCAGATGTTCAGACTCATCTGCTGCTTTCATTGTCCCAACCCTGGGATAAGCCGTTTCTGCAGGGAGTCCGGGAGAAGCATGGTATTTAGAAACCAAGATCTGGGTGTTAGATGTGCTTGTTGCTGCAGGGACTCCACTGCTTCCATTTTCATCTTGGTGGACAAAGCAAGGGAATATATGTTTACATATATACACAAGCATTCATACATTTTCACACATTTATATCTATACTAATTTTTCTATCTAGCTACATATTCTAAAAAAACCATGAGTTCACACCAGTATTTCCAATTCCAATTTGATACCACAATGTTTATTCTATTATTTTCCTTTTCCCTATTTCTAATTGCCCCAGCATCGTTCCCACCACTCTTAGTAAGTTTGGTCATGTAATCAAGCCCCTCTATGTCACCAGTCTCCTGTTGCCAGCTCTCACCCTGGCATGGATATCCTCCTCTTTAGCTCGGATCTAGAATACACAGCGCTTTATCAGATATATGATTTGCAAATATTTTCTCCCATTTTGTAGGTTGCCTTTCCATTTTGTTGATGGTTTCCATATAGACGTATTTTGTGCGTTAATATTCAAAGGTAATATTCTTTAAACTATAAGTCATGGTGTTAAATTAGTGGGTCTCAGCCAGAATTTAATAAACGAATGAGAATTAAATAGGAAATAACAGATGAGTGATTGCACAAAGGAAACATATATACCGTCTTGTGAAATTTCTGCTTCAGTTAAATGTATGTGTATACCTGTGTGAGTTACTGGATCACCATATAAAATGTTTCATACTGTTGCTCATTGTCAAAATAATTCAAAGCCACTGATTCAAAATATGATCAAAATTTTCTATAAAGCATCTTAGAGGAAAGAAACTTCCTAGTATATAAGTAAATGAATAACTATCAAGTAGGTAGACAAATTTAATATCACAAATGTACTGAGAGCTATAATAAAAGGTAATTCAACTTTTTTCTCAGTATTAATGAACTTGCACTAAGCATTGCCTATTAGGTATTGCTGGAAATGAATGCTCTTTCCCTCTGTTGCTGACTAAGGCACATGTCGTGTTTCTGCCCTTGGACTGGTACACTGGTGGTGTTTCTCATTGCCAGTGCAAGCTGTAGAGTGAGAAAAAAGAATCTAGAACAAAACAATTGTTTTTTGCAATAACAAAACTGTCCCTGGGTGAACAGTCCCTATTCAGTTGTTCCTAATGAGGACCCAGTACACAGAACCAGAGCTCAGAAGACCTGGGTTTGGTGTGAGTTCTGCAATTCCGCCTGGCTGAGCACGTCCAGGAGGAGCCATTCACATGGAGGGTGATGTACAGAGAATACATTTAGCAACACAGGCTCGGGACGGCCATTCTTCTGAGACGGTTGCAACCACGGTAGCAAGCGTCCTGAGCCTTCACTTCCTGGGTGGAGTAAGTATCCTGTTCGTCGTCACTATTCTTGGTAATGGGCCATGTTAGCTCATGAAGAAGAAGGAATCCCTCTGGGTACCTTCTCAGTTCTACCTACCTTCTAAAAGTCCCTAAAAGGAGCCCTGCTTTGTGTGCTGTACAATAATGACTTAGGGTGGTACCCTTGGTTGTTCATGTTTTATGAAGATTTTGGAGAACTTAAGTGTCTCCTATGATTCCACTGTTGGGCTGTCAACCAACTCACCAAGGCAAACACAGGAGGAGCTCAATTCACATCTGTGGTGAACATGATGTGTGTCTGTTTCTCACCTATGTCCATTGATCATGGATGGACAATGGTTTTTTTCCCTCAGTTATTTTATAGTCACTTTATTGTGCTATGCGGATATGGTACGTGGCACCGCGATGCGTAGGTATTTGTTTTCAGATTGAAGTACAGTTGATTTATATGTGTAGGTATTTTTGAAGCCAGAGTCCAGGTCAATTTTCTCCTCTTCCTTCCTCCCTCCTTCCCTCCCTTCCCTTCCTTCCATCCATCTTTCTTTTCTTCCTTTTAGAGGGTGGGTAGAAGGAGAGAATATTACCACATTTACAAATAGTTTTTGAAAAGATAAAACATTAGTTTTATTCAAAATGATAATTTGTGACTCAGATTTTTAAAACTTCCCCTTTTAGAATAGTTTTATATTTACAGAAAAATTGCAAAAATAATACAGAGAGTTCTTATACATCCCACACCCAATATCTCCTATCATTAACATCATGTAATAATATGACACATTTATCATAATTAATGAACCAATATTGCTTCCATATTAAGTAAAGTCCGTATTTTATTCATATTTCCTTGATTTTAACCTACAGTCCTCTTTGAGCTCCAAGATCCCATCTGGGATGTCATATAACACTTAGCTGTCACGTCTCCTTAGTGTCCTCTTGGCTGTGACAGTGCCCTTGTTTTGATGACCTTGACAATTTTAAGGACTCCTGGTCAGATCTTTTGAACAATGTTCTTCAATTTGGATTTATCTAATGTCATGGTTAGACTGGAATTTGGGGTTCTGGGGAGGAAGGTCATAGAGATAAAGTACTGTCAACACGACTTAGACTGTTAACCTTGGTCACCCGGCTGGGGTGTGTTTGCAGGTTTTTCCGTGGTGCAATAAGTCTTCTTCCCCTCTTCCTATTCTGTGCTGTTTGGAAGAGGTCATGCCCAGCCCTCATTGAAGGGGTGGGGTGTTTTGTTCCACCTCCTTAAGGTGGGGAGTTTCTGTATAAATTACTTGGACAGGAGATTTATTTAATCTCCCTCACTTACCTATTTATTCAATTGTTTATTCCTATTCATGAGGACTCATGAATACTTTGAGTGTCACAGATATTTTAGATTATGCAAAACTCTTCTGGTTCAATTTGGACCCTGTCTTACCAGCTCAACTTCTATGGTTCCTCACCCAACACCCCAGATTCTAGGCACAGGAAACTCCTGTGTGTTCTCAAACATGTCTCTCTCCCAAGCACCCTGCTTTTTCACCTGGATGCCCTTATCCACATTTTATAGTTGAATGCAGGTCAATCTTTAAGATGTAGCTCATATGATTGCCTGGAAGTTAGCTTCTCCCTTTGCTTCCTTGGTAGTTTATGTGTCCATTAGGGTGTTTGTCATATCATCTAATAAATTTTTGCCTGTTTATCTCCCTAACGAGCTTGTAAAATCACGTTAGGCTGTTTCTTACTCACTTCTCCATCCTTGGGCATCTGGCGTCCCACCTGTCATAGAGGAAGCTCTTAACAAGGTATTTGAATGGCTGGACGAGGAATGCCACTTGGCTAGTTGACTTTGGAGTTGATTTTGGAAGCACTCCCTGAGTCCTTTCTAGAGAAAAATGGCATCGCAGATCTGCTGTTATTAGGATACACATTTTCCGTTGTTTTCACCTTCTTGTAATGATGTGTCTAGTCTGACCATCTAGGTTTCTGAAAGTGGTCATCTATTAAGCTCAGGCATTGGTGAGATGGCTGGTCAGAGAAAGGGTCACAACTCCTGGCCAAGGAGCAGCCCTAAACCCTGTGAGGAGGATACACCCCCCAGGCAAGGATGGAAACGGGGTGACCTTTGTCTCATTAGCAGGCGGCCCTAACCATCCGAGCTCACCAGCCGGACTACAAAGCAAGCAGGCAAGGAATCGAACAAACACAGAAGCTAACTCTGCAACCTAAAAACTGGGGCCCATCTTGACACACACAAACTGGCTTGACTGTTTTGACTGTCAAGTAGTCAAGAAAATATTTAAGTCAGTGAAAAAGCAGTCGAGTTAGTCAAAAAGCATGTCTGACTTTTTTTTCCTCCGACTAGACTTTGAGTGCAGATTTGACTGTCTATGTTTGTAGAAACAGTCACATTTCCTTGCCAACAGAGGAGGCTTTTTTTTCACTGAAACTTAATGAAATAACTGTTACATCATATAAATTCATTTCCTCAAGAATATGTGTCAGACTATCAAATCAGTTAAGGAAAATTCTCATCTTTTTTTCTCTTTGAAATTATGGGTGAGAAGAGTTTGGTTCCAAATTAAGTGAGTTCATAGCGCCATCTAGTGCTTCAAAACAGAATGTCAGCACAAAGGCGGAGAAATTTTAAATCCAGCGTTCGTTGGCTGCAAACACAGCATCCTCAAAATCACTTGTCTGATTCAGGCTAGCATTTTCTGGTTTTAAGATTATTACTCACAGTTGACTAGGTATTGACATTTTATCACACTTTCTAGTGTGAGTGATCATTGATTAAAGTTCAGCTTGAAAAGAATCCCCCAAACATAACCAGGAACATAGGTCCCTTTTCTTCTAAGAGTATTAAGCATGAGATGAACCCACAAGTAAAACCCAACAGGACCGCGCAAGACAAATGGTGAAAATCACAACCTTAAGTCTCCTCCCACCCAAAGAGGTGAATTAAAGGAGACGAATCTGGGGACAGATGTCATCTTATTCCATACACTTCTGAAAATATATATTCTCTGAGTGTGTTTGGCACTAAAACACAGAAGGGAAGATGTTCACTGGAGAGAAAAAGCAACTTACTTTGCTCGACTTCAAGGAAACAGGCAAACCTCTATTTACCAAACAATTTCTGCCTTGATCGCCTTCCCCTCCTATAGAAAATTGTATGAGTTTTGAAGCCACTCTTGATTTGGAACCATTTCTTTTTTTTTCAATTAGTTTTTATTGGAGTATATTTGCTTTACAAGGTTAGTTTCTGCTGTACAGCATAGTGAATCTGCTATATGTACATATAATCCCCTCTTTTTTTGATTTCCTTCTCATTTAGGTCACCACAGACCAATGAGTAGAGTTCCCTGTGCTATACAGTATGTTCTCATTAGTTATCTATTTTATACATAGTATCAATAGTGTATATATGTCAACCCCAATCTCCCAATTCATCCCACCACCACCCCACCCTTGGTATCTATACTTTTGTTCTCTACATCTGTGTCTCTATTTCTGCTTTGCAAATAAGATCATCTATACCATTTTTCTAGATTCCACATATATGCATTAATATACGGTATTTGTTTTTCTCTTTCTGACTTACTTCACTCTGTATGACAGTCTCCAGGTCCATCCACGTCTCTGCAAATGACACAATTTCTGGAACCATTTCTGATCAAGGTGCAAATGTGACAAATCTACATTTTTTTCTTTGTCTTTGAAATCTAATAATATTTTATGTTTCTCTGCACATTAGAATTTTGGAAGCACCTGGATGTGTTATTCCATCTCAAGCAGCCCTGGAAGCGTCATCAGCCCCACTCTCCAGTGAACTGCCGAGCAGGCGTGCAAAGCCCGGCTCCTCCACTCCAGGGCAATCTCATAGCTACACGTGCCTTAGTCCCCTTTTCTTAGTGGGATTTTGAAAGCTTGGATGAAACAGTAAGAAAAGAGAGGAAGAATCAAGAGCGCTGGACAGGGAGAGAGGGAGGCTTAAACTGGGGCAAGAGAAGCAGGCTGGGCAAGGTTTATGCACCACTGTATACAAGGCATTGTAACTCATGAAGTTATACTTTTTAAAGATGGGAAAATAATTATGAATATTGTAAGCAATCCCATCGTAATGACATTTCCCCACGTAAAAGTTTAATAATGATCAAACACTGAATGAAAATTGCTGATGTAAAGAATGGATAAAAATTCACTCGGGAGCTTGTTCAACATCGTGACTGCCATCCTATCCATCCCAGTTACTCACACACAACCAAAAAAAAATTTTTTTTTTGGCCTTTTCTTATCCATTCTGATTCATTTCAGATCATTCACTTTGGGGTTTTAATCTGGCTAGAGCAGCAAAGTCGTATTTTGTAAATAATTCGCAGTTAAAAAATACTTAGCGTTAATTTTTTAAACGTGATAATAAAGCTTCGTTTTCAGTAGTGCTTCGTGTTCATCATGGCAGATCAGCCATTGAAGGTACTCAATTAAAAGGAGTTTTCTCAGTCTCGGCAATGTTCTAATCATTGTCCCTATGTCTCCCTAATTGCCCATCCTAGGAGAAAATCCTTCACCCCTGCAGGATTATGTCACTGTGGATGAAAAAGATGCTTACCTGCTAAAATATTTATGACTTCGTCTACCTGCATTATCAACTCATCAAGACTTATTGGTAAGCAATCGCCGTGCCTCTCGGCTAAAAGAGCAACCCCAGAAGCAGTAAGGATCACGCTGACAGCTGGGCCTGGTCCACCGCTAGCGACTTCAGTGCTCCTTGCCCTTGGCAAAGAACTTAGCGAGAGAACAAGAAAACATATTATTGTAAAACACTCAAATGTACCCAGTTTGCCAGTTTGCATATTTCTCTGCAGGACCCATGATCCAGGTAGCTGTGGGCAGAGCTGCAAGCTCTGCTAGCCTCCCTGGCTTTGAACAAAAGTGTTTTGTTTCGGGCCGTTCTCTCAGGTGGCTTCCTGTGGGTATTTTGAGGAAGAGTGGGGAAAGAGGTATTTTTTGTTTTGCCTTGTTTTTTTTTTTTTCAATAACAAACAACAAATCATGAATTCATTTACTCCCCACAAAATGGAAACAAAGGGAAAAAGCCTTTGGGAATCCCCTTTGAAAGGAGCTGGCAGCAAGGAGGAAGAAAACATTCGCCACAGCCATTAGAAGCACATATTTGCTGGGCTGGATTGATTTTTGTCATCCTCCAAAAGCCTTCAGTTGACTTAGCTGCTGTGTTTGGGGGCACAAAATGAGGTCTGTCCACGCCGGCCCTCCTGCCTGGAGTGTGGCCATGGCTGTCGCCTTGGCCGTGGTGTAGACTCACTTTCACCATCAGTGTCTGCAGTGCCTTGGCTGTGCCAGCAGGCGAAGTGAGCTGGCTCCAAGCAGTTCCAACCACAGAAAACTAGGCAGAAAGAACTTGTAATTCAGAGACAGCTAATAAAGGAATAATTTGTATGCCTCTGGAAAAAAAGCTGAGTTATTTTAAATTGTATTTTCCTGCTTTCCTGAAAATCTCAGCCTTCTGCCTTGTCTAAGTTTTCACAGTGCTTTACCCAAAACCACCGCTGGCATTGAACAGTTTAAATTGTATATATTTCTGTCCTTCTGGCCTCTGTGGGTAGTTTCTGAAAATCCCTGTTCTCTGCGTCACCTGGAGGGTAGCACAGAGCCTTGCACGCTGTACCTACTGAATAGTTATTTGTTGAATGAATGAATTTACCAAATACCCTAGCAATATAACGAAGAGACTTCTTGAAATTAAATGAAGGTGAAGACAGTGAAGGATCATGTTATACACCGATCGAGTATATTTTGAAGTGTCACAGTGTAGGTAAATATGTGATTTGTATTACATATTAACATAGGCACCCAACCAAGTTTTATTTCCTATACCTGTCAGGCAATCTGTTCTTCCTTAATCGTATTTTAGTTTTTCTATAAACCATCCAAAATGGCCAACCCTCTATGTTTTAAAAAGATAGGTTTTTATTGTTTCCTTTCTGTAGAATGAAAATCTATTTCTAAAAATAGATAAAAGAAATTTTTTTCAGAGGAAATTGAAAATTAGCATTGGTTCAGGTCTAACTGTATTCAAGAAATGTAATTTTGTGTGAGCTTGTGTCGCCTGTCAGTAAATTGTCATGCGGTGATTAAACAGCAAATTCAAGTGAATTAATACAGCCTTCTTTAATTATAGCTGCTGCAGGTATAAGAAACATTAAATGGTACAAAACAGGAAATAATCTTTATTTCCCCTTCCTTATCTCCCACCCTCCCTCTTTCCTAATTTCTCTCTCTCTCTCTCTCTCTTTCTCAGTTTTGTACTAAGAGATTTATAGAGAGAGCATTAACCCAGAAGTTGTTCTTTTCCTATCAAAATTCCTGGTTAAAATAGTAGTGTGTGAAGAAATAATTCCAAATGTTTGTTTGGAAGACTGGGCTATATTTTCAGTTTTCCACAAATGCACAGATCTATACAGTAGTACATAGGAAAACAAAAATGAAAAGCTCAAGTTATGGAAATACCATAGTTGAAGAACATCGTTAATTGCAGACTGAAAGATTGATAACATTTTGTAATGAACATATCCAAGCAGACAAGACAAAGTGTTCAGTTAAGATGAAACAAGTCATTTAGCATAAAACACGGAAGAACAGAATGCATGCATCGTTGCACCCACATGGACACGCACACACACGGGAGATAAAAGAGGAACTGGGCAGAGCAAAGACCAAAACATTTTGTTTAAATACGTCTGGCTAAAAAGTGTTTCACCTCCTTGAGGCAGGATTGGCATCTAAGACAAATACTACAATGTAGTTGTATCTGAACAGTTCATTAAAAAATAATTACTTTTTAGTTGGCATATGAACATATACTTAAGCTACTGCTTAGTAAACATTTCATGGTGTGAATTAAGTTGTTCTAGACAAAACTGTTATAAAATTTTCAAATTTAACAGACAACAAAAACTAAATCCTAGGTATATTGTTCAGAAAGGGTCCCCCATCCCAGTAACACCCAACTGATAACTTACCACAAAACTCTCGCCATTGGAGTGGGAAAGCTAGTTAACCAGCACCTGTTGGTGGCTCCACAAGGGCACTTGCAATGCTGTGTTTGCCTTGATGCCCATCACTGGCATTTCTTGAATATTTCCCCTTCTCTCTGTTTCCAACCCTTCCACTGCCGTGGCTCTGCTCTTTCTCATCTTTCATTTGTTATAATATGATGCAAATTACTATACGTTTGAAGAGCTGTGTTCCCCGGCATCCACTTTATACTTACTTTCCTTTATCCCATTCCCTCATAGTATCCTGTATTTAAAAAAAAATTTATTGAAGTATAGCTGATTTACAACGTTGTGTTAATTTATTCTGTATAGCAAAGTGACTCCGTTATACATACATATGTGTATATATATATATATATATATTCTTTTTCATATTCTTTTCCATTATGGTTTATCACAGGATACTGAATACAGTTCCCTGTGCTAGACAGTAGGACCTTGTTGTTTATCCATCCTATATGTAATTGTTTGCCTCTGCTAACCCCAAACTCCCACTCCATCCTTTCCCCAATCCTCCCCACTCTTGGCAACTACCAGTCTGTTCTCTATGTCTGTGATTCTGTTTTGTAGATAAGTTCATTTGCGTCATATTTTAGATTCCACAGGTAAGTGATAACTTTGTGGAGTATCTCTTCTCTTTATCACGCAGGGACCACTCTTAGTCATCTTATTATTTCTTCCACAGACTTTCAGTGCTTGCAGAAGAGGAAGGGGCACCAGCTCTGATGGTAGAAAGACATGAGTTCGGAGGATAACTTATTCCTCACTAACTGTGAAGCTGTGATAAGTTTCCTCAGTTTTCTCGTCTGTAAAATGAGGATAATAATACCTACCCTACAATCTGTTGTCAAAATTAAATTAGGTATTAGGACTGGTATCCGATAGAAAGTTCCAGGTAAATACTAGTTCCCATTTTGCAAAATCACCCCACCCCCAAGATATTTTGTTGGCTCTTTGAGCCAAAATAGTTGCATGAATCACATTCATTATTCCTCGTTGAAACCCAATAACTGGTAAGAGAGGAAAAAAACAAGAGTGTGGTTTGTCAACTTTGTGGGTGGTCATTCTCTGTTAGAAAAATAAAGTCACTTTATGCTGTAGATCAACTCTGATAGGAGAGTTTAGGGAATATTGCAATTAGGGAAGGATTGGAGAATCCTTGTAAATGGTGAATTTACCCTGGCCGTGAGAAGAATTGCAACCCAGCAAATAGAAGCAAGAGAACATTAGTGAATATCTATCTATCTATCTATCTATCTATCTATCTATCTATCTATCTATCTATCTATCTATAATATAATATATATAATATATATTATATATATAATATAATATATATATAATATTATATATATAGTGAATATATATATATATGTAATTGGTCTTCATCATGTTTCCAGCCCAGAGCTCCTAAAACCCTTAGAATTTCCTCAGGGATGCGGGTGATAGAGCTGTTCTTGCTGTTAATGAGGTGACTTTTGGAATGGCCCTAGATCACTAAGGATGGGGGCTGACCATCAGGGGAACCAACCCATGTGATGAGAGGGCTGGAAACTTGAGTCCTCACCCCTTCACCCCTACCTCTGGGGAGGGGGAAAGAAGCTGGAGATTGAATCAATCACCAATGGCCAATGATTTAATCAATCATGCCTATGTAATGACACCTCCATAAAAACCCCAAAGGACGGGTTCTGAGAGCTTCCTGGTTGATGACACATGGAGGTGCTAGAGGGTGGAGTATTGGGATAGCAGGAAGCCCTGCACCCTGTCCCCACACCTTGCCCTGGGCATCTCTTCCTTCCAGCTCTTCCTGAGTTATATCCTTTTATAACAAACTGGGAGTCTAGTAAAGAAAATGCTTCTCTGAGTTCTATGAACTGCTCTAGCAAATTAATCAAACCCAAGGAGAGGGTCGTGGGAATCTCTAGTCTACAGTCTGTAGCTCAGAAGCACAGGTGACACCCTGGACTGGGGAATGGAGTCTGAAGTGGAGGGTCGGGGAGGGGGAGCCGGGGGAGGGGGAGCTGGGGGAGGGGGAGCCGGGGGAGGGGGAGGAGAAGGACCTTCATTTGGTTGCAGAGGCCGATGTCATGCTCTTAGATGATACAGTCATCTCTAATTGATTTTGATTAAACATATATTCTCAGTAGGAATTTGGAGACGTAAGAAATGTGATGCCTCTTATATCTGTGTGGCATTCAGTAGAACAGGATGACTAATGTGATTAGAAAAATTTTTCTCTTTAAATATTAAAATGTATGTTGCTACCTTCTGAAATATTCAAAGGACCTAAATATTTCCAGTGAATGATTTGACCTATAGAAAAAATCCTCCCAGAAATAAAACCCAAACCTACAGTGTAATTTGAGAGTCACTTATAGCTCTCTCTGTCCTCTATAGATCTTTCCCATATTTGCCAAGGAGCAGACTATTTCCACTATTAGTCTGAGTTTAACACAGGGCTTTAATTGTCCATAAGAGTTTGGATCAATTATTCATTAACTCATTCAACAAATATTTATGGAGAACATACTATGTGCCTGGCACCGTCCTGTACTCTAGGAAAAACAGTAATAGCAGAGAGAACTGCAGGCAATGCCTGTGAACAGAGAAATAATTGAGGTGGCTTTAAATAATGAGATGACAAGGGTGATGGGGGTAGGGACTCCTTTAGACGGATGGTCCAGAAAGATCTCCTTGACGTGGGGACTTAAGAAAGGGATAGTCTGTGCTGTTGAATAATGAGAAAAATAGGAGGAAAAATCCACATGTATGTGGTAGAAGAATGGGCCACACATGGTAGTATGTTTCCCATAAGAAAAGGTCAGCATAGGTTTCATAACTGAGTCTTAGTACATCTTTAACAAGAAAGAATATTATTCCCCCAAATATAATAAACTGACAAGTAGGCATGGATTTCCACGTGAGATCACATCCTATAAATGCTACACTTATTGTTAACAATATTCCAATGTCATATTTACTAAAAATTTGCAATAATGATGTTGGATCATGTATTCACGACCAGTGGTACTATTCCTTAGGAATTTCCTGTGGTTTAACTTGTCTTTTACTATTATAAGGTGAAGGGCAATAAAAGATAGAAAGCCAAAGCAACTGTGATACTAGCTGTGAATGATACAACTAGTGTACTGGGTACAAGGCAGCCACCTTACTTTGTATAAGTAGGAATTACTGAGCTGGTACTGAAATATACAGAAATCCAAAGTCCACTACACAGTGGTCTAAGCAAGTAGATAACAAACTCACAATTTAGGAAATTTAAGGTGAATTTCACATACAAAGTGCAAAAATACTAAAACAGATTAATCTTAGTAGGTTAATCAACGTCATCTATAAATCTGACCATTATAATTTAAAAATTGGATTGAATTCTTAACACTTTTTTTTCTAGCAATTGTATCAAACTTAATTCTAAGACACACTATAAAATTTCTTAATTAAATTAAGAACACTGGAAACTTCTATACCTGTTTGTTTGTGTCCAGCTTTTGGAATGTTGTACCCAAAAGGATATGGACATTTTTCTCTTTTTATATAGCTTACTTTTTTTGTTTTTAATTTTAAATTATTTATTTATTTCTTTTTGGCTGTGTTGGGTCTTCATCTCTGTGCGAGGGCTTTCTCTAGTTGAGGCGAGTGGGGGCCACTATTCATCGCGGTGCGTGGGCCTCTCACTATCGCGGCCTCTCTTGTTGCGGAGCACAGGCTCCAGACGTGCAGGCTCAGTAGTTGTGGCTCACGGGCCCAGTTGCTCCGCGACATGTGGGATCTTCCCAGACCAGGGCTTGAACCCGTGTCCCCTGCATTGGCAGGCAGACTCTCAACCACTGCGCCACCAGGGAAGCCCTATAGCTTACTTTTTACTGAAGTATAGTTGATTTACACTGTTTCAGGTGTACAGCAAAGTGATTCAAATATATATGTATATATATACTATATATATGTTCTTTTTCAGATTCTTTTCCATTATAGGTTATTACATGATATCGAATACAAGGAATACAGATGTTGAGAAAGACAAAAGAAAAGCCAACCACATTATGAGCTTTAGATGGACAGGGGCCCTGGCTTTTATTTTATTTGAAATCCATCTGCCTCATGATAAGCATGTCAAAGATACTTGCTAATACGTCAAGCAATTAATCCCTCAGAAGATGTTTATTGGTCCTATTTACAGGCAAGGCACTATCCTACGACCTTGGGGTCTAAGTCTGACTTCAAAGACCTCACAATCTAGGGGAATTCCCTGGCGGTCCAGTGGTTTGAACTCAGCACTTTCACTGCCGAGAATGCTGGTTCAGTCCCTGGTTGGGGAACTAAAATCACACAAGCTGCATGGCATGGCCAAAAAAAAAAAGAGAGAGATCTCACAATCTAAGTGGAAGACTGAACACATGTGTGTGGACACACACGCATATCTTGCAATTTAACAGTATATAATTTAATAAGGTGCCAGCAATAACTCCAGAACATGTATAGATATAACACTTGATTTATTCGGACATGGATTCATATTGACATGGATTCATATGGTCTAAGCACCATTCTGATGGAGCATCCCTTTCCTGGTTTCCCTATTCTGTGGACTAAACTCTTCACTAAGATTGTAATGAGTGAGGCCCATCTATTTCAGGAATCCATCTTTAAATGGAGGATTTAATGTAAAGACAGTCCAAAAGATTAGTTCAGAGTCCCATATTGTGAAATCAAATTTATACAGTTTACTGAATAACTAACTTGGACAACAAATAAATGTATGCAGTGGGATCTCGATGTTGACAAACACTATCTCCTCTGTAAAAAACTCCATGGTGCAGTCCATGCTCCAGGGCTATCTCCTCTGTCCCGATATTGGTGGAAACGCTTCCTTTTAGATTTCTGATTTGGATTCTCCTTCCACACTATTTCACCTCCTACGCCCTGTGGATCACAGTACAGTGTTGTGGTTTAGACCAGGGGCGCTGGAATTAGGCAACCCGGCTTTGAATACGACTCATCCTCACTTCAGAGTTGTGAGTCTGTAGGCCAGTTGCTAGCTGTCTTCAGGCTTCAGGATCGTTTTGCAGAGTGAAAATGCTTGTGCTACTGCAGTGGGATGAATGGGGGTCTCCTAAAAGATAACTCCACATCCTAATCTCTGGAACCTGTGAATGTTAACTTATTTGGAAAACAGATCCTTGTGGACGTAATTCAATTAAGGATCGTAAGACAGGATGGTTCTGGATTGGGCCCTAAATCCAATGACAAGTGCTTTTAAGGAACAGAAGAGGGAAAAGTGAAGTGAAGAACAAGGCAGAAGGATAAGGCGGCCACAAGCCAAGGAGACCTGGGAGTGCTGGCAGCCCCAGAAGCTGCAAGAGGCGAGGAGGATTCTCTCCTAGTGCCTCCAGGCTGGCTGAAACCTTGACTTCAGACATCTGGGCTCCGGAACTGTGAGAGAATACATTTCCATTCGTTTAAGCCACCCAGTTTGTGACCATTTTTCACGCAGCCTCAGGAAACTAGTACAAGTGCCTGCATCTGAAATTTGTTGTGAGGATGCAAATTCATTGGTCCCACGTCTGACATGGAGTAAGTGCTCAGTTTAGCTGAGCCGTCATTGATCTTTCAACGATGGCCTTCTGTAGTGAGGTCTGCTGTTTTTGTGCCTGGCATTCACGCTTCTAACTTGTTAACATCACCCTGACCTTCCTTGAGGGAACTTCTGATTTTTAATCTTGAATGAATGATACATGGGCACAAAATGATTGATACCAATTCATCTAGGTGTCCTAAAGGGACCGTTCCTTTTCTCCTGACATCAGGTCTTGACATGCCCCATTTCTTGGCCTTTTATTCCAGTCGGTGGGCTGCATGGTAGCCTTTTTTCCTCTTAAGTTATACCTGTGTGCAGTATATAGGTAATCTCTGGAAAGTACTTAAACAGTTATCAGCACATGCTAACAGCTAAATAAAATAAGATCTATTAGTATTACTTCCAATCTTGCTCTCCAATTTTGAGTCTCGTTTTTTAATTTCTTGTTGGATATTTCGACTTGGTTGTTTTGAGATGATTTCACTCTCAGTATGTGTAAAATAAAACTGTTTATCTTCCTCAAAAGCTCTATTTTTAGATTCCCCTTTCTCTGATAATTACATTATTTCCTTATTCAAGCTTCATTTGACTCATCTTTAACTTACTTCTTTTGTTTGTTTGTTTGTTTGCAGTGTTTATTTGAGTACACTACTTCTCTTGTTATTAAGCCTTCCTTATATATTTCCTTGGCTTTCTCAGCATTAATACCTGTTGATGCCCATATGCTGCATATCTTTTTTTTTTAATTGTTTTTTTAATTGAGGTATAGTTTTTTTTGTTGTTTTGTTTCCTTTTTTCTTTTTTTTTTTCTGGCAGAGCCATGTGGCTTGCAGGATCTTAGTTCCCCGACCAGGGATTGAACCTGGGTTCTGGCAGTGAAAGCCCAGAGTCCTAACCACTGGACCACCAGGGAATTCCCCTAAATTGAGGTATAGTAGACTTACGATATTATATTGATTTCAGGTGATCTTTAACTTATTTCTATCTATCATGACTAATAACCTACTAAAGCCGTGTAATATTATTCAGAACTCCTCAACGGTTTTTCTTTTTTTCCCAGTACTCAGCCTAGTTCCGACTCACAATTGTTCATACTGAGATTATTGACAAATATTAGCTGAATGTAAGATTTTTCTCCACCTATTTAGAATTCTGACTCCTGAAGATAAGTCTTTCTTAAATACAGTTTTTATTCACAATATTTTTCCACTAAAAATTATAATTCCACTTATCTAACAATAGAAAAATACCAAAATCCACAAAACCACATGTAAAATAATTTGTCAAAATTATGGTACAAATTAGAAATAGTTTAAATTTTATGCAAGTCTTCTTCAAACTCCTTCTCCAGTGTTTTATTTAAGCTTTAATACTTGCCAAATTCAAAGAAACTAGTATTAAATGATAAATACTAGAAAACTTTTCATGTTCAATTTCTGTTTTTTAATATGTAATCTTTTTAAAAGATTAGCATATCAAAAATTACTATATTATCACCTATAATTGTCACAGAATAATATTGGTTTTGGGGGGTCACAATACATCTATGCAATTCACCACAATATAACATTTGGGATGAGATAGAAAACCCAGGAATTTTTATTCTAAAATGAACTTATTGGAAAAGAAATTCTCTCAGAAATAATAAAGATCACTTTTAACTGGACAAAGTTCAATTTCCATATTTTAACTTCTATGCTGTTGTCTTTCCTCTTTTTTTCTTTCAGTGTTAGGATGATACTAGAGACTCCATATTGATGAGTCATGATTCTTGGTTCAGATCTTTTTTATTTTCTGTGACAGCCAAGTCCTGAGGGATACAGGGTAACTGACAAAAAAAAAAAAAAAAAAAAAAAAAAGAAGGGATGCTGGACGGTACAGCATCCCTGCCAGGCAGAGTGTGGTTGAGACCAGAGGCCCCAGCAGGAAAGCAGGGTCTCCAAAGCAGGATGAAGCAATTCTCAGCGGATCTTAGTCTGGACTGCAGAGACCATTTGGCCAGCCATTTCCTCTTTTAGACTTCAAAAACCCCAAGATTGATTAAATCCATTAACATATAGCTATTATCAGCTGTAACATAGGACTATGGATGGACGTTTTGCAGCAGGAGTGCAAGTCTGAGAATATAGACAATTTTATCACCACCTGGGGTACTTGGTGTGTTGGAAACCTGGGAGTGAAAGCATCCAGAGGAAGGAGGACTCGAAAAAGAGGGGAAGGAGGAGGAATTCCCCGGCGGTCCAGTGGTTAGGACTCTGCGCTTTCACTGCTGAGGGCATGGGTTCAATCCCTGGTCGGGGAACTAAGATCCTGCAAGATGCACAAAAAAAAAAAAAAAAGAAAAGAAAAGAAAAGAAAAAGAAAATGAGAAAGAAGGGAAGGAACAACAGCCCATGGGAGGAATTGGGGCAGCCCTGAGTAGCTGATTATAGGTAACTTTCCAGGTAAAAAAAGGAAGAGCTCTGCCTTGTATAGGGTGAGTGAGGGAGGTGATCATCCTTGGGGTGCTGTGCTGTCAGGGGTTCTTGGGTATAAGGGGAACAGGACATCATAGAGTCCCTTGTCAAAGTGACACTGCTTTTAACCTTTATGGTGAAGAAGGATGCATTTCCCCATAGCTTGTTATCCTAAAAGGGATTCAGAAGCAGCTGTGCCCTCTTCAGGCTCTGGGATGAAAGGGTAGAAAATACTGGAACAAGTCCTATCCACCCACCTGAACGCAGGGAGCTCCCGGGGCTGTGACAGGGGAAGAAAGCACAGGAAGAAGAAGCTTTGTGCAATGAGGGAGGAAAATGGTATAGAATCTGGCTGGAGTGGGAAAACAGAGAGAAGCAGACACAATAGCGGAGGGTAAAGAAGAGGTTGTTCCCCGAGAGCAGCGAGGAGAAGAGGGATGGAGAGCCCTTCAGGAGATGGAGCTTTTTGTCTGAGGCCAGGACGCAAGCACAGAGGAGGCATCATCGTTGTAGGACTGAATTGAGGAGAGCAAAGCAAGTGGGAATAATAGGTCTGTAGGTGGGACCCAGGCATGGGCAGAGAGGGAGGGAGTGGGTGCACCTCCCCTCAACCTGGGGAGAGCTTCATGCCTAAGAAGTAGAAAGGAAATGAGCCTTCAGAGAATTGGACCCAACATTTTATCAATATGGAGCTAGGACAGCATAAAGTAGAAATATAATCTAATACTTCAGAAGATGGCAACCAGTGATACAGCCTCTGAAATTCTGGAAGCAGAAAAACATGGTCTTAATGTAATACCAATCCAAAGGCTGGATACGAGGAGTAAGATTTATTTTAAACTGAGGTCTTGATTTAGGATTTCTAAGTGGCCAAAAAATAGGAGGTCCCTTCTGGGCAGGATAACCGGCTGAAGAAGGATTTTTCAGGATGTGCATGCAGAAGACGTTTAAGGGCTGGCAGAGCGGACATCCTGGTGTCCAACACTGAATCCTCCCAACTGTGGAGAGCAGGAGGGAAGCGCTTCTAGTTGTTCCAGTTTTCTAAAGGAGAAAAGTGAAATTGCAAGGTCATGCAGCGCACGGAGCCGTTTTGGTGACGTTTTGCAGAATTACACACATTCAGGCTTGCATCCCAGTTCCTGGCTCTGTGACTTTGAACAAATTGCTCAACCTCTCTGAGGTTTAGTTTTGTCACCTCTAAAATGGGGAGACTGGCACTTTTGAGCTATGTTTGTGACAAAGACTGAAAATACTTATGTGTAGGAAGAACCCGGTTCTGTGGCTGCAAATGCTCAGTGCTGCGTGGGAGGGTGACATTTTTGTTGCTGTTGCTTTATGTGTTGTTGAGAATGTGAGGTCAGTCCAGGACCGGAAACTGACTCCACTCCAGAGGGCTTCCTTCCACAGCGGACAGCTAAATATGAGAGTGGGACTGAAAATGCATTTGTGGGTGTGATCTAGATGAGCGAACATAGGACTCTGGGATGTGGGACGTGTTTGGAAAAGTGTGGGAAGGTTTTTCAGCTGGACACGGGAGACAGTGATAGAAAGAATCCAGAAGTAGTCAAACGTGATCCGTGGATTTAAATATTTCCAAGGGTATGAAGCAGGGTTGGTCACTACTTATTTACACACAATCTGGTACTGTACTTGTTCCAAATCGTTCAGCCTAGTTCATGTTTGTGTTTATTAAAACAAGCCAAAGGTTTTGTGTGTGTGTGTGTGTGTCTGTGTTGTGTGTGTCTCTGTGTGTGTGTCTGTATGTGTTGTGTGTCTCTGTGTGTCTGTGTGCCTCTGTGTGTGTTGGTGGGGACCTAATCGTTATAAATAGGCAATGCAGTTTTGCCCAAATTGTCAACATTTTAAGAATAAAGCAAAACCCAACCACTATTTAAGATGTGAGCAGTTATGACAGGGTAGATGTAGATTTTTAACCTCTAAGCACCTCCGCATGTCAGGAAGTTAATAATATTAATTTTGTTTTAACACTCGGAGTATTTGGAACCTCCAGCATTTTTCTAGTTCATCTCAACCTTCTTCTGGACAAGCTTCACATTTTCAAAATGCGCCTTTTAATCCTGAATCTAAACATCCCTAATTCATCTTTTTAGTTATGTTTGTAGGAAGACCTAAAAGACAAGACAACCTCTGACATCCCTGTATCCCAGATCATAGAAATCACAGTTGAACACTCAGAGCCAAACTTGTGATGCATCATGGGACTTCCCTTGTGGCCCAGTGGTAAAGAATTCACCTTGCAATTCAGGGGATGTGGGTTTGACCCTTGGTCGGGGAACTAAGATCCCACATACGGTGGGGCAAATAAGCCCGTGTGCCTCAACTAGAGAAGAGAAAATCCGCATGCCACAACAAGAGAGAAGCCCTCTCGCCCCAATGAAAAGCCCACACATTGCAACAAAAGATCCCACATGCCTCAGAGAAGATCCTGTGTGCGGCAACTAAGACCCGACTCAGCAAACAAAATTAAATAATAAATATTAAAAAGAAAACAAACTTGTGATGCATCAGATGTACACAGCACCACCCATGTTATTAGTTTCATTGTAATTTACCAGAGACTTTAACGGAATGTTTAGGTTAAACCATTGCACAAAAATGAAACCATACTTCAGGACATTTTGAATAAAATATTATTTTATTTTATTTTTTTAACATCTTTATTGGAGTGCAATTACTTTACAATGGTTAGTTTCTGCTGTATCACAAAGTGAATCAGCTATATGTATACATATATCCCCATATCCCCTCCCTCTTGCGTCTCCCTCCCACCATCCCTATCCCACCCCTCTAGGTGGACACAAAGCACCGAGCTGATCTCCCTGTGCTATGCGGCTGCTTCCCACTAGCTATCTATTTTACATTTAATAATGTATATATGTCCATGCCACTCTCTCACTTCGTCCCAATTTACTCTTCCCCCTTTCCGGGTTCTCAAGTCCATTCTCTATTAAAACATTATTTTAGAGTGAAATGTTCAGATTAAAGGAAAACTTGGCATGATGGGGTCCTGAAGAAATACTGACCATGAGTTTTACAAGGCCAGGCTATGACCGATTCTTCTTACCAAAGAGAAAAGGGGGCTGTTGAACGGGTAGAGATGGTAACAATAGTGGCAGAGTCTTTCTCCCCTAAAATTAATGTTTCAAAAGCTTGAAACCCTGGCAGACACCTATGGAAGATGAGCAAATCCTTGTTAAAAGGGGAAGACATCAAGAATAATCCAGAGATGAGAAGTCTTCGTAAGACACCAGAGAAGATTGGGGTGTGGGGAGGGAGTGGGAAATACTATGCTGTAAAATAGGAAGCTAGAGAACATTCTAGAAAGGAGGGAGGTTGGGACATCGCTGGTGGTCTGGTGGTTAAGACTCCACACTTCCAATGCAGGAAGCATGGGTTCGATCCCTGGTCGGGGAACTAATATCCCACATGCCACGTGGCAAAAAAAAAAAAAAAAAAAAAAAGAGAGAGAGAGAGGAGGGAAGTCTAATGATTAAAGAGCAAAATAGACACGAATAGCTGCTGAAGGGATTATAGGACGCAGTCCATGTGTAAGTTGGATCAGAGATAGCAAAATGCAATAAATGCTTGTAGGATAGAGTTAAGGTCACATATGGAGTTACAGAGTTCAAGCCGGGATTCAGACACAGCCTCCAGGCACCTGGGAGTATTTGTGGTGGTCAGTTTATGGGATTAAAACTGATAGACTAAGAAAGAGAAATTGTGGATAATGGAAAAGTTCTCTAGAGCCTTGCTCAAGAGAAAGAAAAAGGGGCTCAGACAGGAAAGAACTTGGCTTAATGCCTCATCGAAGCATCGAGAAGCAAACGAATGGACAGAAGTTCAGGACGGGGCTATGATGGAGACGGGCTGTTTGCTGGTCCCAAGTTCTCACTTTCAATTCTACACACTTTCGAGCACCAACGGGAGCAGCTTTTTGGGGTTGAATTTTTCATGGAAGATAAACGGGGAAAGGTGAAGTTGATTGGCAGAAGTAATAGATCATGATATCTCTAAAAGGCAGGGTAGAGAACATAAAAATTGAATGTTCGAATGTCAATGAAATGACAAACTATTCTGTTGGATCTTGCTTATAAAAAAACAAGGAAGCGCTAACATGATAAAGAGGCCTACGCTTGTTGGACGTACCTTCCCTGCTCATAGCAGCAAATCCCTCCTTAATCTTGGAGGGCTGCTCCAACCTTCTCTGAGATGCCTTTCTTTCCCTGCTGGGGCCTCTCCCCACTGCACCGCCGCAGCATTGTGCCCACGATGCTGAAAACTCAGCCTCTGCGCCCTGGTGCCGCATCAAATCTCAGAGACAGAGTTTTGGGTGAAGTAGAAAAGAGTAGCTTTATTGCTTTGCCAGGCAAAGGGGGACACAGCGGACTCGTGCATCTCAAAACTGTGTGTCCGGACCCGGGAGGATTTGGTGAGGAGTTTTATAACAATGGTTCAAGGGTGGGGTTGCTGATAAGATTGGGGTGTGTGCATACAACGCTGAAGTTATATGACTTCACTCTTCTACTCACATCTGGCAATGACTCAGCAGTTAATTCAACGTACAGAGCTGGGTTTCCTACGATAGACTGTAGGGCCCTACGTGATGTGCCCCCTTCTTGAACACTTCTCCTGCTGATCTCTCACTTGCTAACTGTGCTCCTACTCTTCTGCCCTCTTACTGTTCCTCAGAGGGACCAGGCATGCTCCAGGCTCAGGGTCTTTGCTTAAGTTTTTTCTTCTTCCTGAAAGCCCTTTATTATGTACCAGTCAGCTCAGGAGAACGCCAAAAATCAGTGGCATATAAAAACAAAGATTGATACTTTCTAAAATGTTCGATGCCCAGTGCTTACTCAGAGTTGTGTTATTCTCAGATCCAGTTGGAAAGATCACCTCTTATCTGAACATTACTGATATTGTGACAAAGGAAAAGGAAATACGGGAAGAACATTCAAGAACATGGCTCCCAAGCCTTCTTCTTAGAAATGGGGACATAATTGCACTCACATTTCTTTAGTTAAAGAGAGTCATGGCCACTCCTGATGTCAATTGGTCAGTGATTTATAATCTCAAAAAGAGAGGCAAGATGTATTCGGACAAGGATGCAATCTATCTATCACTCTCCACATATCACCTTGACCGATTCCCTCATCTTCCTCAGGTTTTTGCTTAAATCTTATCTTCACAATTAGGCTCATCATTTTAATAATACAATCTGCTCTATCTTATTCTACTTGTTTATAGTATTTACACCTTCTAGTTAAACCCATTCCAGCCGCTTCTCAAAAGTATCAACAAGGAAAGTATCCTGATAATCTCTAGGTCCATCCATGTTGAAAGAATGGCATTATTTCATTCTTTTTTATGGCTGAGTAATATTCCATTATATATATATACATTATATATATATATACACACCACATCTTCTTTATCCATTCATCTGTCAATGGACATTTGGTTGTTTTCTTGTCTTGGCTATTGTGAATAGTGTTGCTATGAACATAGGAGTGCATGTATATTTTCAAATTATGGGTTCCTCAGGAGATATGCACAGGAGTGGAATTGTAGGATCATATGGTAGATCTATTTTTAGTTTTTTAAGGAACCTCCATACTGTTTTCCATAGTGGCTGTATCAATTTACATTCCCACCAACAGGGCAGGAGGGTTCCCTTTTCTCCACACCCTGTGAAGTAAGACAGACAGAGAAAGACAAATATCATATGATATTGCTTATATGTGGAATATAAAAAAAAAAGGCACAAATGAACCTATTTCCAAAACAGAAAGAGACTCACAGACATAGAAAACAAACTTATGGTTACTAAAGCGGAAAGGGGAGGAAGAGGGATAAATTAGGAGTTTGGAATTAACATGCACACAGTACTATATGTAAAACAGATAATCAACATGAACCTACTGTATAGCACAGGGAACTATACTTGATATTTTGTAATAAGCTATAAAGGAAAAGACTCTGAAAAGAATATGTATATATATATTTATATATAACTGAATCACTGTGCTGTACACCTGAAACTAACATGGTATTGTAAATCAACTATACTTCAATTTAAAAAAAAATTGCTTTAAAAAAAAAAAGAAAAAGAAAAGTATCCTGGCTCTCAGACTGAACTCAGTAAATGAATGACCTCTAAGATAAGGTGAAGGACACTCTTCCCTGTGCCACAGATGCCTTAGGAACTCTCCTGGGAGCAGCTTCCTCTTTCCTGCACCCTAGGCTTGCTGCAGGTGGAGCTCCGTGTCTGAAGCTGTCTGCATCATGGGCACTGGGTTATGAAATCAATAGATGTGCATTTAAATTCTTGCTCTGCAAATCGAACAGTTATATAACCTTGTGCGCAATGTTTAATCTTTTGGAGCCTCAATTTTTTCATCTGTAAAATAGAGAGACTAATAACTTCCTGAATAAAAGATGGCGTTTCTTCAGCAAAAATAGGAGATGAGGAACAAACACGTAAAGCTGTCAAGGGGAATACAAATTCAGTAAAAGTATAAAAAAGTGAAATGAATGATGAAAAATGAAATATTATTAAAGTTATGCTTGGTTATTAAAGTTATCGATTACATTATTACAGCCATAAAAATGAGAAGAAATAGAAGCATGATGCTATTAAATAAATCAGTAGAGACATTTAGTGAGACTGTTCAAATTAGGGAGGAATAAGATGCAAAAGGAAATTAGGAAATTAACATAAGGGAAGAATATATTATTTTTGTAACAGAGATTTAAGAACAATATCGGATGAATACAGTAAAAAAAAGAAGAAGAAATAAAAAGAATACAAGATGAACCAAAAACAGAGACTTTCTTTTATCATAAGAAAATAAAATGAGTGTTCTTTTTTTAAAAAACAAATTTCCCTGCACATTTCTTTGTAGCTGGCTTCTGCTATTGTTCCGTATTGTGTACTGACGGGGACATGTTGGTGGTCCAACAGGGCACACGTGTGGCAGGGATGCTGAGCGTGCCTAATATACAACTGCTTTATAGTATAATGGGATTCATCTCTAAGAAAAGAGAGAATCCCAACAATCCAAGGTCAAGTTTTGCATTCCATTTCCTACGTAATCAGACGTTGGAAATAGAATACTCTGCTCAGAAGAAAAGAATGTTTTGAAAAGAAAAGGGCACTTGGCGACCCAAGAAAAGGACATGGCAAAGAAGATGGCAGAGTGGAGGATAAAAGTCAACAACTTGAAAAACAAGACCTGGATCGCTACAGAGGATGATCAAGGAACTTGATACTGTAAAAATAAAATGTATGTAAGATTTGAGGATAAGGACATTTAGAAGAGATTTGAAAGGTTTGCAGAAATAGAACTCAGAGAAAGCAGAAATGTCATGTGGGATGTCCTACATAAACTGCTGGTTAAAACCAGCAGAGCCCTGAGGTAGGAGGGGGGCTGCCCCCCTTCTCCCCCAACAGAAGGTGAGATCCAAGGGAGTCATCTCTCCTTGGAGCTTCTACTGTGAACCAGGTTCTGGAAGAGGATCTTTATTCCCTTTTCACTTTAATGTTGACAGCAAATTTGTGAGTTGGGCATCATGCGTTCTTCAGATGAGCGCACTGAGTCTTGGAGAACTTGCAGAGGGCTAATCTGGTGGGACAGAGCTGGGTTTCAACTAAGAAGTGTCCAACTTAGTGTCTACTTTGCTGCCTGGTTCTCGGCCACGACCTGTCAGAGACCACAGCAAAGGCGGCTGGAGCCACTGGGAACGGAAAGAAAAACTATTGGCAAATATATCACAAGGAAAGATATAAAGGATCTGTGAAGGGGGAGAAAATGAGAAAGACTGAGAATATTAACAATAAAGAAATGGCGAAAAAAAAATACACATACATCCTCACATACAAATGAATAACAGACCAAAGAATAAAAACTTACTGTGGAAGAAGAAGAGAAATCAAAAAGTAGGCAAGTCCTGTAAAAATTTTATTGGTTTTGTTTGGTGAGGAAAGAAACACATATTAATATATTTTATAATAAATCTTGGCAGGACATTTTTTTTAATAATAGAAAGAGTTCAAGCCCTAAAAATTCAACATGGGCTAGGTATTTTATAATTAATAATTCAGTACATTATTAATAAAGAATATACAACCAAGCATCATCTCAATTTCTTCCTTATACAATTTTCCCTTCTCAATGTCCCACATTTAACACACTCACACCAGGATTGAATCACATGTACTTTTTTTCTCTCTCTAAATCTACCAAAAGTATCATCCTTCACAAAAGTATCTTAGGTTGTTGTTGTTGTTTTTTTTTATTGTGGTAAAAATACACATAACATGAAATCTATCCTCAGCAAAAATTTAAGTGTATAGTATTGTTACCTACATGCACATTGGTGTACAACAAAGCTCTAGAACATTTTCAGCTTAATGACTGGCAATCTACCCATTAAACAATAACACCCATTTACCTCCACCCCAGCTGCTGGCAGCCATGATTCTACTTTCTGCTTTCGAGTTTGACTACTTCAGATGCCTCATATAAGCAAAATCACACAGTGTCTGTCCTTCTGTGACTGGCTTATTTCATTTAGCATAGTTTTCTCAAGGTTCATCCATGTTGCAGCATATGACTGGATTTTCTTCTTTTTTAAGACTGAATAATATTTCATTGTATGTATATATCACACTTTCTTTATCCATTTATCTATCTTTGGACATTTGGTTGTTTCTATGTCTTGGATATTGTGAATAATCCTGCAATGAACATGGGAGTGCAGATATCTCTTTGAGATACCGTTGAATACCTTAAGATAAATACCCAGAAGTGGTGTTGTGGGATCATGTGGTAGTTCATATTTTATTTTTTTGAGGAACCTCTATACTGTTTTTCATATCAACTGCACCGTTTTACATTCCTACTAACAATGTATAAAGCTTCCAATTTCTCCACATCCTTGCCGACACCGTTTTTTTTTTTTTTTTTTTTTTTTTTTTTTATTAATGGTCATCCTAGTAAGTGTGAGATAAAAACTCATTGTGGATTTGATTTTTATTTCCCTAATGATTGGTGATGTTGAACATCTTTTTCATATATTTGTTGGCCATTTGTATATCTTCCTGGGAGAAATATCTATTCAATTTTTTTGCCCATTTTTGAATTGGTTTGTTTGTGTTTCTGTTGTTGAGTTTTAGAAATTTTCTATATATTTTGGATATTAATCCTTATCACATATGTGATTTACAAATATTTTCTCCCATTCTGTGGATTGACTTTTTACTTCTTTGATAGTGTCTTTTGATACACTAATTTTTCTAATTTTCATGAAGACCAATTAGTCTAATTTTTCTTTTGTTAATAGAGAAAGCCCATGTATTACAGAGTCCGTATATTCTATTGATCTAAAATGATACAGAATCCAAATATTCCATTGGTCTATATGTCTGTCTTTATGCCAGTACCACACTGTTTTGATAACTGTAATTTGGTAGTTAGTTTTGAGAGCAGAAATTGGGAGTCCTCCAATTTTATTCTTTTTCAGCATTGTTTTGGCTATTTGAGGTCCCTTGAGATCTCATATACATTTTAATATGGGTTTTTCTATTTCTGCAAAAAACATCATTGAGATTTTGATAAGAATTGAATTAAATTTGTAGATCTTTGGGTAGAATTGACATCTTAACAATATTAAGTCTTCCAATTCTTGCACATGAGATGTCTTTCCACTTATTTATATCTTTAATTTTTTTCATAAATGTTTGTTTCCATTGCACAAGCCTCTTTCACCTCATTGGTTAAGGCAATTCCTAAGTATTTTATTCTTTTTGATGCTATTGTAAATGAGACTGTTTCCTTAACTTCTTTTTTGGACTGTTCATTTTTAGTGTATAGAAAGACTATTTTTGTATGTTGATTTCATGTCTTGCATCTTTATTGAATTTGCTTATTAGTTCCAAGTTTTTTTCCTGTGGGGTCTTTAGGGTTTGCTTACATATGAGATCATCTACAAACAGAGATAATTTTACTTCTTTCTTTCAGATTTGGATGATTTATATTCATTTTTCTTGCCTAATTTCTCTATCTAGGACTTCCAGTACTATGTTGAATAGAAGTGGTAAGGGTGGACATCTTTGCCTTGTTCCTGATCATAGAGAAAAGGCTTTCAGTTTTTCAACATTAAGTATGATTTAGCTGTGGACTTGTTACATATGGCCTTTATTAAACTGAGGTAATTTCCTTCTATTCCTAGTTTATTGAGTGTTTTTATCATAAAAGGAAACTGAATTTAGTCGAATGATTTTTCTGTACAGTATCTGTTGAGATGATTATATGATTTCTGTTCTTCATTTTGTTAATGTGGTGTGACACATTTATTGATTTGCATATGTTGAACAATCTTTGCATTCCAGAGATAAATCCCACTTGATTATGTTGTATGATCCTTTTTCGTGTGCTATTGAATTCAGTTTGAAACTATTTTGTTGAGAATTTTTGCATCTATATTCATCAGGGATATTAGCCTATATTTTTCTTGCAGTATCCTTGTCTGACTTCGATATCAGGGTGATGCTGCCTTCATAAAATGAGTTTGGGAATGTTCCCTTCCTCTTTAATTTTTTGGAAGAGTTTGAGAAGGATTGGCATTAATTCTTCTTTAAATATTTGGTGGAATTCATGTGTGAAGCCATCTGGTCCTGGGCTTTTTGCTGTTGTTGGCAGGATTTTGATTACTGATTCAATCTCCTTATTAGCTATAGGCTAATTCAGATTTTCTGTTTCTTCATGATTCAGTTGTAGTAGGTTGTATGTTTCTAGGAATTTATCCATTTCTTCTATGTTGTCCAATTTGTTGGTATATAATTGTTTATAGTAATCTCTTATGATCCTTTGTATTTCTGTGGTATCAGTTGTAATGATTCCTCTTTCATTTATAATTTTATGTATTTGAGTCCTTTCTCTTTTTGTCTTGGTAAGTCTAGCTAAAGATTTGTCAATTTATTTGTCTTTTCAAAAAACCAGCTTTTAGTTCAATATCAAAAAAACAAACAACCCAATCCAAAAATGGGCAGAAGACCTAAATAGACATTTCTCCAAAGAAGATATACAGATTGCCAACAAACACATGAAAGGATGCTCAACATCACTAATCATTAGAGAAATGTAAATCAAAACTACAATGAGGTATCACCTCACACCAGCCAGAATGGCCATCATCAAAAAATCTACAAACAATAAATGCTGGAGAGGGTGTGGAGAAAAGGGAACCCTCTTGCACTGTTGGTGGGAATGTAAATTGATACAGCTACTATGGAGAACAGTAAGGAGGTTCCTTAAAAAACCAAAAATAGAACTACTATACGACCCAGCAATCCCACTACTGGGCATATACCCAGAGAAAACCATAATTCAAAAAGAGTCATGTACCACAATGTTCATTGCAGCTCTATTTACAATAGCCAGGACATGGAAGCAACCTAAGTGTCTATCGACAGATGAATGGATAAAGAAGATGTGGCACATATATACAATGGAATATTACTCAGCCTTTAAAAGACATGAAATTGAGTTATTTGTAGTGAGGTGGATGGACCTAGAGTCTGTCATACAGAGTGAAGTAAGTCAGAAAGAGAAAAACAAATACTGTATGCTAACACAAATATATGGAATCTAAAAAAAAAAAAAAAAGTTCTGCAGAACCTAGGGGCAGGACAGGAATAAAGATGCAGATGTAGAGAATGGACTTGAGGACATGGGGAAGGGGAAGTGTAAGCTGGGATGAAGTGAGAGAGTGGCATGGACATATATACACTACCAAATATAAAATAGATAGCTAGTGGGAAGCAGCCACATAGCACAGGGTGATCAGCTTGGTGCTTTGTGACCACCTAGAGGGGTGGGATAGGGATGGTGGGACGGAGACGTAGAGGGAGGAGATATAGGGATATATATATATATGTATAGCTGATTCACTTTGCTATAAAGCAGAAACTAACACACCATTGTAAAGCAATTATACTCCAATAAAAATGTTAAAAAAGTAAACAAAATATAAAAAAATAATAAAGTTTGAAATAAAAATAAAGCAGATATAATTTTTAAAAACCCAGCTTTTAGTTTTGTTGGTCTTTTCTATTGTTTTTTATTCTCTATTTCATTTATTCCTGCTTTGACCTTTGTTATTTCCTTCCTTCTGCTAATTTTGGGCTTAGTTTGTTCTTTTTATAGTTCCTTGAGATGTAAAGTTAGGTTGTTTATTTGAAATCTTTCTCTTTTTTAAAAAATGTAAGCATTTATTTCTGTAAACTTCCCTCTTAGGACTTCTTTTGCTACATCTTATAAGTTTTGGTATGTTGTGTTTCTATTTTCACTTATTTCAAGGTATTTTTAAATTTCCCTTTTGATTTCTTCTTTGAACCATTGGATGTTCAGGAGTATGTTGTTTAATTTCCACATATTTGTGAATTTTCCAGATTTTCTTCTGCTCTTGATTTCTAGTTTCATTCTGTCGTGGTCAGAAAAGATACTTGGTGTGATTTCAGTCTTACATATTTTAGGGCTTGTTTCGTGACCTAACATGTGATCTATCCTAGAGAATGTTTTATGTGCACTTGAGAAGAACGTGCATTCTACTGCTATTGGGTGGAATGTTTTGTATATGTTAGGTCCATTTGATCTATAGCGTTGCTCAAGTTCTCTGTTTCCTTACTGATATTCTTTTTGGATGTTCTATGCATTATTTAAAATGGGGTATTGAGATTTCCTGTTAATTTTTTTTGCTGTCCATTTCTCCCTTCAATTCTGTTAATGTTTGCTTCATATATTTGGGTGCTTTGATCATGGGTGCATATGTATTTATATTTGTTACATCCTCCTGATGAATTTACTCTTTTATCATTATATAATGTTTTTCTTTGTTTCTTGTGATCTTTTTTGACCTAAAGTCTATTTTGTCTGACATAAGTATGGCCACTTCTGCTCTCTTTTGGTTACTATTTGCATGGAATATCTTTTTTCCATACTTTTATTCTCAGCCTGTGTGTGTCCTTTTGTCTAAAGTGAATCTCTTGCAGACAGTGCAGCATCGGAATCACCAAGTGTGCCTGTTAAACAAGCAGATTCTTGGATTTCATCCCACACCTACTGAATTAAACTCTCTATGATGGTATTGCCATATTAACATTTTTAAGAAGATAAATTTAAAACCCAGTATTCCCATTTCTTCCTGAAATTTAAGATTAGCTGTGTCTATCAGAAGGAGTTTTGTGGATTATCTGGGAAATTGTGTACTGTAACTAATTTAAGATTGGACTTTGTTATTTAAACTTTCCCATTGCCTTATTAGAGGTTGGATCCTGGTAGCTGAATGATTCTTTGTTTGCCAAGCAAAGTGACGGATGTGGGAATATCCATTTTGGAGATAGAAGCTGATGCTGGATTTAGTTATTCTTTTTTCCCCCAGGGATTATATAAGGGAGTGTGCAGGGAAAGAGAGAAAGGAAGACAATGTAAGAAAGAAAACTTCAGGAGGAAAGAGACTAGGTGGCTGGTTTCCATGTTTTTGAGGTTGGCAAAGCATGACTGTTTGAAAGAATGGCTGGAGAGACCTTGGGGGAGAGGCAGGAGCAAAAGAAAATTTTCAAGTGAAATGCTGCATGCTAGGGCATGAACAATCCCTTTGACCCCATCAATGTTCAGGAAAAGTATAAAACCCTTAATATGCTTGGAGAGATGAGCTCTCTTGAGAAAGCCTATGATGGCATGAGATTGACTCCAGGTCATCACGACTCAGAATAGAGTGTACTTGCCTGCATGAACAGCTGTACATCCTGCACAACGATGAATGTATAGTAGCTACTAGGATATTTCACACACCCACCAATCCTCCCAGATCTCCATGCTCTCTATATTGTTTTGTGTTGTTATTGGGAGGGAGGAGAAGGAGGCAATGGTGGGGGCTGGATGATATAAGGGGATTGAGATGGAGAGAGCTGGACAAAATCTGAGAGTCAAGATTATGGTGGGGCGAAGGGGTGTCAGTAGTGGCAGGTAGATGTAGAGACAATGTAGAATTCAACAGGATTTCAGCCATGTTATTTTGATTTAACCTTGGTTTCTGCATAGGATGACAACTGTGAGAATGAAAGAGGGAGCTCTCAGTAGTCTACCAGGAAAACAGGTATAAACTGAGTCTATCTGTCTGGCAGGAACTAGCCAGGATATGTGTTCAGTCTCCTTCTGCAGTACTGTTAACATCTGGGTCTCCCCTTTGTCCTCAGGACTGTTTCTTCTCAGTGTCCGCAGTCTTTTTTTCCCTTGAATTCCCCTTAAATTTCTTTTTTTTTTTTTTAGAACTCTATCATGTTTTCTTTTCATATCCATTGAGTTCTCAGGTCAGTTCTACCTCTTTATTGTCTCTCTGTCTATCCTCTTGTCTCTTTTCCTGCTATGGATAAGGACCTACTTATCACCCACTTGGATTCCAACAATAGCCTCCTAACAGATGCCTTGGTGTCCAGTCCGGTCCCCCTTTCTAATCCACTGGAGACACTCTGATCAATACATGTGCAGTTCTCATTACTTTACTTGACTGCTTACAGCTGCTCAGTGGCTCCTGATCCATTTCAGGTAAAGAACAAACTTCTTAGCATGGCCTCGAAGGCCCTTCATAAGTCACCCTTCTAGCCTCTCCAACAGCCATTTAAGCCTTCTCCCAAATGCAATTCTCTAGCTTTCTATATCTCCTTGCCTTTGCGGGTGCTCTTCTCTCTAGCTGTACCATTCTCCCACCCTCCCACATTTACCAGGCTACCTCCTAATCAACTTTGTGTTTGGTTTTTTTTTTTTTTTTTCCTAGCAGAAAAATAGATTCTAAGAAATTTTCTAAGTTCTAATTCTGTGAAATTCCTGTTCCAGTGTTCATGAGGATCTATTCTCATATCATAATAAGAACTATTGATTACTATGAACTTTACATTTATTAATTAATCACTAACCAATCCAGGGCCAAACACTGAGTTAGGCCTTAGGAGATGAAGATTAGTAAGACATAGCTTTTGACCTGGAGGAATCACAGTTAGAGGATGGGGAGAGACCAATAGACTATGTCCTACAACATGGGAAGTGTTATAATAGAGCTATAAAATCACCAAGGTGGTAATGGCCACCTTTCCTAGGGGAGTTGAGTAAGACTTCACAAATGAAAAAAACCTTTAACCCTAGTGAAATCGAGCTGGACCCTGTGGGGCTCCTGGGCATGGAAGCCTTTCTGTACCCCATTTTCTTGTTTGTAGGGAGCGGACCTCAGATTCCATGACCTTCCCTGAGTTGCAAAGGGCATATTCGAATAGTTGCTAATCAGGGAAGGGAGGGGATGCAAAGACAAGGGAGTAGCAGCCAAGAAACCACCTGAGGCTACATTAAAGGAACCAGAGAAGACCATTCAAGAAGATTACCTTAGACCAGATTAAAGGAATGCAGGCTCTGCATACACCCTAATCTTATCAGCAACCCCACCCTTGAATTATTGCTATAAAACTCCTCATCAAGTCCTCCCAGTTGGGATACATAGTTTTTCAGGGCAGGAGCCCACTGTGTCCCCCTTCACCTGGCAAAGCAATAAAGCTATTCTTTCCTACTTCACCCAAAACTCTGTCTCTGAGATTCTATTTGGCACGGGTGCACAGAGGCCAAGCTTTCGGCATCATTGCCTTGAAAAACCAGTAGAATTTGCCAGATAGAGAAAGAAAGAAAAGAAACTCTAGACAAAGAGAATGGCAAGTTATTATAATAACTGGCCTTAATATTTTTCATTTGCTAATATTGCTGCTAAGACTGTTGTTTTGACTTTCTCACCATTAGCAAGGCCTTAACTTGAATGAAAGAGAGAGGTATAGGTTACTATCGACTACCGATGCAATTACTCATTTCACAGCTGGGGTGGGGAGTGGTATCGTGTGGGTGTATATATATTGCCTGAGGGTTTCTCTTTCCCTTCTGTGTGATCACAGATGATTTGGAAACTTCTTTCATGAATGGTGGGCTATCCAATGTTCAATCAGCAAAATCACAGCTCTTTCAAACTTTGCTGACTCTGATAGGGTCACTGTGGGAAACTTCTTGCCTCTTGGGTAGACTGATATGGACATCACATTCGGTGCTGGTGGTTTTATTTGGGGTGTTTGGGCATATTTACACTTTTGCTTAGGAAAGCATCTTTCTAAACTGTGACTACAAACTGTGAATTCACTAGGAAACAGGTCTTTAGAATATTGGCAAGGTTCTCATATTCACTGTAAGCTCTATTGAAATATCTCTGGGGTTGGTCTGTGGAACACATACGTTCCAATTAATTGATTACACATTAATAAAAATGATAACAAGTTAACACTTGTAGATGCTTTTTCAGTGGAAGTGCTAGCAGGATAAAACAGACTCCATTAAACTTCTGTTCTGCTGGATTCTACTTCACCGAAGATAAACAGCTTACTCTAAAAATGAGATAATTTCATAATAGTCTATTTAAACTGGCTGCAGAAGTAAATTACAAGGGTTTTCTGCCATTCCCCACCTCACCACCCCATACCACAATCATTCTGTCCTTAAATCAGTTGATGTGGCTTAGTTCTTTTTCTACTATAATAATAATAATAATGATAATTATTATTATAAACTCATATATCTCACATCATGTGCCAGGTAACATTCTGAGCATTTTCTGGGTATCTAGTTATTTAATATTTACAAGAACTCTCTGTGGTAACACCATTACTATTTTGTTCGAGGAATGAGGGAGCTAAAACACAGAGAGGTTAGTAACATGCTCAAGGTCACAGAGTCAGTAACCGCTGGTGTTGGGATATGAGTCCACACAGTCTAGTTGCAGGGATGGTGCCCTTTAATACTGTGCTACACGATCTCTCTAGCCACGGTCATAGTCAATATGCTTCTCTTCACAGTGTCATAGCAGGAGTTTAATTGACTTGAGGACATAGGGAACCCCATGCCCTCCAAGTACCCCTTCTTACACTGGAAGTGAGCACTTGGGTCACTGGAGGTGGGAGAAGTAAGAACATGGACTTGTCAATTACCGGAATGGCCCTGGAGATATTTCCCATCTCCAATGTGTGATTTAATGGAATTCAGCAATGTTGGTTGAATTAATGAATGAGGGGATGAATGATTACTATTGCACAGGATGTAAGATCTCCATTATGTCATTGGCAAGAAGCTCCTTCAGGCACTCTGTGAAGTGAGTGAAGAAATTCCCTACACCAGTAACTCTCTGCAATGCCGGGATCCCACCGTCCTGGGAGGATGGAGATGGGAGAATGGGAAACAGGACAACCAGCTAGAAACAGCAGCAATTGCGTTCCCTCTTGCTGATAAAATAGAGCCATAACATTTTCCATGACCTCTAGATTCCTTCCTTTAGGGAATTCCCAGGCCGTCCAGTGGTTAGGACTTGGCACTTTCACTGCCATGGCTCGGGGTCAATCCCTGGTGGGGGAACTAAGATCCTACAAGCCACGTGGCGTGGCAAAAAAAAAAAGAATATATTCCTATGTTTATTTTTAGTGCTTTTCTTTCAGTGATCTTGTTTTCTTTAAGTCTAGGGCTACAATAACCATTTTGAGGAGAATGTTCCCAGTGCAACTTTTGAGCTGAAGGAAGCAGGACAAGAGAGCAGATCTCAGGTCTTTGTTGATGAATCTAGAGGTGGAACGAGACCATCTACCCACCCTCTGCCCACTCCTGAATCCCGCTATCACCAGCGAAAAGCACATGACTGACGTCATCTCATTCTAAAAGGATGGCAATGTACTATATCTCATTTTGACACTCAACACTGTTGGCAATCCTATTACACTTCCTTAGCATAGCCATCTTCATACTTTCTAAAATGATCATTTCCCCCCTTGTTTTGTCTTGCTAAGTCTCCTAAAATTTCTCATTCAGCTAATCATTTTCCTGCTATTTATTAAAACAAACAACAGCAGCAGCAGTAAATCAGACAGGAACTTTCTCATCTTCCTAGCACTAAATCTACCTACCCATTTGTATGTCAATCCCACTGCCATCTTCCTGTTCATACAAGAGTCCCTACTTTTATCTAAGGCCAACTCTTCTGCTTTAATCAGAATCCTATGCTTCTTGCCCTCTCAGGGATGTGGCTTCTGCAATAGTTTTCTTCTATTCTGCATCACAATCTTTTCCTCTTTCGTGGAATTTCAGTCAATGTATGAATATGCTCTAACGTGTCCTGTCCCAAACAAAGAACACATGTTTGATACACACTGAAACCAAGCAGGACACCGTGGGGCTCCTGGGCATGGAAGCCTTTCTGTGTCCCCTGTTTCTCGTTTGTAGGAAATAGGCTTCAGCCTCCATGACCTGCCCCAAATTCCAAAGGGCAGGTTCAAACAGTTGCTAATCAGGGAAGGGAGGGGATGCAGAGACAAGGTGTAGCAGCCAAAAAACAATAGTGCAGCCTTGGGGCAGGGTCCTGATTCCACCTCAAGGGATACGCATAACAATATCTTTGAACTCTTCTGCAGAACTAAAACCCCCAACAAATGGAAGATATTAACTACTTGATGAAGCATTCTTCATTCCAGAGAGAAGATCACAGTTTGATAACTTGAGAACCATGGAAGCTCATCAAGAGACCGCCTGAGGCCAGATTAAAGGAATGTAGGCCCTACACACACCCTGATCCTTACCAGCAACCCCAACCTTGAACCATTGTTATAAAACCCCTCACCAAATCCCCCCAGGTTGGGACACACAGTTTTTGAGGGCACAAGCCTGTGTGCCCCTTTTCCTGGCAAAGCAATAAAGCTATTCTTTCCTGCTTTACCCAAAACTCTGTCTCCGAGATTTGATTAGGCACCAGTGCATAGATGTGAGTTTTCCACATCAACATCTCCCTCAAGCTGCATTTCCATGTCCCTGGTGGTGTTTGCAGTTTTAGGGTTATCTGTAGCTGGTATCTCTCCCTTGCTCACCACGCATTCTCCCCTTAAACTGCTCCTCCTCATGCCTGAATCTAACAGTCTCACCTCTGTATTATGTCACTGGAACTCCCAGCAGCGTCCAAGACAGATGATTACCCTCTCCTTTTTAAAAGCAATACCGAATGGGTCTATCCGTTAGCTATTGTTTCCCAAAGCATCACACCAAAACTCAGTGGCTTAAAATAACAATTTACTGTTGCTCGTGAGTCTATGGGTCTTCTGGGCAGTTTATATGGTCTCTTCTTTTCTCACTCAAGTGTGATGGTCAAGTGCAGGTAATGTGGTTCTGCTGATCTAGGCTAGGTTCTTACATGCTGTGGGTTGGCTGGTTCTAGGACGGCCTCAGCTGCAAATTTCAACATTGGCAGCTTTGCATACTCTGACCAGCTCTATTCTAGCTCAGTCCCTCTGTAAGGTAATAAGGCTGATTTACTGGTGGCAATTTGTGATTTTGTGTGTGTCTGTGTGCTAATATAGAGGAAGAGAATCTGAAATATTTTTATCCCTCTACATTGCTGTAAATGGCATGGTTTTGTTTTTGGACACAATGGAAATGAGTAAGAACTTAATGGAGTCATTTTTCATGTTGCAAAGGAGCAAAACAAAAATAAAGGAGGATTCAAAGCATCCTTAGGTTATTCCATTTCTGTGTGAAGACCTGTGGGAACAGAAAAAGCATTTTAGGATAAGGACATGTGCAAAAAGGTTAACTTTTTTTGTGACTGAGAAAGGTATCAGAGATAGGCGAGTTATCTCTGAAATATGTAAAACCTTCTTCATATGTAAATAAAATAAACCCTGGTGGCTCTACCTTCTGTGAGAGTGTAAGAGTTCTTTGACAATGACTCATTCAGTTAGGCAAAGACATGAAACCATATTTGAATGTAAAACTATGTGAGTTACAGAGAATCTAGGAAGCTGGGTATCAGCACATACTACTGCCAATATAGCATGTAGGGTAGATATGGGGTCAAGGAAAAATTAGCAAATACTACAGAGGTAGATGAGATAATGCCAAGTAGTGGGTACTGCTCTTTGAAATTGGTTTGATTTGATTGGTGGAATTAAATGTTGAAGGCCTATAGGGATCGTTTAGTTCAACACCATTTTGTCTATTAAGCCATTAAAAAAGAAACTGAAGCCCAACAGGACATAGACAGGACATAGACAGGACATAGACATAGACAGGACATAGAGAGCTTGGGGCACAGCCAGGACCAGACTCACCCAATCTTCATCCTTGTCTTCTGGCTGTGGGCGCTACTTTACTTCTGAGAAAACTCTTGTACTGATTTTAGTGTGTTTCTGTCATGCTTAAGGCTTAAAAAATTATCCTATCTCCTCTGCAAGAATTTATTAACTTGGGTGCTCTGGACACTATATGAGCTTTTTACATCCAGGAAATTGACATCTTGATGGTTTTCATGAGGCAGGGTATTTAAGATATTTTTCATGAGATTAGATATTCAAGGCAAATTGCAAGGCTGTGGTTTTCAAAATGATCTCTTCACATGATGACTTTTCAAACGCGCTCTTTTACTCACTGTTTTACATGTCTTGATCTGTAGGATAGAGTAATTGAATTCTCCAAATCTGTGTTGAGCTGGAAATCCTCCATGGCTACCCTCATTTTATGGAGGTAACTTTACTTGATGCCTTCACCTCCTTCTCCAATCTTCTCCTCCCCCTGAAAAAATGAGGGGCAGTGTCCTAGGAAAGGTTGATACCTTTCTGGTCATTAATTGGGGAATCAGTTGTCTTTCCGGTAAATGGAGAAATCTTCCACATAAAACAAGTAAGCTAACCTGTTTGGTTTTCTTGGCCCCCAAAGTTGGGAAAACAAATGGAATTCAAATTTTCTTCTATTAACCTAATGTGAATGTATGATTGAATATTTCTGAGGTCTAAAACTATGGTAAAATTTTAACTTTGTCTGTTAAAAGGAAACAGTGATGCTAGTAATCTAAAACAATGATCAGTTAGAATCATTACAGTTTGTATTTGGAATTGATTATACAAATAATTTGGTAACAATGAAAATTTCCTAATTAAATTTTGTTTGCAGTGGAATTAAAATTTGTCTGCATATATTATTGGAAAATCAGAGTACCTAGCATTCTTAATGATATAAATGTAGAAACTTTTCAGAGAGGCAGCAGGGTTAGTACTGAAGCATGGGGACATTGGAGTCATATTTCCAGATTGAAGCCCCAAATTGTCAGTGTTTCTCAAGCAACTCTAGGCAAGTTTCCTAATCTCTGTTTCCCATTGTGTAAAACGGGGATGCTAATACTACCCACCACAATGGGATCAAGATAATTTATACATTGCACTTAAAGTACCTGGTACTTAACAAGAAATTAGCTGTGACTCTCTAGGCAACTGGGCTAATGGCACACTGTCTTAGCCCATTGGAGTTGGTGGGGAGGCTCCTGTAACAAAGTACCACAGACTGCGTGGCTTATAAATAACAGAAATTTATTTTTCATAGTCCTAGAGGCTGGAAGTCTGAGATGAAGGTGCCAATGTGGTCAGGTTCTGATGCGGGCCCTCTTCCAGGCCACGGGCAGAGGGCTTATTGGATCCTAACATGGCAGAAAGAGGGTGAGCGCCCTCTGGCCTCCTTCAATAGGGCACTAATGAATCCCATTCACAAGGGTGCCACCCTCATGACTTAATTATCTCCCAGAGGCCCTACCTCCAAATGCCATGACATTGGGGATTAGATTTCAGCCTATGGATTTTGGGGCAATACAAACATTCAGTTCATAATACATACTAACCTACTATTTCTCCTGGGAGGTTTTGTTGTTGTTATTTTGTTTTTTTTGTTTGTTTGGTTTTGGTTTTTTTAGTCTAAACATGTATGCTAGCAACTCATTTAACTGTCATTTAATTTTTTTTTAACATTTCTGCTAGAAAGAGAAGAATATTTGGTTTGTTGAGGTTAGGCGGAGAGGATGGTTATATAACCCATTACTCTTTAAGTATCTATGTATCTGTCTGTCTATCTATCTATCATCTCTCTTTCTATCTATGAAGTTCTTATTCTTCTTTGAACTAGTGATAACATCTTACTGGTTTCCTCATTGATTATTGAATTAAATAAAATCCTTAACATATATTCATTTTATATCTGTATCAGAGTCATGATTATATCTCCCTTAAAAATGATCTTTTAACAACTGCAACTAAGAACACATTTTCTATACTGGTAAAAAGGAGAGGAAATTAAAAAAAAAACCTACACCCACTAAAAAATGGTCAAGTCCATGTTTTTTCTTCAAGTGTCTAAAAATATGTTGCCCTGCATTCCTGACTTACTCCGAGTTAAAAGACAAGGTCATAGCTATTACCAGGAAAGCTGTAACAACTTTTTTGTTGGTTTGCTTTTAAATTCAGTATTCATGTATGAATTATGTCACATTATAATCTGTAGATGTCTAGTAAATTTAAGATGTACAGTTCAAATCTCTTAATATAAACATGAAACCATAAGCAACCAGGGGGCATGCAGACACTGTTTATTGAACAATAGTGTGCACATTTAGTTGGCGATTCTGTAGTTTGCATGGATTTCTGGTTTCACGTCACAGACGATGCTCAAAAGCTGGTTGATCACACTTTCCATGGACTTGTTGTAGCTTCCATTCAGTTCTTTTATCTTCTCTAGGGTTTGCACTTCTATTTCTTCCGAGATATTACTCTGAGATCCCATTATCTGCCAAAATAAAACAGACAATTCACTACACTATACATCATATTAAAATTTAGTTGTTTTGTAAGAGTAGCATCAACATACATACACTACCAAATGTAAAATAGATAACTAGTGGGAAGCAGCCGCATAGCACAGGGAGATCAGCTCGGTGCTTTGTGACCACCTAGAGGGGTGGGATAGGGAGGGTGGGAGGGAGACGCAAGAGGGAGGGGATATGGGGTCATATGTATGCATATGGCTGATTCACTTTGGTGTACAACAGAAATTAACACAGTATTGTGAAGCAATTATACTCCAATAAAGATCTATTAAAAATTTTTAATTGTTTTGTAAGTTAAATTCATTTTGGCTTGTTTGTCATTTACATTATGCATTATTTTTCCAGAATTTTTTCAGAGAATGGGTAAGATCACCAGTGCTATGAGTGGGATGGATACACTTTTCTAAAAGAATATTATCTGCAAAAAGAAGTCAAACCTGAATCACTATGCTGTACACCTGAAACTATATTGTAAACCAACTATTAAAAAAAAGGAAGCTGGCCACAACAGGTGACTTCTACTTCTAAATTGACCTTCACACAGTACAAATTGAATGCAAGTTCACAATCATTATACCATGCTCAGAAATTTTTTCATGTATTGATATTTATAATAGTTTCCATTGAGTTCCTGTATCTTACCTATGCTTACTTTCTGTATTAAAAGTCTGGAAAATAAAGTTGAAAGACATCATTAAACCCATTTTGCTGGTCTTTAAAGAGCAAATACCTGGTTTGTCGATTTTTAAAATACATCATCTGAACTCATTAAATCTTTTTATTTTTTTTAGAAAGATACAGCCACAGTATGCTCAGTAAGATACTTTCACATGCACAGGTGTATCTTTTTTTTAGGTATTAGATATAATCTTGAAATTTTTGGTATAAATTGGGATATACAGACATTTGGTCCCTAATTTTTGTGGCTCGAGTTACAGTTTTTTGATGGTGTGAAAGTGATGCAAATTCAGTAGAAACTGCACTTTGAATTTTGATCTTTTCCTGGGCTAGTGATATTCTGTACGATCCTCTCTTGTGTTGCTGAGCAGTGGCGGCCACAGCTCCCAGTGAGTCCAGTGATCTCAAGGGTCAACAACCCTTATACTCACAGCCATTCTGTACCCAAACAACCATTTGGTTTTTCACTTTCGGTACAGTATTCAATCAATTACATGAGATATTCACTTTATTACAAGATCAGCTGTGTTAGATGACTTTGCCTAACTGTAGGTTAATGACAGTGTTCCAATCACGTTTAAGGCAGGCTGGGCTAAGCTATGATATGGGTAGATTAGGTGTATTCAATGCATTTTCGACTTTGATAGTTTCAACCTACCATGGCTTTATCAGGAGGTAACCCCACCATAAGCTGAGGAAGATCTGTACTTGTCCATTTAGTTCCATTGTAATTTTAGACTCTGTTTAACTTATCTTTCTGATTGGTCTTTCATGGGCAGTGATTCCCAGTATTTCCCAGTACCTCCTCTATCTCTTAGCCTCTCTGTCAAGTAATGATATGACTGAAATATAATTTTACCAGGGGAGTTACCAATTTAAAGGGATTCTTCAGAGAAACGCTTTGTAAGGTTATCCTTTGCTAAAGCAAACAGACAACTCCTAATTTCATCTCTGTTGTAAACTCAGCCTTTCTTGAACAAGACATGGCGGAGGCAACACAGCTGGTTTTTGTTTGTTTGTTTTTCTCTTCCATGAGTGTTTATGGAAAGTATACATTTAATTTAGTCCAAGAGACCTCACTAATGATTGATCTTTTACTTCAAGGTAAAGAAAGCTATTCTAAATTCTAGAATCCTCATGATCTTTCTGGGTCCCAAACTTGAAATCAAATGCAATTGAGGCGATCAGGTTCAAGTTCTTTTCTGTTTATAGTCCAGGCAATCGGGGCTTCCTAGTTCAAAGAAAATCATTTTGAGGTGATATAGCTTCTAAGACATCAAATAACTTTTATAAAATAACATTTTGATAAGTGAGTATACAAGAAGCACAGACATGTGGATGAAAATTCCCTTGCTACGAAGATATGAAAAATAGAAGAGAACTACTTATCAAAATAGTTCTACCAAAATAAAATTTTTCCTCTAAATCCAATATTGGATTTTTTTTTTTTTGAGTTTGAGTCTACCAAACTCAAAAAAAAAAAAAATTATTGTTTCTAAATTCAATGTCTTAAGCGGTGAAAAATTTAAAAGACACACAGTTATGAAACTATTATCTACTTTTCTTTGGAGTAGTGTTAAAAATAGTTATTATTAGGCTAAGTTGCTGCAACTGTCTTGAAGGACTTTGGAAAAGTTCATCTCAACCTTAAGCTCTTTATTTTTTATTTTTTATTGGAGTGTATTTGCTTTACAATGTTGTGTTAGTTTCTGCTGTACAACAAAATGAATCAGCTATATGTATACATATATGCCTTCCCTCTTCAACCTCCCTCCCACCACCCCCATCCCAGCCATCTAGGTCATCACAGAGCCCCGAGCTGAGCTCCCTGTGCTATACAGCAGCTTCCCACTAGCTATTTATTTTACACATGGTGGTGTATATATGTCAATGCTACTCTCTCAACCTTAGGCTCTTTATTTTTTAAATGGGGATAACATCACCCATTTGATGGGATCATTTTAAAAAGTCAGCCAGATTCATGAGTGCAAAGCGATGCTGTCCAACAGAAATGTAATAGCCCCAAAGTGAGCCATGTAAGTAATTTTAAATTTTCTAGAGTTGTATTTAAAAACTTGGTAAAATTAACTTGAATAATATTTTTATTTAACCCAATATAATCATACTATTATTTTAATATACAGTGTAATATTATTGCATTATTGTTTGTCATACTAAGTCTTTGTAATCTGGTATGTATTTTACATTTATAGAATGTCTTAATTTGGTCTAGCTACATTTCAAGTGCTTGGTAGCTACATGAGAATTACCATCATTTTTGACAGTGCAGGTCTAGGGCGGCAGATGACAGCCACTGGTATTAGTTATATTCTTAAGGTGCTTTGTTAAGGCAACATGATAATTTTCTGAAGATATTTATTATGAAGATGGTGTTTAGCACAGAAGCTTAGCACTGAACAAGTAATCAGTAAATGTTAGTAATGATTATTATGATTTCTCACTGTGTTGCTTGTATTTTAAAATTTGTATAATCCATCTTAAACTTTCAGAAACATTGGAATACCCTTGTCAATAACCCATACTCCTATGTCTCATTCTGCATAATTATATCACATTATTTCTGAGTTGATTTGATCTGCAATGATTTGAGTTTCTGCACTGTTTCCTAGATGGTACGTACCGTGACTCACCATACACCCTTTTAAATGGTCTTCCTTGGGAAGAATTGCATTTGTATCTGAAGACAGTGCTGCTTTAAGCCATGTAGGAGTTTAAATGAATGAATGTAAGCTCCACAAAGGGAGGGATAAGTGTCATCTCGTCCACTGATGAGTTATAACTGCCTCAAACATTGCCAGGCACATAGTAGATGCTCAATACATATTTGTTGAACAGAATAGAATGACCAGATCACCACGTGTGACAGAGAACTTATTACCTGTTCTACTGCTCTTCTTGGCCAAAGTCTGCTGCTTGAATATTTGGGACACTGTATAAATTAGAAGTTGATAATTAAGTGACACGTAATGGTACATTTGGTCAAAGGGTACAATTTGAAGACTTCTCTATGTGTATTTTCAAACCTTCAGTGTTGAGACTGATGTGTATAGCTTTACAGCTTAATGACCGATGGTGTTGGTGAAATCTTTCAGCATTCAATAAGTTTCTTTTTAAGTTGTTTACATGTTCCAGTTTAAGGGCAATCAGAGGTTCAGATCCCACACACAGTTTTGTGTTCTCAATTTGTGGTTGCTTCAAGGAAACAAAAATGTTTTCATGATATGAATTTAGGAAGAAAGATTAAAGACAAAAATCTTCAATATGCCCAGGGCAACCATTTTCAGGTCTTTGGTTTAGATGAATGGTGCATCTAACTTTTACTTGCATTAACAGTAGATTTAATTTTTCCACTGTAGTAGTCCAGATTTCTTTTTATCTTCTTCGGTAGAAGATGTTATTTTGTAGGACTTTTCCAAAGTTCTACAGGATGGTTGCAGTAACTCCATCACTATAGTTTTGTCTTTCTGAGACTATCATATAAATGGAATCATACAGTATTTACTTCGTATCCAATATAAATGGAATCATACAGTATAAATGATGGTCTTCTCTCACTCAGCATAGCATCTTTTTTAGAGTCACCCAAGCTGTTGCATATATTTTTAGTTTGGTCTTTTTCACTGCTGAGTGGTATGACATTCTAGCAAGGGATAAAGTGAAACAAGGAATAAGTAAATAAGCAAGGGATCAGTAAATCTTTGTTATAAAAATATTCGTTAATATACAGCCCACATTGGGATACTCGCTTCTATCGACAAGTCAGGGGAGTTGGAAAAACCCAGACATTAACAAGAGCTAAAAAGCAACCAAAAAAGTAGCATCAAGGAGCAACACCCACGGCAGGCAGAAAACTGGTTTCTTGGGTCTCCTCCCAGACCTCCCACATGCCCTGGGTTAACGATGATGAGCTTTAACTGGAATGGCGCTGTGCCCGACATATGGAGGTCACGCCAGGAAAGGAGATCTATGTTCGTGGTTGACAATACGCTCGAGGTAGCAGAGGCCTAAACATGCTGACCTTTTTATGTAAGCTTTTGATCAACTAGCTGTAAGATTGGCTTAGAGCGCTAATTATGAGAGTAAGGAGGAATTTTAATTATTCTCCGACGCAGAGAACAAATATCCTGAACCAGATTTACATTTTAGGAGATTCTTCTGGAGAAATAGTATTTCAAGAGATTAAACCCAGCCACTTTCTAAAATGATGGTCGGTTTTGTAATTACTTAAAAATGCATATATTAGAAATATCCAACACAGGATCAAAAGAGCTGATTGGTGTGAAGAATGATTATTTTTCCAGGTCCTAATATGGCATGGCTATGACAGAACTCAATAGGAAAAACAAAGGCATGGAAGAGATGTTTAGTTATTCATTCTTACTGGATACTTATTGGATACTTACTGTGGAGCAGACTCCATACCAACGTCAAGGAAAGCAACAGAGAACAAAATGAAGAACCGGCATTTTAGTACTTATGGTCCAGAAGGAAAGATAAACAATAAGCAAAATATGTAAATATATAATATATCCAGTAGTGATAAATGCTATGACTACAATGGGTACTTACTTTCTTTTTTTATGAGAGACACAATTTTAGATAAGGTGATCAGGAAGAAGAGCTAACAACTAAATAGAGCTCAAGGAGAGATGAATGTGTGTAAAAGAAGAAGATCCTTGGAATGGATAGAGCATATGCAAAGGCCCTGTGGCAGCAGCCTGTTTAGTTCTTCTGGGGAAAAACAGGGAGACATATGGCGAGAACAGAACAAGTAGGGACAAAAGTAGTAAAAAATGTTACAAATGACCAAAGTAGATATTGTTGTCTATTGCTGAAAAGTCTTCTGGTATTTCCTTATGATTTCCTTTTCAATTAGCTGGCTTCATTCCATAAATCTTTCATGAAAATATAAAGCAATGTTGTTTCCTACCCTAACATTTAAAAAATATCTGCAGTTCAGAGTAAAAGGTAAGTGCATGACATTTTCAGAGCTGACAGTTTAGAGAGATAGCCAAGGGCCAATCATAGAGGGCATATATGCATGTGTGGACTTGGGACTTTATGATTCCTTTTTCCAAATATCGATAAGAAGAATTTATTTTTGCTGAGTGGTCCACTTTGTCCTAGAAATGGCTTTTTATTTTAAGAAACAGCCCATTGGAAAAGTTTTTCCTACCATGTAATCCAATTTACCTGATCCCACATGAGCTCTGCACCTACTGCCACTAAAGTCAAAGCTGTAAACAGAGAGATTTACAAACTGCCTGTAGTTCATCTTGCAATGTCAGGCTTCTGCACAGAGCTTTATTTGTATTTTTGCTGAGGCAAAAAGAAAATATATAAACTTTAGTTATGGCAAATGGAATTTAAGCCATATTGCAATCAGCTCTGAAAAATTCATGCGCTTATATATTTTTTTACTGTAAACTGCAGATATTTTTTAAGTGCTAGTGTAGGAAAAAGCATTTCTTTATATTTTCCTAAAAGATTTGTTGAATGAAGCCAGCCAGTTGAAAAGGAAATCATAAGGAAATACCAGAAGACTTTTCAGCAATAGATGACAACATCTACTTGGGTCATTCCTAAATCTTGAATCCACCAAAGGAAATTTGGCCTAACAAGTTCATTGTAGAACACTGTACAACACTTTTTATTGATTCTATTAGTAAACGTTAACAGACAACAGCAACAAAAATGTTCTCTGATGTTTCTTTCTTTCTAAAATGTGTTAGTCAATAATCTGTTGTAGTTGTGGCTCGCGGGCTCTAGAGCGCAGGCTCAATAGTTGTGGCACATGGGCTTAGTTGCTCCGCAGCATGTGGGATCTTTCCGGACCAGGGCTCCAACCGGTGCCCCCTGCATTGGCAGGCCACAACTACTGAAGCCTGTGAGCCTAGAGCCCAAACTCCGCAACAAGAGAAGCCACCTCAATGTGAAGCCTGCGCACTGCAGTGAAGAGTAGCCCCCGCTCGCCGCAACTAGAGAAAGCCCACGTGCAGCAACAAAGACCCAACGCAGCCAAAAATAAATGAATAAATAAATTAATTAATTAAAAAAAATAATCTGTTGTAGGAATAATACTTTAACCAATTCCATCCACTTGTATGTTTGAGAACACGATTTTTAATCTACACTGTGTTAGATAATAACTATCGATTGTCACTTTCTATGACAAATCAAAAAGCCTTGGAAGTGAAAATATAAAATCAGTAATTCTGTAACGTTTAAGATTTCGCTTGCTATTCAGCCTTGGTTGAACTATAGTCGCTCCATCCAGTGTATTTTTCTCTCCTGGTAGTGTGCATGACACCTTATGAGGATTAATATCTTATCATTATTAATGAATAGTCATACCTTATAGTCTATGCTGCAAAAAATCAGTGCTGACTTTCTTACTTACCTTAGCGTGTTTCTGTCGAAATTCCTGATCTCTCTGCATTCTGTACTGGTCAATTTCTGCCATTGCTTCCTCCTTGGCTTGCCGCAAACGCTTGGCTTTTCCTGAAAATAAACAGTGGCATAGAAGGAGCGCTATTTCTTTTCAACCCATCTGGAATTTCCAACTTGATTTTTAAAAATATGGGTGAAGTCTTACATTATTTTTTGATGCTTTTTTTTTTTTTCTAGAATGACATCCTGCATTAAAAAACGATAGATATTGAAAAATTCCTGTTTTTTTTCAATTGGATTCTTTAGAACATGGAAATGACAATGTTCTTTCACACCTCCATGTTTCAATAAAATATCTGCCCATTTACTCACAGCAGTACCAGCCAGAGAACAGATTTTAGCTGTCACTGAGTCAAAAAGACATTATTTGGTCAGATTTTCTGTCCTGATTTGCTGCCAGGAATCCTTCAGTCCATACCAACTGGATTCTATTTAATACTGGCAGATCTCCAAGTGCACAAACATGCAGCTCAGACTCTATCAAACCAACTAACAATTTTTAAAAGCATTTTATTGGGTTTTTTCCTTGCCATTTGTTGACTCTAGAAAGTCTGATTAAGACCCAGAGCACATCAAAGTAGATACTTTTTGTAGTAGCTTTCTCTGAGGGGGACTTGAAAGTGATTGTAAAACCAACTGTTTTTAATGGTTAGGAGATTTAGTTAAGTAGCTCTCTTTTCTTTTATTAAGAGCAAAGGTGTAAGCCTTAAGCCAGCAGACAGCAATGTAGATGAAAGTTTCAGACAAACACAAAGCTGTGGAGACCATTAGGTAAGCACATGACTTTTTTTGACAACCAGAGTAAGTTTGGGGGGTTATAGAGTAATAGTCATCGCTGCTAGGCACTCACCACCCACCACCTTCAGATACTAATGCTTTGTGATCATTAAAACTTTAAAGAAATTCTCAACTGTATTAAAATTAATTTGTCTCGGAATCTATCATCTTTTTATTTTAGTTAAATGCCTTTATTCTTTTGCCCATTTAACATAGTTTCTTCTCTCTGATAAGGTCTCAAGCTTTTGTTCTTAATTTTTGTCAAGGGTTTGTTATATGGTGTAGATTTTGAACTAAATAAGTGTATTTTCAGACATAGAAAACAAACTTATGGTTACCAAAGGGGAAAGGGGGGAAGAGAGATAAATTAGGAATTTGAGATTAACATATATACAGTACTATATATAAACATAAATTAGATAAAATAGATAACCAACAAGGACTATATAGCACGGGAAACTATATTGAATATTTTGTAATAACCTGTAAGGGAAAATAATCTGAAAAAGAATATATATATATATATTATATATACACAGATATATATATATACACAGATAGATACATATATAGATATATATATAGATATAACAGAATCACTTCGCTGTACACCTGAAACTAACACAACGTTGTAAATCAACTATACTTCAATAAAAATAAAAATAATGAATAAATAAATAAATAAATAAATGTGTTCTCATTAAGTAGCATTAAAAAAATCTTAAATTTTTATCTATGTGTCAATCTAGATACAGGCTTTTACATGGTTTCGTCTTTCTGTACCTTCGTTGTGTTTGAGTGTAGATGGTGTCTAAATTTCTCTCCCTGCTGCCTATGAGTTGCTTTGCTAGTCACTGTATATAGATGGGATAAAGAGAGTCACTGAGTTATAAATTGAGATGTGTCTCTTTGAATATGTATTACCCTTGAATGGGACTGAGCTGACCTCATTCAGAACAGAATCTGTCTACATTCTCTGTAAAATCCAAGGTCTCATATAAATTAATGGTCTTCTGATGCTTGAGGCTTAATGGAACATTCACAGCAATGCTTACCTTTTTCCTGCTTAATTAATGCTCCTTACCATTTTGCATATACAGATTTCTTTATTGTCTATAGTTCTAACCATTTTGCGGCAACCAAACACATGCTATCCGCAGAACAATTAGATATGTTGACAAGGAAAGCTGTTGCTGGATCCCCAGCCCACTTTCTTATCACTGCTCATCATTCACATTAGGACAAAAATATATTTAAGATGTATTAACATTTTCTTAGTTATGATGGGTTGTAGGATACATAATGATGGGTTGTAGGATACGATTTTATCCAATCAACCACATAAAACATCTTGACTTTCCACCTTAATTGCAAAGTATGTAAAATATACTGGTTTCAAAGTCACGACTCTAGCACGTAAAAATAATAATAGAAAGAAGAAAATCTCCGTGTGCCCTGCCGCCGGGAAGAATCCAGTGCTTCACTTAAGAGGCTGCATATTAGCTCCATCACTCAGTGACAAGCTCAGAGTGTGTCTGATCCCCTCCTCATGGCACCAGTCACCTGCTGGTTCTCATTCAATTAAAGAGGAGAGCCACAGGGAAGTTGCTGCTGGCACAGCAATTTTCTGGAAGGACCGGGCAGCTGCCGCCTGTGAGAGCTTGCATATGTTCCACCTGATTTCATCCAGGGCAAGAAACTAGAGCCTCACGCTGGCTGTCTCACTGGAGGTGAAGCAAAATGCATGCATCAAATCCACTTGTATTAACCTCTAGCTGGCTTCTCTGTCTGTGCGGGAGATTTCCAAATTTTAAAATTACACCTCTTTTGGAAAGACAAATACCATTTGATATCGCTTATATGCGGAATCTAAAAAAAAATGATGCAAATGAACTTATTTACAAAACAGAAACACAGTCTTAGAGAATGAACTTATGGTTACCAGGGGCAATCGTGTTGGGGTGTCGAGGGATAGATTGGGAGTTTGGGATTGGCATGTACACACTGTTATATTTTAAATAGATAACCAACAAGGACCTGCTGTATAGCACAAGACACTCTGCTCAGTACTCTGTAATAACCTAAATGGGAAAAGAATTTGAAAAAGAATGGATACTTCATGGGTATAACTGAATCACTTTACACCTGTAACTAACACATCACTGTTAACCAACTATGCTCCAATATAAAGTAAAAATTAAAAGAAATAACAGCATAAAAAAATTACACCTCTTTCTTCTTAAGCATTAAAAACATGGCTGCTGTGAACCAAAAGGGGTTCATTTTCTTATTTCTCAATACTTTCTCTATCAAACACAAGGGCGACCGTATGGGACAGTCCAGATTTTAAATACAACAGTCAAATTTTTGTCCCAAATTTCCTCCAAGATTACACAGGCTTACTAGGCTGAATGTTCTAATTTTTGTTTTAGAGAATGTGGTGATCTCACGCGTCACGATTTTAAATGCTGCTAAAGCAGGTGCTTCAGGGTGGTGCAGGAAAGGATGGTTTTCATCTATTCATCCATTATTCATTCAATATTTATTGAACATGTACTACTTGTTATGCACAGGGCTAGAAACAGAAAAATATATGATATGGTCCTTGCCTCTAGCTGAGGTACATATGGTGTATTTTTGTTTTCTTGGCTGCGATGCGAGGCATGCAGGATCTTAGTTCCTTAACCAATCAGGGATCCAACCCACACCCCTTGCATTAGGAGCACAGAGTCTTAACCATTGGACAACCAGGGAAGTCCCAATATGGTGTATTTTGGAAACATGTACATGCTGCTTCAACATCCAAGAGGAAAATTAGAAAATGCATAAAATTGTGAAGGATACACAAAATCAACTGTGAAAGCAATGAAACAGAAATCTTGGTTCTATTTGTTTTGTGACAGTTAAAAATGACAACATTTATGGAAACTTCTACTATGAAAATTCTAGAGCCTGTGCTTCCCCTTCATCCCAAGAGTCATGTTGCATCTTCTGGTAACAGAGGAAGTGAAAAATACAAACAAATAGACCCACACATGTAGAGTAAGGGGCTCAGAAAATGCTGCTAGGGGAGGTCAGGGAAGACTTCTGAGGAGGAAACGTTAAGCTGAATAGACTTATTAGCCAGGACAGAAATGGGAATGAATTGTCTACTTTTGAGATTAGAAAAAATACAAAACAATCTTTTCTGAGATATTTTTGGGAAAACTGGACTACCAGGGAATTCCCTTATTTTTTAAAATTTATTTTATTGAAGTATAGTTGATTTACAATGTTGTGTTAATTTCTGCCGTAGCGCAAAATGATTCAGTTATACATATAGATACATTCCTTTTTTCATATTCTTTTTCGTTATGGTTTATCACAGGATACTGAATACAGTTCCCTGTGCTTTACAGTAGGACCTTGTGGTTTATCCATCCTCTATATAATAGTTTGCATCTGTTAATCCCAAACTCCAAATCCATCCTTCCCCCACCCCTCCTCCCCCTTGGCAACCACAAGTCTGTTATCCATCCGTGAAGTCACTCATTTTTAGACATTTGGTTTGTCACACAGAAATGTCCTACATTCAACAAGCCATTATTGGGATCTATTCCATAGGATGTTTTGTGGGAGGAAAAGTAGGAGAGAAAGATGTTTGGATTGATTTTTAGGTGATTTGTGGGGAAAGGATTAAGAAATTGGGCAGGTTACACCTGAACTCTATGTGGGGACAGAGGGCAAGGCTCACAGCTGCATCCTGCCTGGCTTCTTGGCTAGAAGAGACCAAGGGACTGAGTGTCCCAAGACGCTGATGGGTCCTTGAGACACTCTGTTGGTTGTACGGCTAAACTGGTTCTGGAATTCGTTCTGGTGAGAAGACAAGATGCCACTGATCATTTCAGAAGGAAATCAGAATGATACAGTAGGCACTGATACAATAAGATGTTAGAAGCTTTGTAAACTTGAGCCAGTTATTTAGAGTTTCTGAACCTGAGTATTCTCATCTATAAAACAGATTTAAGAATCTACTGCAAAGAGTCATTGGAAGGATTTTAAAAATTGTATATGAAGTGATTGTAAGAATATGTAACAATTTCTAATCATTGTTAGGAAAACAGATTCCAATTCCTGGGGGCCTTTTGCTAAGAAGGAAGGCAGCGAGTAAAGCATGAGCTGGAGGAAAGGTCCCTAGGATGTCACCAAAAAAGAAGCCTCTGTAGGCTTCCCTGAGGACACCTATGTGGGGATATCCAGAGGGCGGCTGAACAGACATCTTTGGAATTCAGGAGAAAGGTCTAAAAAGGAGACAGAGATTTGCTTATTAGTCATCTGAGTTTGTGCGTGTACTAGTCCTAGCAGCGGGTTTGCACTGAAATCAATGCCAGGGGACGGGGTGGGGGTGGTGGTGGTGTATGGAATGAGAAGAGAAGAGGGCTAAGGTCTCAACCTAGGGATCGCCAGCATTGGGGGATGAGGAAAGGAAGGGGAGCCTCAGGAGGATCTGAGAGTGGTCGTCGGAGAAGTAGGGGAAACCAAGAGAGAGGACAGAGCAGTGCAAGGAGGAGGTGGCCAACACACGTTCCACGGAGTGGAATTAAGAGACATTTAACCAACCAATACTCCTGTCTATCTACCATGTCCCCCACTCTTCTAGGTCTGTGGATACAGCAGTGAGAACCCCAAACAGACAAAATTTTTGCTCTCGTGGAGCTCTGGATGTAAGAGGGAGAAGCAGAGGTAGGAAACAGGCAGTAAGGATATGACACGGCAGGGGTGATGAGCGCTGTGCTGACGAATCAAGGCGCCTAAGGGACAGAGAGACGGCAGTGGGTGCTGACACAGATAGTACAAGCCTTTCAGAGGACGGGATACATGAGCAGAGACTTCAAGGAATGAGACAACTAGCCATGCAAATGCCTGAAAGGGAAGAGCATTCCAGGCAGAGGGAACAGCAGAGGCAAAGACCCTGAGGGGGAAGGGTATTTGACCGGTTCAAGGAACAGTAAAAGCATCCGCCTGGCTGGGTCACAGGTCAAAGAGAGCAGAATGGTTGAATGTTAGGAAATGATATCAGAGAGGCAGCAGTGAGACCAGGTCACAGAGACCTCATGGGGATGATAAGGACTTGGATCCCTGAGGTGCTAAAGCCATGAAGGGTTTTTAGCCACAATGTGGCGTTATACTACTTCTGATTTAAAAGGATTTCTTGGGACTTCCCTGGTGGTCCAGTGGTTAAGACTCTAAGCTTCCAATGCAGGGGGCACAGGTTCGATCCCTGGTCAGGGAACTAAGATCTCACATGCCGTGCATAGTGACCAGAAAAGAAAAAAAAATACAAGAAAGGATTTCTTTGGCTAGTGTGGTGAAAATAGATTGTAAGGGCTAGGGAGAAACAGGAAGATCGATTTGAAATCTATTGCAATAGGTTAGACAAATGTTAATGATGATTAGAAATAGTAGAGCAGCAGTGGAATTGACAAGAAGTTCTATATACTTTGAAGACAGAGTTGATGGATAAACAGGAGAGACAGATGAGTCAATGCTGGCTCCATCATTTTATTTTGGGGCAGAGTCAAGAGAGCAGTTTAATTGAGATGCCCATTAAACATCTAGTGGTGATGGGGAGAAGGCTGATGTTTATATAAATTTGGAGATCAGGGAAGCAAGTCGGGCTGGAAATATTAAGTTTGGGAATCATCCGCCTGGAGCCAGGATTTAAAGTCATGGAATTAGATGTAATCACTTAGGAAGTATCTGTGGATACAGAAGAGAGCAAGTCCCACCTGGGGCCCCAACCGTAGAGATTGGGAAGATGACAGAAAACCAAGCATGAGAGCAGGGCTGCATAGTCTAGTGAGGGAAGAGTTTCAGAGATGAAAGAGGAATTCAGTTGGGACTGAGATAGTTAATTAATTGGATTTAGCAACTTTGCTGGTCTTGACAAGGGGGACTTTGGCGGAGTTGGAGGGACAAAAGTCTGATTAGAGTGGGTTCAGGAGAAAATGGAGTTTAAAAAAATGTAGACATGGGGAATACAGGCAACTTCTTTGAGACGTTTTCACTAACAAAAACAGACTAAGAAGGTAAGGACTCAGGACAGCCAAGTGAATCTGACAATTAGAGGATGTTGGATTGTGTCCTTCAAAATATGTTTACATCTGGTACCTGCGAATGTGACCTTACTTGGAAAGAAGGTCTTCGCAGATGCAATCAAGTTAAAATGAGGTCATGCTGGATTGAGATGGGCCCTACATCTGATGACTGGTGTCCTTCTAAGTGATGTTGGATTGTGTCCTTCAAAATATGTTTACATCTGGTACCTGCGAATGTGACCTTACTTGGAAAGAAGGTCTTCGCAGATGCAATCAAGTTAAAATGAGGTCATGCTGGATTGAGATGGGCCCTACATCTGAGGACTGGTGTCCTTCTAAGGAGAGGCAGATCTGGAGACAGAAGCATCGGGGCACAGAGCAGACACACAGGGAAGAAGGCCATGTGATTACAGAGGCAGAGATTAGAAGGATGCAGCTCCAAGCCAAGGAAAGCCAAGGATTGCAGGCAATCAGCAGAAGTTAGGAGAGAGGCACAGGACAGATTCTCCCTGTGGGGCTCCAGGAGGAAGCGACCCCACCAGCACCTTGTGTCTGGACTTCTGGCCACCAGAACTGGAGGTTAATACATTTCTGATGTTGTAAGCCACCCTCTGTGTGGTGATTGGTTACAGTAGCCCTAGGAAGATAATACAGTGGCTTAGAGAATCAGAGAAACAATGTTAGCTGAGCTTTGGAAACCAAGTCAGATACTTGAGTGTGGTACAAAGAGTAGGTATACAAATGAAAAAAAAATAGGCACAAACAGAGCAGAGGTCACCTTGATTTGGTATAAACACAAAGTGCACTTGAGGAATGCTTGGAGATTTCTATCTGTTGCTAATAACATTTTTATTCTGCTCTACCACGTAGAAGAGAAAAAGAAAAAAGCTTTCTTGGCTTTGGGGGGGTTGTTAATATTATGATATAACCAACCTGGTTTGAAGAATGCTTTTATTTGGCTCACCTACTACAAACATTGGAAAAAGTGAAGTCGCCAAGGAAACAAAGAAGCTCCTCTCTTCTGGTGCCTACCCTCATCTCTCCTTTCATTACTCTACCTCCTTGTAATTACTTTGCTTTTTCTTTTACTTGTTCTTTCCTTGTTAAAAAAAAAAAAATATATATATATATATATCATAAGTAGTTTTGTGTAGATCCTGGACTGAATATAACGAAATGTTATTAAAAGATGAAAATGTTGTGTGGTTATTATTTTAACATGACCCACTCAAAGAAATGAAAGTCCAATATACTTACAAATACCCCATTAGTCTGTGGACTATAAAGAAAAAGGAAGAATTTACAAGCCTACAAAACATACAAAACAGGGCCATGAAGTTTTACTGTAACAATTTTTATTTTATTAGTTCAGTAGAAGTCGTATCTTCATGAATCAGAACACACACTTGCATAGTGAAAATTGATGAAATCAAGGTGCTTGTTTAAATAAACTTGGAATATCTGTATACTGGGAAACAAATAAACAATTTAAAATGTTGATTTACAAAAATATTTTTGGTAGGCCTCCTAGAGATCCAAACAAATCTGCATTATTGTATTCACTGATGTGTTATCTAAGTAAGAAGTAGAAATATTTAAATTATTTATTTTGCACTAAAGTATAATTCAATGGGGACTTCATCAAAGATGCTGAGGAGGTCAGGGGAACTCAGTTGAACTCAGAATCCTTGTTATTAAGTAGCGGAAGAATACTCATAGCTAATTCTTGTGCAGCCCCTTCTGGGTACCAAGGGGTGTTTTAAGTCCTTTATAAGCATTCGCTCAGTTGATTATCACATCAACTCCACGAGGTAGATACTGTTCCTCCAATTTGAGGTTAAGGGGGCCAAAGCATCAGGATCCTAAGAGACGACCTGCCCAGTGCCACCCAGCCAGTTGGAGGCTCAGCCCACATTGTCTGGTTGCAACCCCTGCGGGTGTGTCCCATTCCAAGATTGCAGTTGTATAAGTGAAATAAATACTGCTCTCATAAAAGGTCATAACTTAAAGTAAAAAATCATATTCCAAAGAAACACAAGTCCTTATTCCTCCTGTTGATAATGGTACCTTGAATTTCTATTCTAATTCTGATCAAAGATGCAGTTCAATTCCCCAAACCTGGGCTCCAGGATAGGCCCCAGTTCTGTTGCAAAAATGTATTTAGTTTGTCTTCGGCCAACACACCCACTTTGTTGCTTTGATTGATGAACAACTTTTAGGCAAAAGGTATTAACTTCAAGTAAGATTATTTAAAACAGTGTCAACCTACTGTGATTCCATCTAAATTCAACCAAACAGTGTCTCAAATAAAAATTTAGGTGAGGGTCTTAACTAATAAATACAATGGAATCCATCATCAGTGAATAGAGGCAAATTATCTAGAAGCAGACCCAGTCTCCCCCATTATAAGAAAAATTGACCCAGAAGTTGCAGCAGTTGTAAAAAAGAATGAAATTAGACTGTGTATTCTATTCTTCTATTTCATTCTTCTATTGTTATTACTTATAGTAATATACAATATATATAGTATAAGTTAAAAACAAAAATAACTATTTAGTTTGTACTCTACTGCCTTAGGCATCATTTTCTGATCCTTAAAAAAATGTGGCCATATATGTATTAAATATTTATATAAAATATAATATATTTAATATTATAAACATAATATATAATATAAATATTATATATAATATTTTATTCTTATATAGTTTTATAGTTTAAGAAATATAAAAGATATTTATATATTTTAGAAAAGAAAAAATTGAAACTCAGAGATGCTCAATAACTTGTACAAAGAAACATAAGAAAAAGCCAATGTTTTTTCTATTTTGTTGCCTCACTTTTTAAGTCTGTTCACTCACCCCCATCCCCGCACTCCCCCTCCCACAAAACAAAACAAAAAGACTCATCTGTCTCAGCAGCTGGTAAGTGGGGACCTGTGATCCTTATACACGGGGCCTCCAACCCCTAATCTGTACCCCTGTAGGCAAAACCTTTATTTTTTTAACATTTATTTATACCATCTACTGGATTATGTAACAGCTTCACCGGGATCTGAGGCAGCCTCCTTAATGGAATAAATCAATATTTTTGCAACATAATATTAAACATATCCATCTTATTAATCTTATATTTTTCTAAAATGATTAACATGTAAATTGCTGTTTTTTCTCTCTCTCCCTCCCTCTCTTTCTCCCTTTTAAAATGAATATTCCCAAGTCTCTTTCTAGCAGAGACTCTATGTGTGAGTTTCTGAGGGACTTTCAAATAAATGGATTTAAGAAAGAGATGGTGATTCTAGACCTTCTACAATGGTGTTCACTATTGTGATCTGTTGGTTCTCATTCTGAATCTCTATTCTGCCTTCGTATGTCAGATTTTCAAATAAATCTCTTTACGGAAAAAAATAAAGTGAAACATACGGGTTTATAAAAATGATGGTTATCTGTACCTCTCATGTCATTTACATATTTACGTCACTGGGGAATTCTTTAAGGAAAGGTCTAGGTCTACTCATCAGCATATGTATTAGAGTGGCTTGGAAATGGTGGGTGCCCGATAAGTACTTATTGAATTAAATAAATGAATGAAATAAAACATAGTGAAATATGAGAGAAGCTACAAAATACCAGGTAGCAAAGGTATTATTTTATTTTGCCTTAGCATGCTTAAGAAGTGAGTATGATACCCAATTATAGCTGGGCAAGAAAACAGCTTCTATCCAGTGAAAATGGTTCTCAAAGCTCTTTGAGGCAGAGGAGAGACATTCTCTGTAAAATTGAGTGCAGAGGTTATTGGTTGCAATAACATTTGGAAACATATTTTCCAAAATGTTTTTAAGGTCTGGGTATTTACTATTACTGATTGATATTTGCTTGAATATTTAAGAACAAAGACGAAGGAAAAAAAAAGTATACAAGTACTTTAAGTGACCGGCAAACAAAATGAACATTTTGTATACAAATAATACAGTATGGATTTTCTAGTACTGACTTCTGAGGAAAGATTGACCAAGGACAGCATACATATTTGAAGAAAGGAAAAGAAGTTTGGCTTTTATCTTTATTATGAAATCTGAGCTTAGATTGTTCTGACTGGTTCCCACTTTCAAACAACTTGTATGATTCACAGTACTTCTCTAATGATGTTGAAAAAGGAGAGGTAGTTGGTAAAAATCATTTGGATCCTATAATAATATTGATTCTTTTTTTTGTTTCTCATTTGTTGTTTACTTATTTTTTTTATTGAAATATAGTTGATTTACAATGCTGTGTTAATTTCTGCTGTATAAGCAAAGTGATTCAGTTATACATATATATATATATATATATATACACATTCTTTTTTTAAATATTCTTTTCCATTATGGTTTATTATAGGATACTGAATATAGTTCTCTGTGCTGTATAGTAGGACCTTGCTGTTTATTGATAACATCGATTCTGTACATGCTTTATCATTGTTTCATTTCTTCCATAATGGAAAACAAAGGTAACATAATGATCACATCTTAAAATAAGTTGGTCTTCTGTTCTGGATATTTTAAATGTGGTAAAGAAATCTGAATAAAAAATAAGGGAGTTTTCTACACTGTTTCAGCTGGCAGGTCCTGGGCTGCTTTGTTTCCTGTACAAGTACTCTGCATTCATACCATTTTGCCATCCTTGGCATGGTTTCTTATAGAAAAAGAAATGGAGAAGTAGGTAAAGTTTTCTTTTTCATTATCTTTCGCTGTCCTGTTCTCTTTTAGTTCCTCCACATGGGGTCTTTTTCTTTTTTGTTGTTGGTGCCCACCTTGCTGAGTGTTCAGGAAATCAATTTATCTTAAGAAAGGAAAATGATTTTGCCTGCGGTAGAAAACCCCAGGGGACAGAGCAGTGCCTCAGCCCGACTTCCTCTCTCGCATTGTAATGTCCTGTGCCTGCATTTCATGCAATACACTGAAACTAGCTTCTGCCAGTATCACCCTATTCCTATCACTCCATGCATCCAACGACTTACATAAGCAACGATTTTAAGACATGATCCCTATCTCGCAAGGTTTTGAATCTAATTGCAGAGACAGGGCATGTGATTAGGGAGAAGGTAAATGACATACCTTGCTATAGATTAAGTCATCATGTGATATGAAATGGGACAGTGGGAAAAACAGAGGTCTTGGCCCAGGGAACCTGAATCTGGGTTGCAGATCTGCAATCTTAGTTTATTCATTATAAAAATCATGTACGTTTTGTACCATGCAGTTGTTAAGATCGTGGCTGGGTAATCAGACCCCATCCAAATCCAGTCTCTACCATTTACCCTCTGTGCGACCTTGGGAAAGGGGCATAATTTCTCTAAGCATCACTTTCCCCTTTTTGCAAAATAGATTTGTGTGAGGGGTAAATAAGATAAGCTTTGAGCATGGTACTTGGATGATATTTTCTATTTTTAAAAAATATTATGGCAAATTATGGACTCTCAGTTTCTACATACGTGAAATGGAAATAATAGTGATACCTAATTCATACGGTTGTTGTGAGTATCAAGGAGAACAGGAAGAGGGTTGAGGTTTATTGAGAACATCTTACCTGTTAAGTCAGTAGATGCAGGGCTAAATGGCAAGAATATTAGAAAATGAGAATAAAATGGAAATATTTTTAAAGATTAGAAATTAAAAGCTATCCAGAGAAGGAGGAGAATGAGACATTAACTGTTATGATCACAATTTTACAGAAACAGAAACCGAAGCTTACAGAGGTCAAGTCACTTGCTTAAGTTCACTCCCTAGTAAGTAGATTCAATCTGGAAGTTGTCTATCGCTCTCTTTTTTTTTTTTCTTGGCCACACTGCACGGCTTGTGGGATCTTAGTTCCCCAACCAGGGATTGAACACAGCCCTGGCAGTGAAAGCACCAGGTCCTAACCACTGGACAGCCAGGGAATTCCCAGTGGTCTATCTCTGAACCATGTCACAATATTGAGACACTGAGGCTGGGCAATGTGAAGGAACTTGCAGAGGCAAAGCTTAAGCCTGTGTCTCCATAACTTCAATGTCCATTATCATTTCACTTAGCAGGTGGCCTGTCCAAAAGATCTGAGCTGGCAAAATCCATCCCCACTACAGTGATGGGGGACAGACAACTGGGTAGTTTCTATGAACTGGCCAAGGTCTCCCAGGGAGTGTGGTGGAACCGGGATTTAACCAGAGTCTGCCTGCCCCTGAGATCCGTGCTCATCCTACTGCGCCCCCCTCGTCCCTTTTTGTGACAAAACCCTCACAAATCAGACAGAATGGAGACTTACTCTTCTTAGCCTCCTCGAGCTTGTCCTTGGCCCTTTTCTCTGCCTGGAGGAGCTGGTGGATCCCTTGAGACTGGCTGGTCATGGCGGAGGCTCCAAGTCCGGCGGCTTCTGTGACTCTGGGAAGTGATGGATCTGTTTATCCTTAGAGAAATCACCGCATAGCTCAAATTGTCACGTCAACAGTGAGTTCTAAGCACAGCTGTGGGTTCCAGAATGGCCTGAGTGAGTAGGATAGCTGGGCTCCAAGGAGAGCCCAAGGGTGGAATCCAGAAGAACAAGTTACGTCAAGGAAGTTGAGAATTTATTTCTGCCAACTTTAGCTCTTTTCTATGAAAGGGGTGTTGCATCTACTTACAAAGAGCGAGTTAAGAGGTCTTTAGGGAGATCAGCGTCCCTATCCTTCCTAGGAATACTGACTTATTTACTGAATTTTTCTTTCAAGTTACGACACTCTTTGTTCTTTGTCCTGGTGGTTCTAGTTTCAGGTCTTTATTTGTTTCTAGTGATTCAATTATCTCCTCAGAACAAATTTATTAACATTTTGGGAGGAAAGGGGATTTCCTGGGTTTATGATAGACATCTATTCTGTTCTCTCCCTAGGCCTCAGGTGATAGGAAAGAAAAGGATTCTTTGGGGCTTTGTGTTGTTCTGTAGCAGTGCTGTTTGCTAGAGTTCGATCTTTGTACAGTGACTAAATCAGCATTAAGGGAAATATTACTGAAGTTTTTGAGTTTAAATTAAAATCATCTAAACATGCATTTTATGTTAATTGCTTTGTGCTTGCATTGGGGGTTGTCCTAAGACAGTCCAATAAAAGCCATCATATTTGATTTGATTCAATCCACTAGTGATTGGACAAATCGGAACGTTCATCACAGTAGAGGATCATAAAATATCATTCACACATATCTAAGAGTTTTATTTGAAATGAAAAGTTAATCTTTTGACATATAGCCAAGGCTTTATAATCAGCAGAGTGGAGTGTCATGTACTATTGCTTTCATAAGCTACACCTCTGTTGCCTCATCTGTAAATACCAGGTGCAATTTCTTTCAATAGATGAATGAATTTACAGATAAGTAGAATACATTCTGAGAGCTAAATCTTTTAAGATTTTAGTTTCCTCCTAACAGTTTAAAAATATCTCATCATCCATACCTGTATCAAAGCACCAGGTGTACATCATGTGTACAAATCTTTCCAAAAAAAAAAAAAGGTCTTTTTCACAAGGGCACCTTTCTTTCTTTTTGCATTCATATTTAATCATTTTATAAAATTTAATTTTTATTGCATAATTACAATCCAACTGGGATAAACAGATATGTGAACAAACACAGCTCTTGGTAAACGCAGATTTCAATTGTAAGAGCAGAAGACTGAAGGCGAACTAGAAACTCGTTCATTGCCTTCAAGTTTGGTCTGTCTTAGGCATCAGTTAGTACTTTTTTACTAACTGAGAGAATGGAGATCATCAGTGATTTCAGTGAATGGTTAGGTGGAGGTCATTATAAGAAACTTGCTTTAATCTTATACCAACAGTGTTTATTGACTATCTCCTGAATGCATTGCACCAAATGAGGCCAATTCAGGAGAATCAGATCTTGAATTACAGAGAAAGGGTGATTCTGGAGGGAGATTACAGGAGAGGAATTAGGTAAGAAAGATGATTTTTTAATACTAGCATAGAAGAATACTAAAAGCTTGAAGAGACAGGTATGACTTTGTCATCATTTGAACAAAGTACTTAGCTAGATTCTCACCAGCAAAGGCATTTCTGGTCCACAATAAACACCTTCCTGGCCTGATTCTAAGACTCCTTTCCTGGGTGTTTCATTTTTTTTTTTCATTCAAATCAGTTTGCCTAAATAATATAATATTAATGTGTGTGTGTTTTAAATCAACTTGGAGAACATTTTACTTTCAGACACTTAGTACAGAAAATATGTATTATGTGAAATACAAAAGGTGTTCAACACCACTTCCTGCCACTAACACAAAGTGATGTCCATCAGTGATTTACACTGGGACTAACTGTAGAAATTCAAGCACTCAGAACTCAGCAATGCCCTGATTGAATTTTGGTCTACAAAGTTCTCAAACACTTATCAGAATCCTGTATGTAAACTCTGATAGAAATAATAACTAGATAACTTCTTTTTAAAATTTTTATTGAAGTATAGTTGATTTACAATGTTGTGTTAGTTTCTGCTGTACAGCAAAGTGATTCGGTTATACATATATATATATTCTTTTTCATATTCTTTTGCATTATGGTTTATCACAGGATATTGAATATAGTTCCCTGTACTATATAGTAGGACTTTGCCATTTATCCATCCCTTATATAATAGTTTGCATCTGCTAATCCCAAACTCCAAACCTATCCCCCCATTCTTTGGCAACCACAAGTCTGTCCTCTATGTCTGTGATTCTGCTTCATAGAGAAGTTCATTTGTGTCATATTTTAGATTCCACATATAGGTGATATCATATGGTATTTGTCTTTTTCTTTCTGACTTACTTCACTTAGTATGGTCATCTCTAAGTCCATCTACATTGCTGCAAATGGCATTACTTCATTCTTTATTATGGCTGAGTAATATTCCGTTGTATACACATACCACATCTTCTTTATCCATTCCTCTGTCTATAGATACTTAGGCAGCTTCCATGTCTTGGCCATTGTAAATAGTGCTGCTATAAACATAGGGGTGGATGTATCTTTTGAATTATAGTTTTGTCTGGGTATATGCCCAGGAGTGGGATTGCTGGATCATATGGCAACTGTATTTTGTAGTAATGACAAGTTTTGAATAACCTAGATGTTCAGTCAGAACAGAGGAATCACCCATTGTTAGATGCTACTAACACAATAATATTGTCAGGTACTTTCGAAATACCTGTAACTTACAGTGAACATATCCATGGCAGAAAATTGTAACCATATTTCCTTTAAGATCTCACTCATAATTTTAAATTTTAGGACAGAAGTTTTCCTTCTCTTCATTTAATTAATAGAGGAGTCTTTCTCGGGACCAGAAATACCAACAGGACATTGCACGATCCTTCTTGACAAAAAGATGCAAAGTGGAATATTGGGAGAGGTGTCCACTTACACAGGAGAAAAGGGCTTTGAGTGTAGCTCAAAGTAGGGAGTTAGAATGATTCCATCTTGTCTTCCCCTGACTCTCAAAGGGTCACAGGCCCAGTTAGAAGGAGGTATAGAAAAATTTACCCATAAGCAGAGAAAGACCTCATCTCAGCCTGGGCTCTTGGTAAAAAAAAAAGGAACTACAGGCCTACACTTGTGTAGATTTGATGGTATATTAACAGGATCTTCTGTAGAAATAAAACCATGCTGGATAGGAGCTTACAATCTAAACTGCAGAACAAATGGGAAGGTAAAGTCCAGGGGAAGTGGGCAGTGTGGAGGTGGGTAGCGCCGGAAGCCTGGGAGGGGAATCTGAACTTTATCGTAAATGGAGGGGATTAGTTTTTAATCATACTAATGGGTTACTTACTGTAACTGTGTTAGTCCCTTTTAAAATCAAAGCGAATTCCAGATGTGACTTTTCATTTATAAAATTTAACATTTTGAGGATAATCATACTTTAAACATTTTATCTGTTAATGACTCAGATTTGAGTTGTTCTTTAAATATTGTGTGTTGTTGAGGCATTAATGGACAAGCATTTCTTTTTCTGTTCACCAGCAAAATACCAACAAAACTGGGTCTGAGACTTCACAATTCCAATGCATATTTCCTTACATTCACCCATTTGATTCTCCGGGCAGTCCTGGAAATGGGTATCGTTGTCACATATCACATCGATTTAATCAGTAAAGAGACTAAGGCACCTATAAAATAAGCAAGACTAGTGTCAGGAAACTGTGGCTCAGAAAACCTGAGAGGCAGCCCCAAGGTCAGGGGCTCCTAAGTGGAAGGACTGAACTGATCTCAAGGTCAACTGTCTCCCCCCCACCCCGGCCCCCAATCCTCTCTCTTCCCAGGAACAATTTCCTTCCATATTTCTTTTTTCTTCATGAAAAAGATGAACAGAAAACAAGCCTATCAATTGGCATTTCCCTCTGTATAAAACACGATCAAAATATGGATCAAACAAAATGCTAGGTGCTCAAACAATTGAAAACAAAAATATCAAAACAAAGTGAGATTTGGCTTAATTTAGATCTCCTTGATTAGTGAAAATTTCCTCCTCAGAAATACTTGTTTTAGGCAGCTAGAGTTCTTCCTATCCTATTTATTTGGGACCACTTGTTCTGGTCTTACTGTTTATTCTATTCTATTTTATCTTTCCTTTTATACTTAAAAATTAAACCAAATAATACAATTTTCTTTAATTTGAGTGGTATGAATCATTTTTGGTTTCTGTGTTAATGTTGATTTCTATGTGTAACCATATAAGTAACACAATTTACTGATACTATTACTTATTATTATGTATATTATTGATTATATATATGATGTTATTTTACTCTTATTTATTATTATCTTCAATAATAAATTGAATATTTAAGTTATACATTTTTATACAAATTCCAAAAAGTAGAAGTGATTTGGTTTCTCAGATGAGGTAGAGAAATAAGACATAGCACTCATAGTAAATTTGTAAAAAGGAAGTGTAAGAATTAGTGTAGTGTAGATTTAGGTCTTTGTTCTTTGATTCTCTTTTCTAAATACTTTCATATTTCTTTTTTATTAGCGCAGAATGCAAAAAAAAAGTTACAAAAAAATGACAAACTCTTAAAAACAAAACCTGTGCCCTTTGAAAATGTTTCACTGTTGAATGTTGAAGGATTCCAGTGAAATACCTCTTAGTTTTGCTTGTACTTAGCTTGAACAAAATGTAGCATTGAAAGTTTTGAATAGCTAAATTATACATTTAGCGAGCGTTCAGTCTATATTTTTTGGTTTCTCTCGTTTGAAGTTTCATTTCTGCTCAGACTTCCTCTCGCCATCCATCCATCCATCCCCTGCATATTTCAGCTAATCATATGATCCTTCCGCCTTTTGCCCACGTTGGTTTAGTCCCTGAGTCTGAATAATAGTGAAAAGTAGCTTAATTCCTGGTTTCCTGAAGGCCTGGAGCTTCTAGGTATTTCAAAACTGTAAGCTGCAATTTTTTAGGCAAAGCACCAAGACTTGGTCTGGAGCCTTCTACAGAGCCCAGAATCATTATTCACGTCACGTATTCATTATAGCTGAGCAGTGATACATAAAACAAATACCAATCCAATATGATCCTCTTCTCTTTCTTTATCTGTCACTCCATAGGGAGGCGGCCCTCCTGACTCCTGTCTCCCCTCCTCTGACCCTCTTCTTCCTCTAGCTCGTTCACCCTACTACTCATCCTCCCTCCCACCCCCAGAAACCTTCCTCCACGCCTTTATGCAGACTCTTCCTTCTGCCTGGATAGCTTTCTTGTATTGCCTGGAAAACAAAGCCTTCAAGGTCCATTTCCAATGTCAACTTGAAAGAACGAAACTTTCTGGATCCTCTCAGACCTCACCGATCCCTTCTCCACCTTGCAGGACCTCGTGCTGACCTGTCAGAGGGCATTTCTCAAGCTTCACTTGCCCTCACATATATATTTTCACTCCACACATATATATATTTTTATTACATTGACACTTTCCTTCATATGCAGTACAACAAATAACCCTATTTCCTGTGAGAAACTTACAATGCTGTCACTCAGGTCTTTCTGTGTCTTTCGCAGTATTTAATGGCTTCCCCATCCCCTGTGAAGCTGATGTTGCTTCTTGGGATGGATTCTGTGAAAAATCTTGATGGTTCTAGTCTAAGGAAGTTGTCCTGAGAATGTTGTGTAACTGTCTACCACCGCCTCTACTCCCTGTTTCTGCAAACTGTTGGTACTGAAGTATCTGAGTGTTTATTCAAAAGGATGGAGGATACAGTCCTCAGTACCCTATGTTGCTTTGAAAGATAGGCATGGGCATCTCTGGCCATGACTCCTGGTTGAATCACTTGAAAGCCTCCTTCTACATACCTTGAAGGACACCAACAATCTTGATCTTCCTTCCACCTCTCTGGCTGCTCCCTTTCTGTCTATTTCTCTGGTTCCTTCCCATTTTCTTGTAAGTTTTGGAGCTGCCCAGGATTTGGTCTTCGGACCACTTCCCTTTTTATCTATATTCCCTCCCTGTGTGATCTCATCCTGTCTCACTGGTTTAAATGCCATCTACATGCTGATGACTCATAAATGAAATCTCCACTTTGCCCCTCTGCCCTGAATACCATCCCCGTATTCACTTGGGTGTTTAAAAGTCATCTTGGATTTAACAAGTCCTAATCAGAGTTCCTGAAACCCAGCAAACTTGCTCCTCCTACATTTTCCCCATTTAAGAAAATGGTCTTTCCCTTCACATATTTGATCAAAGCAGAGTCATTCTTTCTTTCCTTGCCCATATCCAGTTCTTCAGCAAACCTGTCGACTCTCCTTTCAAAATAAATTCAGAATCTGACTTCTCACCTGCTTCTCATCATCGTCTTGGGCAAAGCCACCATCATCTCAGATGGATGATGGGCCTTAAGTCTACGAATCCTTCTTCTATGTCTGTTCTTGCTCCACTTAAATCTGTTTTCCGTGAAGCAGTGAGAGTGGTCCTATTAGAACAGCCAGAACAATGTCATTCGTCTGCTCAAGGCCTTATAGCGATTGCCCTTAGGGTAAAAATCAGATCCTCGGGACTTCCCTGGTGGTGCAGTGGTTAAGAATCCGCCTGCCAACACGGGGGAGAGGGGTTCGATCCTTGGTCCGGGAAGATCCCACATGCCGTGGAGCAACTAAACCTGCACTCCAGAGCCTGAGAGCCGCAACTACTGAGCCCACATGTGCTGCAACTACTGAAGCCCATGCGCCTAGAGCCCGTGCTCTGCAACAAGAGAAGCCACCGCAATGAGAAGCCCGCGCACCGCAACGAAGTGTAGCCCCCGCTCACTGCAACTAGAGAAAGCCCATGCGCAGCAACGAAGACCCAAAGCAGCCAAAAAAATAAATTAAAAAAAATTTTTAAAAAAAGGACATACTTTGAAAAAAAAAAATCAGATCCTTAACCAAGGTATCTGAAGGCTCCCGCTCCAGGCACGCTGCTGCCTCAGAACCCGTGCCCTTGACCTTTCCTCTGTCTGCAGTGCTTCCCCTAGTATCTGCTGGCTTGGGTCCTCCCACTTCCTGTCTTGACTGACGGAGGGCTTCTCCGACCTCCCATCTGAATCTACAGGCCCTGCTTCCTCCCTTTCCCAGACATTCACTACTCTGCTTCTCTGTTTATTTTACGCCATAGCTATTAGCACCATCTCACATTTTGTTTTTCTCTTTCTCTTATTATCCACCTCCTCCCTCTAGAATAATACATTCCATGAAGGCACAGATCTTACCTGTTTAATTCATTCTTTTACACTTAGCTTCTATAACAGTGCAGTAAGTCCCCTACATACGCACCTTCAAGTTGTGAACTTTCAAAGATGCGAATGTACCTCTGCATGTCCAATTACGTAAGTTAGTTCACGGGTCTGGCGTATGTTGTCACGTGCGTGCATCCTCTACAAGTGGTTGTGCTTTTGTGTACTTTACTGTACAGTACTGTATACAGTGCAGTAGTACAGTATCTTTATTTCAAGCCCAGGATGTCCAGAAGCAAGTGTAAAAGCAGCAGTGAAGTAGCTGATACTACTGTACTTTCCAAGGTACTGTACTGTAAGATTAAAAATGTTTATTTTTTGTGTTTGTTTGTCTTTTATGTATTATTTGTGTGAAAAGTATTATAAACCTATTACAGCACAGTACTATATAGCTGATTGTGTTATTTGGGTACCTAGGCTAACTTTGTTGGACTTACGAACAAATTGGACTTATGAATGCACTCTCGGAACGGAACTTGTTCGTATGTAGGAGACTTGCTGTATCTGCTAAACAGTATGTCCTCAAATATGGCTACAGGAGCAAAGGTATATGGGGCTTCCAGGGAGAGTATGATGACTGCAACTGGTCTATCCCATAGTAAGTGTGAATGTTTCTGTGTGAGAGGTCTGTTCATAAACTACATTCACCACCACGTTACCTCTTTGCTCCCTGTCCTGTACATATTAATCAACCACAGACCTAAAGCATAATGAGGCAGAAAAGAGTGAGAGAAAGAAAGAAGGAAGAGAGAGAAAAGGAAAGAGAGAAGAGAGATTCTTTTTAATAAACTAGGTAGATCAAGGTTTCTATTACCAGGAGGAAAAGCAATGTTTTAAAAATTTACTGTACAATCTATTCTTTGAGAAGACATTCAACTAGATTTAACCTGTACTATAATATATTCCAAAATTGTTGGTCAAGGCATTAAGTGACTATATCTTAGTTTCCACGCCCTCACTGTCTAATTAGGAGTATGCATCACCACTAATAAAACAGCGTAAAGCTGGTTAAGAGCAGGGACTTGGGAGCAGAGAGCTTAGCCTGGGTCCCAGCTCAGCTCTTCCTCTCGCTGTGCCTCAGTTTCTTCAGCTGGAAAATGAGAGATAAAGCCAGTACCTACCTTACAGGGCTGTTGTGAAGATTAAACTAATCAATGTTTATAAAGCACTTAGAATAGTATCTAGCACAAGTTACTGTTACATGTTTAAAAATTGAATAATTAAATAAAAAGTGTTCAAAACCTTACATTTAGTCCCTTTATCTCATCACCCTCACGGCTCACATCCTTATGATTTTTCTATCTGCCCACCAAGAGAACTCACTTCCCTACTCTGCCAGGACCTACTTTATTTATTTTTTAATCAAATTTATTATTTCAAGTAGAATCTTTGTTCTCAAGACAAACTTCTATGGCTAAAAGGAATTGTCTATGGAATAATGATCTAGAAACAGTGCTTCATTTTGTGACTTATAACAGTAAAAAGTCCTATCTTTTGGCCTAATTTTGCTGTGAGAACCTCTATCGATTTCTAATTATGAAAAATTAGGGTTTGGATTAGCTAAGATACATTGCTAAACTCTGTTTTCAAGCAAGAATTCTCACTATCAGATAGACAATTCAGAGATAAGATAAAAGGATTTAAATGGGAATCCAGGGAAGGGCTGAAAGAAAAGCAAGACACTTTTATTAAAGATATTTTCTAGGCCTCAACGTTTGAAATGTATCCCAACTAAAAGGGCAGATTTCAGTGGAGTTCTTCTTCAAAGATATGCTACATGTTTTTTGCTTCAGAATCCCCTGCTCCAAAGGCTGAACCCCTGGCAGCTGGACCCTGGCTTCTTAGGGTGTATGGTGGCTCAGAAATGGCACCCAAACCTCAAGACACTAGGGCCACACCCCTGTCACTGATAAGGTTGTTAATCTTGGGCACGTTATTTAGACTGATCCGTGAAACATTAGATAAATCAGTACCTGTGTCATGAGTATATCTTGAAGATTAAATTGGATCAAGTGTGAGAAATGCCTGTCATGGAGAAAGCACTCCATAAGTGTTGCTATTATTGGTAGCCCTTGGATAAAGCAGAAATAATGTGTAACCTTCCTGACTTTTACACGGCATGGGTTATCACAGTGACTGTCTAGCAGACTTCTGAACTGTGCAGTCCTTTTTAGGTCATCATTACTGTGGTACATCCTAGTGGAAAGAGCCATACACATTGGATCCACCTCGGGCTTAGGTTTTGACAACACCGTTTTCTAGCCAAGGAACCTCCAAAGTGTTGCTTTCCTTAGCTGAACATCTCTTTTTTCTTCTGTAAATGGTGATAGTTACATCCATCTTTTTCTGTCATTGTACATATCAGAGATAATCACAAATCATGTCTGTTGTAATGACTGGCATAGAGATGGTTCCCGGCAAATGGTAGTTATCAGTGTCAGCTGTTGGAGTGCTCAAATGAAGGAAATAGCAGTGGCAGAAGTAAATAGTCTTACTGGGAGTCCTGGGGTCGACTTGCAGTTTATAAAGCCATTTTAGGTCCTAAAGTCTATGGCTTGCCCATGTCAAGATACGAATGAAAACCCTTTGAAGTCCTGTGAAGTTTGGTTTACTTGAATTTGCTTAGGGAAAAAAAAAACTGTGTATAGTAATTCCTTGAATTCCAAAGTTTAAAAACTACTGACATAAGCTGAAGGGAAGAACGAAAGGAGAGAGTATCTGGGTTTTCCAGTTTTTCTGGCTTTCGGACAACTATCAAATGATTAATGGTGAGTGGAGTGGGTTGGACAATTGGGAACTGTTCCTGATTGCCTGGAATGTTGGCTTTACTCTGTTTTACTATTAATTTCTAACCATAACATATGCCATTAGATGTGCTTGGTTTTGCGAAGCTCAAACAAGATAATGGAGGAGATAGTCACTGAGTTAGATTTTAATGTCAGGGCAGTAGACTTAACGTTGAGACTTCACCCTTGATCTTCCAGAGGGAGCTCTAGATCAAAGGAAAATAAATGGTATAAAATGCACTTTTTTATTTGACCTATTTTAGACCAGCCTAGAGGTTACAGGTTTTGGAAAATCAATCAATCCTCCATCGAACCTTTTGTGATGCAAATTAGTTGACTTGAACTCCATAAATTTCACGGTGCTACTGGCAACCACAGTGGACTCTGCAGCAAAGGACTACCCGTGCTCACGTGATGTTAATGATAAGATAGAGGACTTGACACAGTCGTAATATATATACGTAGTTCTTGACACTTTGCTGAGCACATTCGTATGTGTTACCTCCTTTGAATCTCACAATGACACCGTGAGGTAGGGACAACAAGCATTATTTTGCCCATTTTATAGATGAAGAAACTAAGATGCAGGGAATTCAGGAGATTGGTCCTAGTTATCTGGCTCCTGAAAGGTCAAGCAAGGACCAGGATTTGACATTGACTCTGACTTTTAATATTCTTTCTACCTAATATGCTGCCTTACTCTTAAAAGGTTTAGGAATAAAGTATGCCTGGGTTTGCATGGAAAAGACTGGGTATTCTGCAGATAAACTGGATGGTTTGTATGTGGCATGAGGTGGTTGGAGATGGGCATGGTATCCAAAATTTTGTGGACATCCATCATCGACAACCACTGGAGTTATCTTCTCCCTGTGCCTTTTGTGACCATCAGCAAAGTGAAGAAAGCAGCAAGGAACAGGCTTCCCTGGTGGCGCAGTGGTTAAGAATCCGCCTGCCAATGTGGGGGACATGGGTTCGAGCCCTGGTCCGGGATGATCCCACATGACGTGGAGCATCTAAGCCCGTGCAGCACAGCTACTGAGCCTGCACTCTACAGCCTGCGAGCCACAACTACTGAGCCCGTGCGCCACAACTACTGAGCCCGTGTGCCACAACTACTGAAGCCCACGTGCCTAGAGCCCGTGCTCCTCAACAAGAGAAGCCACTGCAATGAGAAGCCCGTGCACTGCAAGGAAGAGTAGCCCCCCGCTCACTGCAACTAGAGAAAGCCCGCGTGCAGCACCAGACACAACACAGCCAAAAAAAAAAAAAAGAAAAAGAAAGCAGCAAGGAAGCTTGAGGTGGAATCTGAAGATGCAGAGCCTCTGAGGTGGTTCCTTGAGGTAAAATGAGGTTGAGCCACCCCTGGGCTGGAACCAAAGAAATTGATGAGGTAGCCCTTGGGGACCCCATGGTCTTGGTCGGGGTAAAAATTGCCCCTGGGTGACTTAGAACATCACAAGACTGGGGAGAAGAGGGTGTTTCCCAGCTTGTTTTATAGAGAACTGAGACTACACAACATCATCTTCACATGACCTCCTCACCAGAAACTCCACAGGGAGGCAAAGAGGGGGGCGGCCTCCCTCTTGCCTTTCACCCTCACCCCAGGCTGCCCTTTTAAGGAGCTTTTTATCTTCTAGGACTGCCTAAATGCTCCTTTAACCTAGTTCCTGCTTTATGGGTATCTGGGAGAGGGAAACAAGGAACAACCACTGAGCTAAACTTTGGTGACCCTGAAGAATGTTCAGGAAACCTCAGCAAAAGGGAGGTAAGGTGTCAGGGAGAAAGTGCCCAGGAGTAACCCTATTACAAATGGAATTATTACTAGAAGAATTATTACTGACAAAACCAAACTGGTATCTGATGTGAATCCATAGGAGTTTAAGTAATCACATTAAAATAAAGGTTCCATATTGCTTGGTGGTTAAAAATCATCATCATAATAATAATGCCCAGGAGCAGACCTAGAGAAAGGGCTGCCTGGTGCAGCCTTTCCCCTGGAATAGGTACTGTCCCCATGCGTACCTTCTGGGTCCTGGGACAGTCCCAGTTCTGCAACGTTGGCTCCCAGGACACCATGTCCCCTTGGCCAGCGAAGCACCCGACCATAGAGGATGAAAGAGAGCATCAGGAAGGAGAGTTCAAGGAGATTAGGGAGCTCGAGAAGTTCTTCTGCATTGGGAACTCACACAAAGAAAGAAGGGTCGGTTGGAAGAAGATCCTGGGGCAGAAAGAGCTGCACACCCATCAGAAGGAAATGGAAAGCTGGGATGAAGTGAGAGAGTGGCATGGACGTATATACACTACCAAACGTAAAATAGATAGATAGTGGGAAGCAGCCGCATAGCACAGGGAGATCAGCTCGGTGCTTTGTGACCACCTAGAGGGGTGGGATAGGGAGGGTGGGAGGGAGATGCAAGAGGGAGGAGATATGGGGATATATGTATATGTATAGCTGGTTCACTTTGTTATACAGCAGAAACTAACACACCATTGTAAAGCAATGATACTCCAATAAAGATGTTAAAAAAAAAAAAAAAAGAAGGAAATGGGTAGCTGTGGGGGAAGGAGGGGGAGGGGGCTGGTGATGAACAGTGGAACCGAAGCTTGTGGGGTGGATGGGAGCAGCCAGGGGAAGCCTGGGCTCATCTGCATGAAATAGGTTCCTATTCTCGTAAAAGGTAGGCGGTCCTTAACCCTCAGCTGTGCGCATCAGGCACCCTCTGAAGTCAAGACAGACATAAAGTACTTGGACTATTATCTAGAACTGATGTTACGTACATGTAAGTTAAATCCACTAACCCAGTGGAAAGGTTCATCATTTTCAAAGGTTCATCATTTGACATTGATCAATGTCAAACATCAAGAAAAAAAAAAAAAAAAAAAGCCCAGACTGTAGAGCTGCTTTGTGCAAAATGGTAGCCATCTGCCGTACCCACCCATTGAGATCACATATGTGGCTGGCTAGCCCACAAGGAGATGTGCTATAAATGCAAATACCTACTGGACTTTGAGAGTGTAGTGTGCATAAGAGAATGTAGAAACATCTCTTTGTAAAATTAATTGCATGCTGAAATAATATTTTGGATGTCCTGGGTGAAATAAAATGTATAAGAATTAATTTAATCCATCTCTTCACTGTTTTTGATGTGACTACTAGAAAGTTTAAAATTACATATGTGGCTCATGTTATATTTGTATTGGACAGTGCTGCCCTTGAACCCAGTTCTGACATTTATTTGCTGTGTATCCTTGGGGAAGTTAGTTAACTTCTCTGTACCTGCAATTCCTCAACTATAAAGTAATTGAGTTGTGAAGATGAAATGATTTGATATACGAAAAGCACTTAGAAAAATATTTGCAATGTAGAAAATTTAGCTATTATCTATCAATCAGCTATAACAAATACATTTGTACTTGTATGTGTAGCACCAGAGTGACATACAAAAGCATTAACTATTACGAAGTGCTTTTATCCAGTTTTCTTTCCTTCTTTCTTTCTTTCTTTCTCTCTCTTTCCTGCTTCCTTCTTTCCTTCCTTGCTCCCTCCCTCCCTTCCTTCCTTTCTTCCTTTCTTTCTCTCTTTCTTTCACAAAAGAGTTTCAGTGAGCTATAGTTACAAATCAGAGATGAACCGTTAGAAAGGGGTTGAATTGGAATGCATTTCTGTATTTCCAGCTAACTGTTGTAGCTATGGAAAGCATCTAAAGTATATTGCTGATAATGGAATAATAATAACTCAATTAGCTCTCAAAATAGTTTCACAATCTTTTAAAAATGTGAACTCCCACAGAGCTTTGTTGTTTTGTGACTGCAATGACAATAAACACACAAAGCAGGGTCCAGCAGGTACAGCACGCATTGTAGTATAAACAGACAAATGTTTCTGGTTGTTTACTGTAAATAAGAAAAAATTACATTGGAATTTGTGAGTTGTTTAATTAGAATCTGCAACTTATTTGTGTGTTTCCTTTTGCTAGTTTCTTCTCCTAAACTACTTTTAATTTGCTTAGAAGTGAGCCTAAAACCTATAACATGTGGACACTTCTAAGGACGGAAGATCCGAAAGCTCTGGTTGGATTGGAGGAGGGTGATTAAAAGAAAAAGGGGAAATAGAAAAATTGCAGTTGCTGTAATTTAAGGGACTTGATAGGATATCAAGAATATGATATGTGATTCAAGAATTGCTTGCACACGTAGAAATCTATCCACACACCCTGGGATATATAAACAGGAGTAGAATCATAGGAGAGTTTCTCTTTTATGTGATATGTAGCATTGCTCCAATGCTTTTTAGGGGAGACTGATTTTAATTTTTGACTCCATAATTTGAAACGAATGTGATGGATATAGAGAAAAACAGCAAAAATGATGAAAGGATTAGCCAATAAAATACCTGAAAAGAAAGCATTTTAATACAAGAGTTTTTTAACCCTTAAAATGAAAACCCACAGAGGTTTTAAACTGGGAAAGGGATGAGTGACAATTTACCAAAATTGGAAATGACAAATGAGACCGAGGCCATGAGTCTAACAAGTGAACACGGGCATTGTTACATGATTGTCTCAGGTGCATCCCTGCCACCATCTACGTGCTTTCGAGCTCGTGCTTCTTATTTCTTCTCATGCATTTGACATTTCTGGAGGAATGGGGGCACAGATCTCCTTCTTCCATGTGCCCTAATACCCTGTACCTCTCTCTAACATGATGCTCATCCCTCTGTGTTGTGATTTTCCACTTTTGTGTGAGTCTCTCTAGATCTCTGAGGACAGGAACTCAAGCCTTCTTTGTCCATTTTCCCAGAACCTGGCAGTGTCCTTGTATGTTGCCTGAATGCATGAATAAACGTAGGGACGTTAAATTTGCTGGAGAGGGTATTTTAGAATAATTTGAGATAATTAGTTTGTTGCCGTTAGGACCATTACAAATAGTTCCTTAATAATCCTTGATTTTTTTTTTTTATATAAATTTATTTATTTATTTTTGGCTGTTTTGGGTCTTCGTTTCTGTGCGGGGGCTCTCCCTAGCTGCGGCGAGCGGGGGCCACTCTTCATCGCGGTGCGCGGGCCTTGCACTGTCGCGGCCTCTCCCGTTGCGGAGCACAGGCTCCAGACGCGCAGGCTCAGTAGTTGTGGCTCACGGGCTCAGCTGCTCCGCGGCATGTGGGATCTTCCCAGACCAGGGCTCGAACCCATGTCCCCTGCATTGGCAGGCAGATTCCCAACCACTGCGCCACCAGGGAAACCCAATAATCCTTGATTTTAAGACTGAGGATGAGATGAGTTGATGGTGCATTGTTACAGGAGTTTTAGAATCAAACAGCTCTTTTTCTAGGTTGGACAAGTTGCCTAACCTTTCTGAGGCTTATCTTCTTATCTGTAAAATTGGAACAGTCATACCTAATGCCCTGTAGGGTGAGTGTGAGCTTGTAATTAAAATGCAGTTGTGCACAAAAAGTAGTTAAGCTAAGTGTCTATCATCATATAAAGCATACATTCATTCATTCATGCAGCAAGTATCTATTACTATGTGATAAGCACTAAGAATATAGCAGGTGCTAAGAATATAACAAGGTGATTATCATTATTATAAGTTATGAAAGCTTTAGGTAAAATTACATGTCCATGATGCTCTGTCTCCCATTGCCAGGAGGCCAATGCCAGGGTTGCTGTTATGGACCAGTGAACCCCATCTAATGCGGAATGTTGGGAACGCAGGTAACCCTGTCTACCGGTAATCTGCAATCTGAAAGATTCATGAGAACAGGTTGGTCTCAGGACTGACTCTCCCTGTTGGCCCTAAGCTTCCAACGTTGAAAAGCCCATCTGACTCCAAAGACCTTCCAGATTATTTAGCTTGAGATTACTAGCATTAGATCTGGCAAAGAAACACGCAGAAAAATTTACCTTAGCCCATCCTGGAATCTACTGTGGCTTTCTAGAATTTAGATTTATTAAGGAAAGTTAAATATTTAATGAAAGGAAAGCAGACCTCTTGACTGTGGCACATGCATGCAGGTTTCACTTTCACAACCCTAGTTCCTTCGCCACCGCTTGCTGGGTCTGTTGTCAGAATGGACCTCCATTTCTTTTTCCTCTTCCTTGTGTTTCCTGTGATCTCAGTAGGAACAAGGAGATAAACACATGATTCCCCTCATCACTCAATCTGGAAAATTCAGCGTGCTCCAATTCAAAAGCCAAGTCCTAAAAGAAACTGGGGCATCCTCTAAACCAGCAAGTTAGGAAATGTAGCAGATCCAAAGACAAGATGATTATACTCTTAGTTAATTTTGATATCCCTCCTTGATTTCTTATTCAGAAGAGTCTATATGGAGGGCTATTTCTGAGAGCATCTTCTCTGGCAGAGGCTTTCCTGTCTTAATTTAGGGAAAAGAAGAGTTGGAGAGAGAACTGGGCACTGATAGAGAAGAGAGAGAGGTTACACTAAAAAAAATATGATCAAAGGCAGATTCTGATTTTTTAGGTCAATTAGAAAAGTTGATCACTTTGGAAGACTATTGAAATCTAAATGAAGTCGTAGAAATGATTTATTTTGTCGGAGAGATTTGTGTCTCTACAGGTTGATGGTTTCATTGGATGTGTAAGACAGGATTACAGGGGTCCAGAAAGTGAACAGTAACAGAATGATTTTTTTTCTCTCTCCTCTAAGGAATTCAGCTAATTCTGTTTTCTTTTTTCTCATCTTCATTTCTCCTTCTCCCACTCCTCCTCCTCATCCCCCTCCTTCTCCTCTTCCTTCTTCTTTTTTGGGGGATTCTGTCCCAGGCAGGGAATGATTCCAGGAGTCTCTGCTGGGCTTGGCTTGTAAAGGACCTGGAGGAGGTTCTTTCTTACCCAAGAAAATCAGGTTGATTCTAGAACCAATTGGATGTTTGAATCTGCCCTTGGGTAGGTCTTAGATTGTTCCCAAGAAGTTGTGGTTCCGCTGGAATGGTGGGCATTCTCATCTGAATTCTTAGGCAGGACAATATTTCTCTCTCAAAAACGTTTGGTCCCTGGGGCGTGTTCTTTTTAACTTAAGTTGAAGATGTGCTAATATTACGGCTGACGTCTGACGGATGAAAAGACAATCAGTCCCCGATGGAAGGCAAGTAAATGTCTGTGCATCGTTGCCAGTCTCTGTGCTGGGAGCTGTGTAGCCCATCATAAGCTCCTTAAAACTTCAGAATGACCGTGTTAGATGATTAGAACCCCCTTTTTAGTTGAGGAAATTAGTGTTCAAATACTTGATTTTCTAAAGGCTGTACGGCTAAAAGTGACTCTATAAGAATTTGGACACAGTCTGAGTCAGCACGGATTATTCCTGTTCACGCAGACACCGCCTCAGCTACCAGGACTCCCTGTACACACTACCTTGGCTCCCTTTAAGGTCACAAGTGCTTCTTGAATTCATGTGTCCTGCGTTTTCCAGAATGAATAATGCAGGTCACCACAGAATGGCAGCTGAAGGGTTTGGGAAAGAAAACCAGCATTGTGTCAGGAAACTTCTGTGCCACAAACCTACAAGATCCCATCCGGTTGAGGATAAGATACATCCTGTTCACATGAAATGGAAAATGGGACCTACTCCATCAACCAAACAATTCTGCCTTTCCAAGGACCAACGTGGGACTAAAGCAAAATCGTAGCCCTTGGATGAGGAGAAATAAACCAGCCCAAAATGAATGGAATTCCAAGAGGAGGATTCGAAGAGGCAAAGGAGATACCAAAAAAGAGTTCATAAAGAAGATTGAGTTGATGTACACATGGTTTGTATCTATTACTACTTGTTTGAGTTGAATTGAAGATAAAAATGTTTAAGAAGCCAATCTCATGTGCTGTACTGCAGTGGACATGGCCCTAGAATCACGGGTAGCAGGGATTGCCAGAGTATAAGGGAAAAGTTCATGGATTTCACCAGGATGATCTTTTAGAAAGAAATCTCCAGTTGCCTGGATCGTGGCACTGACAAATTACTCAGGGAAACAGGGAAGATGGGTGTGGAAAGATTGAGACAGGAGAGGGAAACAGCTTTACTTAATTTTCTTTACTTCAATTTTCCCGACTTACATCAACATTCCCCCTACATGAACCTGTCCCAAAGCCTACCATGTGACACCAAAGGGCACAGTCGAAACCATCCAGAGCTGCGCAGAGAAGTGCAGAGATGCTCTGGGCATGGTCGCCTGTGTGAATGGTATTTCCGGCTTCCTGTCATCTTAAGAAAAAGGAAGTGCAGGAGTGAGTCTGTGTGTGTGTGTGTGCGCGTGAGTGCCGGCTTGTGAGTTTCTCACTGTGTGTGTGAGATTTCGTGTGTGTTTCCGGGTGAGTGAGGCGAGGCTGGCTGCAGGGCGGAGACAGTCAATGTGGCCCGTCTGTCCACCTCGGAGTCAGACTGGGTGCCCAGTGACACTCTCCATTTCCTCTGGTCTGGGAATGATTCTTTTTGATTACCTGTTTGGTTTCACTCCCATATTTCTGTGCTACTACATCTGCTTTTTATTTTCTCTCAATTACAAAAGCAATATATATTCAATGAAGACAATTTGGAAAATAAAGAAGACAGGGAAAATCACACTGGCTCCTAATTCTGTCACCCTGCAGTAGCTATTCACATTTGGTCATGCATCCTTCCGAGCATTTAGTTTTACAAAAATGGGTTGATATCCTACACACAGTTAAGTCCCCTACACATGAACAAGTTCCATTCCAAGAGTGCATTCGTAAGTCCAATTTGTTCGTTAAGTTCAATAAAGTTAGCCTAGGTACCCAACTAACACAATCGGCTATGTAGTACTGTATCGTAATAGGCTTATAATACTTTTCACAAAAATAATACATAAAAAACAAACACAAAAAATAAACATTTTTAATCTTACAGTACCGTACCTTGAAAAGTACAGTAGTACCAGCTACATCACGGCTGCTTTTATGCTTGCTTCTGGACATCCTGGGTTTGAAATAAAGATACTGTACTACTGCACTCTATACAGTACTGTACAGTAAAGTACACAAAAGCACGACCACTTGTAGAGGATGCATGCACGTGACAACGTATGCCAGACCCGTGATCTAACTTACGTGACTGGACATGTGAACGCATGTTCGCATCTTTGAAAGTTCACGACTTGAAGGTTCATAGGTAGGGGACTTACCGTATTGCTTTGTAACCTGTGTTTCCCTCTTGACTTTGAGCTCTGTTTTTATGTGACGAATCCTTATGTGTTCTGGATGCTTCAGCATCTCACCCGGGGAATTCTCCACCCTCATGCAGACCCATCCATTGACTTTAGGCTGTGTTTTTTCCCCAAGGATTCCCCCATCTCTCCTTTTGACTCCCTGATCCTTCCATTAAATCATTTCTTGGCTTATACATTCAAATTCCTCTTTGTGATCACCTGGTAAAACTTTGAACCTCAAAAAAAATTGATTCTACTGTTTCTATTCCATGTGAAACATTGCTGGAGAAAAACACATATCTGAGTGATTCCTCAAAATGCTATTCCTCAAACACGGCATCCCTCTAATAAATAAAATGTGCTCCTGCTTTGGGCTTCTGAGTGTCCCTCCTGCCCAGAAATCTCTTCCCCGAGTTGTCTTCTCCAGCCTATTTCTTTACCATCAGGAATTCCTTCCCTTAAATGTCAGCTCTAAATTCAGAGAAAACTGTATCACTGGCTTCCATGCACTGAATTGAAGTGATTGAGTCATTTCTTTCTCTTTTTTTAGCCTGGAGGCTCCTTGAAGATAAGAACCATACCTAGGGACTTCCCTGGCAGTTCATTGGTTAGGACTCCACGCTACCACTGCAGGGGCCATGGGTTCAGTCCCTGGTTGGGGAACTAAGCTCCCTCAAGCCATGAGGTGTGGCCAAAAATAAAATAGAATAAAATAAAAAAGAACCATACCTAGTGGAGTTTTGTCACATAGTAATTGCTCAATAAATGTCTGCTAAATAAAAGAATAAATATGTGAAAAAAATCTTTCAGTTACAAAGGGCTTTTACCTACACTATCATATTTGATTCTTTTTACAAATCTCCGTGATATTGGCTGGTGACAGCATTTTGGTCATTTTATGTATATTTTGAGCAGGACTTGACCAGTTCACACCGCTTGCAGGGGGAAAAGCAGAAGGTCGGTGTGACTTTTGCTCTGCCTTACTTCTCACACTTTCCCACTAAGTAGTCCTAACAGCAGAAGAAACTGTCAGCCCTGGATGCTGTGGGCGCTCTATGTAGCTGGACATGTCCCGCTGAAGCATGACATTTCTATGAAGTCTCTAAAACTTGTGTATCTTAAAATTACCCTAAAATTTGTACAAATTTAGTGTATTGCTTCATTATCTGTTTGCTTCAATATTATCTTTTAAAATAACTTACCAATCAATTTACTTTTTTTTTATTTCATTCATTTTATTTAAAAAATTTTATCTTATATTGAAGTATAGTAGATTTACAATGTTGTGTTAGTTTCACGGGTGATATAGCAAAGCAGTTCAGTTATACCCATACAAGTATCCATTCTTTTTCAAATTCTTTTCCCATTTAGGTTATTACAGAGTACTGAGCCAGGTTCCCTGTGCTATACAGTAGGTCCTTGTTGGTTATCTATTTTATATATAGTAGTGTGTATATGTCAACCCCGAACTCCTAATTTATCCCTCCTCCCCACATTTCCCCTTTGGTGACCATAAGTCTGTTTTCTATGTCTGTGAGTCTGTTTCTGTTTTGTAAATGAGTTCATTTGTACCATTTTTTTAGATTCCACATATAAGTTATATCATATGATATTTGTCTTTCTCTCTCTGTAAGTAAGTAAGTCTCTCTCTGACTTACTTCACTTAGTATGATAATCTCTAGGACCATCCATGTTGCTGCAAGTGGCATTATTTCATGCTTTTTTATGGCTGAGTAATATTCCATAGTGTATATGTACCCCATCTTCTTTATCCATTCATCTGTTGATGGACATTTAGGTTGCTTCCATGTCTTGACTATTGTAAATAGTGCTGCAATGAACACTAGGGTGCATGTATCTTTTCAAATTATGGTTTTCTCTGGATATATGCCTAGGAATGGGAATTTTTACTTTAAATTCTTTGACTCCCCGTCTCCCCCTTCCTCAAGTAAAACTGCCGCTCCAGAAAAGCCTTCAGATTCATTCTGTGGCTTCCTTCCCAGCCTCTCCTGCATCCCCTCGATGACTGCAGAGGGATGTATAAACCCAATTTGAGAAGCAGGGGCTGGACCACACAGCCGTTCCCACTTGTGGGTTGAAGGCAGGTCTTGATAGTGTTGCTGTCTGTACATCAGAGAGTGAACTGAGAAGCACCAACTCAGTTAAGCAACATGTATTTCCAATGCAAGCTTTCTGAGCAAGACCCTAGCTCCAAGGGTTAGCGAAGATTTATAACATCTGGACATGCTTTTGAGACACTGAAACTCTTTCAGACTCTCCTGGATATATAACCGCACTCTGCTCTCTCCTCATCTGAACCACTAGTGCACCTCCCATGGATAACTCAGACATTTATTGCACATATATGGAGGATATAATGTTCTCTAGAGAGAAAAAAATTAATAAACGTTTATATGTCTGGAATGAGGAAAAGTAAGTCGAGTAGATGAAGCATCACATTACTTGACTCCCAGATACACCTGCTCAAACTTTCAGAGGCCAGAGTCCTAATAAAAGGCTAAAAAATGCAATAAGAGAAGTATCAATGCATATTTTGATTGTATCGCTGAGGGATTTGCATTTTATATAGCAGAAAAAGACAGGAAGTACTCTATTATTTATGGCGGATTATTTATGGGGGATAGAATTTTCCAAAACCTGGCTTTCAGCTTTATAAAATTATCTCCAAGTGCAATAATCATACATAAATTCTCTACTTTCTATTGCTACTCATAATGGCCTTTTTGATAAATATTTCCTTCTGTCACCAAAAAGAAAAAAAAAAAATCCAAATAACCTGTTTTGATTTATTTGCTGGAAAATCATTATAAAATAGCAAGAATACTGCATTCTTGTGAGGACGGAAAATACGTATTTGTGGCAAGAAAGTGAACTCTAAAGGCAGCGCGCAGAATCTACGTACTTGAATTCCCTTTGATATTTGCCTTGGTTTTAATTATCTTTTGTTACCTTGGATTTTGATATCTGAAAACCAGATTCCTCTCTGGAGGAAGCACTGTACACACCGCCAAGTTGAAAGGGCATACAGAGCTCCAGAAGTGTAGAATATAAAAAATAAAATAAAATCAGCAAGCCAAATATTTAAAATTTAATAAATCGCTCTTTGGGTCTCTAACCCTTTATGCTTAGGATGGACACATGGGGTGATTCAAGATTTCAAGCAAGAGCTTCATATCAGAATTGTCCTCTCTAGACTCAAACAATATTCCAAGAGTTCTGACTTGGGGGAATCTTAAATTTATAGCTTTCTTTTAAAATGCTGATTGTTAGCAAGGTATACAAATACACAGACTCTGGGGAGGCAAAAAGCATTCACTCCCTCCCTCCCGTATCAGCTCTGTTTCCATCACTCCGCTCTGGTGGCTGCAAGCCAATTCCTGTGGTAAGGCATTTAAAAACAACCGTGTGGCTCCATGTTGATTGGCAACGCGAAATTAGGCTCCATGAAGTCTGGAGAATGATGCTGTTACCTGCCCGGCTTCAATGTATCTTTGTTTGTTTCCCACAGAAAAAACAATTTAATCACAAGCGGTTTACAGCCTTGATTAGAGTGGAGGTTCAGTACTAGAAGCGCTGGCAAAACTCAGCCAACAGATTCATGGTTTTATTTATTTATATTTTATAAAGTCAGCTTTTAATGGCCCACGGGTGATTGAATCCAGAATTTCATAGTCTATACTACTGACCTCTGTTATAGCCGGGGGGCCGTTGATTTTGCCAAGAATCTCTGGCTGTGTATATAAGATACCAACAGGACCAAGATGGAAAAGGCAATAGACTAGCTATTTTGTCTGTATGACAATTCTGTTGTTAATTTTTTAAGCGATCCAACCAATATAACACAACTAGGGAGGGGACAGACATGCAGCGTGCAAGTGGAATTTTGCCCCAGGAAGCATGCCCTGTGAGTCTTTTTATACAGATTTTACTGGGAAAAATTAGTTGTCTGTGTTAACTTGTAAGCTGTATAACAGAGTAGAGTATTCATCTCACTTACTTGAAATCCACGTATTAAATTTAGTTGGAATAAGCAGGTTTATTAATGATTATTGTAATATAGGTCATGATGATTGAAAATAGCAATTTAAGATTGTCCTTGAGTATTAGGCTTTTCCTACTGCCTTGGGTTCTTGTTATTTATGTTCGTATATTTCTATTAAATTCAGGCTGTGGCTGACTGTCATTTTGTGAGGGTGATAATACAGAGAGAAGTGTTGGCTTTAATTTTGGGGGGACTTTGCAAGAAATCAGGATCATCCATTTATTTTAATCCATTTTATTTCTTTAGTTTGATCATTTTTCATCCTAGTCAAAAGAGAGAACTGCTACTTGTGACTCAGTGAAAAGCAAATAGTCTAATTTGTAGCAGGATTTAGGAGCATTTATGACACCATAATAGAAAATAAAATAGAAGCAAACCATAAAACATAGGGACGTTCAAAACCCGAATCCTCTGTCTCCAAGTGTTTCATTTCCCAGCCCTGCCCGCCTTTCCGCCTGCACCTCTGTGAATAACCTGGCTTGTCTGGCTTTCTGCCATGTTCTCGTTCTTTCTTTCACACCAGTAGCACCTACATGTTAACACGAGCCTCTGGTACTACTTACAATTTTCTGTCTTTTAAATGCCTTTTCATATTAAAAAAAAAAAGATAGGAAAAATAAAAGAAAAAAGGTTGAGAGAGATCTAATTATCTTCTGCCTTTTTTTCCCTTTCTCCCTCCTCCTCCCCCTCCCAGGAAAAGACAGCTTCAGATGTTAGGGATCAATATGCTTTTTAAAAAATTAATTTATTTTTTTATATGAATAAGTTGAAATTATTTTAAGGTGGGTTATTTTTAACTTCCATTTTTTAAATTAATTTTTATTGGAGTAGAGTTGATTTACAATGTTGTGTTAGTTACAGGTGTACTGCAAAGTGAATCAGTTATACATATACATATATCCACACTTTTTTAGATTCTTCTCCCATATAGGTTATTACAGAGTACTGAGTAGAGTTCCCTGTGCTATATAGTAAGTTCTTATTAGTTATCTATTTTATATATAGTAGCATGTATATGTCAATCCCAATCTCCCAATTTACACCCCCCGTAACCATAAGCTTGTTTTCTACATCTGTGACTCTATTTCTCTTTTGTAAATAGGTTCATTTGTACCATAATTTTAGATTCCACATATAAGCGATATCATACGATATTTGTCTTTCTCTGTCTGACTTCACTTAGTATGATAATCTCTAGGTCCATTCATGTTGCTACAAATGGCATGATTTCATTCTTTTTTTATGGCTGAGTAATATTCCATTATATGTATGTACCACATCTTCTTTATCCATTCCTCTGTTGATGAACATTTAGGTTGCTTTGCTTCCATGTACTGGCTATTGTAAATAGTGCTGCAGTGAACATTGGGGTGCATGTATCATTTTGAATTATGGTTTTCTCTGGATATATACCCAGGAGTGGGATTGCTGGATTATATGGTAGCTCTATTTTTAGTTTTTTAAGGAACCTCCATACTGTTCTCCATAGTGGCTGTACCAGTTTACATTCCCACCAACAGTGTAGGAGGGTTCCTTTTCTCCACACCCTCTCCAGCATTTATTATTTGTAGATTTTTTGATAATGACCATTCTGACCAGTGTGAGGTGATACCTCGTTGTAGTTTTGATTGGCATTTCTCTATTAATTAGTGATGTTGAGCATCTTTTCATGTGTTTTTTAACCATCTGTATGTCTTCTTTGGAGAAATGTCTATTTAGATCTTCCACCCATTTTTTGATTGGGTTGTTTGTTTTTTTGATATTGAGCTGCATGTGCTGTTTGTACATTTTGGAGAAAAATCACTTGTCAGTTACTTCACTTGCAAATATTTTCTCCCATTCTGAGGGTTGTCTTTTCGTCTTGTTTATGGTTTCCTTTGTTGTGCAAAAGCTTTTAAGTTGAATTAGGTCCCATTTGTTTATTTTCATTACTCTAGGAGGTGGATCAGAAAAGATCTTGCTGAGATTTATGTCAGAGAGTGCTCTGCCTATGTTTTCCTCTAAGAGTTTTATAGTATCCAGCCTTACACTTAGGTCTTTAATCCATTTTGAGTTTATTTTTGTGTATGGTGTTAGCATGTATTCTAATTTCATTCTTTTACATGTAGCTGTCCAGTTTTCCCAGCACCACTTATTGAAGAGACTGTCTTTTCTCCATTGCATATTCATGCCTCTTTTATCATAGATTAGGTGACCAGAGGTGTGTGGGTTTATCTCTGACTTTCCTGTTCCATTGAACTATATTTCTGTTTTTGTGCTAGTACCATACTGTTTTGATGACTGTAGCTTTGTAGTATAGTCTGAAGTCAGGGAGCCTGATTCCTCCGGCTTAATTTTATTTTTTTAATGAAGTATAGTTGACTTACAATGTTGTTTTAGTTTCAGGTGTACAGCATAGTGATTCAGTTATATATATATATTATATATACATATTCTTCTTCAGATTATTTCCCCTTATAGCTTATTAAAAAATATTGAGTACTGTTCCCTGTTGTATACATTAGGTTCTTGTTGGTTATCTATTTTATGTATAGTAGTGTGTATATGTTAATCCCAAACTCCTAATTTATACCTCCCCCCTCCCTACTCTGTTTAATTTAAACCCTTTACAACATGTCCAGCTTTTCTACTTGGTCCCTGTGGGAGTTTTGCTCTATAACCACCTCTGTCTTATTATAGAAGCAAAATCATCATTGCATTTTCTTGATTACTAGTGCAGCTTTTCATTTTGGGGGATATTTGTCTTCTGTTCAGAAATTTTAAATTTTGACCCGGTCTGATTTAACATCTTCTTCTTTATAATTTGCATCTTTTATTTCAGTGTCAGAAAACTATTTTCAATTTTGATATGCTAAAGATATTCTAACACAATTTATTTTTTAAAGCTTCTTTGCTAGAGAAAGAGCATACTAACCAAATAAGATACCAAGACAACATACATATATGAGGTTTGGTCTAAGCAACTGATAAACACTGTCACCCTACCCAAGACCCGTATATAGGTATTTATCTCTTACCTTACCTTATCTGTCCAAATTGAATCAGGGCCTCCTAATAACAATAGCTAACATTTATTACTGATTACATGTTGGAACTATGCTAAATGCTTTACAGACATGTTTTATTTGATTCTCACACCAACCCTGCAAGGTAGCTATTATCATCCCTGGTTTACAAATGAGGGAAGTGTCACAATAAAAGTAAGGAGTCTGGTAAGCAACAGAACCAATACATGAATTCAGGAAGCCTCTGTCCTTAGTCACTGTGGAATGCTAAGGACATTTACTAGCACATACAGAATGCTAGTAATTGCTCCCTTTGCCTTTGGGATTTCTCTTGGTTCTGCTTCTTTTCTTCTTCTATCTAGCATTCGTTTCTTCCACTCCTTTGCTTTTAACTTAGATTCCTACTTTTTGCTTAGGCTCTTTGAATTGGAAGCTCTGTTTTAATGATCTGCCCAGCTTTGATTTAATACTAACTTTTATTGCTACCTACTACATTTGGCTCCACTTCCAAACCTTTGAGCTTTCTTTCCATCCAGTGCTCAGGGCTGAGTCTGCTGATTGCCTAACAGTGAATATTGAATGAGAAATGTGCTATTCTCTTCCTGTAACTCTAATAGCAACTTATGACACATCCAATACCTCCTTTACATACCATTTGTTCACTTATTTATCCATTCATTTAATCAATGGTTCCCTTCCTCCCTCCCTCCCTTTTCCTTTTTCTTTCTCTCTTTCTTTCTTTCTTCCTTTTTCTTTCTTCTTTTCTTTCTTTCCTTCTTTCTTTCTTTCTTTCTTTCTTTCTCTTTCTTTCTTTCTTTCTTTCTTTCTTTCTTTCTTTCTTTCTTTCTTTCTTTCTTTCTTTCTTTCTTTCTTTCTTTCTTTCTTTCTTTCTTTCTTTCTCCTTTCTTTCTTCTTGAATTTGTCAGACATTTATCAACATCAATTTGGTCTATTCTAAGCATTGGGCATATGGAGGTGAATAAGCTGTGTGTAGAGCTCATATTCTAGAGCTCATATTCTAGGGGTTTAAATTAGAATGCTACATTGCCATATATTCCTTTAAAATTGAATGGAATTAGCCTAAACGAAAGAGCTTTGATGATCCTGGAAGAGGGGTTTATGATCTCAGAAAGAGGACGAACACAGTATGTTTATTATGTTAAACTCTTTCCTTTGGGCCTTTACTTTCTTTATTCATTCCCTCCTTTCTTTTTCATATCTCTCAGGGTGGTTTCGGTAACCACAAAGCTGGTGACGATACATTAGTAACTTGTATTTCAGATACTGTATAGTGCACTGGAGAGGTTCGTGGTTTAGTGAAACCCTAAGAAGCCACAGGGACCCCTCAATATCTGAGAGCATTCAGGTCCAGGGTGCATTTTACTTGCATAAACCGCTGTCAGGGTAGAATAACCCAAAGAGCCATTTAAAATGTTTCTTTCTTCACTTTCTAGGAAATTTTCTTGATAAACTATCAAAGTAGTAGCAAGAATAGTTACTTTAGAAAACTCATTTACTTCAGTCAGGTTGAAACAAAGTCAGTCCTTATGTTGTTTTTATATGTGGACATTATTTCTACTGTATACCTCTTACACAGAAAAATGGCATCCAACAATAAATTTAGACTCCTAAAATATTTTCCTTAATTATACTTAGTTTGCCTATAAAATATGGTCCAGCCAAAATATTGAGAATAGGTTTCATTTGTCATAAAGTTGTTAACCTATATCTTTCCTAAGTTAAAGAAGAATTTTAACTTCATATTATGGAGACTGAGCTGCCATTACTAAAAAGTTCACAATTATGCATTTTACTAACCTCTCTCTAACTTCATGTGGTTTCTAGTCCAATTATTTCTGTTCAGCCCTCTAAAAATGATAGCAGTTTTGAGAAACCCTATGTTATCCATTTTTTGCTCCATCTAATATTTTCTGATTTTGTTGGTTAACTCTTTATTCCCAAACACAAAATAAAATGATTGCTTTTTAAATTTAATTACTTTATAAATGCACTAATTTTTTTTAAGTAGGCACATTAACAAAAAAGAGAAAGACAAAAAGAATGGATAGCACTCTCTTTTACCAAATTAAAAGTGACAAAACTTTTTTTTTAAAGAAAAGGACCTAGTAACCATTTTCAAGTTCAGAGTTGTAAGTAATTTTGGGAGGTGGTTATAATAAGAGGAAATAGGTTTAATCTGTAATAGAAATGATTAAATTAGATATTATACAGCACTGCTGAACTATATACTATAAGAAAAAATAAAGAATTACCCATGTTCCACTAAATTTTGAAGCACAATGCAGTTTAAGAGTAGTTCTGGCCTGGGTCTCTAAGTTAAACTTTTTTTGTTTTGCAAAACCAGAAGATTGCCTACCTCTCCAAAAGAAAGGGCAGCTTTACCAGGGATAAGAAAGAATTTTTAAAAATAATAAATTCAGAGCAGAAGAAAAAAACAACAAAACTTAGAGCTCATTTATAATAAATCCACAACCCAATTTTGGAATGTCTCCTAAATATCTCTGATAGATAATTATGCAGGCTACTAATATATATATTTTAGTACACAGCTTCAACAGAAATTTTTAAGCATTCACCTCTGATTTCTGAATATAATTCATTTATAAATTACACAAATTTTCAAATGTAGTCAAATATAATAAAATATTCATAAAATTAAAAAAATAAAAGGGTGAGATAAAGATCAAATGGATAATAATTTATAATACATTTTATTTTATTTATGAATGATTCAAAACATTTTAATTTCCCTGAAATCTTATTAATGTGTAAAGTGAAATATCAAAAACTGTTTTGATTTCACAAAGGAGATGTATAAGAATATATTCATAAATGAGAAATATGGAAACGCTCCACAATTGTCAAAAAAAAATTTTTTTTTTTTTTTGGCCACGCTGCGCGGCTTGCAGGATCTTAGGTCCCCAACCAGGGATTGAATCCATGGCCCCTGCAGTGGAAGCACAGAGTCCTAATCACTGGACCACCAGGAAATTCTCTCAAAATTTTATGATAAAGCAATTCTGATACTTGGTTATAATGGTTGTCATGACTGAAAAATATATACCATGTTGATGTCTAGATCCAAAAAAATTATGTATGCAATCACTACAATTGGCTAAGATGAAATTTTTATCTTTATTTGTTCTTTGCTATGAAATGTCAATTATCGAATATCCTGACAAGCTAAGTCCTCAGGAGCTTTGTGGAATGAGAACAAAGGTAATAGAAAAAGTGAATTTTGGATCTTGAAGATCCAAACCTCCTGTGTCACCAGAAGCAGAAGTACTAAGTGACGTTAAGTGAATTGATTAAGGGCACAAAACAACAGTGGTGAGCTGGACAGACAGGATGTGGTTCTGGACTCCTGGTCAGAGAAAGTCTTCTCCACTGCCCACACAATATTCTCCAAGCTTCCTAGTGGGTTAGCGGTCTAAGACATCCACAGTCCCCTTAAGGAAACAGCAGTCCTAGAACACAGCTTGCTGTCCGGGGCTTTGGCACTTGCATTCACTTTCAAAGCAGTTCCCCAAGTGCACTTGTCAACCTGATGCACTGGGAGAAACTCACCTTCAAAGGGCTTTCTCAATCAGTCGTGGAAAATGCCCCCTGCCATTCTGCTATGTCTTAGCTGTGAGTTGGAGGGAAAAAAAAAAAAAAAAAGCTCTTTTCAAGTGAAACCATCATTGAAGTACACAGTTCTTTATTCTACGTGACAGATTGGGAGACTGACAAACGTGGGCTGTAGAGGCAATGTTAAACAGTTAAGATGCTAATATAGAAAGTCCCGTAGTTATCATCATCAGCATGGCAAAGCGTTCTTGAAACCCACTAGTCAAAAGAAACAAAAGAGGCTCTGTTTTGTAAATGTAGCATGCTTCCGGAAGTCCAGCAGCTAACCTAGCCCTGCCAGCTGCCAGACTGGAGTCAGATTTAAGGCTCTCTGGCCTGAGGTGTCACTCATCATCCAGCACTTAGAACTGCTCCTTGGTTTAATGCTCTGGCGTACTGTTTGAGAAGCTTAACAGTTTTGAACAAGAAGTCCCACATGTTCACTTAGTTTGCAGTGAGTCCCGGAAATTATGTAGCTGGTCAAGGAAGGAGGTGAGAGTTTTGGGCTGTGGTTTGTGGCCAGAGCGCAGAGGTCTCCTAAGTACTGTATTCTCTGCGGCGGTGGCTCTGTGCTCACAAGGTTCCCCATCAGTCAGTGGTAGCAGCTGTCCCCCAAGCCGGATCCAAGCTTTGGACCTTCATCATCATGTCCTCACACATCCATTTGGTTACTAAGATCTGTGGTTTCCATCTCCTGCATCTATTTAGACTCGATTCCCTCCTCTCTGTCGCCTCTGCTAAGGGCTTCCTTCAAGTCTCAGCATCTCTTGCCGGCTCAGTTAGTCTAACCATGTCCCTGAAACATCTGACTCTGGTTTTGGTCTTATCTTCCCCAATTCCTCCTCTCTAGCGGGATCAAATTCCACCGGCTACCGCTGCCTGCCTCTGTGAATAAACTGTTGTTAGAACAGTCACTCCCATCAGTGTACCTGCAGCTATGGCCGCTTTTGTCCTATAGTAGCAGCATGGGAAATACTCTCTTTGCCCTAATAACACCTACAGCTATAGCCTCCTTCTTTTTTTTTATTCATTTCTAAATTTCTTGCAAAGTTGTCTGAATTAATTGCCTACACTTCCTAAGCATTCATTCACAGCCCCTTACCATCTGCCTGCTTCCCCACTTCTCTGGTGGAATTACTCTATCAAAAGTCAATGTTAAGTAGACTTACTGTGATGATCATTTCGCAGTACAGACAAATATCAAATCATTATGTTGTACACCTGAAACTAATATAATGTTCTGTGTCAATTATATCTCAAAAAAAAAAAAATCAGCACAAACTCATTATTGTCAAAATCCAATGGATCTATCTTATGTTTGAGCTTCTTTCACAAGGCTGCAGTATTTGATAACATTTTTTTTTCTTGAAAATATTTCCTCTTTTAGCTTCTGTGACCCTGCCTGTTCCTGCCTTCCTCTCACCTCTGTATTATTTCTCAATCATCTTGTCTGGTTCTTCCTCTTCCTCTTGTCTATTGAGCTCAGATGTCCCCCCAAGGTTCTGTACTGTCTTTGAGCCTTTTCGTCCCCTTCCACAGTTTCAGTTATCAGAGGACTTGCTGCCGTTCTCAGTCATGGGCTCTTTCAGCATCTGACCAAAGCTACGAAAGACCCCCCAACCACCCACATTTTAACATAAAAATGTAACAGCTAACGTTTATTGAGCACTTACTACGCGATCTAGTAAATCCTCCCAACAATTTCATGAGATTGGAGAAGGAAACTTGCCAAAGATCCACCCCAACTAAATTAACTTGGTTGGGATTCAAACCCCAGCAGTTTGACTATAAATACACAGTAGCACTCAATGTCTGCACACATCGCTAGCAGAATCACTGAATTCCTTTTGAGAGAGTCCTGAGCTATCACCATCAAGTTGATGGCTAAAACACCACTCTCTAGCTACAACCTGAATTCCCACTTTTCTTTCAAAAACAGATTTTATTGAGGTACAATTGCCATACAATAAACTGCACATATTCAAAGTGTATGATTTAATGTTTTGACAAATGTATAGACCTGTGAAACCATCACCATAGTCAAGGTAACAAACAGATACATCACCTCCAAAAGCTTCCTGAGTGCCCTTTGTATCCCTCCATCCTGTCCCTCCCTCACCACTGTGCCCAGAGGCAACCACCGGTCTGCCTTCTGTTACTCTAAAACGTCTGCATCTTCTAGTTTTACATTAATAGAATCATACAGTAGGTACTCCTTTTTGCCTGGCTTTGTTCACCCAGTTTACTTATTCTGAGATTCATCTTGTTGTATGTAACAGTGTTTTTTCCTATTTATTTCCAAGTAGTATTCCATCATATGGATACACTGATATTTTTATTTATTTATTTATTTGTTTATTTATTTATTTATTTATTTATTATCTATTTCGTTGCACTGGGTCTTAGTTGCGGCAGGTGGGCTCCTTAGTTGCGGCATGGGTGCTCCTTAGTTGCGGCATGTGAATTCTCAGTTGCGGCATGCATGTGGGATCTAGTTCCCTGACGAGGGATCAAACCCTGGCCCCCTGCATTGGGAGCTCAGAGTCTTAACCACTGTGCCACCAGGGAAGTCCCGATATACCGATATTTGTCTGTTCCCCTGTGAGGGGCATTTGGCTTGTTTACATTTCAGGGCTGTCACAAATAAAGCTGCTAAAACCACTTTTGTATGAGTCTTAGTATGAAGAAGACTGGTTAGAACATATTATATGTATATATATTTAATTTTTTAAAAGATGTCAACAGTTTTGCAAAGCGGCAGTACCGTTTTACATTTCCATTCTTGATGTATAAGAATTAGAGCTGTTCCACATTCTCGCCAGCACTCAGTATGGTCAGTATTTTTAATTTTAGCCATTCTAAGAGGGATATACTGGTATCTTACAGTTTTAATTTGAATTTCTCTAATGACATAAAACTGAGCATCTGTTCATGTGCATCTCCTTTTTATACACATATACTCTGTTGAAATGGCTCTTCAAAATTTTTTTCCATTTTAAAAATTGGGCTTTTTCCCTTATTATTGACTTTTGAGAGTTCTTTATATATTTTGAAAACAAGTTTCTTATTATATTTATCATTAGCAAATATTTTCTTCCAGTCTGACTTTTCATTATCTTAACAGTCTTTGGAATATCAGAAGTTTTAAACTTTGATGAAATCCAATTAATCTTCTTTTTTCTTTTATGGATATGTTTTTGGTGTTGTATCAAAGAAATCTTTGCCTAACACAAAATAACAAAGATTTTTTCCTTTTGTTTTTCTTTTTCCAGAAATGTTGGGGTTTTTGGTTTAGCATTTAGGTCTAGAATCCCTTTTTAGTTCATTTTTGTATATGATGCAAGGTGTGACTCAAAGTTTATATTTTGAATATGATTATCCAATTGTTCAAGCACCACAGATAAAAATGAACTAAAAATGGTCTTCGAGCACCATTTGCAGAAAAGACTCTTTTCTCCACAAAATTGACTTTTCACCTTTGCCAAAAAGTTGTCCATCTGTGTATGGGCCTGCTATTCTGCTCCATTGATCTATTTGTCTATCTTTAAACCAACACCACACTTTCCTTATTACTTTAGCCTTATAACTAGTCTTGAAATCAGGTAAAGTTAATCCTCCTTTGCTCTTCTTTTTCAAAATTCTTTTGGCTTTTCTAGGATCCTTGAATTTATATGCAAATTTTAGAATCAGGCTATCAATTTGTTACAGAAAAGTGCACAGAGATTTTGATTGGGATTACATTGAATCTATAGATCAATTTGAGGAAAATCAATATCAAAAAAAAAATCTTGTTTTCTGACCCATAAACTAGGAACATCTCTCCTTTTATCTAAATTTTCTTTAATTTCTCTCAATTATGTTTTACAATTTTCAATTTATATAGCATGCACATCTTTTATCAGATTCACCTTAAAGTAGTTGATTTCTTAAATGCTGCTGCAAATAGTATTTTTTAAAATTTCAATTCTGATGGTTCATTGCTAATATACAGAAATACAATTTTGATTTTTGTATATTGATCTTTTATTCTACAACCTCTCTAAATTAACTTTTTTCCCCAGTAGCAGTTGTCCATCAGATTTTTTGTGAAGATGATCATGTTGTCTTCAGATAAAGACAATTTTGGACTTCTTTCTTACCAATCAGGTTGGCTTTGCTTTCGCTATTCTTGCCTTAATGATTAGAATCTTTTATACAATGAAAGGAAGTGGTGAGAGTGGATATCCTATCTCGCTTCTGATCTCAAGGGGAAAGCATTTAATTTTTACCTTTAAGAATATGCTGGCTGTAGGATTTTCAGAGATGTCCTTTATATATATATATATATAAAACAACCTGATGTAAAAAATTGGCAGATACGTATATCTCCCATCTTCTGTATCCATTCATCTGTTTTTTTTTTAATTGAAGTATAATTACTTTACCATGTTATGTTAGTTTCTACTGTACAACAAAGTTAATCAGCTATATGTATACATATATCCCCTCCCTTGTGGACCTCCCTCCCAGCCCCCCATCCCACCTATCTAGGTCATCACACAGCACTGAACTGAGCTCCCTGTGCTATACAACATGTTCTCACTAGCTATCTATTTTACACATGGTAGTGTATTTATGTCAATCCTAATCTCCCAATACATCCCACACTCCCCTTCCCCCCTCTGTGTCCACACTTAGGTTGATTCCATATCTTGGCTATTGTATATAGTGCTGCTATGCACACTGGGGTTTTTCAAATGACTGTTTTTTGTTTTTTTCAGATAAATACCCAGGAGTAGAATTGTCAGGTCATATGGTAGTTCCTTTTTTTATTTTTTTGAGAAACCTCCATACTGGTTTCCACAGTGGCTATACCAATTTACACTCCCACCAACATTGCATGAGGGTTTCCTTTTCTCCACACCCTTGCCAACATTTTATTATTTGTAGTCTTTTTGATGATGGCCATTCTGATAGGTGTGAGGTGGTACCTCATTGCAGTTTTGATTCGCATTTCCCTGATGATTAGTGATGTTGAGCATCTTTTCATGTGCCTGTTGGCCATCTGCATATCTTCTTTGGAAAAATGCCTATTCAGGTCTTCTGCCCATTATGTAAATCAGGTTGTTTCTTTTTTTGATGTTGAGTTGTATGAGCTGTTTATACATGTTGGATATTAACCCCTTATCAGTCATATAATTTGCAAATATTTTCTCCCATTCAGTAGGTTGTCTTTTCATTTTGTCAATGGTTTCCTTTGCAGTGCAAAAGCTTCTAAGTCTAATTAGGTCCCATTTGTTTATTTTTTATTTTCTTTGCTTTAGGAGACAGATCCAAAAACATATTACTATTATTTATGTCAAAGAGTATTCTGCTTATGTTTTCCTCTAGGAGTTTTATGGTTTCCAGTATTACATTTAGGTCTTTAATCCACTTTGAGTTTATTTTTGTATATGGTGTTAAATAATGTTCTAGTTTTATTCTTTTACATGTAGCTGTCTAATTTTCCCAGCACCACTTATTGAAGGGCCTGTCTTTTCTCCATTGCATAATCTTGCCTCCTTTGTCACAGATTAATTGACCATAAGTACGTGGGTTTATTTCTGGGCTCTTGATTCTGTTTCGTTGATCTATTTTTGTGTCTGTTTTTGTGCCAGTACCATACTCTTTTGTTACTGTAGCTTTGTAGTATAGCCAAAAAAATCAGGAAGTGTGATTCCTTCAGCTCTGTTCTTCTTTCTCAAGATTGTTTTGGATATTTGAGATCTTTTGTGTTTCTTTAAAATTTTTAAAATTACTTGTTCTATTTCTGTGAAAAATGCCATAGATATTTTGGTAGAGATTGCATTGAATCTGTAGATTGCCTTGGGTAGTATCTCTGCTTTGTTTATTTCTTTTAAAAAAATCTTGTCTTGTTCCCTTGTTTGAAACATATTCCTCTGTCTCCTCATTTTCCCCAATTATCTGTGTTTATATCTATGTGTCAGGTAGGTTATATTCCAGATCTTGAAAAAGTGGCCTTATGTAAGAGGCATCCTACTGGGCCTGGTAGCATGCTCCCCTCTGGTCACCAGAGCTATAGCTCTAGTGGTGCTCCCTATGTGGGCTGCCCGCACCCTTCTGTTGTGCTGGGGTCAACTACTGTGGGCCCACCGGTAGGCGGTGCTGGCCCCTGGCCTCGTTGGCTGTGAGGCCATGCCTCATGTGATGGCTGTGAGCATACAGGAAGGTGGGGTAGGCTTCCCATGCAGTTGGCTACATGGCCCAAGGGTGTATAGGGTGCTGTAGGCCTGCTGGAGGGAGGGGCTGGGCCCCCAGCATTAATAGGCTAGAGTGAAGATTCCAAAATGGGCCTTGCTAGCGCTCATGTTATTGCTGTAGAATGAGCCCCCCAGAACGCCAGCCACCATTGCCTCCTTCCCCAGGATGAGTCTCAGCTGCCTTCTGCCTCACCAGAAAGCTCCCCAAGATCAGCAAGTGTGTCTGACCCAGCCTCCTTTCAAACTACTGCCTCTGCCCTGGGACTCAGAGCATGTGAGATTTTGTGTGTGCCCTTTAAGAGTGGAGTCTCTGTTCCCTACAGCCATCTGGCTCTCCCAAATGTAAAACCCACTGGTTTTCAAAGCCAGGTGTTCTGGGGCCTCGTCTTCCCCATTCGGGACCCCCAGGCTGGAGAGCCTGATATGGGGATTGGACCCCTTGCTCCTGGGGGAGAACCTCTGCAATTGTGATTATCCCCCTGTTTGTTTGTTGCTGACCCAGGAGTGTGGGTCCTGACTGTACTACATCTCTGCTCCTCTTACCCATCTCATTGTGATTCCCTCTTTGTGTCTTTAATTGTGTAAAATCTTTTCAGCTCTTCATCAGGTTGTTCTCACAGGTAGCTGCTCTATAAAGTGGTTGTAATTTTGGTGTGTCCATGGGAGAAGGAGAGTTTAGGGTCTTCGTATTTCCTGATCTTGATCATCTGTCTCTACATTGATTGATTTTTAAATGTTAAGCCAACCTTGTGTTTCTGGGATTCAACTCCACTTGGATTCAATTTGCTAAAATTTTGTTTATTATTTTTGCATCTATGTTCATGAGGAATATTGATCTGTAGTTCTTTTTGTGTAAAGTCTTTGCCTGGGTTTAGTATTAGGGTTTTGCTAACCTACTATAAAATGTTGAGAAGTAGTCTGTCCTCAATTGTCTGGAATGGTTTTTGTAGAACTGGTATAATTTCTTCCTTAAATATTTGGTAGAATTCATCAGAAAAGACATCTGGACCTGGAACTTTGCTTTCTAGGAAAATTTTTTAACTTCAGATTTGATTTCTTTAATAAATGTTGGGCTATTCTGATTATTTTTTCTTGAGTAAGTTTGGTTACTTGTGTCTTTCAAGGAATTTGTCGACCTCCTCTAAGTTTCCAAATTTATTGGCATAAAGCTTTTTGAACTATTTCCTTACTATACTCCTAATATCTATAAATTCTGTAGTAATGTCAACTCTTTCATTCCTGATACTGAAATTTTTGCTTTATTAATTTTTTCAAAGAATGAGTTTCTTGGTTTCATTGATTTTCTCTATTATTTTGTCTATTTTCTATTTCAGTAATTTATATTCTGATCTTCATTAATTGCTTCTGCCTACTTTGAGTTTATGTTGTTGCTCTTTTTCAGTTTTCTTAAAATTTGGGTATTAAGACTTTAAAAAAATATATAACTGTTTAGTGTTACAAATTCCCCTACATATTGCTTTTGAGGAATCCCCAAATTTTTAATTGCTATTCAAATGCATCATAATCCATTTTCATTTCAAAATACTTTCTAATTTTCTCCTGATTTCTTTTTTGAACTATAAATTATTCATAAGTGTATTACTTAGTTCCATATATATGGGGATTTTCCAAAGATATTTCTCTTATTGATTCCAATTTAATTTTATTATTGTCAGAAAACATATTTTATAAGTCTTGACTCTTTTAAATTTGTTGAAACTTGTTTTATGGCTTGAAACATGGTTTATTTTGATAAGTGTCCCATGTGCACTTGAAAAATTTGTGTAATCTGCTATTGTATGATTAGGATCGAGTATGAATTAGGTCAATTTAGTTGATCGTTTTGTTGTCTAAGTATTTTATACACTTAACAATTTCTCTACTTGTTCTATCAGTTATTTACAGAGAAATATTGAAATCTTGAACTATAGTTGTAGACTTGTCTCTTTCTCATTGTAATTCTATCAGTTTTTGCTGTATGAATTTTGAAGCTCTGTAATCAAATGCATATTTAGGACTGTAATGTTCTCTTGAATAATTCACCCCTTCAGCATTGTAAAATGATCATTTTCATCTCCAATAATATTTCTTATTCTAAAATGAAGTTTGTCTGATCTTAACATAGCCACTTCAACTTTACTCAATTTGTATCATCATGATATATCTTTTTCCATTCCATTATCTTGAAACTGTGTCTACTTAAACATCATTTCTTGTAGGTAGTACATAGTTAGGTCTTGTTTATATATCCAGTATGACTGTCTGCCTTTTAAGTGGTTTGTTTAGACTATTTACATTTAATGTGGTTGTTAATATAGTTAGCTTACAACCTATCATTTTGCTATTTGCTTTGTCTCATTTGTTCTTTGTTCTCTTTTCTTCTTTTGTCTCTTTTTTTTTTGGATTGAGTTTTTTCATTTTTGCTTTTGTGATATTTCTGTAGACTTATTAGCTATCACACTTTTATTAGTAATTGCTTAGGGTTATCAGTATACCTATTTAAATTATTAGTTTGCTTTCAAATGATATGATATCACCTTATGTATAGTATAAGAGCCTTACAATAGTATATTTTCATTTACCCTTGCCTGCCCTTTGTGGTTTTGTTATATACATTTTACTTTTACATATGTCAAAAATCCCACATTACCTCATTATTTTTTGTTCAAATAGTCAATTACCTTCCAGAAATATTTAAATAAATAATAGGGAAAATTTTACACATTCACTCACCTAGTTACTATTGTTGGTGATCTTCATTCTTTTGTGTAGATTAATATTTTCATTAGGTACGATTTTCTTTCTGCTCAAGTACCTTTTTTAACTTTTTTTTGGTAATACAGATCTGCTGGTGATGAATTCATCAACTTTTGTATTTCTGAAAAGGTTTTTGCCTTTATTCTTGAAATATATGTTTCCTTTCTATAGAATTCTAGACAGTTCTCTTTTTTAAATTTCAGCATTTTTAAAATTTCAGGTGCTTTTTCTCACCTTGATTGGTTTCAGTGAGAAATCTGTTGTCATTCTTATCTTTGGTCTTCTCTATGTAAACATGCTTTTTTCTCTTGATGGTTTCAATATTTTCTTGTTATTATTGGTTTTGCGAAATTTGATTATGATGTTCCTTGCTATAGTTTTCTTCATGTTTTGTGCTTAGGTTTTTTGTTTTTATTTTTTTTGAACTTCTTATATGCATGTGGGTTTACAGTTTTCATCAAGCTTGAAAAGTTTTCAGCCATTGTTTTCTTAAATTTTTTTTCTGTTCACCCCTTTCTGTGGACTTCAATTAAATGCATATTTTTTTTATTTGTTATTTTTGGCTGTGTTGGGTCTTCGTTTCTATGCGAGGGCTTTCTCTAGTTGCAGCGAGCGGGGGCCACTCTTCATCGCGGTGCGCGGGCTTCTCACTATTGCGGCCTCTCTTGTTGCGGAGCATAAGCTCCAAACGCGCAGGCTCAGTAGTTGTGGCTCACGGGCCTAGCTGCTCCGCGGCATGTGGGATCTTCCCAGACCAGGGCTTGAACCCGTGTCCCCTGCATTGGCAGGCAGATTCTCAACCACTGTGCCACCAGGGAAGCCCCTTCAATTAAATGCATATTAAGGAGTGATGCCACCAAAACCACAGAGTAGAAGACCCCAGCCTCTGTTCCCCAACAAAAGTCAACAATTAGACAGCTACCCATGAACAGAAATAGCTCTGGGAGAGCTTAGAAGTCCACTTAAGAAACTTGGCAACACAGTGAAACAAAAAGCCTGAGAATAACTACACAAAAAGAGAGGGAAGAGCAACTTCATTTTGCTTGCATTGTCCCATCTCCCAGGCTGAAACTGCTCAGTGCTAAGAGGAAACTCCCCGGCTCAAAAGAGTTCCCCTTGCCAGGAAAGGAAGAGAAGGGTGGCTGATCAGCGTCCCCGGCCTTCTGTGGGCACTGCACAAAGAAGGACCCACTTTGGATTCACCCCACCCAGAGACCAGCAAAGCTGAGATGAATAGAAGACAACTTGGAACAGGAAAAGGGCCGTGGCAACCAGTACAAGCCATGTGGTGGGAGTGACCACGGTTCCCAGGGGCATACTCTGAAGGGGATCCCAGCAGCTTTTGCAGCTGAAGGAACCAAAGGCCAGCACAGCCACCATGGACCCCCTGCAGATTTCACCACTGATGTTTTCTTCCTATAAGTCCCATCTTTGCAGATGCCAACAGCTTGAATAACTCCCTCCTCCCTCCTCCCTCCTCCCTACCCTCTAGCCCTCACTGGAGCCCAGAATCCACTGACCAGCCAGCCCTGACCTCTGCAGCTGCACAGGTACAAGACACCATCCTAGACCACTGCAGCTCACCACCACTGCTCTGTGCACACTGTGAGCTAGAACCTCCAGCTGTGCATCTGCATGCCACTGGCCTGACTCCCATCACAGGCCTCCATGCCATATGTTTACCTGTGATGAGACCCTGTAGCCACAGTAGGGCACTCTGACAGCCAGGTCCCCCCTTCCCCCAGGCTGCTTGTGGGCCCAGATCCAGCCCTCTCTCTTGACAGTGGTATGCACTGTTGGGCTCACCTGCAGCTAACCCATCCATCTGTGCATTTGCATGCCCCTGATCCTGCTGCTGTTACTGGTCTGCACTGTGTGTGCCAGTGGTAATGCCCAGCAGCCATGGGAGTGCATGTTGACAGCAAGGGCCCTCACAGCTGTCGTGCCTGCGCAGTTGACCACAGCCATTGCTGCTGGCCCTGGCCCTCAACACTGTATGTGTGTCTGCAACCAGCCTTTGTCACTACACAGGCACCTGCAGCCAGCCCTGCAGCTGAGTGTGTGTACATCACCATACAGGCCATGCCTGCTGCCTTTCCTGGTTCCTAACTGGTGGACTTGGAGGTGCTCCAAAACACCCCAACAGCCCTTGAAGCCTCTGCAGACCCCTTCTGCAGTGCTCGCTAAGAACTATGCAGTGTCGATGTCATGAACCCCCGCAACCTGAGCAAGCAAGACGTCACAACCCCCAGACCCAGAGCCACCACATACGCTGGTGCTTAGTGCCCTGCGGCATTAGACCCAAGGTCACGGCGTGCTTTTCTGGACCCCACTCCACAGATGAAGGTCCTCCTAACTGAAGCCAGTCTATAAAGACTGGAAGAGGTGACTGCCTCTTTAAATGTGCAGACACCTACACAAAGCTACAGGGATAACAAAGCATCAAGGGAAACATGACACCGACAAAGAAACACAGTAAACCTTCATAATCTGATCCCCCCTCAAATGGAGATACATTAATTGCCTGACAAAAAATTCAAAATAATTCTTCTAAAGATGCTCAGAGAGCAACAAGCAAACACACATAAACAATTTAAGAGAATCAGGAAAATAATACAAGAACAAAATGAGAAGTTCAGCAGAGGGATAGGAACATGCAAATGAACCAAACAGAAATTTTGGTGCTGAAGAAGACAGTGGCTGAACCAAAGAATTCAATAGATAGCTTCAACACCAGACTGGACCAAGCAGAAGAAAGACATGGTGAAACTTGAAGACAAATACTTGGAAATTATCCAGTCTGAGGAGCAAAAGGAGAAAAGGAAAAAAAAGGAAGAAAACCTATGGGACTTATGGGGTATCATTAAAAGAAATAATCTAGGCATGCTTGGAGCCTCAAAAGGAAAAGAAGGGGAGAAAGGAGCAGAGAGCTTATTAAAAGAAACAATGGTGGGACTTCCCTAGTGGCGCAGTGGTTAAGAATCTGCCTGCCAATGCAGGGGACACGGGTTCGATCCCTGGTCCGAGAAGGTCCCATATGCTGCGGAGCAACTAAGCCCATGAGCCACAACTACTGAGCCTGTGCTCTAGAGCCTGTGAGCCACAACTACTGAGCCCGTGCCCCACAACTACTGAAGCCCTCGCATCTAGAGCCTGTGCTCTGCAACAAGAGAAGCCACCTCAATGAGAAGCCTGCGCACCACAACAAAGAGTAGCCCCCTCTCACCACAACTAGAGAAAAGCCCACGCACAGCAACGAAGACCCAACGCAGCCAAAAATAAAATAAATAAATAAATATATTTAAAAAAAAAAGAAAAAAGAAACAATGGCTAAGAACTTTCAAAAGCAGGGAGAGATTTGGAACTCATATGTCCACAAATTCAACTCGAAGAAATCTTCTCCAAGACACATTATATTAAAACTGTCAGAAATCAAAGACTCTTGAAAGCAACAAGAGAAAAGAAGCTTGTTGTTTAGAAGAAAAGCCCATTAAGTCTGTCAGTGAGTTTCTCAGCAGAAACCTTAAAGGACAGGAGAATGGAATGACATATTAAAAGTGCTGAAACAAAAAAAAAGAGAACTGTCAACCAAGAGTACTTTATCTGGCAAACTTGACCATCAGAAATGAAGGAGCAATAAAGACTTTTCCAGAAAATTAAAAGCTGAGTCATCACCACTAGACCTGCCTTACAAGAAATACTGAAAGGAATTCTTAAAGCTAAAGTTAACGAATGCTAATTAATAACATGAAAGCATATAAAAATTAAAACACATTGGTAAGGTAGGTATATAATCAAATTCAGAATACTCCAATACTGTAATATATTAGTGTGCTAATCACTTAAATCTAGTATAAAGGTTAAAGGACAGAAATATTAAAAATAGCTATAGCAACAATAATTTGTTAATGGGTACACAATATAAAAAGATGTAAACTATGATATAGAAAACATAAAATACATGTAGGGGAGTAAAAGAACAGATTTTTTATATGCAATTGAAGTTAAGATGTAATCAGTTTTAAATAGCCTGTTATGTCTATATAATGATTCATGTACAGGGCAACAGCAAAGCAAAAACCTATAGTAAATATATAAAAGAAAGCAAAGGGGATCAAAGTATAATATTATGGAAAATCATCAATTTATAAAGGAAAACAGCAAGAGAAGAAGAAAGGAACCTCAAAACTTCCAGAAAACAACAAGTTGTCCGTAGTAAGTACTTACCTACTAATTACATTACATATAAATAGATTAAATTCAACAACAAAAGAAGACACAGAGTGGCTGAATTGCTAACAAAACAAGACCCAACTATACATTGCCTACAAAAGACTCACTTCAGCTTTAAGGACACACATAGGCTCAAAGTGAAGCAATAGAAAAAAATAGTCCATGCAAATGGAAAACAAAAGAGAGCAAGGTAAACTGTATTTATGTCAGGCAAAATAGACTTCAGGTAAAAAAACTGTAATAAGAGACAAGAAAGATCATTACACAATGATAAAGGGTCAATTTATCAAGAGGATATAACAATTATAAATATATATGCACCCAACATCGAAGCACCTAAATATATTATGCAAATACTAACAGATTTGAAGAGAGAAATAGACAAAATACAGTAATAGTAGAGGACTTCAATACCCTGCTTTCAACAATGGATAGATCATCCAGACAGAAAATCAATAAGGAAACATGTATACTTTAGACCAAATGGACATATATGGATATATACAGAACATTCTATCAAACAGCAGCAGGATAAACACTCTTCTCAAATGCATTCCTAGTTGTGTTCATCTCCCCAAACTCTTGGTTCCATCTCCTCAACACAGGAAATGTTCTGATCCTCCTTTCTGATCTATGAACTGGAGTCTCATTTAAGTCAGTAGGCTAAGGCAATTATAGAGCTGACTTTGTTAGTCTTTTTCAGGAATTATTCTTCTTTGTTGCATGATATCCAGCGTCTTGAAGATCATTGCTTCATGTATTTTTCTTTCCTGGTTTTCGGTGACTATGAAGAAAAATAGAGCAAGGTAGGGGATGGAGATCAACACGGAATAGAGTATAGATTTGGATAGGCTGCTCAGGACTCTCTGTGAGTGATTAATTTGAAGAAACCATGAAGTAACAGAAGGAGTGAGCTACGAGGCTATCTTGGGGAAGAACGTTTGAGGCAGAAAGATAAGTAAATTTAAGAACAGGGGTGGGAAAATGACTGGCTCAGCAGAGAACACGTGGAGGTCAATGTAGCTTGAGTCAGTTAACGGGGCTGAGAAGATGAGAATGGAGAGAGAACCAGGTGCTCAAATAATAGGAGACGCATAGGAAGGAAGGACTTTGGGTTTCATTCTCAGTGCGATGGGAAGCAATTGTAGGATTTTTAGCGAGGGTGTATGTTTAGAAGCAAGAGATTTAACACTTTAAAAGATAGCACTAGTTGCTATGTAGAAAACTGATTGTAAGTGAATGCTTACTACCCTTGTCTAATTTGGATTCCAAAGGGATCAAGAGTAGAATCCAATTTACACAAGGGTAGTAGCATTGGAGATGGTAATAAATGATTCAATTCTAGAATATTTTAAAGGAGATGCTGAAAAGATTTGATAGATTGAATGTGAGGTATGAGACCAAGAAAGGAGTAAAGATGTATTCCCAAGATTCCAGCTTAAATGGTGGTCTCTTTTCTTATCATGGATAGCAACAGAGAGAAGAATGATGTTGGGGAGAATTAAATTATGTTAAGTTTGAGATGCAAGTGGAAATGTCAAGTTGGCAGTTGGATATTCAAGCCTGGAGTTCACAGAAGATGTTAAAGGGCCATCACTAGGAAGTGTGAGGCTTAAAGAAGCCCAGGGACTGAATCATGGTGCTTTTTAAACTTTAGAGGCTGGAGAATTGAGGCTGAATCAGCAAGAGACCAAAAAGGAGCAGCCAGTGAGATGGGACAAAACACAGGAAAGCGTGGAATCGTGAAAGCCTAGCATAGAAAGCATTTCAAGTAATAGGAAGAGATCAACCTTATCGAGTGTTACAGAGAGATCGAGAAAGATGAAAACTGAGAATTGATATTGGATTATTCAATGTGCAGGTCTTCAGGGATCGTTCCTGTCTTATTATCTCACAAGCCTCAAATATTGGAAGCATTGCATTTATTAAATTAAATTCAGATGAGCATTACAATTCACGATGTGCCCACATTCTCCACTCCCGAGTTTGGAAGAAATTTTTGCTATTTGTCTGTGTTTAAATTGAGAGATATCCTGTGTTTTCCATTTTTCACTCACTAGGTTGTTGAAGGTCACTGTGGGATCGGTGCCCTACCATCTGAGGGATGATAGGACACCGTCCTAGAAGGGCTGCCTTGTGGAGCTCCTTCGAGCAACATGAGCAGTGACCTAGTGGTGGACGGGCTCACCTTGTGCCCAGGGGAGAGGTATCGTCTCTTGACCAGGACCTAAAGGAAGAAGTCAGTACTCCATTCAGAGTTTATTTCTTTGTTTAATTTTGAATATTATCATATTCTATATGTACCCCCAAAGATACTAGGAATCCACAAGAACCCAAAGGTACAGCTTTATAAAGAAAACTCTCCTTTTCACTCCATTAAAATATTACACTCCACCTGTGATTAAAAACAGTAAGACAGAAAGAGAAAAACAAATACCGTATGCTAACACATATATATGGAATCTAAAAAAAAAAAAAAAAAATGGTTATGAAGAACCTAGGGGCAGGACAGGAATAAAGATGCAGACGTAGAGAATGGACTTGAGGACATGGGGAGGGGGAAGGGTGAGCTGGGATGAAGTGAGAGAGTGACATGGACATATATACAGTACCAAATATAAAATAGATAGCTAGTAGGAAGCAGCCGCATAGCACAGGGAGATCAGCTCAGTGCTTTGTGACCTGAGGGGTGGGATAGGGAGGGTGGGAGGGAGATGTGAGAGGGAGGAGATATGGGGATATATGTATATGTATAGCTGGTTCACTTTGTTATACAGCAGAAACTAACACACCATTGTAAAGCAATTATACTCCAATAAAGAGGTTAAAACAAAACAAAACAGTAAGAAAAATAAATTCAAAGTAAAATAATTAACTATCAAACTTATTGTCCTGTTTGTGTTTTTAACGTTTGATTAATTTTAACTTAAACACTAAAAGGGAATTTCAAAAGAGATATCTACTCAGAAGCTCACGGATTTACGCAATGTTTTATGTCCATGGTTCAGCACATTGGTTTAATTTTAGCCTTCCAAGTGTAGTTGCCTCATTTAAGCTACTATATTCTTTGTATCTGAGTTGACTTTGCACAGTACATCTTTTTCTTGCATCATTATCTCGATGCCATTTAGGATGGTTTAAATAATCCATAAGTGATATAGTTTCTAAATGGAGCAAACTTTATTTTTCAGATATGGTAGCTTTGGAGAAAAAGTACTGTGAAAGTTTTGAAGGGTTAGAAAGAACAGAAGTGGGTGCTTGGTATAAATGTGCACTCAGCCTCCAGTGACATGGGCCCTGCCCGTGAAGTTCTTCAACGATGAGAGCAGCTCTTTACCCATCAGAGCTGCAAGGAGCTAGCAAGCCCACTTGAATGTCCTTCCTCCCAAACTTACAAAGGAAATACGCCAATTATCTGACTGGAAAGTAAATAAAAGAATAAAATGGGGAAAAAAATCTATTGTTTTTCCATCATATGACTTCCTACATTTGAAATCAATCGTACTGAAGAGTGTGGTAGGAACGAGTGTTTTAAAGGACAGCTCTTAGCCCCTCTCGGACAAGAGAAGGGAGTAAAGTCCAGGAAGAACCTCTCCTCTTCTTTGTTAGCGCTCTGATTCTTAGCCTTGCTTTATGTTCCCCTCTGCGATGGTCAATTTTATGTGTCACCTTGACTGGTCTTGGGGCGCCCAGAGGGAACATGATTTCTGGGTGTGTCTGGGAGGGTGTTTCCAGCTGAGATTAGCATTTAAGCAGGTGGACTCAGTAAAGTAGACGCCTTTCCCCATCGTGGGGGGCAGGGCTCATCCAATCCTGAGGGCTGAATAGAACAATGGACAGAGGAAGGGGGAATGCTCACCTTTCTGCTTCCCTGTTGAACTGGGGCATCTCACCTCATCTTCTGTCCCCAGACTGGGATTTACATCAGGAGCTTCCCTGGTTCCCAGGCCTTCGGACTCAGACTGAATTACACCACCGACTCTCCTGGGCCTCCAGCTTGCAGATGGCATGTCGTGGGACTTCTCAGACTCTATAATTGTGTGAACAAATTCCTTCCTCTCTCTCTCTCTCTGTCTCTCTCTCTCTCTCTCTTGCTCCCACTCTCTCTTGTTTTCTCTCTCTCTCTCTGTTGGTTGTCTTTCTCTGGAGAATCCTAACTAATATACCCTCCCTTTGGTCCTTGAGCATAATAAATCAAATAAAGATGCTAAAACATGGCTCCTCCAATCAGACCTTCAAAAACATCCTTTTTTTTAAAATTTAATTTTATTTATTTTTTTATACAGCAGGTTCTTATTAGTTATCTATTTTATACATGTCAGTGTATATGATTTTGAGTCAAGTAGGGGATCGTTAGTGAGCGCTCCCACGATGGATAGTCCTGATCTGGAGATCTGAATTCTTTAACTGAGGGGGGAGAGCCTCCTTTCATGAGTTTTTTGTATGGATAGGGTAGGTTAGGCAGTGGGTACTAACAGCCTCAACCTCTCAGAGAATTAGAACCAAGTTTGTTTCTTGCTCATACTATGTGGTTTGGCAGGGGGTCTTTCTCTCTCTATCTATTGCAGTCACTCAGAGATCAGCTATGGTCCTGCCTTCAGGATCATGTAGCAGGGAAAAGGAAACTGAGTGAATCATACCCTAGATCTTCACGCCGCCACCCAAAAGTCGCACGTTACTGGAACTCACATTTTACTGGGCCAAGCAAGCATGAGGGTGGAACGATTCAGGCTTCAGTAGACAACAACTAAAACCACAGAGTTAAACCAGATGGCGGTTCTCGAAGTTCATGGCTGGGTTACCCCACCGTGGTTAGAAACATAGCTGCCAATATCTGGGGCTATAACGGCTCCAGGTTTAATGATCCAAGGCCAGGAACACAAGTCAGGAAAGCATTCTAAAGAGGGAGAGCCCAAGGTGAGACTTAGCTGGGTAAGTGCAGACTTCTGAGCCGTAATGAAACATTAAATAGGCAGACAGCCAAGCCTCTCCAAGTATCTAGAATGGATATCTAGAAGCTTTCCTCTTCCATCTTACATTTATTCAAATGTTAATTCCAATGTACACAGAATGTCTAGTTCTTTATAGCCCCCTCATATTTAGATTCAATTCCTGACCTCAAAGAACTTCAAACTAAGAGATTCCAACACCTTCAAATTATTTCACCCTATTATAAAAATGGACACAAGTTTACTCTATACTTTATTTCCACCAGACATTTTATATGAAAATGGTGATACCTAAGCATCTATTAATATTCCCATAATAAATTAGCCATGGTTATTGATCTAGAGGTGAAGTGCTGGATATTCATTGAGAACTTTCTCTCTGCTAGACATTTAACATGCTTTATACCATTTGATGCTCATATCAAGCCTGTGAATTTGTTGTGAGAAATTTGATGCCCAGAGCCTGTTTACCAACTGCTCACCACATTTCAGACCCTGTACATCACATATTTTACATGGATTATCTCAGTTAGTTCTCACAACAACCTTAGGTAAACACAAAAAGTTTAGGTAAATTTGCCAAGTCACAAAGCTAAAATACAGAGGAGTGGATTTTTGGATTAAGTTTGTCTGTTTGGCAGACTCTATTCCATTACAACAAGCTGTTGTTTATTGAAAAGAAATTCTAAACTAAGAATAACTAAAAAAAAAAAAAAAAATCTGCTTTATCCCATCCCCTGCTATCAATTAAGATTTCAGTTCAGTTGGACTCACACAATTATATCCGTGCCTTACCTGCCCTCCACTTATTTATTTATTTTTTTACCTAAATTGCCACTTGGATGTATTGCCCTGCTGTCAGCAAGGATTCATTTATAACAGAAAACCCTACCACTGTCGTTTCAACAGTGAAGGTATTTATCGCTTTCTTAACAAGAAGTCTGGAGTTGATTTATCAAAATCCTGGGTTGGTATTTTGTAATTCTTTGGGACTTCTTAATGCTGCCACCCCAAAAGGATGCCTCACATCCATCACATTTTATCATTCCAAGCAACGATAATGGCAGCTTGAGTAGAGACTCCTAAACACATCACTAAACCGGATGGTTCCTGACTCTCACAACAGAGGGCGTGGGTAGAAAGCAAAGGGTCATTTAAGGAGGAGTGAAGGAAAGAAGAAGGAGGGAGAGAGATCTCATCTCTCTTCTATCAGGTAAGAACCATCTTTTCTAGAAGCCCATGCAGCAGGAGGATTGCTTCCACTCACCTCTCATGGGTGACAGCAAGTCCACATTGCAATCCCTATCTACGAGGGAGGTTGAAAAAAGGAAGTATCTGTTTGTTTCAAAATATGTTGGGGGTGGTAATTTTCCAAAACTTGTTGTGGGTGATGAACAAGGGAGAGAAGTTAGCTTAACCAACTATGACTACCACAGGCCTCCTAGCCACTGTCAAGCGATTCAAAACCAGTTTATTTCTGTTCAGCCCTGGAATTCAACCTATTATCTGCTTTTGATATCACAACTATCATTTAATTCAAAATTCAAAAAATTTTGTCATCCCATTTACCAACAAGTTCTTCCGGTTTTAATGTTTTCTTCTGGTTCCTGTATTAAAGTGCCAAGAAGTGGACTTTTAATTTTCTGTACAAAGAGCCTTCCAGTTTTGAAACTTTCTACCTTCACATCTCACCCCCATACCACCCCCATCACCTTATTCAAAGTGGTGACGTCAAGTCCCGTCAACCCTACCTCAAAACTACATTTGCAGCCTATCCATTTTCCTCAACCTCACTCTGACTCTCCTTATTTCCAGGCACCATCATTTCTCATGTTGCCCATGGCAACAGCAGCCAACTTGATATCTTCACTTCCATCCTAGATTCCCTATAATACATGGTCTGCAGAGTAGTTCAAGGAGATGAAAAAAATGTAAATCAGATTACGTCGCTGTTTGCTTAAAGCTCTTAATGACCTTCCCATTGTGCGGCTCTCAAATCCCTTCTCATGGACCACACCCCTAAACTGAGAACTTCTTGAGGAAAACGACTGGAACTTTGGTTCACATCCTACATTTAGCAAACAGGGCAGTGCCTGTTATATATGCATGTGTTTGCATGCAGATGTGTGTAGTAGATGAATGAATGAATGAATGACAGAACTGTAAGTTATTGTTATCAGAATATATAAAAGATTTGTAGTAGAAACTCTTTGAACAAGTTCTTCGCTTTCATGGAAAAGATATTCCAAGGGCCCCTTTGCAATACCATGTGGATAACAGGATCATAGAGCAATGATCATATAGTCAATACAAAATAGTATTGACTGACTTAATTCACATTAATACTGAGATAATATATGTGAACACATAACATATCCAACTAATAGGCTATTTTCAATTCTGTTGTTTTACATGATCTTCTACTTAAAGCATCAAAATTTTGTCTAAAAGTATCAGTTGGATCTACCAGTTTACCGTCTTAAAATGATGCCTCCAAGCTATTCATTTAACATTCAGCTACATAAAGCTAATAAAATAGTTGGGCAGAAAGAAACCTCTACTATGAAATAACATGTCTAGTTTACTAAACAGTTTAACCTAAGCATAAACATATCTACTATCTACAAGTAATATAAAAATTTAACAACAATGTTTTTCTGCATTAGTTTCCATTTATTCTCACCTGATTATTAATGAGAATTGTAGTCAGAAGCAATTAATGCAGTTTTCTTGTTCCTGTCCCTTTTGATGATTTTCTTCTTTTGACATTTTTCTGCCCACCTTTTGCATCTTACTCTGATCTATATCCCATGCGAAGCCGAAACAATTCACGTGGATGGTAATTTACCTCGGAATTGACACACTAATTAGAGATGGTCCCTTGCCTCTCCACACTCACTCCAAAGTCAGTCTTTTAAAGTACAGTGTATTAGTTAACCTTGAACTCCACTGTTAGAGTTCTGTTGTTTCTGTTTGTGTTTGGCACGTCACAGATCCAGGCAATAAAATCCCTCCAATTGCTGTTGCCAGTTACATAATGCCTGCAAGCAAGCATGTTTTCCTTTCTAAATCTGCACAGCAACAGAGGTTTTGCAGAGACAAACATTAATTTCTGATGCCACCCTGAAGAATCTCTCCAACATTACGCAGTATTGAGAAATTCATCTTACTTTATTTCACCTACTGCATGACGAAATTCACACTCTACACCCCACCCCTGCTCCTGGTAACAATAGCAGTAATTAAAAACTATCTGCTTGCTGTTCACTGGGATCTTACCATTTAATTTTTTACACTCTATTGTGTAATAACAAAAGTGTCCTCTAAAATGCAAAACTATTAACGTAAAAATATCATTGTACTTTTAAGAGTAAGTCTTTTGATTCTTTAGTTGTCCATTTTTGTGATTATTCTACTTATTACATATCAACCCCTCTCAGAGTTCTCCTTGTGGATTATAGCAAATGGCCCTTATTTAAAGTTTATGAGTTAAGGATAATGCTAAAGTGTGAAGTGCAATGGGCAAGCTCTATTTAATTCCTCACTTGAATTAAATCAGAAAGTACTCAGTTGCCTTGATATCTATAGTTTTTATAACATTAAAATGCACTTAGTTAAAAACATTTTTTAAAATGTGCCTCGTGTACTAGTGGTATAAAAACCACATGAATTGATTTAGTTCTATGTGGTATCATTTGTCGGTTGTTGACTTGGCAATATTTCCTTACTAAAATCCTAAGTCGCTTGGTTCCCTGTTATTCAATGGTAACTGAATGATTGACAATGGGTTTACTTTATCTCCCAGCCCAGCTTCGCCCGAACACGTGGCAACACAGAGGTCGGGACCTGGTTGGGGAAAACTGGGAGGATGTCATGCAGGGAGCAGGTAACTGCCATAGAGAATCATCACATGACTCTCGACTACGGAAAAACCCACTTATCCCTCAAACCACTCCCAAAAAATGAAACACCCTGGCTTCCTACTGAACAGCTTTCTCTCCATTTCATCTCTATCAAGATATGTGGCAAAATTAGAAAAATTAAGTGTATAAGAGTTTTCCTTTCCTAAGGAAAATGGAAAGTTGGCAAAATCTGTGACTCTTGTCTTTGAAATATTGATAATCAATAAAACCTAAATCTATAAAAAAGAGGGAAGGTTTTCTTTTGGGAAAAAGCAAAACCATCTGATTTTGTGACCATTGTTTCTAGTAGTAAATGTATAGCAATCCTACAATTCCAGCACACGGTAAAATGACAAGTAGTTACTGTGTGTGACATTAAATCAGTGGTTCTAATCAGGGGTGATACTACCCCCACGGAACACTTGGCAACGTCTGGTTGTCACACTGGGGGTGAGGTTGCTATGGGCATCTAGTGGGTAAAGGTCAGGGGTCATGCAGAACACCCTGCGGGCATGGGAAAACCCCACAGCAAAGAGTTAGCTCATGTAAATAACGACAAGATCTGAGTCGGCTGAGCACAGTCTACCATGTTAAGTCCTCCCAACGTGAAATGTCTGGGGAAAAGTTTAATTCGCAGAGCAAGTCTTTTCTTTTTCAGAGCTATCTAAAATTCCTGTGGTCAAAATCCAGATTAAAAGCTACTCAGAGTGACTTAAGTCTGATAAATAGGAAATAATGTGGTAGAGGTGACAGGGTAGGGGGTATTTGGGGAGACTTTGCTAAGTACACAAACACAAAGCAGCCCTCTGAGCTGCCTTTTGAAGAAGGAAAAAACTTGTCTCTCAAGTCCGGTGTTGGCCGCTCATTAGTTTCCCAACTGGACTCTAATCTTTGCAAGAGAAACTTCCTCTGGGCTTGGGGAATGGGAGAGCAGGGGCTCCAAGGAGGGGAGGGGGCGGGCAGTTTGCAAGTCTGAGGAATACAGATCTTTGAGGTGACTAAATTAAAACCATGCTATGAAGCTATAAACTCACTAGCAGATCCGTGGCCTCGGGTCAGAAGCCCTGCAGGGGAGCTCTTTCCTCAATGCCCGCGCTTGTTAACATCTTCTGTAAGGAGCAGCCCAGGGCGAAGTCAGCTCTGAGCGGGACCCCCAAGCCCACATCAAAAATGACCACAGGCGGGCCAGGGCGACAGGCCTGGCGGGAGGGTCACCTGCGCGAGGTTCTGTCCCGCACACCCCGGGAGAGCAGCTAGGACGATATAAATGTTCTGTTTCACTGAAAATCACTTTGGATTAGACAAAGCCCATTCTTTTCCACTTGAAAAAGCTACCAATTTTTGCATTCGTACGTGTAAGAGATGAAGATTTTCCACGGGCGCCAGAACAGCCCGGTAACAATTTCCGTGCGTGTTTTACCCACACACTGCGGATCGGTGTGATGTAGCAGCCCTCCAGCCCCCTCTGCCCTGGTGACCCAGCGTCCTCCTCAGGGCTCTCAGGACCAGGCTTTCTAGCTGCGGAAACAGAAGAGGAAGCCCGCCATCATTAGCCTAGGTGAATTGAAAGTGGTTTGAAGCCAATGCGAGGTAAAAGACAGTGCTCGGTTTCTACTGTATTTTATTTACTTTTTAAAATTCCTAACGCCCCATCCAAGGCTTTCAACTGGGGGTACATTTACCTCCACGCTTCTTCCACCCAGGACATTTTTGGTTGTTGCAACTGGGAAGTGTTACTGGCATCTAGTGGGAAGAGGCCAGGAATGGAGCCAGACATGGCACCGTGCTCAGGACAGCCCCTCACAACAAAGAACTATCCAAGCACAAGGCCGATACTGACAAGGCTAAGAAATGCTGGCCTGATCCAATGTCAAGAACATAAGTGGAACCGAACGCTGGCCCTTTATTGAACTATTAATATGTCAAGTAAATAGTCCATCTACCTAAGGAAATTCGATGGTAATACTGAGAGTCAAAAAATTTGGCTTCAAACTTTCTGGGCCTTTCAAAGATAATTATGTTGTAGATCTTGAATAGGAAATTAGTCCAACTCACACCTACCCAGACACACCCCTTCAAGAATACCTTTTTGTACAAAATGGAAAATTAGTTTAATTATAATAAAGTTGAATAATAAAACCCTAGAATATCAATCTCAATATACAGAAAGAGTAATCACAGGAGCTTATAAATGAATGTTATCTTGTGTAAACCAGATATGGCAGTTTTAACTATAATGTCAGCAATGTCACATTTAAATCCCTTTATGTCATAAGTATTGTGTTAGACTTAAAAGTCTCAAAGGCTCCAAATAAACCTAGACTATGATAACTTCAGGACACCTAGTTCAAACCTCAAAACCTCATTTATTAATGCTTACTTATAAATATAAGTGAATATCACATGAGTTTGTTTTTGTTGTTTTCTAGGTTTTTTTAAAAACATTATCTGCCTGCATTTTCATATTGCAAGATTGAGCATAAAAAAGTGAAAGTCTTGAAATAAAAATTGCTGAGGAAACCACATATTCTAAATCATTATGTGTTAAGTTTTGTGATGTGTTTTGGGCTAAATTAAGGGTCTTGATCCTACGAAATATAAAACTCAGGCTCCATGGCTGGATTCATTATGAATTATTATGTAAGTGCCCTATTTTGCTATCATTTACGTGGTCAGCATCAGCTATATGACACAGTGTTCAAAATATGTACTTTATGTAATTCATCATGCTTTTGGCATTTTCTTACTTTTAAGTGTTTATATTTTCTATTTGGAAGTGTGAAAATAAACGAGGTGCAGTTTTTTGCCTAATTGAACAAGTTCCCAAATCACAGCTTCTTTTTCACTCTATAAATAAAGGCTTTGTGCTAATGGGAGGTGTATTTAACAGGTTTCAGATTTCTACAAGTAGAAGCACATTACTTAACGCAATATTTGAAATCCTTTAGTCTGTCAGATCAATGCTGGCCACGTCATGTAAAATAGATGGCAACACCTGTGTGAAAATTAAAGAGCTTTTTTTTTGCATTGTTCTTACTAATTGACTTTGTTATCAAAGCCTTTTAAGATGCATTGTTTTATTACATGGATTTAGGAGCAGTCTATGAGCTGTGATAATCTGCTGTCTGTATTTATCTACCGGGTCAACCTTGTAGACACCTCCACACCACGTGCTCTCATCCATGAAGAGACAAGGGCCATTCCAATTAAGTCAGATTAAATGAAAAAGAGAATTCTAAAATTTTTGTTTCAGGTAGTGCCTAGAAATGGCACTCCAGAAATGTGATTCAACTTCCAGATCTGACAATAATTAGCCATCAGCCATGAGTTTATTGGGGAGACCATGATTGGGCTCCAGTGGCCTCTTGTGTAAAATGAAAAGAGCTACGTGAAACTGGGAACTCATCTCCTTACACATATTCCTTAGGGAGTTTTATCCTTCAATAAAAACTTGCTCAAAGAAAATGAGTTGAGCATTTGGAAGAGTTACTTCAAATTTGGTGGAGTTATTGCCATTCTTGCTGTCATTATATATCCACGCACAGTTGATGTCTAGCAGATAATCTCAACTTAAAACTCTTATAATTGTTAGTTTAAAAAAATGTTACTATTTGAAGTTTTAGGGCCTCTGTTGTAGTTTTAAGAGCTCCAGAAAACATCTTATATACACCATGTAAACATTGCTTGTGCTCATTTCTAAAAGGGAAAATTGTATCTGTTACTCACAAAATGTAAGTAACTAATTTATCAGTCTTTGGTAATTAAACTTGAGATGAGCAAAATGACTTAATAATTAAATAAGGAGAGCAATTTCTCTCTATTTATGTTTTTGAACAAGAATTCTTATGATTATTATTTTATAATATTAATTCATAATGAATCACTTGGTATTATCAAACGCAGCACTGCTACTTGAGAATCACTGGATGCTCTTCTATCATAAAGAGAAAAAAAGGCAAAAAAACCCCACAAAATCCCAAAAAACACATATGAAAGAAAAGAGAGACCCTCAGGAGCTTTCAGCCTGGTTGAAAAGAGCTCCTACCGAAACACATGCTAAAATTTGTTTAATCACTAAAGTATTTTTATTTATAGAAGAGCATAAAAAATCAAATGCATGGTTTGTGTAGGCCCCTCCCCTCTGTCTTATTACCCACCACATACTCCCCCACCGCACACAATCCCAAGAGGAATTGGTGGTTGACCTGACTTGGCCTTACTGGCCCTCTTGCACACCTCGTGTCCAAATGCCATCCCAGCTCCAGGGAATCCAGCCCCCATCTTTGTTTTGGACCACTGCCTGTTATCACCACTCATTGGAATTCCAGGTGGAAGACTGGGGGTAGGCCAATGCTCTTTATCTACAGGAGCCTGAAAAATTACAGGATGAAAGGGAGCTTCCTTCTCCCAAGACCCTGTTTTTTCAGCCTCTACAGCATATTTACTTTGTGCAGGGCAAGGGAAATCTCGGGGGGGGGAATTCCGATGAAGGACAGATGACGTTAAAGTTCTAGTCACTTTCAAATGTAAATTGGTGCAGCCACTATGGAGAACAGTATGGAAGTACCTCAAAAAAAAAAAAAAAATAGAGTTGCCATATGATTCAGCAATCCCACTCCTGGGCATATATCCAGACAAAACCGTAATTCAAAAAGATACATGCACCCCTATGTTCATAGCAGCACTATTCACAATAGCCAAGACATGGAAACAACCTACATGTCCATCAACAGATGAATGAGTAAAGCAGATGTGGCACATATAATTTATTTCACACATTTAAATAGTGAATGGAATACTACTCAGCCATAAGAAAGAATGAAATAATGCCGTTTGCAGCAACATACATGCAACTAGAGATGATCATACTAAGTGAAGTAAGTCAGAAAGAGGAAGACCAATGCCATATGATATCACTTATATGTGGAATCTAAAATATGACACAAATGAACTTATCTTCGAAACAGAAACAGACTCACAGACATAGAGAATGGACTTGTGGTTGCCAACGGGGAGTGGGGATTGGGGAGGGATGGAGTGGGAGTTTGGGGTTAGCAGATGCAAACTGTTCTATCTTATATATAGACTAGATAAACGACAAGGTCCTACTGTATAGTACGGGGAATTATATTCAATATCCTTAATAAACCATCTTGGAAAAGAAAAAAACAGTTCTAGCCACCTTCAACAACCCCAAGGGTCTCTAACAGTAAGTCTGAAGAGCTTGAGGCCTGGGGGGGCGGGGAGAGGGGGCCCCAGGTCACCACTCTCCCGTTCATGTCTGTGCACTGCCAAATCCATCCCTCTTTAGTCTCTGGGTCCAAATTTTGCTCACTTTTCCACCTGCAGTAAAACCCCACCCAGCACAAAGGAGGAGACCACACGCTCAGGACCCTTTTTGATTCTAGAGGGTGGAGGGTGATCCTTTTCATACGGGAGGTTTGTGTTTTACTGGTTGCTCTTTCTGTCTCTCCCCCAGCCCCTGACCCAGCTGGGGCTGTGCTCAATGAAGGTTGCTCTTATTTTAATTCAGAGTCTTTTAGAAATAAGGCTGTTTGGGGAAGGGTTGTCCTTACCTCTGCCACACAGACTAACACATTTATAATAATATGAACAAATTGCCCCAAAATAGTGATTTGTGCATTTTAGCTGAAATATTTTTAGTATATGAGAGAAAAAAAAAAAAAAATTGACCTGCACTTTCATAATTTAAAGTTCTAAATTCCTAAAATTTGCCATCTTCAGAAACATTCTGTTTTCGAAAGATTGTACTATTGTAATGATTGTGCTATTTTCCTTTTAGCTGGCACTATTTAAATGTGTGAAATAAATTATAGGTAAGAAAAGCAGATATCTTGGGGAACTATTTTCTGACAGGCTTTTCAGTTGGATGTCAAGAATTCACGTCATTTGGGTAGCTGAATTTCCTATTACTTGGCAGGAATTAAAAAAATATTTTTTCCTAAGAAAATGTAGTCGCTATTTTTGGAAAGTGCCTACTTTCTTTTGAAAACTCTGTTTTGGGAACATACATAAATTCACTGTTACCCTTCCTCCTTTTCTTACTCCTGTGCTATTTCTCTTTTTCTTCTCACAGCAGGAGCTTAAAGATTTCATGATTTGGTGGGTCCTCTTTATCAAAAGGAATACAGAAAGATCTTACTTTTGCAAATTTTATAAACACATACAACCATGTAAACACCTTCGTAGGTCCTTGAAAGGGGACTGTATAAGCCAGGGGCCTTGAAACTTCCACTTAGTAGCTTCAAGGTACTTTTACTTCTGCTTTATTTCTGAACTCTGCATCAGTGGACTTTAATACTTTATTTCTTCCATGTGAGAGCGTGATCACATGTAGAACACTTACCCAGCTCCACAAAGTTACTGAGAGATAAACAAAAGGATTCCAATGTAAGGAACTTGCTTCCTGGGGTCCAGGCTGTAGATTTGACTCTCTCCATTGCTTTTCCCTCCTAACACAATCCACATCTAGGCAGTGATCCACTTAGTTTGCTGGAAAAAAACTGGGTGGGGAGTTTCTTTATCTTTGAATATGATAAAGATATCAATATCTTTGAATATTCCAAGATATCAATATCTTGGAATATTCCAAGATATCTTTATCTTGGAATATGCTTTCAAGTCTCAGGTGGTTCAGTGCTAGATTCGACCCTAATATACATTTGGCAAATATAAATGAAAACAAAATCATCTTTGAACCCAGGAACCCTCGGCACAAAATTAGTAGAGAAAGAAAACACTTTTATTCTTGAATAAGCAGTAATCCAGAATGTGGCATATATCACAGGCAATCTGCTAAGAGACTGCAAAAACAAAAAAACTCATCTCTTGATATAGCCAGGTAGATACAATCCATTACATACATGTTTTTCAGATTCTAAATAAAGAATACCTAGTCCTTAATTAAGAGAACTTGACAGTCACACATAGTTCATCCTAACTTTACCATGGTAATTGGCGTCACCATTGATGTTAGCTGATTGGCTTTATCCAGAGGAGAAACAAATGCCTAATATCTTTATGACAGGCGGTAATTTTGAACTTGGAGCAAGGTAACCGCTGCCGTTGGGTTTCTAGCTTCCCATGGAAACTGGGAGACAGGGGTGCTAGCTCCCTTGAAGTTACATTTCAAAGAGAAGGCTCTTAGGTGCTTGGGAGAGAGTGTCCTGGTCATAAAGCTGACAAAAAGTCTATCTTGTTTTCAAAATGATATGAACACACATTGGAAAGAGAGGAGAAAGTACTTAAAATTACAAATTTTCTAAGGTAAATGCTTTAAGAAAAAGGAGCGGAGGGAAATCTTTTCCCTTACTTTCAACAGACAGAATTAAACCTCTTATTTTTAATTTGTGTTTTCCCCTATAATGTCATAGATGAAAACCCCAGATCACTGAGGGGAGTTTATCACGATTGTCTTATGAATCGTCTTTGTGTGAGGACTTCTCCTATTTTTTTTTTTTTTTAAACTACCTGCCAGGTAAATTTTTTAAAATTTTCTTTCTTTCTTTCTTTCTTTCTTTTCTTTCTTCCTTCCTTCCTTCCTTCCTTCCTTCCTTCCTTCCTTCCTTCCTTCCTTCCTTCCTTTCTTTCTTTCTTTCTTTCTTTCTTTCTTTCTTTCTTTCTTTCTTTCTTTCTTTCTTTCTTTCTTTCTTTCTTTCTTTCTTTCTTTCTTCTTCCTTTCTTTCTTCCTTCCTTCCACTGCATTGGGTCTTCGTTGCTGCTGGTGGGCTTTCTCTAGTTGCAGCGAGCGGGGGCTACTCTTCCTGTGGTGCACAGGCTCTAGGTGTGCGGGCTTCAGTAGTTGTGGTGTGTGGGCTCAGTAGTTGTGGCACACGGGCTTAGTTGCTCTGTGGCATGTGGGATCTTCCCAGACCAGGGCTCGAGCTTGTGTCGCCTGCGTTGGCAGGCAGCTTCTTAACCACTGCACCACCAGGGAAAGGAGTTGTCCTATTGAACTTTGTCTTGTCTGGATAAAATGTTGTTTATCTTAGACCTCTTTTTTAATATAAACTCTTTCCAGGTACTCTTTTGATGTTGAAAACCAAATTAATTAATTTACTTTTTTTGTTATTTGTGATGATCTTTCTTGATTGATGCCATCTTGTGTCTGTAGCTCTCTAGCTATGAAAAAGAGGACCCAGGAAACCAAGTGTCACTCTCAGGCTGACAAGGTCTGTAGTTCCTACCCCTGCTATGACTTTTCTCAGCTGTGCCAGGCTGTGCAAGACGTGTTTCTGCACAGAGAACCCCATACACTTCAGAAATGCATAAAACCCACTGAATTTTAAAACTGTTGTCACTTGGCCCCCACCTTCAGTAATACAATGATTACTTGACTAAAAGTGCATTGCCTATTTCTTAAACTCTATATTTTTAACCTCTCTATAATATTTGATAGCATTGATCATCATTTCCTCTTTGAAACTCTTCTGTTAGAATGGAAAGGAGCCTTGGGAATGATTAGTCCATGCCTTTGTGTTACAGATGAGAAACAGTAACCACGAAAGTGGAAAGACTCGTACTTAGGAGGTAACTAGACACAACTCGTCTGGTTCTCGGCTCACTTCTCTGTCTCCTCCAGAAGCTGCTCTGTACTTAGCAAGAAGTATGCATCAGTCAAGGTTCCTTTGTTTTACTTTTGCTTTTCTATGTTCTCTTTCTTCCACCTGATGGCTTATATAATCAACCCTATGTGAGAAGGAAGACCATGGATTTAAGAGTAAAACAGCCTGGATTTGAATCTTTGCTCTTTTACCCCCTATCAACTTATAAACGTGTCAAACTAATCTTAGACAAGTTAAGGACCATTTAAAGGATTTGTAAGCACAAATGCTCTTAGAGATGAAAGACGTAATATAAATGAGTAAAGCTTGTGGTATAAGACAATATTGGACATTTAAAATCAAAGATCTAAGCCTCCATCTCAAGAAACTAGAAATGGAATAGCAAATCAAACCAAAGTATTGATAACCTACAAGAAAGGAGGAAATATGTATAAAAGCAAAAAACAGATCAGTTAAATAGAAAATAAATATAGGTGAGAAAATTAACTAAACTTCCAAAATTGGTTCTTGGAAAAGATTAGTATATATTTAGCAAAACACATCAAGAAAAAAGAGAAAAAAAGGTAAAATATTAACATCAGTAATTTAAAAAAATGGTATCACTAGAGATCTTATGAACATTAATTTTTTTTCCAGTTTTATTGACATATAATTGACATATAACATTGTATTAGTTTAAGGTGTACAACATAAATATTTGAGAGATAGATAGATATATATATACATATATAGTGAGATATATATATATGTGTGTGCATATATATATAGTGAAATGATTACTAAAATGAGTTTTGTTAACATACATCACCTCACATAGTTACACATTTTTTTCTTGTGGTGAAATTTTTAAGGTCTATCCTAGTACGTTTCAGATACACAATACAGTATTGTTAACTACAGTCACCATGCTGTATGCTACATCACAGGACTTATTTACTTTATGACTGGAAGTTTGTACCTTTTGACTACTTTAACCCATTCTCCCACCCTCCACTTCCCCACCTCTGGCAACCTCCAATCTGTTGTCTGTTTCTATGAATTCAGGATTTTTTTTTTGATTCTACATATAAATAAGATCATATTTATCTTTTTCTATCTGGCTTATTTCACTTAGCATAATACCTTCAAGTTTCATCCATGTTGTTGCAAATGGCAGGATTTCCTTCCTATTTATGGCTATATAATATTCAATGTGATATGTATGTATAGTATAATATATATCACATTATCTTATCCATTTATCTACTGATGGATGCTTAGGTTTCCATGTCTTTGCTATTGTAAATAATGCTGCTTTGAACCTGAAGGTACAGATATCTCTTAGGTATAGTGATTTTATTTCCTTCAGATATAAAACCAGAAGTGGAATTGCTGGATCATATGATAGTTCTATTTTTAATTTTCTGAGGAACCTCCATACTGTTTTTCATAGTGGCTGCACCAGTTAGATCTTATGAACTTTAAAACGATAGCAAAAGAATAGCAAGAGCAACTTTGTATCAAGAAAGTTGTCAATTTAGGCTAAATACACACATTTCTTGAAAACACGCTTATCAAAACTTCCTCAACAAGAATTAGAAAAACTAAGTTTAGTTTACCTAAAAAATTGATTCTATTTTTAAAATCATTGCTCTCTTCTCCTCTCAACCTTCCAGGCCCAGATAGTTTTTGTAAGAATTAACACCTGTCTTATATAAACTTTTCAAAAGAACAGAGAAAAGAAAATAGCTTCCATTTTATTTTTAAGATGGTAGCACAATCTTTTTATCAAAAGTTTATACTGGCATTACAAGAAAGAAAAAGTACAAAAGAAAGCAAAAATGCTAAATAAAATACTAGCACATAGGCACTAAAGAAATATATAAAGAATAATATACATCATGGCATTACTCCAAGAATGCAAGGGAAGTTACGCATTCAAAAAACAATTCATGTATCTTACTATGTAATTGGGAGAGAAAGAGAGAGAGAGAGAGACAGAGACAGAGGCAGAGAGAGGCAGAGAGATACAGAGCGACAGAGACAGAGAGACACAGAGAGAGAGAGACAGACAGACAGACAGAGAGAAATCCCATAATCATCTGCTCAGATCCAGGAAGAAAAGAAATAAACTATGTCACAAAAAACTCAGTGAACTGGGAAGAGAGAGGTACTTCCTTAATCTAAGTAAAGAGTTTCTATTAAAGAAAAAAAAAATCCTACAGCAGATGCCATAGTTAATTGTATAATATTGAAAGCTTTCCCCCTGAGTTTGGGGTTGAGAAATTGTTGCCTAGTATCATCACTGCTTTTCAACAGGGTACTGGAGGTCCATCCTAGTACAGTAATGTCAGAAAAGAAATAAAAGGCATAAGGCTAAGAATGAAAGAAATATGGTCAAATGTATGGAAAATCCAAATGAATCTACAAATTACTAAAATTCACAAGTGAATTTAACAACATTGAAGCTACAGTTGCTGGATATGAGGTCATTATACAAAAACCAATTACATTTCTATGTATCAAGAGCAAACAAATAGAAAATGAAAGTAAAAACACAATGCAATTTACAGTAGTGTCAAATAACATCAAATTTTTAGAAATACATCTAATAAAATTGTGCAAGACACCTACGGTTAAGATAACAGAACATCCCTGAGAAAAACTAAGATTATCTAAATAAATGGATATATATACCATATTCATGGTTTAGAAAACAAATAATGTGTATAGCACAGGGAACTCCACTTCACTGTACAGTAGAAACTAACACAACAGTGTAAAACAACTATTCCCCAATAAAAAAAATTTTTTTAAAAAGAAAACAAATAATGTAAAGGTATAAATTATTTCAAAATTGATCTATCGAATGTAATCTCAACCAAAATCTCAGAAGATATTTTCAGAATATTGCCACACTCTTTTTAAGATTTATGTGGAAATGCAAAGTACCAAGACTAGTCAAGGCAATCTTGTAGAACAAAGCTGAAGGGCTTACATTTTTATATATCACTTTTTGGTAAAAGTACGGTAATTAAGACAGTATAGTATTGGTATAAGAATAAACTGCCCAGAGAGCTCAGTAGAGTCCAGAAAAACTCCCAAACATTAATTGTGTAACAGTTTTTGACAAAGGTGCCACTGTAGTTTACTACAGAAAGGGATTTTTTTTTTTTCAATAAACGGTGCTGGTCAGTTGTATACCTGTGTAGAAAAAAAATATTACGACCCATACCTCAACACCATGGACAAAGAACTATTTCAGATGGATTATAGAGCCAAATGTCAAAAGGTAATAATAAATATTCAAGAAGAAAACAGCAGAATATCTTCATGAACTTCAGATGGGCAGGAATTGTGTAAACAGGACACAAAAATTCATAGAAGGAAACATACAAAATAAATGACATGGATGAATGAATGAATGAAATGAATAAAAAATGAATGAAATGAAAATTGAAAAAATGACAAATTGGATTACATTAAAAAGGAAAATTTTTGTTCACTAAAAAACACTGTTAAGGGATAAAAAGTTAAACCACTTAGTGGAAGAAAAGGATTTGTAATACATATGTCTCACAAAGTCTCATATCTACAACATGTAAAGAATTTCTACAAATTAACTAGGAAGGGAAGGACAACTAAAAAAAAATGGGTAAAAGACTGACATGCACTTTACAAAAGAGAATAATAAATAGTCAACAGACTTATGAAAAGTACTCAATTTCATTCATCATGAGGGAAATGCAGATTAAAAGCATGACATGATACTATTATACTCCCATTGGAATAAGTAAAATAGGAAGGAAAAGAAGGAAGAGGGAAGGTGAGAACTGGGTATAGTTAGAATACTCTTTTGATGGGATTGTAAATTGGTACAGTCACTCTGGAAATATTTTTGACATTATCTAACTAAGCTGAATATATACATACCATATAACCCAGCAATTCTACTCCTAAGCTAATTCTCATAAGAAAATGCATGTATGTTCACCAAAAGATATACACCAGAATATTACAGCAGCATTATTTGAAATAGCCAAAAACTAGAAAAAAAACTGATGTCTATCAACAGTTGAATAGGTAAACAAAATTGATATATTTGTGAGTGGAATTCTGTACCACAACCAGAATGAACTGGCTACAAATAGAGAGTACAATGTGAATGAATCTCAAAAATACAATGATGGGTGATAGAAGCCACACACACAAAATAAAGTGTATATTATTTATGTAAAATTCAGAAACAAGCAAAAATAATCTACATGCTTGAGTCAAGATAGCAATGACCTTGCGGTGGGGGGGGTGGGGGACATTACTGGGATAGGGCACGGGGGCTTTGGAAGTGTTGCTAATGATCTGTTTCTTCATGTGGATGCTTCTTTGTGCAAATTAATTTCCTATTAACTTTGTGAAAATTTATCAAGCTGAACTTGAATTGTTTGCCTTTTTCTAAAAAATACGTAAGTGGACAGTTGATGGCTTGTTTAGAGCTGGCATCCATTGTGCAGCTTTATCATGTTATTGTTTTGTAAAAATGTAGGCCCTGGTATAGCACACAATCTCCTAGTTTTTCAAGAGAAATTAAAAATGTGAACTTGTAAGTAAATCCTTCTTATTTTTAAATGGTAGCAACGAATGCAGATTAAAACAACCACAAAAGCAATATGGGCCAAAAAAAAAATGTCACAATTTTTTAAGCTGGCTTTGAAATCCACATCCCAGCTGTGTAACAGAGATGATACCTCACTACTCAATATTGGTTTCAACACTTAAATGAAGAAATGTACACAGAAGTTTTCAAAAAAAATGCCTGGTGTACAGAAAGTGATTAATAAATGGTGGCTATTGATCTGTTGCTATTGTTTTTATTATTGCTGTTTGGAATCATAACCTGTCTCTTAAAATTTATTTTATTCTTTATGTTGATGGACATTTCTACTGAATCTCACACCATTACTATAATAGCATCACATCTAAACTAATATAAGGTGGATGTTCAATACGAATTTGTGGCTTAAATATATTTGATTAATTTGGTGGGTTAATAATGACCTATATTTATGTACTTTAAAATTTCAGAGTAGTTGACATTATTCAATGGCATGGCCTATATCATGGAATATTGTATTAATGTTAGGATTCTGGAAAGCACGGAAAATGTAGGGCTTAATTATAGATGATTTAGGCTAGTTATAGAGGATTAGTAGGCAGCTGGAGTCAAATAAGTGAATCATTAAAATACATGTAAAATGTGTTTCCTAGGCAGATGCTAAGAATAGGTTCACAATATCCCTTCTGCCGTTTGTGAACTCTGTCTGGTCTTCTTCACATTCCTTTCCAATAGTCCTGAGCATCATCTATAGGTCAGGAGAGGGTAGTCTCACATGTGCTGCCACTGGCTCATGCTCTTGTGCCACCCCTCAGCATCTTTAGTCTTTATTCTTTTCAGCTCTGGTGACATCTCTCCTTCTCTAGTCCTGGCTGAAAGGTGCTACTGGTCCCTGCTGCAGCTGAAATCCATAGACACACCCACAAAGACGCTGACGTGCACTGATGAAGATGTTACTGTCTGTGTCAAGGGCATCTTATCACAGTAGAAACAATCACCATTGTATCCTGCTGCTGGAGAAGAAGCGATGCCCTGACACCTTGTACCAAGGCACTTTCAGATTTCAGTTGCACATTTACTTGTAACCCTTTTACCGTTTACAGGAATCCCAGGGAGTTGCACTGGAGCTAGGTCTAAGCACCAACACATGATACTATGCAGGGAATAGGGAAATGGCTGCAGAGAGATACGGAGGGAAAAACACAGGAGCCCCAGAGACAAAGAAAGAGGGGTTGACAAACCTCATTAGTTGCAGGGAGAAAAAGTGGCTTCAAAAGGGAATTGATGTCATTAATGTGCTGATTTCAACCAGGCTACATACTGCATCTGATGCAAACAAGCACAGACAAGAGATCATTGAGTTAGGGGCTCAGAACTCTTGTTTTGACCCTGATATGAGAGATCTGACAGCATCAGAGAAAACTGATGTATCCACTGGGGCCATTGCAGCTCTAGAACCTGGTTGTCCTGACACTGTACTTCTGTTTCATGTTCCTCCCTCCAGGGGAGATTGGTTCTTCCATGGAGACAATGTTTCCCCGATTTTAACTTCAGCACATTAGATCCTTAGAGACGCCCCCAGTCCAAATCATTTGTTTTCCCAGTTACAAAACTGACAGTCAGATCAGTTCAATAATTTGTAGAAATCACTCAGCTAATGAAGAGCAGAAATAAGTCTAGATTCTAGATCTTTGATGTTTAGTTGAATGCTCCATCCACTATATCACTCTTAAGGAATTTTTCTGATCCTTACTTGAGAATGGGTTTGCTCAGAAGGATGAATGAAATAAACCAGAAGGAAAAGCACTAGTACTTGTGTCATTTCACTGTTTTTTTTTTTTTTCTGCATGAGCTACGCTGATTACATTGGCATTAACTGCAATGAGCATGTTCTAATCCACTAAGGAAGAGGGTAAGAAAGTTAGCTCTGTTCTGTCCAAGCAACAGCTCTTATCTTGTGCTGCTTGTTGCATGTTGCAAGTTTATAAAATATTTAAATGAACCACTTTGTAAGTGGGGTCCAAGTCTAGCCATGGAGAACATCTAATAAATATGGCAGAAGATGTTAAAAATTAAGGATAAATGTCATCATTGTAATAAACATGATGAGGAAAAGTATACACTATACAACAGTGTGACTTTGAGTTTATTCCACTTCATAATTATGTACACCAATATGAAAATGACGCATGTGAGATTCATTTATAAGATATACCATGAGGTGAGAAATGTACAGACCTGCTTTGATGATGATTCTTTAAATGAGTAGAAAGAGACTCATTGAAAATGTAGCAGTTTGACTTACTTCTCTCATGGTTTAGCCTGCCTAGGTCTATGAATAATTCTTTCCTTAGGTGCAGAGGAAAATACAGTGTTGGAGAACGTTATTTATTTAGCATTTCAAATTCTTTGAAATAAAAACCACATAAATGCTATCCTAAGTGGAAAAGAAAAAGAAATATGAGTGTAAGTACAACATAAAAATAGCTCCATGCCTTTGCATTTTTCTTGAGAAAGTCAACTTCATACCTGTGTACTGTGTACATAGACTATGCTTCTGGTTAACAAGTTCATGTATTTCTTAAATAGGACAGGATTAAAGTCAATGTGTTCATCTGCTTTTTTATACTTTTGTGTTTTAAGATGATAGAACACTCATTGTAAAAAACCAAGCAAGACTAACATGTACAAAGAAGAGAATATCACCTGACCATCCAACACTCAGAGATAACCCGTTTGTCTCCTGCCAAATAGTCATCTCTATGTATACATTTGTGTACACACACACACACACAGACTTTTATGTCAATGGAATCTTACAAAATGTGCTCTACAGAACCTCCCTTTATATCTGTCAATAAACACACATATTTTATAGGAAGATGGATAAGTTTGTCCATGAATGTGTGTTTGGAAACATCCTTTTTAAACTGAGCTTCAGCTGTACATGCTTTTAACAGAGTAGCAAAGTGAATACTACTTAGTAATATGATACTGAATGAGAATATTTTAGAGGGTGACTACCAAATCGCTATGATTAGATACTGTTAACTGGAAGGTAAATCTGCACATGTGTTACATATACTCTTTTTCAAAATTTGTATTATGAAAGTTTAAACAAAAATAAAGATAACTGTACAGTGATCACCCACATACCACGCCTAGACTCATCAATTTTTAGCATTTTGCTGTATTTTCTTTGTCTGTCTGCTTATCTATCAATCTCTCAATTTAATCTCTTTGATGTTTTTTTCCGGAGCATTATAAAAACATGACACTTTGCTCCTAAAGACTTCAACCAGAGTGTACAAAAATTATGAACATTCTCCTACATTCACATTTGTATCATCATAATGCCATTACCACATACCTAATAAAACTACCATACAATCCTGAATAGCATTTAATATTGAGAATTGACTTTGAAAGCCAACTTTCAAAAGCTAGAAAAAAATTTCCTTTTAATTACAGTTGGACACACAACTATGTACAGTTTTGCACACAATCTCCTTTGCACGTGATTTGTTGTGGACATCTAGTATCTACAGTGTGTTGACATTTGTGAGCTTCAAACCAAAACAGCTGTTTCTACCATTGGCACGGAAACACTGCCAGTTTGTGGGATTCACCCCTTTATCCAGAAGCCCAAAGTGCATTTACATCCTTAGGCAGAGCGTCGCTGTTTTCAAACACAGTACAACATGGACCTGGTTCTTGTCTTTCAAAGAAACAAAAATTAAAGTAAACAACAGAAAAAAAGAAACAAAAAAGCTGGCTTGCAGGGATCTTATTCCTCTGGATCTGTTGGGATCAGGAGGTTAAATCCTGTAGAATGAGTTGAGTTCCTTCATCAGTCTTTAATCATGTGACTAAGATCAGAATATACATTTTCCTTCACCATATACTTGAGACTGTAAGTCATTTTGTCACTGGCATGGTCCTGTTCGATGTCCCCCCCCCCCCACCTTTTCTTTGCAATCATCACTTTTCCATTGAATGGACACTCAGTGCCATGGTAATGGGGGGGGGCGGTCTCCTCACTCATTTATTTCTAGACGTGGTAGGCATTTCAACCCACTCTAGATGTCCTCAAATCACACCTTCTTATTTAAATGAGGAAGGATCCTGTCCAGAGGTAGGATGTATATGTCAGCTGGGGGCAGGGATGGGTGTGAGCCCTGGATGTGTGTCAGGGAAGCTGCAGTCCCCCCCGTGCATGAAACACACACGTGAGGTAGATCTATTGCCACGTGAGGGGCTTAGCATTTCTGCTTCTGCCACGGCCTCTGCCACGGCCTCAGGGTCTCTACCTGGCGCCGAACTCAGCTGCCCAGCTGTGATCTCGGTGCTGGGCCTCACCTGGGAAGCAGCCTGTGCTTCCTGCCCCAGCTCCGCCTCCACCGGCGCTGGAAAGCAGCCCACAGGTGGGCAGGGCAGGCCCAGCATCCAACCGGCTCCCGGTCCCACTCAGAGAGGCTTCACAGGGCAGCTAGAGAGGCCTGGCTGCGAGCCCGCAGGTATTGTGAACAAGGGAACCGTTGACTTCCTGTGAGCATCTCACCCCTGATCTCAGCAGAGGGGAGGCTGCCCATTCATCACAGAGGAAGTGCTCTCAGCGCCCTGGAGGTGCTGCTCCAAGGAGCTCTGAGCTGTGGGTGGGGAAGGCATCCTGCAGGGAGACAAAGGGCCACATTCCCGCTGGTCAGGTCCCCCGGGGCCTCTGCTTCTCTCTGTTCCTAACTTAGCGCCAAAGTCATGGCTCTGTGGCTCCCAAGGTTCACAGCACACACTTTGCAGCTGCACCGCCCGGGGTGGGGAAGCAGCGGAGCATCGCAGGCTGAGCTCACTTCCGCCCACATCAGAAGCAGCGAGGTTTGTGGGGAGCTACACTTGAGCCCTCCATTAGCTGTTTTACATCTTCTAAACCGAGATGCAACTTCCTACACCATGTGCTGGCGGGGGCCACGTGTACACGATGTGGAGGGACCGCGCCCTGAAAGTGCTGAGGTTTCGAGAAGTCTTCCTTACTCACCCTGGCTTCCCAGGGACTTTCTGCAGCTGAAAGGAACGCTGTTCCACAATCCCTCCCGGAATCTTATGTCCCTAGACGCGTTCTGAGTGCTTGGAGGAAGAAACAAAAAAACAAAAACAAAAACACACGCACACAAAGAAAGACAAAGAAAGGAAGAGAGAGAGAGAGAGAGAGAGCACATATCAACCAAAGGTTTATTAGGAAGGTCATGACATAAAGAAGATAAAATTTTTTTAAAAAGGGAAGTTACCAAACTGTACATTCTTGAGGGAAAATGGAAATGAGATGGTAGCAGAGAGGAAGAAAAAAGGAAGCATTTATAAGATACAAAACAGGAGCAGTTGGAATTAAGAACAGGGAGATCTTTACTTTTATCACCTTTTAAGTTTAAATAGTCTGGGAGTTTTTCATTTCTCCCGCTCCTGTGGACAGTCTCAAATGTATTGATGAGGCATCTTTAGCAGCTTTGGCTTCTGGTTTCTCCCCTCAGCCTCTTGGCCTTTCCTTAGCCCGGGCTCTCATCATGGTGTCATGAGGAGTGTCCCTTTACCTAAGCTATTGGCAGATCGATTTACCTCTTCCACCCCTGCTTAGAATGCTTTGATGATCCTTCACTGCCCACAGGCTGAAATCCAAACCACTGGTGTCACATCCAAGGCCTTTCTTGACCTGAGAAGGGCCCATCTCTCCAAATTCCTCCTCTGCGCATGGCGATTCTGTGACTTGGAAACGCGTGCAGCTCTGAGACGCGTGAGAACCTGGGTGCAGAGCGTTTGTACCTGCCGCCCCTCCCCCACCCAGCTTGCTATCTCCTTGGGGCACCTTCTGCTGTCAACTCAGCCATGGTGGATCACTTCCTCCTTCAGGCCACAGTCTTGTCCCACTGTTATCACACTGCATCTTAATTACTCGTTTATACATCTGTTTTCACTACTAGATGGTGAGCCGCTGGTGGCAGTGGACTTTGTGCCTACTTGTCTTTGTGTTCTTATGTCCTATCACCGATGCCTGGAAGACCCCCGATATAATTCCAAAAGTATTAGGTAAAGAGTAAAGAAATGAATATTCCACTGCAAGGAAGGCTTTTTCCATGTGGTGACTCGGGGCACTTTCTGTTGCAACTTTCACAAAATTGGACTTCATCTAATTTAAGCAAAGAGGTAATTTGGGGACTAAGGTAAGATAAAACATTTAGGAATATTACTGGATTAGCTATAACTCAATGGAGCATACCAAAATGTCATGTGTTTCCACATCTCTTACTTCCCATCCCCACGGTTGCATTTAAGCTGTGTTTCTTTTTTTAAAATTTTTACCGGAGTATGGTTGATGTACAATGTTGTGTTAGTTTCAGGTGTACAGCAAAGTAAATCAGTTATACATATACATATATCCCCTCTTTTTTGGATTCTTTTCCCATATAGGTCATTACAGAGTATTGAGTAGAGTTCCGTGTGCTGTACAGCAGGTCCTTATTAGTTATCTATTTTATGTATAGTAGTGTGTATATGTCAATCCCAGTCTCCCAATTTACCCCCCACCCCCCGGTAACCATAAGTTTGTTTTCTACATCTGTGACTCTATTTCTGTTTTGTAAATAAGTTCATTTGTATCATTTTTTTAGATTCCACATATAAGTGATATTGTTATGATATTTGTCTTTCTCGGTCTGACTTACTTCACTTAGTGTGACAATCTCTAGGTCCATCCATGTTGCTGTAAATGACATTATTTCATTCTTTTTTATGGCTGAGTAATATTCCATTGTATATATGTACCACATCTTCTTTATCCATTCCTCTGTCTTTAGACTTGTAGGTTGCTTCCATGTCCTGGCTACTGTAAATAGTGCTGCAATGAACATTGGGGATGCATGTATCTTTTCGAATGATGGTTTTCACCAGATATATGCCGAGGAACTTTAGGTTTAGAATGGGTATGTTAGCAAAAGAGGGTCCAAATTCCAGCCTCTTTTATTTTTATAATTTTCAGTCTAGAAGAAAAAAAGAGTGAGAGTTCTTTCTCAGAAATACCAAAGTCGCTTGAACCAAATTGTCTCTGACTGGTATATGTGCCAGTTGTGGAACCAATTTCTCTGGCCAGGAGAATACTCTACTCAGATGGCCTCAGGCATGAGTTTTGTGCTATACCTGTCTGTCAGCTTCCCCAGAGCCCCGGGGGCTGAGAGTGGAGAGGTGGATACACTCAAAGGTTACCAGAAGAGGAAAGAATTAAAGCTGGGTGACAAAAACAATAGGTCCGTGAAGATAGGGTAATAAAGGAAACACTTTGCTCTCTTAAACCTAGATTTGGGAAGGTGAGAACTTCATCTGTTGCCTCACTGCTAATGGCAAAATCAGAAAACTCACCTTCTATTGGATTTTCACATAACGCATACCTTTCAATGTGATTTTTAAATGGAAACTGCTCATTTTATTAATGGAGTTTTGTCTACGGCACCAAGAAAATTACTTATTTTGATCAGTACAGTCAAAATTGTTGATTCATGTGGCCCAAGGGAAAAGGGCATTTGTAAGGGATAAGACCAGTGAGATGGTCACCAAGTTTTCAAAACATTAAATGTAGCTTTTCATTGTCGTCTTTGGTATAAGGGCTATCCCAGTTAGATTATCTACCGCTGCTTAACAAACGATGGCCAAAATTAGGGCTTAAAGCAAATTATTATTATCATATCTCATGCTCTGGGAACCAAGAACTTGGATAGGGCACAGTGCAGATGACTCATCTTGCCCTGATATCTGGGATCTCAGCTGGGAAAGCAAATGTCTGAGGGCTGGAGCAATCGAGGGCTCTTGAACATCTTTTTCTCTCTCTGTCAAATGCAGTCTGCAGCCTGTTGTACAGCCTGTGAGCTAAGAAAGGTTTTAAAATTTATTAATGTTTTAAAAAAAAATATGAAGAAGAATAAAGCTCCATGAAGTCTGAAAGTTATATGAGATTCAAATTTGTATCCATACATAAAGCTTTATTGGCACACAGTCACACACACTTGTTTAAATGTTGTCTCCTTTCTGTCTACTCTCTTTAAATGTTGTCTATATCCTGCAAAACACTTGCTATCTGACCCTTTACAGAAAATTTGCTGCCCTCTACTGTAAATGACCTCCACATGTGGCTATCATAGTAGGCTCAAGGCTTCAAGGGTGAGTATTCAAGAGACAGGACGTGGAAGCCGCCATTTTCTTAAGGCCTCTCCTATTGTTCAAATCTTGTCAAAGAGAGTGTGACCATCTTTCATCTCTCTCACTTGACCTACAGCCTTTTTCCAAAAGTGGAGATTTTTGGAGGGCAGAGGGCCTTTGTTGAATTATTTTTCCCTAAGTCAGTGAACATGTTCATGATTACAGTTCAGTTATTAAAGTGATAACATCTCTTTGCCTCGATGTCTAACTTGGGGAGAAGAAAAGCTAGTTCCATCTTACTTTCATCTTTAGTTTGGAAATGAGGATCCAATGGAGAACTGGAGATTTTAGAATTCTAATTGCTCTCCGTGTTCTGACCTCCTTCTAATAAACTTGAAAACTTTGGTAAGTTTTCTATGGTAAGTTTCTGATCTTACCATAGGGCGTATTCATAATTCATCCAGATGTTTCCAAATGAGGGTAACTGATTCCTTTTTAATGAAGTTACTGATTATTAAATAGGTCCCCTTGACTTTCTACTTCACGCCAAATCACGATGAGATGGGGTTTCATTAGCTGGTCACCCTTTCATGTGTTCAGAGTGGAGGATGGAGTCTCAGTGTGCTTCTAGAAAGTGGGAGGGTAGCTTCTTTTGACAGTCTTCCCAAAGCACAGTTCTTCTCCCAAAAGAAACAAAGGTCAAACCCCCTAGCAGTCCATCTGAGCCAACTAATTACATATGAAAGTGAACTCCATTGACCCAAACACAGGTGCTGCCCCTAGGCCTGGGGCAGATTCCTTCAGGTTTGTGATTCTCAAACACTTGTACGCAGTTATTAAATAGTTAACTAAGAGGTTGGAAAAGATGGGCTTGCAGAGTTTTGAAAGCCATGTTTAAAAGTGGTTACAAATTACAGATTGACATATTTTGGAAATTGCACTAGAATATCATTTGGAAAAAGTTAGCATTTTAATTTTTGCTCCTCTTGCCACTATTAAGGTTCATTAAGAAACTACCTTAAACTTTTCCCAGATGAGACAATGATGGATTTAAGCCCCCAAATCAGGGCTTAAAGCAATTTATTATTATCCTATAACATTAGCTAAAGAAGTTAATATGTGAGAGAGAATTTTATATGTAGAAAAAGGTGGAGTATTTCCCTTAAGTAAAGAAATAAGAAAAAAGACTGGCTAAGGGGTCAGAGAGCAAGTAAGTGGGAAACCCAAGAATAGAAATAAGTCCTTCTGGCTCCTGGATCAATGTCTAGATCACAGGCTGTGTTCTCTAAGGAACTAACATTTCATGTATAAGACATGGTGCTAGATGCTTGACATTCATTTCATTTAGTTCAGGTTCAAATTCAGTAAAGTCGTAGCTACCATTTTATATTGAGAAACTGTGCTAAGAAAAAGTGCCACTACATGTAGATAGCACAGTAACTTTTTATAAGATCTCAAAACTTAGTGGCAGCAGTTAAATTTTCAGGAAGGAAAGCTGACTCAAAAGGGTAAGCTGTCTATATATTATGCTGTATCTCTATCTAGCAAATTTATTTATGTTAAAGTTTCCTCAAATGGGAAAAAGAAATGCACCTCTTTCACTTATTCATTTGCGCATCTTCTTATTCTTGTATACCATCATTCTCTCCTTCACTAACAGACATGTACTGAGCGCCTTCCAAAAGACAGAAGCTGTTCCTGGCACCCATGATTCAGTGATGGACAAAGCAAGCAGATCCCCTGCCCTTATGGAGCTTACATCCAAGTGAGGAAGATGGATGAAAGGTTAGTAAATAATGGACAAATAAAAATATCATAATTATTGGAAGATGTTACAAAGGGAAAGAATAAGGGGTTGAAATAAAGGAGCGAATCAGAGTTGGGGATCTTTTTTAGGAAGGATGGTCAGGGAAGGCCTTTCTGATAGTCAAGCCGTGATGTGAAAAAGAAAAGGATTTGGTGATGGGAAGTAGGAGGGAAGGGGCATAGTAAACAACACACGTCATGGCCAATGTTGGGGGAGGACAAACATGGGAGAAGCATGGAGCAAAAAGTCCACAGGATCAAGTGTGAGATCCAGGCTGGAACTTACAGGGCTCTATGGGGTTTGGATTTTATTTGAATTGCAAACAGAACCTTTAAGCAGGTTTAATGCAAGGACCTATCACGGGCTTATTTACATTTTAAGAAACTCTCTTGCTGCCTTGTGGAGGATGGCTTTGAGCAGAGCAAGAGTGGAAGCCGAGAGTCAGGTTAGGAGGCTGTGCTAGTTCTCCAGGAGAGAAGGGGTGTCGTACAGACATGGCGGTGGTGCGAGTGGGAAGAAGAACATGAAATGGATACACGTTTTAGACTCAGGACTGAGAAAACTTGCTTCTGGATTGGGCTCGGCGGCTTGCGATGATGCTGGAAAATGAGGGTGACTTTCAGGTACCTGGCCTGAGTAGCTGGGTGGGTGGTGGTGCCCTTCACCAAGGCAAGAGCGTACTTGGGACAGGAGGGCGGGTTTAGGGGGGTGAATCGAGAATTCAGGGTCCACGTGGTTGTCGGTGGAACACAACCTTGTCACTTTAGGCAAAAGGAAACAGGGGCACAGAGGTAAGGTTCGGGCCTCAGGTAGAAAATATGGATGAAGATTTGAATCAATGGAAATCAACAGCGTTTTAATTCAGGGGAGTCCATAAGATTGTCTTGGGAGAAAGTGTGGAGAAAGAACAGGACCACGAACTGCAATGCTGAGAAGTTGGATAGAAGAGATTGGATATTAAACCCCTGAACAATTGCTTTTTATATTATAAGTGTTTGCACTGTTTATTACTTCTGAGAGACAGGAAGGTAGGTTTGATTGAAAATGTTTCTTGATTCTGTGTCATTTCTGGTTCCATTTGAGTTGCATCGAGTTGCATGGATTTGCAAGTGCAAACTCCTTAGTGTAGAATTTTGAGGAGTTGGGTTGGGTTTGAGTTCTGAAACTCAGGACTTGGGTTCAAATTTAAGTTCCGTCTCTTACAGTATAAGTGAACTAGGGGAAGTTTCTTTACTAATCTGGGCCTGAAAACGTGATGACATAATACTACCCAGCCTCATACTGATGCTCTGATCCCATGAGAAAATTCAAATTAATGTGAGAACACTGCTTGATGAATGTATTACAACCGCTACTACTACTATTACTACTCTTATCAGTGTTTGAGAAGACATAGCTAATTAAAGCCAAATCTTTCCTCTTGGTACTTTAAACATAATCTCATTCTATAGAATTGTTCAGGTACATGATATTTTTCCATTTTCATACCAGATCATCCACTATTGTGGTGCCTTTGTGATCTTGCTTAGTTTACAAAGATTTTTTTTTTTTTTTACCATGAACATTTACTACCTTACATATTAAATATACCCTCAGTTCACAAAAAACTAAAGTGTCAAGGTTATTTGACAGGTAATAAGGGGTCTCAAATGCCATGCTTCTCCTGTAAAACAAGTTACATTTGTAGGGTAATATTCCTTTGGCACCCAGAAAACCCAGTGCTTGACAATCATCTGAAGAAAATGAAGATAATTCGTCAGATCTAAGCATATCCTAAAGGTTTGAAAATTCTTATATTCATCAAAAAATTGAACACATACATACGCCTATGTACATATCTTATGTTATAGTTAGCTGTGCATTTGTCCTTTTCTTCCCTGGCCTGAACTCCTAGAGGGTGTGGATAATATCCTACTCATTTTCGTTTGCACTGTGCTCTGCACATAGCAGTTTTTAACACTCTCTTTTTTCTACGTCCAAGTTCTCCTGGTTTTTTCTTATCCAAACCCAGGGTATTTTGGGCAAAAATGTCTAGCTGTCCTCCCAAACTTATACTTATTCTCCTTTTCCATAGTATAGAGTTGTTGCAGGCAGGTAGATGCCCACCTGGAGACATTGTCCCAGTCTACATTTTCCCATTACCTCTCCCCCACCGGATCTGGATCTGACTATGTCACAAGTCATTGTCATTAGAATGGGTGGCGAAGTGATATGTGTCACTTCCAGGCCAAGGTCTTAAGGATTGTGTGGGCCTTATCCATGCTTTCTTTGCCCTTCTCCCACTAAGTGCAGACAACACCGAGGCCAGGGAATTGTGAAGCCTCAAGATAGAAAGGACCTGGTGCCTGAATCACTGTGTGGAGAAGATCAGCTTCCAACCCTGGAACACCACTTTGGACTGTCTTTTGAGGCAGAAATAAGCTTTCACTGCATTTGAGCCTTTATACATTTGAGAGTCTCTTTGATCCAGCAGGAAGAATTAACCCTAACTAACGGAGTGCTTATTAGGAGGAAAGGGACTTCCATCAAAACAGAGCTACATCTTTGGAAGATGGTTTTGGTGTTACATGCTCCTTTGTTTCTTCCTGCATACGGTGCAGAAAATGAACTTGTCTTTGAAAACAGGAAGAATAAGGGTGCCCTACTTAGCAAGTACAGATCTTCCTTCACTTACGATGGGGTTATGTCCCGATAAACTCATCATAAGTTGAAAACATCGTAAGTTAAAATGCATTTAATACATCAAACCTCCTGAACATCATCGCTTAGCCTAGCCTGCCTTTACTGTGCTCAGAACGTTTACATTCTAGCCTACAGTTGTATAAGATCATTTAACACAAAGCCCAGTTTACAACGAAGTGTTGAATATCTCATGTATTTGATTGAATGCTATACTGAAAGTGAAAAACAGAATGGTTGTCTGCATACAGAATGGTTGTGAGTGTATTGGTTGTTTAGCCTCGTGATCTCATGGCTGGAGCTGTGGCTACCCCTGCCCAGCATCAGGAGAGAGTGTCGTATAGCATATCACTAGCCAGGGAAAAGATCAAAATTCAAAATTCGAAGTATGATTTCTAATGAATGAGTATCATTTTTGCACCATCGTAAAGTCAAAAAAATCATTAAGTCAAACCATCGTAAGTTGGGGACTGTCTGTCTATATAGCAGATATGATTCTGTGACCTTAATTCAGGTGTCCCCAAATTGTCACACTTCTTATTTTCTGTAACTCAAACTAAATCTAACCTTCTACCCATTTTATACCAGGAAGGGTGGAAAATTTAATCCGCATCTCAGGGTTGCAAAAAAGTCCTGAGAGTCTTAGGCAGCCCAGGAGCATCAGGAAGGATGCTGTGGTCATTCATTCATTTAACAACTAATGAGAGTACACCTCTGCCTGCGGGCTGATGTAGCAGACCTCATGGGACATATGGTTTGGTGGTAGAGAAAGAAATTGATCAAATAATCACCCAAACAATGTGACTGGTGCCATGAAGAAGATGAAATAAATACTGGGAGAGCAATGGTAGGTTATTTGGTCTAATCAGAGAAGTAAAGGAATACTTCCCAAGACAGGGATGATTGGTCCTACCTGTAGGATTAAAAGAATGTTGCCAGATGGGGGAGAGTTTTTAAAGCAGAGAGGACACTATATGTAAAATCTTTTACCTGGATAAAGCTACGGTAAACAGGAAGGTCTGAGCCAATGTCTGTATGACTAGGGTGAAGGGGATGGTGAAAAATTGGGTTTGTAGAGGAGCAGAAATCTGGGTCATGCAAAGCCATTGAGGTTCTCTTAAGCATTTTTCTTTTAATCCTAAATTCTGTGGAAAAATATTGACAGGATCGGGGGCTGGTGCCCAAGATACAATTTCATTTAGAAAAGACCTCTTGAATACAGAGTGGAGAATGAATTGGCAAGTGAGAAATAATGTTAGAGCAGCTATAGGCAGAACTGTTAGGAGGTCATTTTTTTAAAATTAATTAATTAACTAATTAATTAATTTTTGGCTGCTTTGGGCTGTCTCTGCTGCGAGCGGGCCCTCTATAGTTGCGGCGAGCGGGGGCCACTCTTTGCCGCGGTGCGTGGGCCTCTCATTGCGGTGGCCTGTCCTGTTGCGGAGCACAGGCTCTGGGTGCAGAGGCTTCAGCAGTTGTGGCACGCAGGCTCAGTAGTTGTGGCTCGCGGGCTCCAGAGCGCAGGCCCAGCAGCCGTGGCGCATGGGCCTAGCCACTCCGTGGCATGTGGGATCCTCCAGGACCAGGGATCGAACCCGCGTCCCCTGCACTGGCAGGTGAATTCCCAACCACTGCGCCACCAGGGAAGTCCCGGTATTTTAAATGTTTATTCAAGAGGTGGTAGTCACTTGGCTGGTGGCGTAAATGGAGAAAAATTGAGAAATTTAAGATCTACTTAGGAAGTCATATGGAGAGAAGTTAGTGATGGATTGGAGGAAGTGAGTTTCGAGAATGACACCAAGTTTTCTATTTTCACAACAGAATGGCTGGTGGTGCCACAAACTGAGGTAGGAAACTCTAGAACAAAATTGTATTTGGGGGAGAAAGATTATGAGTTGAACTTGCATCTTCTGTTTCCCACGGGTTATCATGGATGTGTCCACTGGGTCCATTTTCTAAGCCTGTCAGGTCCCTTGAATTCTAGCTATACTCCCAGAGTTCTAATTTTGCTAGGCTCCCTCAATGACATCTTGTGACACAGCCTATTATAACGACATGGGAGAGAGAAAAGGATACAAAAGTCAGGGTAAGAGATAAACCAAAGGCCAGCCTGTAGGGAAAGCTGAGTGTGGGGCTCTTACACACGTGGCTCACAAAGTCACAGACCCCCCTATCTCTCCTTACTCCCCTGAGAAAGCTGGCTTCTCAGAAATCACGTTTGCACTAAGAAGTACTTTGCACAACTCAGTGGCCCAAACGGCAGATCTTCTCACCCTTCTTATTCTCGGAAGCAGCATCTCTGATGCTTCAAGGTAGGCAGTCTTGCAGCTACCATAGCTTTCTGTTCATCAGTTGGCAAGAAAAATGTGGAACTTGGATATCCATGGTATCGACCTAGTTCCTCCTGGGTAATGTACCCCAGAGGACGTTTGGCGTGAAGCACTCCATGGACACAGGTGTTCCATGACTGTCCTACTGCAACAGGGGCTGCAGGGGGAGGGGCTGGAAGACAAGATTCCTTGGAGGAGGTGGCCTCAGGTGTCTCCACCAGTGGGCCTTATTCAAGCAAACAAAATGCTTTATGAAAAGCATTTATGTTTACCAAATTTTTAAAAATCATACAGGAGTCCACTGCCCTCAAAATAGCATGTTGGGTCTTACCTGGCCATCCAGTGGTTAAGACTCCACGCATCCACTGCAGCGGGCACGGGTTTGATCCCTGGTCAGGGAACTAAGATCCCCTATGCCGTGCGGCCAGAAAAGAAAAAAAATAGCATGTTATATCTCACATTATCAACCTAAAGACGTCTTCAAGATCATGTCCAAGTGAAACCAGCATAATCAGAGCTCACATGTTAAATTTAACCCAGTCAGAGTAGAGAATGAGTCTTTTTTAATGAATTGTTTTTAATTGAACTGTAGTTGATTTATACTGTTGTGTGAGTTTCAGGTGTACAGTAAAGTGATTCAATTATACACAAGTGTATCTATTCTTTTTCAGATTCTTTTCCATTATAGGTATTACAAGATATTGAACACAGTTTTCTGTGCTCTACAGTAGGACCTTGTTGTCGTCTTCTTTAATGTGTTTTACTAACTGACCAAAGTGATATGCAATGACTTTAAGATGCCAAGAGCCTGGCTGTTGAGATTTGCAACAGATTGAATTTCTAGGAGGACATTACATCACATCTACACATTTTCTCACATGCTTGGCCCTTGTTTTATTTAATTTAGTTTTGTGGGGTTCAGTCCATATCCCCTCTGACACTATTTCCTTTGTGAGTCCGTGTGACAAACTTGAAATATCTGCATGTCCATATTCTTTGACATTTTGAAATCGGCTGTGAGCTTTTTGAAAGAACTATTTTTTCGTTGTTTATCATCCATTATTTATTTGGATTAATTTCAAGCTGGATTCAGAAATTTTAACTTCAACTCAGGTGAACAGCAAAGTGATTCAGTTATACCCATACAGGTATCCATTCTTTTTCAAATTCTTTTCCCATTTAGGTTATTACTGAATATTGAGCTGAGTTTCTTGTGCTATATAGTAGGTCCTTGTTGGTTACCTATTTTAAATATAGTACAGACTTTTAGAAATTTTTTTATGGAAAAATAAGTAAAACGCAGACTACTATTTAACAATATTTTCAAATAATAAGAGCTAGCAAGAAAGAAACCATTGCTTTTATACTAAGTTGATGTTGAAGAGTTTGAGCCTTGTGTGACATGGGATGGGAAACGGCACACAAAGGTAAACACGTGCATGCAGGTGGGCAGGATACCAGCTGTGTGGACGTGATATGAAGGAAGCATCAGTGACAGTTCAGATAGAGCCAAGTGTGCAGCATCTTCTGTTTTTTATTTTCTCTCTTGTTGAAAAAGTCATAACACTTAGTGTTGTGAAAACTAAATGAATCAATTGAGCGAGCACCCAGTGCATGGCTTGGAGTGAACGTGTTAGGTGATAGTTAAGGCATATACAACGGACCATACGTAAAGTCCCTATTTTACACTATCATAGTTTCCAACATTATATCTCATCATAGCATTTGGAGGCTAATTCATCTCCTGTGCTCTACTTGCTATGTGTTATATTATGCATCCAGGTCGGTGATTGGAATAGCCCACAAAGGGAAGTCATCCATTGCCAGGAGCCAGTGCAGTAAGAGAGGGTGAGAGAGAGAAAGAGAGAGAAAAGGATCCTGCAGGCTTCAAAGGAACCAACCAATGTTAAACGTGGCTTGTCATCAGTCATGTTACTGAAGTAAAGCACACACACCTCGGTTCAGACCTTATGGAACAAGACCAAAGTGGAATCCACAGACGACCCGGCCAGCGTGGAATATTCTCTTAGTTTGTGAAAAGCAACAACTTTCTTATGGAGGCAGATCTGGAAACGGGTATCAGAACTCACCGCCCGTCTTGTAGTTTTTTACATACATGACTGGTTTATTAAACGGTCTGAGCTCATTAAAATAATTGTATATTTCTCCTGCCACAGGTCAGCTATTTCAATGTATTTCATCGATTCTGAGACACATATTTTATAAAACATTTCGACATTGCTGAAATCAGAATGAGTCTTGCCACCCACAGTGTCTTTAAGCCAATTCAAGAAAACAGCATATTGAATTTGCCTTTTCCATCTCTTAACAGTATGTAGGGAAGGTCCCCCAACTTCCTAATTACACTGGGGTAACAAAAGAGGTTCATTCAGGTGAGTGGAGCACAGTGAGTGTAACCCTTTCACCTCCTCTCCTCCTGCGTCCACAGGACGCTGCCTGGATGGGGTGCAGAGTGCTCTGTGAGGTCAGGTTCTCGGGGTGCTCCCCCCTCCCTCCTTTGGGTCTCTCCTCCTCTGTTTGTTGGGGCTGGAAGAAGGGGCAGGACGTATGTTCTACTGTGTATGCTTTTAATTGTAACCTAGTGTATTTACACCATTAACTGAAAGCTTGTTTAATTAATTTACTTCTCACAGCAACACTGAGGTAGTATTACTACCTCCACCGTAGGAGATTCGGTCATTGCTAGAATTAGGATTTAACCCTGTTTCTTGGCCACTAGGCAGAATCCTTTTTTTCCTTTTGCACATCAGTATTGAATTCTTTTTTTTTTTTTTAATATATATGTTTACCTACTTTTTTTTTTTAATTAATTAATTTATTTATTTTTGGCTGTGTTGGGTCTTCGTTGCTGCGCGAGGGCTTTCTCTAGTTGCGGCGAGCGGGGGCCACTCTTCATCGCGGTGCGCGGGCCTCTCACTATCGCGGCCTCTCTTGCTGCGGAGCACAGGCTCCAGACGTGCAGGCTCAGTAGTTGTGGCTCATGGGCCTAGTTGCTCCGTGGCATGTGGGATCTTCCCAGACCAGGGCTCGAACCCGCGTCCCCTGCATCGGCAGGCAGACTCTCAACCACTGCGCCACCAGGGAAGCCCTGTATTGAATTTTTTACATCAGTTGACAGCGATGTGTGGGGATCCATGGACGAGGGTTACAGAGAATCACCAGGAGAGTTAAGGTCCCGATGCTCAGGAAGAGTGAAGCGGGGCCAGACCTGAGCCTGTCATGTGTCACAGAACTTAGAAGTCAGGTAGAAGAAGGGCCCACATGGCAGCCGCTGAGGATAAGCCAGTGAGGGTCAGGGAAAATCAGTAGATAATGGTGTTTTGGAAGTTGACCAAAGGCAAGGGTTGGAGGAGAGGCTGGCAGTACTTAGTGCTGCTGTGTCACATAAGATGAGCACAGAGAAGTGAGGGAAGGTATCAGATCTGGCGATGCGGGTGTCATTGGCAAGGAGACTTGGGACCAATGCTTCACATGCCTCAATACCTCCTGTATCTCTCAGGATAAAGGATAAAGAGATAAGTGTCCTAGAACCTACAAGGCCTGGCAGGGTTTGACTATCACCTCCCTCTGAGGCCAGATCTTTTTTTTTTGTTTTTCATGTCTGACTTTTTTTTTTAATTCAGATAGAATTGATATATAACATTGTATAAGTTGAAGGCGTACCACGTGATGACTGTATACATTCATGTATTGTGACATAATATATATAATATATGTAAATGTAAGGCTCTGCTTCTCTCTGTGGCAGGCTCACATGCCTCTTTCTGTTCCTTGAACACACCTCCTCTAAATATAAAGTTCTTTCTGCTTGGAATACTCTTTCTTTCTCCCCATGTTCATTTAACTTCTATTATTTTTTTCAGGTCTGGCTTCATTGCTTTTGATTTCAAGCAAACTTCCTTGACCTCACAACCAGACCAAATACCTTATTATGTACTTCAATCATAACATCAAGTATTTCCTGTGTGCTAATTAATTATTGTCTCTTCCACTAAAGTATGTTCCATCAGGGCAGGGAGCACATCTTTTTTTGCTCACCATTTTTTCTTCATCATGGTAAAAATGACTGTCTTATATTGGGAGATGACTATATATTTGTGGATGAGTAAATGGATACTATCTACTTCTGCAGTTCATCTCATGTAATCAGTTTCTATCTTTTTCTTTTTAACATCTTTATTGGAGTATAATTGCTTTACATCAGTTTCTATCTTGCTGTAGCTTTTACTTTATGTAACAAAAAATCTGGGAAATGATGATTAATTTAAAGAAAATATTTAAAATTTAAAAATATATCTTTAAAAAATCTAGTATATGTCAATCAGCTATGATTATTTTGGCATTTATTGATCAAACTTTGAGATTGTTTTGGAGTGTTTCAACGACTCAGGAAGGACCCAGCTATTTACGCTTTTACATATAAATTCTGACGTCACTTCCTGGTCCCTTCCCAGTGTCAGTGGTGCTTAAAAATGCCATTCATCAGCCTTCTGCCCAGTCCCTGTTTCTCAGAATCAGTGGGTCACACCAGTGTCACAAATGTTCCTTCTGTTTCTATGAGAGTCTGTGGCTGCTGCTGCTTGTCTAGGGCCATGCTGGGCCTACATGTGATAAAGCAGAGATTTCCTCGGGTGCCCTGTGGAGAGGCCAGCTGCTTACCAGGCTACCACCTCTCTGTCCAGTTGTCCACCACCAAAGGAGAGCTGTGCTCTGTCCCCCAACAAGCTGCGAGGGCCTTCCTTCTTGCCTTCAGCCCCTGGGTGCCTTTGCCTCCATTCTGAGAGCACTTGAATTGTGTACCTATTCACCCAGTGCTGTCTCTACATCAGGCCCTATTTCTTTGTACATTTAGAGTATCCCATAAGCATTCTGCTACCTCAAAGTCTAATATTTCTGGTTGACACTAAACTCAATTTGAACACCTTAAAACGCATAATCCAACTCATTTGTTGTTAGTTAATCTCAGTATTCCTTGGGTAGAATCTCTCTACCCGCCTGCCTGAAAAGAAGTTGAATCTCCTAATTTCTTATTATTTCTTCAAAGCTGTGATATGCAAGCCCTTTTGAAATGTCTCTTTGAGGCGTCTAACCCCCTCTCCTTAGCTTGTTCAAAAGTATATTTTCTTAACTTCCTTTTAAAAGATGGTGTGTCACGCAGTTTTTTCCTGGCCTCCAGTTTTACCAAATACCCTGCCATAGTAGCAAGCTAACAGAACACAAGTATTCACTTAAACATACGCAAAGCTAACCCCCAAATAGATTTCCATTGCAAATGTATTTTAAGAAATAGGCTGAGGGGCTTCCCTGGTGGCGCAGTGGTTGAGAATCTGCCTGCTGATGCAGGGGACATGGGTTCGAGCCCTGGTCTGGGAAGATCCCACATGCCACGGAGCAACTAGGCCCGTGAGCCACAACTACTGAGCCTGCGCGTCTGGAGCCTGTGCTCCGCAACAAGAGAGGCCACGATAGTGAGAGGCCCGCGCACCGCGATGAGGAGTGGCCCCCGCTCGCCGCAACTAGAGAAGGCCCTCGCACAGAAACGAAGACCCAACACAGCCAAAAATAAAAATAAATAAATAAATAAATTAATTAATTAATTAATTTAAAAAAAAGAGAAATAGGCTGAGGAACCAAGAACTAAAATTCGTGGGGCCTCTGACACATACTTTTCCTTAGACCTACCTCCTAAACAGTAGTGCAGACATGCCCAGCTCTTTTATTTAAAAACACATTTGCAAAAAGAGAACAATATCATTTTTATGACATCCAGTTCTATCTTTCTGAGACTGAGAATTATAAAAGTACAAAGTAAAAACGATTGGAGAAATAGGTGAGAAAAATGAAAGAAGATAGTAAGGTAAATAAGGAAAGCAAGATGAAACTTGGGGATGGTTTCAAAACATAGCTTGTTAACTTCTCAGCTGTGAGACCTTGGACAAATCACCTAACCTCTCTGAACTTCATAGATAACATGAGGAATTATCTGTCTCGTTATCTATCTCAAGGGTTGTTGTACAAATTGGATTAGGCAATTAAAGGGTTAAGCATATTCATGGACATGGTAAGAGCCCAATAAGTTAGCTACTATAATAATAATCATATAAAATCAGAATCCTAATAAGAATCTCATTATAGTGTTACTATTCAGAAATTAAGATGTGGGATTATTTTCATTTGCACCAAGGGCGGTTGCAAATGTGGCTCTGTAGTTCCTAGCAGCCGAAGTAAGTATAAAACAAGTAAGGTTGCAAACATCAAAAGATGTATATACTTAAACGCAAAAGTTCTGCAGCGCCGCTTCCTAACCAGCTTTCTGCAAGGGCTCTGTCTCTCTCGAAGTCCCCTCAACATTATCTGTAGTTCAAATAATAATGCCTGGTATGTCTGCGCATGAGGATTTTTAAATGCATTCAGAGATTGTGACCATGATACCAATTCACTTAACTGTATTGTTGAATTCACAGAGGCTTTCTGCCAGCATGAGTTTTCCTAATTAATGGACTTACTAAGAACACCATCAGAATCAAGAAGAACACTGTGTATTTGCTGTCTTTTAATCAGAAAGGTTGAGAGAGTATTACTGAGGGAGAAAAAATGGTTAACTTTTGTAAAAGACAGCTCTTGATTTAATGGTTCATCTTTCCCTCATCAGCAGCACCAAGAATATCTCAAGTCACAGAAGTATTACTTTTTTGAAGCAGGATTTGCTGCAGTAAAAGTGGGTGTCCAATTCCATGGTTGGCTCCACAAGGATATCTATGAAAGATTTGGGGCAAACCTGTGAAGCTCCCTGAGAGTGCTTTGCATAGGAAATGGCTAGATGCTAACACTGTCATATTGCTGGCTTTTGAATGCCCTGATGGTAAATGATACTGGTTGTCAAAAATGACCAGATAGGTAGTAGTTTTTTCATTCATTTGGTCCTCTTAAAACCCATACAGGTATTTTTTTACTAATTCAATTAGTGTATCATCTTGCCAACCCCCATTTTGCTGTAACCATGCTGACTATGTTTCATCATCTTTTAGGTAAAAATGTTATGGATTTTTCTGGGGGGGTTATATTCGTTTTTGGTTGTAATGCATACTGCATGGGAGTGCTATTTGGATACTAAAAACACATCTTCCTTGTAGGGAACATCTTTTGAAAGGCCTGCTAACTCAGTCTAATCACTTGGGTTAAGGAAGTAAGATGCCTTTGCAGTGACTTGGAACAACTTTCTTGACTTCCTGCAAAGAGGACGCTTTACAGCATTTTTGGAGAAGTTAGTAAAACCGAATCTGACATCACTACCTAGAAGCAAGTGGTTTGTTCTTAGCGAAGGAGGAAATTGCTCCCTGTCCGATAAGACACCAGTGAAGAGTATGCATTCATTTCTTTTCTTTTTGATTCAGTTTTACAGAGAAACATTTTTGCGGAGATAACCATTATTTTGCCTTTCAGAAGGACGCATGCTATTTCACAGGAATACGGCTGATTTCCAGATATGACCATGTATTTGTGGCTTAAACTCTTGGCATTTGGCTTTGCCTTTCTGGACACTGTAGTGTTGGTTACAGGTAAGTACGAGGAAATTCATATTTCCTTAGTTATTTTGTGTGTGTGTGTGTGTGTGGAAGGTCATTGGTTTGAAATAGACATAAAAATAAATTAAGCATTGGTGACTGGAGGTGAGGAAGCCCGCTGTAAAACAGTCAAGGTTATTGTCTCTCAGAGAGATGTGGCTCGCTATGTGACAGAATACATTGTTTCTGTTTAAAAAAGGCATACATGTTTGGCCAAAAAAAAAATCACGATTTAAAAGGCAAACATTGTCTCTCTGTATCTTGGTTTACAAACTGTTCAAGGATATTACAAAAGCTATTACTTAACCCTCAAAATATACAAACACAAGTTTATGAAAGTCCAAGGAAATTTTAATGGCAAAAGAAGTAAATTTTTGTCTTTTCAACAAAAAATGAATTTTTAAAAATCATAATATGGCTTTGCTTGCATGCAAGCCACTCCCTCTTTTCAGACCAGTAGTTTGCTTCCTCAAATTTTGATTATGACTGAAATATTTTATTGAATACTTAGTTGTATGGTAGTTTAAAATAATACAATTGGGTATTTAATTAAATATTAACTTTTTGCAAATTCTTATCACAGAATGTATTTTAAATCAAGGTTTTGGTCCCTTACAGTCGTTTTAATGATCATTTGCTTTGAAAATTCTTATGGGGCCGCCGCCCTTCCTGGGTGATGGGTAAATAGTAGAGCCTTGATGAGATAAAAATACTTAAACTCTTAAGAATCATGCAAATGCTGTATTCTGTAGGAAAATGTAACTAATCGGACCTCTGGTACCTATTCATGTTTGAGATCTTTGTACACTTATGGTCCATTTAATGGGCATTTCTTGAACGGTTTCAGTTTGGGTCATGAGTACATTTTTGGTTGATATGTAATATTACTCCTTATGGTGTAGAATCTAAAAGCAATTTTTTATTATTGAAAAGATATTTAAATGGTATTTTTGTAGATTTCCAAATAAGTAAAAAAAAAAAGAAATGAAAAGAAAACAGGAAAAATATTTTTTAAAATCTTGCTGATTGTAATTCACTTTGAAATCTTTTTTTGACTTTCTACTGCTCTCCTTTTCTCTAAAGGGCAGGGCAGTAGCTATCTTCTGAGCATGCTACATTGTTAATTTACATTTTGTGTAACCAAGGACAGTAGAAAGCAGCGTGGATAGTGGTTTTTTTTTGGTCTGTTTTCTTTAACTGCAAAAACGGATTAAACATTTTTATATAGGTACAGCATTTTGTCTTAGCACAGAAAATGTTTACCAAGTTACCATTCCTATAAAGTTGGTTATAATAATAAAAACCAAATTATAAAGAATAATAATTTTAATAAGGTAATAATATGTGTATTATCATAAGTCAGAGTAAATTTCCATTAAAAATTCCCACTCAGGAACTGTTGGAAAACATTTCTAAACGAGCATCAAGAAGTTCTGAAATATTTTGTAGGCCACAGAGCAAACTACCATAAAAATTTCAACACAGTCTATTAAGGATTTTACCATAAGAAACATCTTTGAATTTATCATCAAAATAAGAGTATAAAATGATCTAGAAAGCTTTAAACCGATTTTGCTGAATAGTTTATACTATAAATAAATGTATCGATATACATAGATTTATTTTGAAAACCAAGTTTCACTTCAACTGCTGACATAAATATGGAGAGCAGACATACTCATTTTTAGAAAAAATATATAGATATAATTATGTAGGTGTGCAAATCTTGTTTATCATACTTTGAAGTCCCCAGAGAGATCTTGGGATTCACTGTATAATTTTGGAAATTATTAATTCTTTAAATGATATATTTTTCTATATTAGCAACCTATGAGTTGCATTATGTTTTACTTTAATGTGTTCAATTGAGTTTAGTGTTTATAGGAAATATTACACATCAAATTTATATTGTGAACTCTAAAGGCATAAAGAAATAGAGCCAAATGGAGAGTGACTTCAGTGGATAAATTGTTGCACAACTCGGATGTGTTATTTAATCTCTAAAATACAAATATGGGCAAAGTTACACTTTGCCAGAGCAGAGTAACAATGCTGGTTGAGTTTTGCATAAATGTCTGATCTCTTTACTCTGTGCCTCTTTGCCATGTTAACCGGAAACCAACACTTTGTTTAAAATTTCTAAATAATTCTGGGGGACAGTGATGGTTTCGAGCATGCAGGTAGGGATGAGTGATCTCTGGCTCTAACAAAGTAGTGCCAGAATCTAGCGCTTCACACCATAACAGCCATGAATACATGAGTTATGTGAGTTATGAGTCATAACGGTTAAGAGTCATTTCCTGGACATAATTTTTCATTTTTCCATCTATGTAAAAAAGAAAGAGCTCTTAGTTCCAAACATGTACCTTGCCTTGCACATTGCAGGTATTCAATACTGATTATGAATTGAATTTGATCAGCAATCCTATTAAGTCCTAAATACAATGTAGAGTTTGGGGGTGGTGAGTATGATTATATATTGATTTTTTGGAAAACATTTTCCTAATGCAAATCTGCCTGGGATTGTTACCATCGCTAGACTTTGAAATGCCTTTGGTTAGAGGGAAGGTGAGGTGAGGTTAGGGGTCTGGCTCCCTTTTCCTCCCTTCCTCTATGTGACTGAGCACAAGGTCAGCGCCCTCAGCTTTGAGCTGGGTCTTTGCTCTGTTCTGGGCTACTTGGTGTCCTTCTACCAGTGACAATTAAGTTCTGTAAGAACATAGATATTTCTGTGCTGTTTGTATGCATATACATACACACACACATAAAAAGATGAGTTATATATGTGTGAGTTATATAATACACACACAAACATTATATATTTATGTATATATATTGGTCTGTCTGTCTATCATCTCTCTACTGGTTCTCCACATTTGTCTACTTTTAAATATTGGAGTTCTATGGACCTCAATCTTCGGCCTGTTTTATTCTTATTTCCTAAACTCAGAGTTCCTTATCATCACCTACTATGTACTGATGATGCTGATTCTCCATGTTCAGACTCACCCCTCAGAGGGTGGAACCTACCTCCTTTCCTTTTTTTTTTTGGTTAGATTTTTGTGTTTAATATTTATTTAACACAACATTTTCCAACTAAATCCTGAAACACAGATATATTGTTTCATTCCTAACTTTCTCAGTCAAACAGACGGTGATGTAGAGCTATCCTAGAACTCTAACAGGATTAAGGCAAAGTCTCTAAGCAAAATTATTTTAGCCTGTGCGCTGGGGGCTTATGTCTTTTTTCATTTTACTTTATTTATTTATTTTTATACAGCACGTTCTTAGTAGTTATCTATTTTATGTATATTAGTGTATACATGTCAATCCCAATCTCCCAATTCATCCCACCACCACCACCACCCCACCACCTCCTTTCCTACATTTAATCTTGTTTTATTGTGTTGTGTTTTTGCAAAAAAGAAAAAAAGAGAGAGAGAGAGAGGGAGAAAGAAAATCTGAAATAGATATTTAAATGCTCCCCAAGTCCTATCATTTTACTTTGTAATGATCTCTAAAATCTTCGCCACCCCCTCACCTCTATTGACATCCCTTTAATTCACACCTTTATCCCTTTTCACCTGCAGTGTTGTAGTAGTATCCTAATCTGTCCATTTCTTTTCACACCCTACAGCTTAAAAATATAAAATAAAAGAGGAAAAAACCCTCCGACATCTTTTCGTTGCCTTGGTTTCTATTCTAAACTTTTGCCAGAACAACTGAGTCCACCGATGAGCTAGGAGCATGGCAGGAGCTGGGCAGGGATCTTTTTTTCTTTTTCTTTTATGATTGACTAAAATAGAACAAGCAGCAGGTAGTTTCAACACCCTGCCGCTCTACACTTCCTCAAGACCTCCAAGGCGCTGCGCCAATCCTATTTCCTCTCTAAAATTCTCTTTCGTCACTGTTGCCACAAAACATCTCCACTGAAATTGGATACTTTTTATCACCTTTCCTTGTCATTTTTCACATACTATTTCAGTTTGCTGTTGTTGGCATTATTGTTTACCAATCAGAGCATTACGGCCATTGTAACCTACGTGAGAGCAGAAACCGTCTTATGCCTTTTTTGTATCATCTGTGCTTGACTTCTTCCCAGACACTGAAAAAGCAATGGGCGTTTTTTTGATGAAACTGCAGATTATAATAATAGAGGAGAAGGAGGAGGGTAAGAAAATTTTCAGAAAGAAAAGACAGAGAGGGGAAAAACATGAAATGAAAAAACTAGTCAGAGGCGAAGTGGAAGGTGGAGGCCATTGGACAATTTTATCAAGATTAAGTAGAATCATTTTAGATCTAGATCTTTACAGGCTTTGCCCTTTCCCACCCACCCCCCCCATTTCCTTCTTTCATCTCCTTATTTTACCTTTTCTTTGGAAAGAGCCTCCTGATTTTTTAAAAATCCATAGTTCATGCATGTTGTTTCTAAATTCTCCTTGACCTACTCTTTGGACATTCTCGCTAGTGGCGTTTCATTTGATGGGTCTGGTTTGTTCTTCAGAACCAGACGTCCACGGGAAGAAAAGTAAGGAATAGGGAAGGAGGGACTAATGTAGCAGGGGAACGAGATACTGGAGTCAGGTCCAGCCCTTGCACATACCGGCGTGGGTAGCACTTGACCTATTGCCCTGGGACTGTTTCCAAAGGCAGATGGAAAACGGCTCACCCTGCCAGTTGCATTTTGTGTGCACAGAAAGCCTGTAGGAGTCTGAGCATCATTTCTTACTAGATAATGTGATAAAGCATTTCAATCTGAGCAGGTAAAGAGCAGAGATCTGTAGTCAGGTTGATTAACTTTGTTGATGAAAGTGCATGCAGCATTAATGTTACAGGGTTTTGTGTTCAGACCATGTGTATATAAGAGTTACTGGTGCAGAGAAAGAAATTCGTCATCACTGCAGATCTTTGATCTTTTTCAGTCATCTTATAAGTCTATGGGAATTGTTAGACAGGAGAAAAGAATGGAAATTTAACTTAACCTCAGTTTAAACTTAATTTCAATCTTGTCCAAACAGTTTTGTCAGTACGAGACACCCAACCACATACTAGTTGCTGATCACCAAAGAGTTAGTGCTATGACTTTTGCATGCATAAAAATAGTAGTCTTATAAACAACAAGGTCCTACTGTATAGCACAGGGAACTACATTCAATATCTTGTAATAACTTACAATGGAAAAGAATCTGAAAAAAAAAAATATATATATACAACTGAGTCACTTTACTGTACACCTGAAACTAACACAATAATGAAATCAACTATACTTCAATTAAAAAAAAAAGATAGTAGTCTTATGGAAGGATAAAGAAAAAAATACAATATTGCAGGCTATTCATTTAGCAATACCATGTGATATCTATTTCTACACAATTCTGAAATATACAGAAGTAAAAATTACAGTAACTAATAGATTTTGTGTACATGGCTCTAATCAATATTTAGATAAGAAAATATTTAATTATTGCCTAAAATCTTTAATGTGCATTCCTTTTATATGTCAATATGTTATTCCAATTTCAGTCTCTCAAGAGTCTAGGGAATGGCTATTGTAAGCAGAGTATTATGTGTTCAGGAAAACAACAGAAACAAGAAAAAATAAAGAAAGAAATGAAAACCTTCCTTCTCTTTCAGCTGGGGCAAGCATAAATATATATAAAGTCAGTGTTAGGGAAATAGTCAAGAATCTTTCACGTTCGTTCACTTTATCTTCAATTGATTCCCTTCTGAAAAGATAATCAGCAAGATTGTCAATACTTTTCTTAGGTTCTTTACTGAAGACCCAAACTCAAACAAACTTTAACATCTTTTACGGTACATACTTACACAGTGTTGAAAGATTAAACGTTCATTTCCTGTTAAAAATGAGACACAAGTATCTGAACTGAAAAAAGTGACTTTACTAAAATTTCGATTTCTCCTATAAATATATCGCAAGTGTGATAAAGTTGTAACTACATGTCATGATATTTAAATGAAAATGATTGCCATTCATATATTCAAAAATTTGCTTCCAACCAAAATGTGAGCAACTGGAGGAAATTCATCAACCATCTGAAAAAGTGATCTGCTGGAACAGAACTTGAGTCGAGGGCAACTCAGCATCACACTCAGAGGTAGTGTTAGGACATGAATACCTGGTAAAGTGAACTGAACACAAATCACTGATAGATAAGAAGAAACTCTTTGCTTTGTAAATTAAAAAAAAATTGTCCTGATAGTCATGAAAATAGATTAGAGACACCTATACAAATAATAATGCTGTATCGATAAAAGAGGTTATCAAAGCGACAAAATCAAGACAATAAAGTGTGGTCACCATATTTTAAATATTTCCACTTAAAGAAAAAAAACAATAATTTGTTTACTGATAAAAGAAATATTAAGCATCATAGGAAATGAGTCAGGAGCCATCCAAGTTGGAGAAGACCATGGCAGGTGGAACAAGAAATATTTTGGAAAGCAAATTCTATGAATAGTATGATCTGGATCCAAATCATTTTCCTTCTCTGATACACCATTTCCTCATCTACAAAGTGTTGTAAGCATTAAACGTGATAATATTTGTGACACTGCTTTGAAAACGGTGAGGTACTCTGCAAAGTTGTAAATTTCATTTACGTGATCCCTCGAAGTCACAGCACACAGCTCTTTCCCGTTGAAATGTGATTCCAAATCACATCTCTTCCTTTGAGAGATTCTGAGAAGATAAGGTTTAAGGCTGTGTGGCAGAGGAATAAGCTCTTATAGATCTTTGAATGTTTTTAACTTTGTATCCCCTATTTTAGGGATTTTCAGACTCCTCTGGATTCTACCTCTTAAATAGTTTATAGATACATCCCGTCTCACAACTCTGCTACAGCGTCTTAACATTAATAGCCTGGAACCTGGTCTCCCTTCAGCTGTTACCAAGATAATCTTTGTAAAAGGCAAAACTCACCTTTGTACATTTCTCCTTCAATGGCCCCCAGTTGGCATAGAGCATATACTGATCCCATGACTGTGGTCTCAAGGTGTTTTGACTCAACATTTATGAATATAAACATTTAATTAGAATATACCAACATTTATAAATGTTTCTTGAACATATATTTCACAGAAAAATTCCCCTCCATTAAGCTAGTTTAATTCCTTGAGTATTTTTTATATAACCTGATTAAATCATTACCAATTTTTCCATTTTTATTTTACTGAACTAATGTTCAACAGCATCCATGTTCATTTCATTTTTACAATCGCTATTAAATTCATGAATTGATTTTTATCCACGGCACGTTTTACTGATTATAGTTTATACCTGTGGGAATTTTCCTTTATGGTTATTATTTTTCTAAGTGCAATTTTTCTTGTCAAACCACACAGATCTAAATTACCCAAAAAGGCTTTAATTTTTCTATTTAGCCAGAAATAACATTTCATGTGTGCAGTTTTAGCCACTGTTGGTTTCTTTCTTTCTTTTTTTGTTTTTTGCATTTCAATGTCACATAAAATATAAGTGATGTAATATAATTTTTCACTTTTGTCAAAGTTTAGATTGGGCAGTACTAGGCATACTCAAATCTATTTTGTGTTGATATTTCTATTAGTAACATCCATTTTGTGATTGAGAGCTCCTTCAGCAAGATTCCTTTTTGAGATTTTGAGAGTTTTTGGTTATTTCTCAGGTAGCCAATGGAAACATTAGTATCACTTATTAGACTACTGTATAGTCTAGCATTGGTATATTTTAATTCTCATTCATTTGTACCAACTTCTTACTAACTGGTGGAACAAAAAGCAGATAGAAGAATCAACACAAGTTTAAAATGTTCTCAAGGCACAATGGTGGGTGAAGTCAAAATAAGGTGTCAAATCACCCTCCTTTGGTCTCTGTGCACTTAGGAAAAATGAAAGCAAATAGCATGTCACACACGGTTCTAATTTAATCCCTCCAGATTTCTCCAGCTTTATCTGGGGCCACATCGTGACACGTACTATGTACTCTTGTAACTTTCATTTTCCTAAAAATATAATGTTTTCCTGTCTCCAAACTGTTGCTCACCCCTCCATGTTTTCTCCCCTCCATAATTTTTTTAAACTGGGAAAATTATAATTGCCCTTCAAAATTTAGTTCAAAGGTCACTTCCTCTGGGCAGCCCTCCTGCACATCCTCTGCTCTTTCACCCCTTTCACACCTGCACAGGTCTTCTTCTGACCTTCTGGGGATCTCTTTACCTGGTTGTTTCTCACAGTAGCTGGTGAGCTCATGTAGGTTTTCATTGGGTCTCTTCTTATTTACCAGTGAGATGAATGAATGGATGGTGTGTCAGTGCAGCCCAACCCTGTACGTAGAAAATACCTAACAACTCAGGCAAACAATTTTAATTGTCCTTTTGTTGTTGTTACTTAAGTGAACTATTCATGGCAAAATTTCTACATGATAGAAAATTTCAGGAAATAGAAGAAAGAAAAAAATTGCTTTAAAATCTTTGCCAACATTTTTTCTTTCTCTCTTTCCCGATCTTCCTCTCTTTCGATCACATGCTGTGTATAAAATTGCATATCCTATTTTTTTCCTGAGTAAACCATGAGTATTCTAGGCAACTTGAGAAATACAGAAATGAATACATAGGAAAATAAAAATCAGATTACCAATACCATCACCTAAACACTTTATGAGTATTTCATTTTACCAGGCTAGCTAAACCTATTTATTTATTCATTTATTCATTTCATGAACAAATATTTCATAAGTGTTTTCATTGTTCCGTGAATTGGACATACCATATCCCATTCCTTTCCTTGTGAAGTCTGTAATCTCAGTGAAGCTGTGGCTGCTTAGAGATGGGGTTTTAAATCTTCCAAATTCTTCATAAGCTTTCTCCTCGAAGTAATAGTATACCTCACAACAGATAATTATTTGTGTTCTCAATCTTCTATAAATTATAAATTATTCTTTTAAAATCTGCATGTAGTACACTATTTAAGTAAAAACTCTATTCTTGCCAGACTACATTTAGGCCTCCATTCCAATCAGATTCCTTTGGCAGACTTTTGGTTATAGAAGTTTGGGAGCTGCAGAACTAGGCAATAGCCTCAATTTGTTTTTGGTTTGTTTTATGATTTAAACTGAAAATAAAAGATTTATTGGAGAGGAATTTTAAACATACACACATCCACACCACACAAACAAATCCTCAACTGTTTTTGGTGATCTTCCACAGTAATTTTCCAAGGTCACCAGTTCATAAGAAGTGGGAGTTGGGGGGAGAGGGTTGAGATTTCATGCTGAGTCTATCTGATTCTAGGTCTATTTTTTTCAGCCTTCTGAAAGGTCAGCTTAATAACCAGGTAATTGAGGACATGATGATGGTGGGCAAATCACAGCAAGACTGAAGGGTAGTTGGTAGTTGCTTAGAGGTCATTTGTGTGAAACATGCATTAATCCCCATGCACCTGATTTAGCTGCATGAGTGAACCATTGTATACTGAGCCACTTCCATATCCCTAGCGAGATCTAAAACTATAAAAAGCAAAGAGGCATCTTTAATTAATTTGTCTTTACTATGAATGCTGATGCCATGTTAATAATGCAAAAGTGATGTTGTCACCATTGTCTTGAAAGGTGGTTAACAAAGCATAGCACCCAGTCTGTCTCAAGGTGAGTGATAGGATGGAAATAACGGATTTTCCCCATCCCTAATTTGTTTTTGATATTACATAAAATGAAAGCCATTGAATAATGTACCAAAGTATCTAGATTTTTTTTTGTTGTTTTTGAAGTGCAAGGGAAGTAACTTGACATTTGTTAAACACTTTGATCATGGAAAACACATGAGGTTTTCATATTATTCCAGGAAGTGTAGACACTAGATAATCTTTTCATACTCATCCAAGAGGCATATTAAATGAATCAGGTAGAGCTCTCTTACAGTTTGCTACTCCAGGAATAAGTTGACTATAACTTAAGAGAAAGTGAAGAAAAAAGTATGTGTATTATTTGGTTACTCTGATGAATGTGGGCTGCCAATCAGATAATTCAGGCCAAATATTGTACTTTGACTTCTTAAACTTGAGTTTCCAAATCCCCTTTTTGGTTTCTAAACTAAGATTTTAACTTATGCCTAATAAACTCTGTCTTTTTACTTTTCGGTCATTTTATTTTCTTAATTTACTTGCTGATACTTCAGGCATGATCAAGATATATAATATCTAAGAAAACATAAATGAAGTGGAAGACATCAGTTCAGAGTTTTGACTGTAAGAGGAAGTGATGACATGAAGGAGGTAGATGAGGAAAAGAAGAGGGTCAGGGAGCTGATGGAAGTAATTTAAAGAGATAATTATAGAAATGTTGGATTCAGACATGCTCTACTTTTAAAGTGCTTAAGAAATTAGTCTTTGACATCTTGTCTGGAGTCCATTCCGAGCTTTCCAATTATGAAATGTGAGGAAAATTACCTTTTAAATTCTCAGCTTCATTATCTGTACAATGGGAATAATGGCAGTAGCTCTTAAGTGAGACGATTTACTCCTTGATTCAGTTGTTTTTAGAGGCCCTACTATGTGCCAGGAACTATTCTAAGTGCTGACACAGTGGTGCATACAACAGAAATAAAAATTGTAGTAAATAAAAATAGTGGTAAATAGTGGCAAATAAAACTTTCATGAAGCTTATATCTTAGCAAGAGAGATAACAAAAAGCCAAAAAAATAATAGAGAAATTTCAGATATTGATGAGTGTTGGGAAATGAAACAATGTGATATGACAGAGACCGGCCAGACTTGGGGGTGAATGGCCCTTTAGACAGAGTGATCAAGGAAGGCTTCTTTGAGGAAGTGTCATGAAGCTACTTGTTGGCTGATGAGAATGTAAAGATTCAGGTGAAGAGGAACTGGCAGGTGTGAGGCCATTTGGAAAAAGCAAACAATTGGTGGGTCCAAGCCACAGAAAGGAGGTCGGGTGCTTGCAGGATGGCGAGTAAAGGCTGAGTGGTGTGTGGTGAAGAGGGAGAGAGAAACAGAAGGAGAGAATTTGTATTCACCCTAAGTGTAATGAGAAGAAGCCATTTGGAATTTTTAAGCAAGGAATGGTCAAATCTCTTTTCCATATTAAGAAACCACCCTGGTTGCCATGTGGAGAGCAGGCTGGAAGTGAAACAAAGCCTGGGGATTAGTTAGAGCCCGCTGAGTTGGTGGGAGGGAGAAGGGTTGGGGATCTGGACCAAACGTTGACAGTAAAGGAAAAGGACAGATCCACATGGGATCTGGAGAAGTTGCTGTGCAGAAGGGGAGTAGGAAGTTGTTCAGAATGACTCTTCTTTTTTTTTCCATGAGCAACTAAGATGGGAAACATCCCAGTTGGGGGTAGACAATCCAGTGTCTACTTTGTCCATGTGAATGCTTGAATTCTCATCAGGCATCCAACTACAGATGCCAAGAAGTCAGCTGAAGTTAAGAGTGAGGGGCTGATCAGGTCTTGATTGGAGCCATAGCTTTGGGAGTCGTAGTGCAGATGGGATTTAGAGCTGAGGGACCCACTATGAGAGAGTCAGAAGAACGTTCCGATGGAGAAGTACCGACGCGCCGACTCTGGGCCCTGGGACGCTGCATGTTTGAAGGGGTTGGAAGGAGGGGTTAGGAGAGGAAAGTCAGAAGGGGCAGTCAGTGAGGAAAGGAGAAGAATGTTTTGCTTGGGATGTTGAAAGAAAGAAGTGATGATTGTGAAAGACTTAACATGTTTGCTGGCATATAATGAGAATCCAGTCAATTCCACTGAAAATCCAAATTCATGTCTCCTCTTGAAAGGTTACTGAACAGTGATTGTGAACATACTATTGTCAAATATCCCCTTTTAACGTTAATATTATCACAAAAGTAAGTATGAAGGAAGTTATAGCAATATTTGGAAGAATCAAATATCTTCAATGTATGTATTATATATGTCTCTATATATGTTTATATGTATCCTTTGTTAGCTTAGTTATTAAAAAAAGGTACAGCTTTAAATAATCTGTTTTAATAAAAACTATATAAAATGTATTGAGAGACTAATGAATTAGGAATTTAACTGAGAATGTCTTGAAAAGACAATGCTCTGTTGAGTCCATTTTGGGGACCTTGTTTTGATGCATATTGATAAAAATATCTTTAAATATTATTTAAGCCAATATTTGGACAGGTTGGGGGTTTGTTGAGAGTTAATTTGTTACATAAAAGGCTTATTTCTTTTTTTATTGAAATATAGTTGATTTACAATATTGTGTTAGTTTCAGATGTACAGCAAAGTGATTCAGTTTATCTATCTATATTAGATTATTTTCCATTATAAGTTATTACAAGATATTGAATATTGTTTCCTGTGTTATATAGTAAACCCTTGTTGCTTCTCTATTTTATGTATAGTAATGTGTATCTGTTAATCCTATACTCCTAATTTATCCTTCCCCCCTCCCTTTCCCCTTCGGTAACCATAAGTTTGTTTTCTATGTCTGTGAGTCTGTTTCTGTTTTGTATATAGATTCATTTGTATTATTTTTTAGATTTCACATATAGGTACTATCATATAATATTTGTCTTTCTCTGTAAGAGGATTATTTCTAAATCAAATTTTAAATCTTTCATTTCTTTGAGAAAACAAATGGTTATCACATAGGCTTATACTAGGTAGAACCTAATAGCCTTGAGAATTGTACAGGATACAAATAAGGATTTGTCTTTATGAGATCATACATAAATAAGATTTTAATATCAGACTTGGCAGGTTTGCTTAGAGAAGATCTTTAGGGCAACTTATTTTTGGTAGTCACTGGTAGCTAGCTAGCAAGAAAAGTAGTGCTTACCAGGTACTGCTCTCAATGTTTTATAAATGTGATCTCGTTTAACTTAAGTACACAAACCATTATCAAGTCTAGCTTATACTTGTCTTTGTTAATTTGTTTCCCAATATATATCATAAAATGTACTGATTTTCGTGATCTAAGAGAAAATAGCTAAATTTCATTTTCCTTGTTCTAATTTTAAGTAGTAAGATTGAGCAAGAAGGAAAGGGAAGCAGCCCAGGGCCCCTGCTGTGTGCCTGGCCCTCTGAACGATGCTTCTCCTGCACCATGCTGGTCTCACCTCTTTCTACATTTTCTGTATTCAGAATTCTTCAGAGTATCAAATAAATGTTCTGGCAATTCTTGTTCTCTAGTCTTAATTGCGGATAGCAGAATTAAGGTTAAACCAAAATAGTAAGTAATCTAAATATTATTATTTATTTTTGTATGATGGTGTTTTGCTTACGTTGAAAAATGGGCACATTGAATGTTTTGGCAGTTTACTGTGGTCTCTATCATGAAATCGTATTGAAAAGGCTCAGCACAGGAGAAAGTTGTACAGCTTTCTCTTCCGGCCCTGCTGCATTTTCATACGGAGGTAAAGCTTAGTTTAGGCACATCTGCTTCATCACACATGCACAGAAGGCGGAAGAGGGGATGAGAGGAATAGGACCAATTTATTGCAGGCAGTATCTTAGTGCAGGGGAAATAGATAATCATGCATGTGACTGTAGCATCAGTGAATCAGAAAGCCTAGTTGCTGTAACGCAGAAAATCTACCTGTGTGTAAGTAGTAGGGAGATAAAAGCCTGGTAAACCTAAGTAATCCATTTTCAGATGTGTGAGCTCAATTATGGAGCAAATATGACTTTATTTGCCCATTGCTTCAAAGATAAAAGTTCGAATGAATGAAATGACTTTCCATCTAAATAATAGAGGACTCAGCATCCTTTCAATGTGAACAGCTATGATGCTGCCTTGCTCCCTGGTAACTTTAGAACAATGGAACCCATGAGTCCATCTACAGGTTCAAGAAAGAGAGGTTCTTACAGGGAGGAAGAATATTTGCAGGGTGACCTACAACAGAAACTCACCAAAGCCTTTGAAACACAAGATTATCCCTGTTCTAAGAATAGAAGGTGGTGCTGTGTTGAGGGCAGCTAGAAGGCATGGATGAAAGAACCACTGGGATGACCAGTGAGAGACCAAAAGCAAGTAGAACCTCAAAAATCTGGACGTGGAACAAGTCAGATACAATATAAGGAGAACTTCAAAGATGGGGAAATAAGAATAATAAAAATACCTTTAGTTGTCAAATGTAAAATTTGTGCCAGTTTTGTCACTTTCTATTTTTCAGGAGCATTGTAAAACTAAAGATATTTTCTATTAACATCAATTTAGCTCTACGTGTTTTTCTCATCTAACTTCATTGGTCAATTTTCAAAACAACAAAAAAAGTATATTATGTTCAAAGAATCCAAAATGACTTTTTTGTTATCCTTAATAAAATGCCTTCTTTTAAACTAAATTTTAAAATTTACATTTCTAAGTAGGGGGTGGTTACAGAAAATGGAGAAAGCACTTCATAAAGTATAATGAAATGAAATCATAAGGGATTCTTACTTTATCTAAGCATTTGGAAAACTATGAAGGAGTACCAATTTCTGTTATTACTATTTTTATTTTTATAAATTTATTTACTTATCTATTTGGTGTTTTTTTTTGGCTGCGTTGGGTCTTCGTCACTGCACACGGGCTTTCTCTCTATTTGTGGCGAGCAGGGGCCACTCCCCGCTGCGGTGTGCGGGCCTCTCATTGCGGTGGCCTTGCAGAGCACGGGCTCCAGGCACATGGGCCTCAGTAGTTGTGGCACGCAGGCTCAGTAGTTGTGACTCGCAGGCTCTAGAATGCAGGCTCAGTAGTTGTGGCTCACGGGCCCAGCCGCTCCGCGGCATGTGGGATCCTCCTGGACCAGGGCTTGAACCTGTCTCCCCTGCATTGGCAGGTGGAATCCCAACCACTGCGCCACCAGGGAAGTCCCTGTTATTACTATCGTCACTAGCTTCTCTTTTGTTTTTTCACTTTAAGAATTGAAATAAAAGTTGAAATCTTTATTTAAAAAGCAAGAAATGTTTGCATATTAATCTATAAATCAAAATACAGAAATATGGAATGTTCAGCCACTATCAATGTGGACTCCTATTTTGTAATTAAACTATTTTACAAACATCTGTATTTGCTAAAGAGCAAGGGACTAAGAAAAGAAAAAAATCAATGCAACCCACAAAACCATGGTTCTGTGGAATCTTTGCTCTGGTATCTGTTTTGTCAATTTATGAAAGAAAATGCTTATCATGGTTCTATTTTTTGCTAAAAGAGTAACCTTTATATTTTAAATCAAATGTTAATCAAGTATTTACATAATGTTGTTTCTGAAAAAATTCATGTGCCTTTTATTTTAATTCACTCTTTATTCCATTCCATATTGAATGTAGAAAATATTACTACAATTCTTTTAAAACAAAAGTAAAACATAATTCATTTAAAAATCTATTTTGGCTTGCCTTGACCATGAATCTTCTCAGAAGTAACACTTCTTAAGGATATCAGATACCATAACCTGCCTTTCTTTCGAGGCCTCCATTTTATGGGCTGAACATCTGGATTTGATGGGCAGGAAAATATTTCCTTCTGCTGACTTTTCTAATAATCCTTTCTTATAGATACACATGCTTCATGTTTGTTAATAAAATTGACATGATTTTCATATCTACTGTTTTTAACACACAGTGAATTATGGAATTTTCAGTGGCTTTTTAAAAATTAAATACTTTTAAAATTCCTTATAAAAACAATATTAAGAACCACTCTAAAAAGTATTAGGGCCACAGATGTTTTCCTTTCTAGTGTTAATTGATTTAAGATCCATCAAAATGTTGTTAAAACATCCAGAGGTTAATGTGCTATAATGATAGCACATGGGTCAGATTAAAATTCTTTTTATGGAAAAAAGAAAAAGAAAAAAAGAAAAGAAATGATAGCTTATTTTCTCCTGATTAAAAAAAAATTAGCTAGTGGAATGAAACAGCAATCTGACATGTAAAATGTCTTTTGCTTTTTTTAATAATGAAAAGGGGTTTAAAATTAGGACTTAGGGGTTACATGGTACCCCCCAAATTTATACATACAGCTTACAGGTACTAGTTTTGATTTTAGTGAAGAGATGAGAACTATACATTTTTTCTTTTTTTTTTTTTAATAGACTATTATTATTTTTTTTTTTTCTAATTTTATTTTTATTATTTATTATTTATTTTTGGCTGTGTTGGGTCTTCGTTTCTATGCGAGGGCTTTCTCCAGTTGTGGCAAGTGGGGGCCACTCTTCATCGCGGTGCGCGGGCCTCTCACTGTCGTGGCCTCTCTTGTTGCGGGGCACAAGCTCCAGACGCGCAGGCTCAGTAGTTGTGGCTCACGGGCCTAGTTGCTCCGTGGCATGTGGGATCTTCCCAGACCAGGGCTCAAACCCGTGTCCCCTGCATCGGCAGGCAGACTCTCAACCACTGCGCCACCAGGGAAGCCCCCATTTTTTCTTTTTTTTTTTAATCCCATGTCCTCTTTTACAATTTTAGCAATTAATCTACTGAACTTTCTAGTCTTCAAAATATAGCACATAACAAGTGACTTTAGTCCCTCTTTTGCACTAAACGTATGAGTATGAAAATTAAAATTTAAAGCACTGATTAATTTTTCTTGTCTACAATATTAAAATTACTAAGAACGAATTATAGATCCGTGAAGACTTTGGGGAACTTTTATCTCAGGAAATATATCAATGGATTATATTTGTCAAACAAATTCCATTAATTCAGTAACATCTTGCTGCTTACATGGCTGCTTTTCTTTTCTTTTTATGAAAGTCTTTATGTGGCACGTATACAGTCAAGATAAGTTAATATGTACACAGGATATAAAAGGACCAGAAAAACTTGTCTTCCTATTAAAATCATAGACAATGTGGATATGTTTTATTCCTGAATTTTATTATACACTTCACTATTTACTGAGAGTCGAATATTGGTCAAGGCACTGTTTTGTTTTGTTTAAATCAGCAGCAATATTTCCTGCTTCTTTCTGGGTTAGGATTCCTAGAGAAGTTTAAAAAGAAAGAGAAAAGGAATTTGGAGACTATTATAATGTAAGGTGTTATTATTTATACAATAATAGAATTTTAGAGGAATAAAATGACTTTAGAAATCATCTATCTTAACTCATCTATTTTTTAAAAATAATTTTATTTATTTATTTGTTTTTATTTTTGGCTGTGTTGGGTCTTAGTTGCTGCACGTGGGCTTTCTCTAGTTGCAGCAAGCCGGGGCTACTCTTTGTTGCAGTGCACGGGCTTCTCATTGCAGTAGCTTCTCTTGTTGCGGAGCACGGGCTCTAGGTGTGTGGGCTTCAGTAGTTGTGGCTCGCGGGCTCAGTAGTTGTGGCTCACGGGCTCTAGAGTGCAGGCTTAGTAGTTGTGGCGCACGGGCTTAGCTGCTCCGCAACATGTGAGATCTTCCCGGACCAGGGCTCAAACCCGTGTCCCCTGCATTGGCAGGCGGGTTCTTAACCACTGAGCCACCAGGAAAGCCCATTAACTCATCTATTTTACGAGACAAAAAGCTGAAAGTCAAGAGTGTTCAGTGGCTTGTCCTGTGTCACACCCAAAATGAGGGACCTTGGTCCAGAATTCTTCCTGTACACCACCAGGTACTTAGCCATTTGCCTGACAGAATGAAATGAGTATCAGATTAGATGTTTAGGGACAAGTTTTGAATCTTGACTCTGTCACCAATTCCTGTTGCCTAGACTCAGACTCTGATGTGTGGTGTTGGGTCAGTCACTTGATGTCCTCAGACCTCAGTTCCTTTTTCAGTGAAATGCACTTCTCCAGTCCCTCAGCCTGAGTGTGACTGACATTTTGGGCTGGATGACTGGGCTGTCTTGTGCATTGTACCATGTTTAGCAGCATCCCTCGTCTTTACAAATCAGATGCAGTAGCACCCCTGACCCCCTTCTTCCCTTCCCCACAGTCATGACAACCAAAAATGTCTTTAGGCATTGCCAAATGTCCCTCAAGGGCAAAATCGCCAGCCCTCACCACTTTCCTTGGGAACTAGTGGTCTAGTTGAAATCATTTCTTTAGGACTCCCCCAGCAGTACCATTGTACAATTCTGGAGTACAGGGTTAACCCTTGGATGCTTCCAGGAAAGACCCACGAAGCATTATTCACGAGGAAGTTTGTTGGGTACTGTTTACAGTGACCAAAAGGGACATAGATTTTTTAGAAACTTAAGAGATCAGAAATATTTACAGGTGAGAATTTTATCACACCCATGAGATAGTAAATATTAGAAAGGTTTAAGAAGGCTTAGCAAAACAATATAAAAATGTATTCACTGTAAGTAGCATCTTTTTTTTTTAACGTAAGAAGGTTCTCTGTATTTACCAGTTGTCCCAAAGGTACAACAACAATTCAGTCTTTATTTCATAGATTAATAGGGACCCACTGCAAATCATAGGTGTCCACGATGCATGTTCCTCTCTAAGACCATTTCAACTGTGTCGGACAGTTGTTTCTGATAAGATGTGCTAGAACAAACATTAAGTGTTTCATAGTGAAAAGGGTCACAGACATATTTGCATCCTTTGCACGTGGAAGAAATAGATACCCATTATCCTCAGTTTTTAAACTAAAAGATATTGTTGCTTTCCTTTCTCTCTCTCTCCTCCATCCTCAATTCTTTTTCCCACTGAATCCAGATACCTGCCAGTAGAATAGGAGAGCCTCATTCAGAGCAGAGCTACAGAAGGGCCTCGGAAACTTGTTTAGCAATTGATGCAGCTCTGCTGCATGCCACAGAGTTACTTTGTCATGCGTTGCTACCAGTTCCCTGAGGAAGTTTACTGACTTAAGGTTTTACAAGAAGTGCACGTCATGGAGGTGGTGGAGGGCGGAGGTCGAGCTTGCAGGGAAAGTTTCGTTGCTATAAATTGGGAGCTGAGAGCTCAAATACGTTGGTTATGCTCTAGCAGATGCAGATAAAAATGGAGGCATGTGTGATGAATTGGGAGATTGGGATTGACATGTGTCCACTGATGTGTATAAAATGGGTGACTAATAAGAACCTGCTGTATAAAAAAATAAATAAAATAAAATTCAAAAATTCAAAAAAAAAAAAAAATGGAGGCATGCATCCTGTGAGTAAATTGTTAAAGTATGCAGACTTGTACCAGGCAGTAATAGCAGAGAGCACTAGACAAGGGGATTCCATTAGAGAGGGAAAGCCAATTTTGTTTCAATTAGATCCATTTCTTGTGTTTATAGAACATTTAAAATGCAGCATGGGATGGAATTAAGATCATCTTACACCAATACGTGTAAATAGTATACAATTGTATATACAGTAGTCTATAAGTATATGAATAACTGGAATAAAGATTTTGATTTATCTTTTTCCAGTCAAGCAAAGTTTGGGCTGATATCCAAAACTTTTGGTTATTAGAGCAGAGAAAATTACCTGGGTCTTTTCCCTAATCACAGTGTTGATAACTCTTGGAGAAAAGAAGCTTTTCTGATACTGAATACTCTCACCAGATTACTGGTGCTGTAGCATTTTTTTTTTTTTCATTAAAGAAGTTCAACTTTTATAAGTCATTCTGTTTTCTGTTTTTACTGGAGTCAAACAAGGAAGGCTATTTCTCCCCAAGCTAAGGTAAAGGATGTCAAGAATAAACTACTTTTCATTTTAAATAAAAATAGATTTATTATAGATAGTCACATAGAATCGCATACGTACCTGAATGAGGTAGACTCAGTTTTATGGGTAAAAATCAATTGTCATTTAAAAAAGAATAAACAGTGTTTTCATTTTTAACTCTCTTGCTGCCTCTGGGCTCTGACTGAGTCCGGAAGCAGAAGTTACAAAACATTGTAAGAAAATTTTGCTCTATTTTTTTTCAATCTCCACCCAAATGGAAATACCAGAAGTCCATTTGGTACTTCTGGAGGAAAGTCCATTCTTACTAAATGCTCATTTCAGTGCTGCATCTTCAAGGCAGGGCTTGGTCACCCCCTACCCATTCAAAATTGCTGCTCATGTATCAACATCCCACTCTCATCCTGAATGAATTCTTGCAGGTTTCTTGTTGCCACTGGCTTCTTCCATGCCCCCTAAAAATACACATTGGTTAGCATCTCTTCCATAATTATACAGAAATAGTCTAATTATGTTTAGAGATACTCAATGAATGTGTTAAAGTAAACTGTAGCCAAGTAACCAGCTCTGTGGCATAGCCCAGTTTTTTTCACTTTTGTAGGGAAGAGGTTGGGTACATGTAGATTGCAGCCCTCTCACATCCCCACCGGGACATCCTTTTGATCCCTGTGTCATGGGAATGCCCTTCCTTATTTACTTTTAATTTCTCCCTACAATGCTATAAATCCCTCTCTGGAGGGACTTTTCCTTGTTTGCTTTGCATCCTCAGATGCAAATGTTTTTGCATTAGAGAGCAGCCTTTCAACACATCCTTGTTGAATTCACGGGAAACGAATGAATGAACCCTTAGAACTCTTTGAGGTACCTTGTTATCATGGGAATATTTTAGACTGTTTTGTATAGAGACACTGATACTGATGGCTGATATTCTGAGAGAAAAATGGCAAACCACTGAATTTGAGTCATATCTTATTGTGTTACTTCCTTGTATCAGGAGGGGATGAAACAAGGCAGCATGCACTGTGAATAACTGTACTCATGAAAGAAACATGGTAGGTAAATGCTTTACGTCCTCGAGACAGAATGACAGCGAGAGCCTAGAATGTTCACCATGACTTACCAGTCTCTAGTGTATGAGAAAAGTATTTATTCCACGTGAAGTGGTACGTGTTGTAGAGCCTTTTGCTTGGTCTTTTACAGACGAAGGTAATGAGTTTTCTGTGCCTCTTCCCCCCTTTCCTGTCCCTCTCACCCCCCCAAAAGGTGGTTAACACTTTGGTATTTATGACCTGGGACTCCTAAATGAAACACATGTGTCACACACACACACACACACACACACACACACAAGATGATGAAATGGCTCTTCTGTTCTGATGCTAGTTTCTGAAAAAAATCATGAGAATTCAGGTCCCCCACAAAGACTTCAGAGAAAGTGGCACCGCTGTCTGGAAGCTTTTCATAATAATCAGAGAAGAAACCCAGTTCTTCATTCCCTCTGGCGTAACGACTTGAGAATGTCAAGTTGAATAAGTGGCATGGTCCTACCTTACAGGACCTTACAGGATGTGGCAAACATCTGCCTTTGCAGTGGTAAATGAGAAAGACCATTTTCCTCCCAGACAAGATTTTACAAAATGACATTTCTTAAAAGTCTTAATGGTGAACTTAAAATTAAAGACCAAGTTATTTCTGGTGAACTTACAATTAAGGACCAAGTGATTTCAAGTAAAATAAACACTTTTAGAGAATTGAGATTATATTTCCTTAAGGTTGGAAACTTCAGGTGGACCAGTGGAAGCACCTGGTCCTAAGGTGGTGTCCACACGAGTCCTGGGTCTCTGAGGAACAGGTACCAGCAACCTCACACTTTTTGATCTCTGCCTCGTTCTCTTGCCTGTGTTCACTAGACACATACTATGTCATAGGAATCATTTGCTTATTTCCTACAAAGACTCAACAAAGGTACTTACCACTCAGTGCCAGGGGACAGAGGACACAGCAGTGGGTGGAGGTGGCCTCTCCCCACGTGGAACTTCCTGTGTGTCCCCCCTGGAGATACGGAAGTGACTGATGCTTACTCTGAGGCCACAATACGTGGGGTCTGTCTCAGGAAAGGGACAGTGTGCGTTTAATCACCAAACCAATTTGGTCCTCAAGGATATTTGACTTACTTTTTCTGTGGAACTAGTTTATTGGTTTGCAGTCAAAGAAGAACGTTTTGGCAGTTTTTCTCTAAGATGCATATAATTATGCAGAAACCCTTGTCCATAGATGTATGACCATTTCTTTAAGACAGAGTCCTTGACCTGGAATTTCTCTTTCAGAGACCAGGAATGGTTTAAGTCTCTCCATGTACATGAACACATGGCTTTTCAGAAAGATTTTCTTGTGGAGGCTCTTCCTGGCAACGTATGTGAGTTTCCTCTCATATATATTTGCCAGGGTTTACTTGCATCATTTTCAAACGTGTTAATTGTATATGTGCAACTGGTACTCCTTAAAATTTCTATTTTGCATTTAATTTGATTTTTACTGTGGTTTTTTTTTCATTTGCTTATCATCATTTGCATTTCCTCTGTGAACTGCATTCTCCTGGTTTGCACACCTATCTTTGGTGCAGCTGTGTTTAAATTTTGATATCAAGTTGTATGGAAGAGGAGAGAACTATATATATATTCCCAGTTGATACAAATGTTAGAACCAGTACAGTGAGTTGAGATTACCAGGTTATCAGCTGTGACATACCCTAGAAGAGGAATCATATGTGCTTCGATCAATTTTCATCTTTGAAGGACTCTTGACGATTAGTTTCTGGAATGTTCTGGGGAGACTTGTGAGGCCATCAGGGAAACCAGCCTTCATCCTCCCAGGAGGAGGTCCCCTAGGAAATGTCGGTGACTTGGGCGGTGAGCCCAGAGGCTCATGACCCTCCTCTCAGAGAACCTATCAGGGGCACAGCAATTCAAAGTGCACTGTTCCTTGCCCGGGGGAACTCTTCACTTTTTGCTTCACCCCAAACTTCCACCCATAACCACATGCCTATCTGCCCACTCTCTCAGCAGCTTCATGACAACAATATCTCAGTAAACTCCCTTTTGTTTTCTTTTGCAAGGGAGTTGCACAATCTGTGTTGAAAGAAATCTTAGAGGCCATTAATGTCAATGCCTGTATCTCTTTTACCACATACCCTCCATGTTTGAATAGTTTCTAAAGACTGTTATTGTAAAAGAAAAGCTTAGTTTAGTAGCGTTTAGTGGTGAACAGCTCAAATTATTTGAAATTGGTGGTTTCAAAGCCTCTCCATGATGACTGAAGCTCATGGACCTCAAACATTTTAGTCCCAGTATGCCTTCTTGAACGTTCTTTAAAATCAACTCCTTTCTTCAGCATCATTATCATTATCAAAACCCTGAAGAGTTTTTCTTTATGTGGGTCATATCTCTATTTACCATAGTGAAAATTAAAACTGAGACTTTAAAATATTTATTTATTATTAATTTAATAATAAGAATAAACCCAATATATGTTAATATAAATAGCATTTTTTCATGAAAAATAGCCACATATTACAAAACAAAGATTTAGTAAGAATAGTGCACTGTTTTACATTCTTACCAATCTCTTTAATGTCTGTCTTAGTAGAAATACTTGGATTCTCATATCTGCTTTTACGTTTTAACAGCTGCAGTATCATACGCTATGTAGCCTCTGGAAATATCTATTTTCTACTAATGATCGAGAAAAAAAAGGCAAAAAATAGCTTAGTATTATTGTGACAATAGTTTTGACCTTGAAGACACTTTGAAAGATTCTTGGTGACCCCTTGAGGTTCTAGAATACACTTGGAGAACCACTGACTAAACCAACTGGATAAAATTCTTTTTCTTATATCAGCATAAAATAGGATGATACCTTCTTCCATATAATAGCATTTCAAGTATTTGAATGTATTTCTTGTAGCCTCACCGACACTATTTAATCTTAGGAAAAAATATCCTACATTTTCTTAACTTTTCTATATTTGGCATGCTATATTTCACCCCCCATCACCATACCATCAGGTTAATCTCTTCTGAATATTCCAGGATTTCAATTCCATTCTCAATGTGTGGTATCCTGGGCTGGAGCCAGCTCTTCAGGGACCTAGTACCTTGACTCAGCAAATGTATGTCTTCCAAAGGATGGCTATTGAGAAGCGACCATGTCCAACTGATAGGCCAACTTTTCATATTAAACACCGGTAATCTCGGAGCCCACCTAACTGGGTTCAGGTGACACATTTCTTCCACGCTGCATTGGTTATTTGAATAATACTGTCAATAGGAATAATCCTTAAAATTACTGACAGTATTCAGCACTTGAAATGTGCTGGGTGCTATGTTTAATGCATATATTCATTCACTCCCCTAATTCTTAGGACAATCCTATGGTGTACATGCATTTCTTATCCTCATTTTATAGATAAAGAATGTGAGGCATAGAGAAATTGGATAAGTTGTTTGACGTTACATGGCTAATAGGAAGCAGAGCCAAGATGTGATCCCAAACCATTTGATTCCAGGCTCATTTTGACTTGGAATTTTCTGGAAGCTGTGTGTTTCAATAAATATATAAAAATGTAAACATAAGCCTGTATTTGTATAAGCGTACATATCAATATATATTTTAGACTGAAATGTCACAGGTAGGAGTGGCTTATTTGGTAGCAATGAGTGAAATGGAAAAGGATGGAGAGAGAGAGAGAAGAAAGGAAAAAATAATTATGAAGATTAAAGAATCTAAAGAATCGTCCTCTCCTTGTTCTGGAGACTCCTGCTTTAAATCCACACAGTGACTTTCCACCACACTGACAAATGTCACTCTTTCCTTTTCTAGGACAGCCTTACAGAGGCTACAGATATTCAGCTTCTTGACAGTTACGTTTCTTTTAACATGCCTGCCTGTGTTTTCACAGGAATTATGAACATTACTGTTTCTCCTTTAGCTCGGAGGACTTCATTGCAAGCCCTTGTTCCGGACTAAGCGTCCCCTTTATGCAGTTGCTGTAACAATGCCATGCGTCCCCTGCCCAGATGTGGGAGGGAGGGGCTGAACTGCCACGGTCCCCAGCCAGGGCGTGAACCACCTGCCACGGGAGAAAGGGAGCACCTGTGTCCTACTTGCCAGGTCTCCGTGCGGGGAAGGCCCCAGCCTCCTGAGTCTGTGATCACACTGCTGGGGAATAGAGACACTCTCCCAGCACAACTACCCCACAGGCAGGATGCCCCTGATCATGACTCCTTCCATGTAATTCTGCATTCCTCAGACCTGAGCCCTGCTGGGTACACCTGCTCCCCTCGACACCTTGCTGAATTTCATTCTTTTCAGTCCATTTATGGAGCCAAACCAAGCTGGTAGTGTTCACAATTTGAATAATAATGGTCTTGAACTTTTAATCTTTCTTTAAAAAACAGCATTCTGAAGAGTGCTTGAAGCTATATGGTTCCTTTATCTAATTAAATAAGCTGAAACCCCTTGTAAAGTGTAAAAGGGCCCAGGTGGGTTTGTAGAAGTAGAAGGAAAAAATCCTGAGTCTGAGTAAGTGGAGACACTGGCGAGCTTCTGGAAGCAGTTAAAAGAGGCTTCAGTTAGAAGTTGGTCCAACGGATGATGCCCTGACCAGGCCACTGCAGACCTGCAGCCTCCCTCTGCATCCAGAGCTGACCTGGTGGCCTTGAAAAATACTATCAGTTACAAGGTAGCTTTGAGGTTGGTTAAGATTGCGGACTTGAATAACGTAGACTTCCTGGATTTAAATCGCCGCCCTTTCATGTACTGAATTTTCTTTGGGAAAGTTGCTTAACGTCTCTGTGCCTCTGTTTCCTCATCTGTAAATGGTGAGATTTTGAGCATCTACCTCCCAGGTACTAAAGAATAAATGATTGGCACAGAGAAATCATTGAATATATGTTAGTATTCATTATTATCATTGCTATGCTATTACTTGTATTATTATTCCTTTATGCCTGACATCACGTTACCTGCCTATGAGCAGAGTAGAACACAAACAAAAAAGCTTTTCTCTATTAATAATAGCAACAAACACTTTCAATGCTTCAGAACTATACATTTTTCTCCCACATGCCTTTAGGTCATCTAAGGAGTAGTACATCAAATAGCAAGAATATATGGGGGTGAATAGGAGGGGAAATAATATTATTTAAGGCGGTGTTACTCTAATTATTATATATCCACATAAGCTTATGTGTTCTAAGAAAATTGGTCTGTGGATAATTGAGGTGAGAGTGGGTTTTCATTGTTTCCTTCAGTGTCTGTGTCTGCCTGTGAGAAATAAGGAACAGACCATCTTCCCACATCTGAAAGGGAACTGTACAAAAATGGGAAAATATTTGCTCAAAATGGTTTTTTGATGTGAATTCTGCTGTAAGTGTGAAGGGCTTTAGTGACAAATTAAACTATTTGGTTGGAAATTTAAAGAAGAAATTTAAAGATGCTTTGTGCATAGGAAAACCAAGTCCTGACCTATCTTTCTGAGAACAGGTTTCAAAGGACAGGATATTTTCCATACCCTTCGGACTATCTCCTTGGGGCCTAATGTAGAAACTGTTTCCCTGTAGAAAACTAGAAAACAGGGTTTTTTTTTTTTTTGGTCAACTGATCATTTTTAATAGTCATCTTACTTGATGACAAGGTCAAGTAGAGGGACCCTTAATCATATTTAGTGAATGCTTTTTGGAAATTTGGAAAATTCCAATTTAGATATGCTAAGCGCTGCTCTGATGTTTATTTCCACTCATGTGTATGAAGCTGGCTGGAAAAGAAGACAAAATCTCCCTGAGGCTACTTAGGACCCCGGGAAGCACCAGGTTACAAGTTGAGGACTTGGGTTTCCACTGCCCTGGGCCGCCTCCTTTTAATCTCTATAGATTCTAACACCGGAAGAAGTGCTTGGACAGCTATTTTCTTTCGACTTTGTGATACTCAGTATCAACAGTGGTCAAAGGTTAGAAGAGAAAGAAAAATGCTATTTTTATCCTTTGAAGGCTGATGTTCTGGGGGTCTCTGAAGAAAAATTCAGGTCTTCCAATTTGGAGATTGTCTTGAATCTGAATGGGTTTGGAGCCAGTACAAGGGGAGCAATTTTGGAACCTTCCTGCAGCCTTTAATAACAGCTTAACGGATCATTTCAATATCAGAGTTTGTAAGGGAGTACGTTTTATTATTTATTACAGTTTTGATGGGCGTGTTTTGACATCAAAATGGGCCCAAGAAATCAAGTTAGGCGCAAGCGCAGTGGAGCAAGCTGGAAGCAAAGCCAGTGAAGCAGCCGACGGGTCAGCCCCCAGGGCACGTGATGCTTTCATCCTGCCCTCATCCTGCTCTCTCGACACACTTATGTGTTCCTCTTTCTTGGTTCCCTACCATCTGACTGGTGAACACAACAGAAACATTCAAGTGTGTTCCATATGGTGCACGGCAAGAAATAGCTCAGGGCAGACCAAGGAGCCTCTTTGGTAGAGTGTTGAAGTGTTGGCAAAAATATTCTGATTGGCGCATTCAGAATAAAAAGAGAATATGGAGAAATATGAGCGAATCTCTTCCTGGTCCTGGAAAGACAGCTCAGTGCATGCATGATTCATACTGTCGTTGTAAGTGTATCTTGACCTACAAAGGCAGCTCACCGTCTTTTAATTTGTTCAGATATTCACATTTACAGATGTAGGGAGAGTTGTGGACATCTACTCACAGAGTCTGAACGGTAGAAGTGGGCAAACGTGTGTCTGGAATAGTGTGGTTTTTTCACTCATGGAAGAGGGAGAGATGGGAACAAGGGTGAGATTCCTTTGGTGATCATAGTGGCCCCTAAACAGATTCTTTGGATTTAATAGATTTTTTTTTTTTTTCTGGGCCAAAAAGTTTTAGAAACTATTGGTGAGACTGATCTATCTTAGAAAGAAAAAGGAATAATTAAAGCATTTACTAACCATGACTAGATGCTGAAGTAAATGTAAAACTGAAAGTTCTGATAATCTATTAACTGAGTTGAAGAGATGGAATCAGAGCAGCCTTTAAAATGACGAGGGCCGGAGCAGAGATGGTGTGAACAGATTTTATCCAGCCTTGGTAAGACCAAGGCACAGAAGTCAAGGGCATAGAATACTCCACGAGAAAAGTGATCTTAACATAACACTATTTTCAGGGTAGACTATGAATACTTCCATCATAAATACACACTTTAAAAGAGTAGATTTATTTTCATTTGTCTTTAAAAATGAAATCTAATCTCACTTGAATATAGATGACTGCAAGAAACCTCAGTAATGATCTTGCAGCTTACTGTATCGGTCAGCTTTGTATTCAGCTAGCAAACAAAATAAAATAATTCCTGTTGGTTCAAATATAGAAGAGCTATACAACTAGGGACCTAGAGTAATTTAATCCATGACCAGCACAGAGGCATCGGGATGGCTTAAGCAACTAATCTCTTTTCTTGTGTCTAGTCTACCATTCTATTTTGTAGGCTTTTGTCCTCATGCTTGCCATCTCACGTCTCCTGATGGCTGCTCTGCATCCACACTTTTCATCTGCATTCCAGGCAGTAAGAAAGGGAAGGACAAAGTGGCAGGAGGTTTTTGGTAGTGAGCTTTTGCCTCAGAGATGGAAACCTTTCCCAGAGACTTTGTCTACACTTCTTGCCCAGAAAAACATCTCATGGCACCCACTGCAATATGGGATGGGGAGAGGGCACCAAGAAATAAGATATTTTTGCTTTCCAGCCTCTATTGTAGCCTTACACAAGGAAGAATGGGGGCAGGAAGGGCTTCTGAGGACGTATTGTGTCTGCTCGTTGCCAGAGCTGGTACTCATTTCCTATGACTGAATCTATCAAATAAGGCCATTTTATCTGACAAGCTTCCCAAGGTGCAAAGATCAAAGAAAAATAGTGAGCTGGGCTTAGATGGGAATAATAATTCCCAGATGAGTCTGGGAAGCCAAGATTTTGGCTTAGTTGCTTTACTGATGGGCACCAAAGGGCGCTCATCCAGGTGTTGGGTCACTTGGGTCATTCTAGGTGTGGTATCGAGTCCTTATTATCGACAGAGTAGTGGACTCAACACTGGGCAGAGCACGGAAAAGAAAAAGGCATGATCTTTGCCTCAAAAACATGTTTCCTCTATTTGTGGGACAGGACGCACACCGGCAGTTCACCAGGTGCCATAGAAATATGCAAAACAGATATCACTACAAGCTAGGATGTCCGCAGAAATATTCCAGTAGTTGATAGAATTTAAATCCTAAGATATGGACACGTAGTCGCTGTGTCACAGGCATTCTGGGCAGTACACAGCATGGGAAAATAAGGTCATAAAAATAAACACAGGCAGAGTGAGGGAGTGTTAGAAAATTACTGAGGGATTTAGCAGGTAGCTAACCCCGAATGCAGAAGTCAGAGTTAAAATATGCGGTCATAACTGTGGAACAGTGACGGTAGGAGGGGTCAGTGTGGCCTCACAGAAGGAGACATAACACGGGGAGCGGAAATGGTGAGAATTAGCCATAGGTCTAGGTGGGGGAAGCATATTCCACATACTCAAATCAAAGGTGAGGATACGGTTTGATACATTTTACATAAACAGAGGCACAGAGTGACATGGTAGCAACAAGTAATGTTAGCTAAGGTAGGGTTTTAAAGACCGGATAGGAGTCAGGGGAGGGCACGGCACACAAAGGAATAGGCACATTCAGACATCAGAGGTACGAACCTGCATACAAACGGAGGGCTTTAATTTTGCCAAGCACCTTCCATACTGCTACTAAGAATGGGAAGTGTTTAGGAGAAGGAGGCAAGACTCTTCCTTGCATTTGGCAAGTAAATGCCAAATGAGCATAGTCATTCCCATTGCATGGTTTGGAGGAAAGACCACTGATCAAGGTTAAGGTTAAGGTGAGAACGGGTGATAAGTCATTAGTAGGTTCTGTATCAGGAAAGATGATTTAAAAGAGAAGAGGGAAATATGGCAGCAGCTAAAATGTATCCCAGGAAAAATCAAAGATCTTTTCAGATTAGGTGAGAAAGGCACATGAGAGCAAAGATAAAGGAGCAGAGAAGACTAAGAGTGTATGTTCTAGAGATAAACATGGGGTCACAGAGATTTCAGACTCTGAAAGGTGTAGGGAGATGTTTTAGCCTTTCAGAATTGGGGGATCCACTTCTCCCTGTGGAAGAATTAGAGCCCTTTGGTGAACAGATATATATTTAAGGGAGATTAAAAGAGTTTAATCTTTCAAAGACCTGCCATCCATCCCTATAGCAAGACCACTGAGGGCTATGATACTTTTAGCTAGAAGGTATTTTCATATGCACAGTAGGTGACATGGGACATATAGGCTGAAACATGGAATTGAGGCTCTTTGGTCCCTGTTGGTCTACAGAAGAAACCATTTTATGTGATTCAGCCTCATGGCAATCTCTTCAAAGGAGTGACTTTTGTGCAAATAACATGGTTGAAATGGTACCCGCAGCTAACACATTGGGTCAGAATTACAAAGAAGTAGCTACATTGTTGCATAGTAACCACAAAAAATGAACACATTTTCAGAATTCAAATCGTGGTCGATGTGTGTTTGGAAATGACTCATTCTCAGCGTTGTTTTCTCCTGCACACGCTTTTCCGGGACTCGCAGCCCCCTACCCAGTCACCCAGCATTCTCCTTGGATGCCCTCTGGCCCCCCGCTTGCGCTGTGCACGCCTCCCTCCTGCTTCAACCACAAAACAAGATCTATTTTTTTTTTTTTTTTACCAAACCACTCGGCTTGTGGGATCTTAGTTCCCTGACCAGGGATTGAACCCTGGCCCCTGGTAGTGAAAGCGACAAGTCCATACCACTGGACCGCCAGGGAATTCCCACAGGATTTTTTTTAAACCTTGAGAATCCTCATTCTTTACCTCCACTGGTCTTTAATATTACATTTAGCCACTTGTTAATGAATGGCTGTGTGTAGCAGATGAAGATTACGTTTGCTTGTGGGTTTGTGTGTGTTTATGGAGAAAAGGATAGCATATTTGTGTCTGACATTAACTAGAAGCTATTCTATGCTTAGAAAAATAATTAACTCATTTGTTTCACTAAGAAAGCATCTGATGGCTTAGAAAGTCTACCAATAAGCTTCATTTGTGCAGGGAGTTGAAAGATAATTGATTTATTTGATCGAGAGTTTTTCAAATTATAAAGCCTGAGATGTAAGTTGACTTGCTTCTTTGGAAAGAGATGATAGAATTAGATTTAAAAGTTAAGTATTTCTTTTAAAATATTTTTGCTTATTTTTCAAGTTTTCACATTATTTCCATGCCATGTTTTAACCTTTGCTAAGCATCCCATTGCTGAATCCTTCAGTTACGGATTACTTGGCTTGTGTATTCTGTTAGAAGCAGAGCCAGGGTCTAATCCAGAACCTGTGCCACTCACACCAGCATCCCTCCCCTTCCCCCCGAAGCAAATGTAAAACCTGTTTCTCCTACAAAGAAACAACTGGGAAAGTTTTACAAATCAGGTTTTATTTTAACTGAATTAATAGCCTGGTCTTTGAGCTGTTAAGGCTAGTGAATGACAGAGTCATTTTTTCCAAACTACACCCTCTTCTTCTCCACTTTTCTTCACACCCTCATTCTCCTGAAAATTGCATTTGTAAAGGAATGGATTTGATGGGCTATTTCTTTGGCATCACTCAAAGGACCTAAGTAAAGAAAAGCTAATATATGATCCCCTTTTATTTTTTCTATTGTGAGCATCTTAATTCAGAACTGTAAAGACACATGCTATTTTTTTTCATGTTAAATGAAACCTAAAAGTATTATTAGCTTCTGCTTTGAATTCATTTTTATACTTATCTCAGGAGTTTTGTTAGTGATCTAGACATTTTGTAAATTAGGTCACAAGTGAAATACATCCCTGGCATAGCTTGGCAAGGGCCTGTATGACAGATTTAGCCTTAAATACTGAATATAAATGTTACTATTGTTGATTTGCCTTAGCATTTTTAAGGAAAGACACTGAAAGCCAAAATTCATGATAACTTTGTTATAATAACTGATTAATGTTATATAACCCTATTAAGTATAAAAATTATATTCAACTTCCTAAATATGAAAACTGCTCAGTTTGGGGTTTAAAGACTGGTAATAAAAGGAAACACCATTGAAGAAATACACAGAAAAAAGAACACGAGATAGCTTTGGACACATTCACTACTTAAATTTATAAACAAAAGTTTAAAAGCTTAAAAAATTTCCTAATGGATTTAGTGCATAATATAATCCCAGAAATATTTATATTACATTTTTAAAATCTTTCTTTGATAGGCTCCAAAACAATTTGCAGCTGTGATCATCAAAACACAATTTTGGGAGAAGTACTGTAATTGTGATGTCAGTGCAATTAACAAAGAAATACCCTCTCTCCACTCTGCATCTCTAAGTCATTCTTCTTCAGCTCTGTCTTCTCTTTCACAGACTTTGTAAAGATTTTTTCCAGTCTCACAGTTTACACCCTCACTTCTCATTCACCGACCCGCCTAGGACTTTCTGGCTGCTTCTCCTCCTATGCCCCTGAAACTACTCGTATTCACACACCAGCATCACCGCCCATGTCCCAGTTTCTAAGAAATTAAATCCTGTGGACTGAGCTTGAGCATTTATTTTACTCCACCTCTCCCAGACGTTTGACATTACTGACAACCTTCTTTTTGAAACTCTTTCCTCTCCTAGTTTCTATGGAACATGAAACCACCTTCTCTAGGCTTTCCTATCTATCTCAGTCCTCTGGCTTCTCTTTCTCTGCTGGCTCTTTTGATGCTGGTGTTGGTATCTTTCCGGGAGCGATCACTCACACCCTTTGCTTAGTTTGTCTTCTGTAAGGTGGGGGGTTCTACGTCTGTATCTGCAGCTTTGCTGTCTCCTCTGCTTTAAAGACCCGCTTGTCCAACTCTGCACCAGATGCTTCCAACCCATATCCCAGGTGTCTCAAACACAGCCTTACTGAAACTCAACTCAAAATCTTCTTCCATTAACCTACTCTGCTCTTGTATTCCCTAAACCAGTGAATTCTATCAGCTTTCACACAGTTCGTGTCCAAGGCAGAAACTTAGAACCTATTCTGAATTTCTCCATTTCCCTTACTCGGCATTCAGTTATAAAATATTCCTAAGTCTACAGTCTTTATATCTCTTGGAATATTCACTCCTGTCCACTTCCATTGCCACAGCTTTGATGCAGCCTACAGTAGAACCATCCGAGACTGTAATCCCCTACACCTCTGTGTTTTTCTTGCAAATGAGAGCTTCCTTTTTGAAAAGAAATTGATTTTGTATTTATTTAATTATTCAGCTATTTATGCCTTTCCACGTGACTTAAAGTTCAGTTAGACCTTGCTGATTCCACGTGACCTAAACTTAGGGCCTGATTGGTCAGGGTGAATGATGGTGACCATTTTCCCTTTGACAGGGGTGCAATTTAGACCAATGAAACATAAAAAGGGTTTGGGGATACTTTGTCCTCAGTCTTAAAAAGAAACAAAGGGAAGACAAGGCCCCTTTCCTGTCTCTGGTTGATATTTTATGAGAAGGTGACACAGTCATTTTGAGACCTTGAGGGCAGTGAGGCCCAGACCCTGTGAATGTCAGAGAAAAACTATGGAAGGAACCTGGGCTCTGATACCATTGCTAAACCACTGAATTAACCCTTTTCTGGAAAAAAATAAATTCCTTAGTGTTTATTCTGTTTGAGGGTTTTTGTTGTTGTTGTTGTTAGTTGCAGCTGAAAGTATTTTCACAGCATTTTAAAGCATTTCGCAGGCTCCTAACCCATGTCCTCATTTTGCATCCCTAAACTCTACTCTGAATGCCACGCAGGGATCACTCACCAGCTGAAAGCTTGACAGTGGTTATTGTTGCCTGAAGATAAGAGTATATAATAGGAGGTCCTTCCACCAGCAGAGCAGTTTCCCTTCCAGAAACATTTCTAGCCCTTTCTACCTTACCTCTTGCTTTCACTTTCTGAAATGTAGTAGGTTCTCCACTCGGGGCCACACTGTTCTCGTTCTCTGAAAGACTTGTCTTCCCTTCCTGCCCATCTCCAACGCGTCCTTCTCAACTCAGACATTGCTTTTTCCTGGGCGTCTTCCATGATTACCCCAAGATTGGGTTAGGCACTCTCTGTTTCCATGGCCACTGTGCTTGGCTCCACTAAGGCACTTCGCACGTTGCCATGTGGTTATAGCTCAATGATTAAAAGAATTGACTTTGAGCCTTGACGTCTGCATCCAAATCCTGTGTCTGCCACTTACCAGCTGAACAGTCCTGGTCAAGTTATTTAATGTACCTTATTATGCTTTCTTTATCTCTAAAGTCAGGATAATAATTATACATACCCCATATGATTACAATGATCGAGGAAGCTAATATATATGGTACATTTTACACAGATATTGGAGATAGTCTATTATAGTGCTGGATACATAAGGGCTGTGCACATGTTAGTGTTATTAGGACTGTATTATTATGACTGCGTCTCTGTTAGGCTATAAGTTGCTTGAGGTCAAGGACTGTGTATACTTAGCATCAAACATGGCCTCTTATACACAATAGGGATTTGAAAATATTTATTGAGCGAATAAAGAGTGAAGTGTTTGTTTTTAATAAACAAAAAGACACCATTTGGGCTGTTTCCTTTACAGAGGCAAAGTCCCACTCTGTCACCCTCAGTTTGTTATTTTGAAAAATCAAAGAGTTAACTTTTATCACTCCTCCAGTGATATTAAGGAATACAATCTCTTGTGGAAAATTAACAAGGTATGATGAAAGACTACAGAAGAATATACTCTAAGAGTGAAATAGAATTTCTCCAGGAATAAGCCTTTTGTTTGTTATATATATGTATGCATATACATATATATATATATATATATATATATATATATATGCACATATATATATGTATATATATGTTACTTTGCTGGTATTTTTTAAAAAGCAAAGCCAAATTTAAGAATTTTACAGTCAGGAGATGTTCATAATGTATTTTTCTCCAAACTTTGCTTTAATTAAATGATTAAAATCATTTAACTAAATTTCATACTATGGATGAATTATATAAACATATGGGGGCTAAAAACCCTAAAAAATAATCTTCTTTCATTGATTAGTAGACTTTCGTGTATTCATTTGGTATACCATAAAGTAGCAATCAAAAACTTTTATGAAAAAATTATATTTACACATTTTCAACTAAATTCCGATTTATCTCCTTAAACCAAAGACATTTATTTCCCTGCATTTGCTTATTCCTTACATGCAGTAGAAATGACACTGCCTCTTTGGCCTAAAGAACATATCCTCTTTTTATGGGCGTCTGAAGCAGTAGCTCAAACTCAGCATCGTTTCCATTAGGTGATGGATGCTGTGTCCACATCTACAAAAAGTTATGAGTATGTGTTCAGTAAAGACATTTAAGAATAAACTCACAAGTAGTGAATAGGGGTTTTAGAAATCAGTTTCATGTATTAAGTAGATGATTAGGTAAGCTTTATTGTATCTTTCAATCCTGAAATTTTATGATCCTTAAACAGAGCATAATGTCCAACGTGGTCTTTTTACTAGTGGCCGTTTACAGCATCTGTATTATAACTGCATGAAGACCGGGGCCGTGATGGCAAACATTTACCAGGTGTGCTAGGAAAGTGCCTCCAATTTCAAAATAATTCTATTTAAGAGTGAAAAAAAAGCTGCTTCATCTTTCTCAGAAGTATAAAAATAAAACTTTAAAAAAATAACCTTTAATTGGGAATAGTTTTAGATTCACAGAAAAGTTGCAAAGAGAGTTCCCATTTACTTTTCACTCAGCTTCCTCTAATTTTAGCATGTTACATAACCACGGTCCATTTGTCAAAACTGAGAAATAGTCATTCGGATTTCACCAGTTTTTCCACAAATGTCCTTTTTCTGCTGCAGTGTCTAATCCAGAATACCACACTGATTATGCGTTATGCCTCTTTAGTCTCCTTGGATCTGTGACAGTTGTTAAGTCTTTCCTTGTTTCTCATGATCTGGAAACTTTTGAAGAGTTACTGGTCAGATGTTTTGTAGATCGGCTTTGAATTGGGGTTTGTCTGTTGGACCAATTGAGCTGTGATGCTCTTTCTTGAACATAAATGCTAGTCATAAGTAATTTTCAAGAGAATTTTATTATTAAGACTAACTTCATTTAGGACTAATTTACAATAGTATCACTCAGAGTATGCGATTTCATTCTCACAGTGATGCTGAAGCCTGTGGTTCTGTGACTCCCAATGACATATTTTCCACTCTGCAGCTAGACTGTTGACACAGGGATCTGTCCTCATCTACATGGCATTGACCTCCCCTCTGCGAAATTCATGCAGTACCTACATCACAGGTCCCCTTGCACAAATATTAATGAATACAGATTTCCTTATGGAAACTTCCAACCGGTATTTGCTGTAGCCTTTCTGTAGCTGGTTGTTTCCTACCTCAAATTTGCATCCCTGGCAATGAAAACAGCTACGTATTATTTGGAATGTTTACTATGAATCTGAGGCTTTACATATCCCTAATCTTCACCACACCACTGCCAGATAAGTCTTACCCACCCAGTTTTTAGATAAGAAGGCAAAGCTCACTCCCAGGACCTAAATCAAGGGGTGCGAGGCAGAGCCTCTGAGTCCCCTGCCCTGTTACCCTGGACCGCAGGAGCATCCATTTTGTCTGTGTGGCCATCCGGTCTACGATAATTCTATTATGCCTCCTGCCTAGCCCCCCACAGGACATATATTAAAGAAACAGTGATCTTGAAGAGATACTGCTTGGGAGAGATCTAGAGGAGCAGCGAGAGAGGGAAATGATCCATTTCAGTCAGAGACTGAGTAGAGAGTGTCAGGACGCTACATAAAGGGAGGAACAGGTAACTAAGCACCTCAGGGTCAGACTAGCAGGGTGAGGGCTTAATTGACATTAACTAATGTCATCATCATCATTATTATTATTACTGCTGCCATTTCTACCATTGGAGGGAAGCTCCAAGTGATTTCATGTATTTTCTCATGTTCCTAATTCTTCATTTTATATTCTTCATTTTTAAAAGATGTAGCTATGTGTTCTAAGATACTCAATGGGTCCACTGTTCTGATTTATTATAAATATATCAGCACATTATTTAAGCATCCACAAGTTTAGGGTATTGTATAATGTGATCCTTACCTTCTGAAGACATAGCTGCTGTGTTCCTGTTTATATTTTTTCAATCTTTGTCTCAAAACCAATTAGCAGAAAAGATAGAGATTAAATGTAGTTTTAAATAAATTTCTCTCAGACACACACGATTAATATTAATTTTCTAATTACAAATATAATAGATTCATGATAACAATATAGACACAGAAATGTGTGAGTTAGATGGATAATAGTGTAAATAGTTGATAATACTTAATAGTTGACATAATGAGGCATACGCTTCTAGACTCCTTTCCCCATGCATACACCAAAGTGACTGTATTTAATTTACCCCAAATTTTAATTGTACCATATGCTGCAAAACCACGCTATCAGAATTCCCACTCCATTACTGGAGACTCTGCAGTGCCCCATTAGTTTGCATAATTCTATAAAATAATGTATTAACAGTCATATAGCATGTGAATTACACCTAACTGTTTCTCTAATCTGAAAGCCTGATTTCAGTTATAACAATTTTTTTCCAGTCATCCTTGGAAAACTTTAAATATTTCTCAATTCTACTCACTTTAAGAACAGTAGTTTTTTGACATGGAATTAATTTTTGTGAGAAACAGAAGTCTAGATTTTAAAGAAAATGTAATTTTGTTGAGGTAGGCGAGAGGCTGTGAAAGAAGTATTTATTATAGGGGGAAAAAAAGCCCAGCACTTTCTCACTAAATGTGCCTCAAATTTACCTTTATCTCATTCACATTTAACTTTCATTCTTTAAAAAGGTATATGACATTGATAATATCTCATTAACCATAAGAATCTACCTAATTTTGGCTTCATCTTCCCCCTCACTAGGATCAACTGGAATAGATTCTCATAAAGAGACAAAATGATGTAAAAAAAAATGACAATAAATCTATGAGCTTCTCATGAGGTTTCCCGTAAGAATGATCTCAGCCCAAGTATGCTTTTTGTTCCATGATATTAAATGACATACTGGGCCAAGATCTGGATTTCCTTTGTCATAGATCAGGCATAAAAATTATTTTTCTATCTCTGTAAAATTACGTATAAGCCATGAAAATATGTTAATGAATTGATAATTCAAAACTCATGTGGTCTGTTTTCCCTGGACGGTTTTATCACTACAAAAGGAAGGCAGGCATCCCTATCCTATTTTATTTTATTTTATATATATAAATATACATATACATATATGTATTTATACATGTATATTTTTTGGCCATGCAGCTTGCGGGATCTTAGTTCCCTGACCAGGGATCGAACCCGTGCCCCCTGCAGTGGAAGTGTGGAGTGTTAACCACTGGACCACCAGGGAAGTCCCCAGGCATCCCTACCCTTAATGCCCCCCCAGTGGCTACATTCCTGGTTCTAAAATGGGTGGGTAAATTTCTGCTGTCACTGCTGATTTCACTTAAAAGGGTCACTAAAGCTTATGAGAAGCATGATTCCAGAACTGTGCCACTGACGAGAATATCATTCCTGCTTCAAAATGGAGGATTACACCTCAAACTCGAGGTTATGGATGCTCTGTGAGATTAAAATTGCACCTCAATGTGAAAAGTAAGTAAAAGACATGGTTACAACGAGAAATAGACCAGTAACAAGTCGTTTTATTTAGGCCACTGCACATCCACCCTCCAACGTTGTAATCGTTGTTGTTGTGTTTTTTAACAACTTGATTCAGTCCAACCAGTTTCAGTTCAATACATGGGAGAGTTGACGTGTTGTCTGGGCACCCAGGCTGGCACCGCACACGTCAAAGACTCAGGCCTAAGGAAGCCATGTCCTGAGGTTTTAAAAGGGTGACAATTTTATCATAGCTTGAACCTAAGCCTACGGTGTTCTTTTGACTTTGGGGAATGTCTCAGCCCGTCGGTAAGGAGAAACAGTGAGCTGAACGTGAGTCTGGAAAGAGGCCATGCCTGTCCATTCTTTTGTATAATTGTCAAACTTAAGATCTGTGTCAGTGAGTGAGGGGTTCTGGAGTCGTGTTCTGGGTGATGGCCAGGAAGCTGGGTCCCAGACAGCATGGCGCTGGTGTCTGAGCACCTTTGGGAAGGGGCACCTGGGATTCAGAACCCATGGGACCCAGCCGTTTCCACTGCTTACCCTGAGACAGAAATCGCAGATGATAGGTCATTGGGAAACCACGTGTCTTTCAGGGCTGGTATCTTCATGGTCACTCATAAGCCTTGCTTTGATAAAATTTTTTCAAAGCCCTCCAAGGGATGGGGGGCATGCAAAAGGAATATAGAAAACACAGCACTGGATATGAAAAGCACATCCAAGCTAAGGGAACACGGAATGCTATATCCTGGGTGTGTAACTCAGATTCTTTCCTTTCTTGCCCAGCGCAAGTTGCATTACCCGTAGAAAAAGTCTGCAAACATTCATAATTCAAGACAGTAGGCACATACAGATTCTTACCCAACCCATAATGAAAAATAAAATGAGATTTTGTGTGCCAATTAAATAAACAGAAGGTTCATCCCTGAGAGCCTCTTAAAATGGTAATTTTAACTACCAATGGATTCCTGACTCTCATCTGAAAATTATGACCACTGATGGCCACTAAGGGAAAAAGGCAGAGGGATAGATGGGTGTTACTGTAGGGAACATTTACTCAACATCACCTGTGTGCTTGCTGTCTATTTTGTGAAGCCCTCTGCAAGTATTACTCCATCTAACCCTCCTGTGTACCTGTACATACACTAGGTGCGGTGATCCTGTCTCCACATACAAGGAGAACAAAGCTCACAAATATTATTTAGCCTGTACAAGGTCCTCACTGGCTGAGCTAGGATTCAAAACCAGGTCAGTGTGAATACAATGCAAAGCCCAGTTCGTTATGGGTATAGTTTTACATTCTGTTCTTCATTGCATGACATAAATAGAGATGTACGTGAAAATTCGAAAGCACATGAAAATGACAAGAGGAACCACAATACCATTTCATCTTATGAAATGAGAAATTACACATACCATATCTTACAATGAGTTTCAAAATTATATTGCTCAAAGTTGTCTTACCAAGTACAAACTATACTAAGACTAAAACCCAAGATATTTATTATTTACCTTCCATAAACTAGCCACTGTGTAAAATGCAAGGGATGACGATTCACCAGCACCTTTAAGAAACACAAACAGAGTTAACAAGTCAAATGCCCAAAGGTGATAATCATGGTGATGATGACAAAAACAGTGATTAGTATCATTTTCTGAGTTCCTAAGTGAGGAAGGGCTCAATGATTACTTAAGGGTTCAGTGCACTTAAGGGCTTCACAGACATTGTCTTACCTAATAGCCATGCAGCCCTATGAGCAGATATTATAGATTAACGGGAGAAGAACTGAGGTTCAGAGAGGGTATGTCACTTTTCCAAGGTCACACAGCTAGAGAGTGGCAATGGAGACATTCAAACCCTCCTGTGCTGGTTCCAAACATCTATGGTCTTAACTGGAACATTCCATGTAAAGAGATAACTAACTAGATAAGTCGATTTATGATATGCATCCCCAAGAGTGCTACACATTATTATTATTCTAAATGTTAGAAGACTTTGGTGGCCTGAGGGGACCAGGAAAATTGTCACAAAGTTGGATTTTGAATCAAGTCTTGGGGATGGCTATGAATCAGGGTCATTAAAAGAAGGAAAGATATCCCAGGCTAGGGTAAAATTATACTGAAAGGGAGAGGGGTGGCGTGTGCTGAAACCCTATTGGGTGACATTAAATTGTATTTGAACTGAATTTGAAATGAAATAAGTGATTTCATTTAAGAATATTGATAATGTTATTGAAAAGGCAACTTGGAGATGGATTGGGATGGACTTTCAATATAGTAAAGATTCTGGAATCTTCTACTAAAATATTTTAGCAAGAACGAAGCATATCAGTACATTGTAAAAGTGGACTTGTGGCAGTATCTAAAATGCATGGTGGGGGGCACTTCCCTGGTGCTCCAGTGGTTAAGACTCCACGCTCCCAGTGCAGGGGGCACAGTTTCGATCCTTGGTCCGGGAACTAAGATCCCACATGCCGCATGGCATGGCCAAAAAAATAAAATGCATGGGGAAAGGGGGAGTCACAGTTTAGAACTGAGTATAAAGGTTGGTGAAATAGGATAGGATAAGTAGTCAGACTAGGGGAAATAACAGGGAAAAGGAAAGAAGCCCAGACGCCAGATACTAGATATTCACGGACTATGTACCAAAGTTGAGAATAAAGTGAAATAGATACTCTGTATCCTGCACTCCCAGGAGGTGGCCTTATGTAGTTAGTAAAAAAATGCAAGAGCTTTGGTGTCTGGTAGGCCTGGGCTTGAGTTTCTGCACTGTTACTTATCACTCTATGTATTCATTGAATTCAATTTATTCAAACTGTCAGCCTCCTCATTTCCTCATTTCTAAAACAAGCGTAATAACACTTACCACACAGAGATATTCCGAGGAGAGTAGGTATTCCAAAAACATTCCTTTTTTTACTCAAGAGAGAGAAGTTTCCTGACATAAAAAGCCACGAGAAACCGACCCAATATGAATCTTTCTGAAAATGTTCAATAAAAATGATCTCATGACCTTTTCCAGGGTAGATAATTTATGGATGTTCATATATTATTTTAATATTTTCTATATCATGAGCTAATTATCTTTAGCTAAGACCTAAGACCGTTGGTAGAAATACTCAGCATGGAAAATGGTTACCAACCAGGGCTGAAGCGTGTCGGTTAACATGGCAAAGGTAGCAAAACTCACCTGTACGTTTCTGTGTTCTCAGGCGTGAACTTTCAGGAGACTTCAAGTGTGATATTAAGGAAGTCACTTAACTTATTTAGCTCAGAACATTTGCTTGCCAAGGGTGGTATGTGGTATGTCACATACCACATATGTGGGAGAGTAACATTCGTACGTGATGATAAAGAGCTGTGTACTTTGTGAAATATCCTCACCTCCACTCTGTTTGGTCATTTCGTAATCTTGAGGTTAAAGGATTGTGAATTCTATTTACAAATAAGCACGTTTGTCTTACTTTTCTCTTTGGAACCTGTTTTCTCCAAGTTGCATTATGTAATGAATGAATCCAATTTCATTGCGAGCCCAAGAGAGGGTGACCTTTTATGTTACTGAAGAGACGATTGGATTTAACTTTTTTCTCTCATTAAAATATGATTTGCAAATGCCTTTCAAAACGAAGTGCTTCCAAGTGAAACAAATCATCCTCCTCATCTTCAGCCTTCTCTCTGAGACACCTTTTCATTGAAACAAAAACAAATCACCCTGAACTTCAGTTTTGCTGCAGGAGCTCATTGTCTTATCAGCCGGCTTCACCATAAACTAGAGAAGTTGTGGTTTCACTCCGAGATGGGGCTGCTGCGGCCGCTGCCATGGCAACCCGCTGCACCATTTGCAAAGGCTTGTGCGCTTAACCGCACCAGCTACACCTCTTCCTTTCCTATAAAGACTCAGAAAAAGAAAAACAGAAGTACCCCGAGGAGGAGAAACCACAAGAGCAGAAAAGCCACCAAGGCTGCTCTGAGCTGTGCAAACAGCCGTCTGGCGAGGAGAGCGTGTTGAAAACCTATTCTATTTGAAAGGGGAGCTTTTCCCATTAGGCCCGGTTCCTTTAATGATTTTGAAAGTCAGTCGAGTGTTTCTGTTCGGAGTTTTCAGCAAGGGGAAATGAGAAGAAGTTAGTAGCGCGTGTATCGGACTCTGCTTTTATTCCCCTTCCCTTCTGGGCAGCCTCGGCCGACCTTGGGATGCTGTTGGCGAGACGGAAGACCAGTTGCTTAGGCGGACTCCCTACAGTCTAGCGTGGATCTTCTGTTTATCTCTTGTTATCTTGTATTCAGTTCACCAAAAAAAGAGGATGATTTAGATTTCACTCCTGATTCGTCTAAAAAAATCTGTGGATGGTGCTGCCAGGCACTGACCTCGACGCAGAACTGAGTCAACGCGCAGCCCCGCCCCCAGCTTTCAATTACCCGCCAACAGGGAACCTGCCCACCGTCTCTCTCCCTCACCCCACTTGTTTTAGGAAATGTAGGGTTTGATCAGCACAGTCTTTTTTGTTTGTTTGTTTTTTTAGTTTTAAAGCATGCCCGTAATAACAGTAAACCATTTTCAGGCGTGTTCTGTTTGTCCTTCCTTGAGGATTTGGGTAAAAATACTGAAGGATGAGGTCCCAGCTCGGTTTTAGTTTGTCTGAGGTCTGTTCACATCCCCTCCCCGCCTTCCCAGCTCCTCCGCCCTCCAACTTTTCTCTAAATAAGAATCTACCTCTTTTAATGTGCACTTTTTAAAAACGCATTTCAATGTGGGACTTACTCTGAATCCCATTTTGATGGTCCACACGTGATATTTTACTCATTTTGGGTCTGTTTAGAGCAACTGCTGGATTTAGCGTTACATATGTTTCCCTTATGGCAGTGTGCAGTTGAAAAAGTGTGGCGCTTTTTAAAGTCAGATCGGCATTTAAAACTAAACTCCTCTTGCAATGAGCTCTTTAGCCTTGCACAGATTTATTTATTGAGCCTTCCTCTGTAAAAAGGACAATGCTATCTACTTTGTGGGGTTTCTGATTAAATGAAGTAATATGTACATTTATTTATCATAGTGCCATTCACACAGGATTCGGTTATTAAGTAGTAAAAACTATTAATAGTACTAAAGACACTCGTAAAACAATTTCATGACTTGTGCAAACATCCTTCGATGACTCTTTGAATTTCTTTGACTATGATCTTACCCTATCCTAGAGAAAGCAAAGAGCTACAAAAGCATGCTTGCTAAGAGATTCATACAATTAAAAAGTTTTTGCTATCTGGAGTATATTTGATAAATGTGGTATTTATCCCTGGATTTCAATAAAGGAAAATAGACTTTTTCATAAGAAATAAAAAGACATTTAATACATAAATAAACCTATTCTGAGAAATGTTTTTACGGAGTCAATGCGTGAGGAAGTGTTTTCACCAATCATTCTTAACCCTGGTTCCCCACCATCATCACCATCAGAGCTTTAAGAAAATACCAGCCCACAGATCCCTGCACACCTCAAATTTACTAAATCAGAATTTGCAGAGATGGAGCCCAGGACTTTTAATCTGATTTAATCTGTATTTTGGGTATATGTGTACAGTTGCACATCACTGGTACAACCCAGCATCACTGGGGTTCCTGGTCCTCATATCCATCACATCGTCTACAGAATGTCCGTGGAAAAAAATGGGTTTGTGTCAAATGTTTTTGAGAGATTCTGGGTTAAACAAAGCTGCATAAATTTTCTCTTTGCCTTTACTATATTAACACACTTTATATATCTCTCCAGGGGACATGTAGCATGAAATGCTTCTGAAAAAAAATTGACTACGGGCCATTTTAAGACATTCAAGTCTGAATCAAAGACTCCAGGTTGGCCATCAATACCCAAGAAGTGATAATCTCATTTTCTTTCCCCCCATGACTTACCGATACATATTTTAAGATAGAAAGTAAGGCAAAATAACCAATCTTTTGTAGATGGTCATCTTGCATTTATTATTATTTTTTGATATTTGTTAGTTAATTACAATGGCTAAAATTGATAGCATGTTTTAAGCCAAATATGAAGGACATATAAATGCACGCCTAGTTTTAGAGGTGGATGTGTGTGTACTCACATGTGCTCACGTGTGAACAAGAATATTTGTGATGTGGCATATGACGGTTATTTGGGAGACAGCTAGATATGATTGGTTTATTTATTTATAATTAATTTTTATTGGAATAGAGTTGATGTACAATGTTGTGTTAGTTTCTGCTGTACAGCAAAGTGGATCAGTTATACATATACATATATCTGCTCTTTTTAAGATTCTTTTCCCATATATGTCATTACAGAGTATTGAGTAGACTTCCCTGTGCTATACAGTAGGTCCTTATTAATTATCTATTTTATATATAGTAGCTTGTATGTGTCAATCCCAATCTCCCAATTTATCCCTCCCCCACCCCCTTTCCCCCTTGGTTTTTTACATCTGTGACTCTATTTCTGTTTTGTAAATAAGTTCATTTGTACCACTTTTTAGGATTCCACATATAAGCGATATCATATGATATTTGTCTTTCTCTGTCTGACTTACTTCACTCAGTATGACAACCTCTAGATAGCTAGATATGATTGCTGTATTTAAAAAATTAAGAATTTTAAAATTTTATTCCACTCCAAGGCCATGTGCATTTGCCTTATTTATCCTTAACTGAATTTTACAAATTGATACCTTTCTTTCTTATTTGTGTTTTTATTCAAGTGTGTGTGTGTGTGTGTGTGTGTGTGTGGAAAGTTTACACAGGACTGTAAGTTCTATAGTAAGACAATCCTTTGCCCCCATCCTACTCCTCATCCGCCATCTTTCCAGAAGCAAACACAAACACAAAGATATTTCACCATTTCTAAATGGTATTATCTGTTGTTCTGCAGTTTCTTTTTCTTTTTTCCAAAGATTTTAGCCGGTATCCATTGACTTCCTTTCTTCTTCTTGGAATGTTGCTTTTTAATACCCCTTGTTTTGTTCATGGATGCAATGTTGTCTCATTTCTGAGACGATGAATTATAGTTGGTTTTAGTGGTTTGTGTTCTCCTTGAACTGTCTTGTTTCTCCCAGGTCTGTCTTCTGTTTATCTTGGTCTCTGTCCTTCTTCTTAGAGGCTTCAGTCTAAGTTTCTTGGAAGCCCATTGTATTTAAGAGTGAGGTTCCCCAATAGGTATGTTGAAATTCTGTTGTAATTGATGGAGCTTATAAGTCATGGGTCTTACTAAATTGCATGAAATCAGAAAGGCGTTTAAACTCAATGAGCCTTAGTTTCCTTATCTATCAAAGGAGCTACATGTCAATAGATATTAAAATCCTATGTTTCTATACCAGTTGAAATGTCTAAAATTATTTTCTGGTGGTCAGCAGCAACTATATTATCTACAGGACTCCAGGCACTTATAACAATATAAGCAATGTTTTAACACAAATCCTGCATGAAGCATAAGAAAACTAGTATTGGATAGACTCCTTCACACCTACCACTTCCTAGGTGTGTGATTGATCAAGCTCCTTGAAGTATCAGTTTTGTTCCCTATAAAATAGGGAAAATAATTGCTAACTCATTGACTTGCTGGGATGATTAAAGGCAAAAACTTGTAAAGAGGTTTGCATAGTGTCTGATACATAACATTTCAGAAAACTCTTGCTATAATTATTATATTTACTGGTGGAGGGAAGGAAAGACTACTTCCTATGATTCTCTGAAATCCAGCTAATGCTTTGTTTGTCATTTGCACAAAGGGCTTACTCCACAGATACTTGGTAATTTGATGCATTTATTGGATTTGCTGTTTGTGGACCATATATCACATTTACAGAATAAGTAAAGGTAGAATCCTTTTATTTTTATTTATCTGCTGTATTATTATCCTGCCTTAGTAAGCAAGGAAAACCATACATATCTGTTTTAGTTGACCTGTGTTTTTTGTCTTGATTTGCTTTTTCCATTTTTGTATTGCCTTTATGTTTATGGAGGTCAGGTGTGCATTCTCAACCTTCAAAACATGAGACCATTCATTTTAGGCTGGATGCTGAAAATCAGCATTTATTTCATCTCTTCTGTTTCACCCTTCTGTCCTTGTACTTTTCTTAGATTTGCTGAACTAGACAGATTTAATTCCCTTTGGAAATGGTGTTCCATTCCTTTTGAGGAAGTGGGGGGTCAGGGTGGTGGTGGTGATGGGAACAGTTGGTATTCAAAGCCTAAGCATGTCTTTTGAAATGTCATTTTCACTCAATTGATTCCTAGTTTTTGCTGAAATCTCTGATGGGGGACTTAGGGGTGCAACTTCAAGGTAGCTTTGATTTGCAATCACTTGAACATTTTGAGTTGTAAAAGAAACATATTGGGAAAGGTAAATTCAATAACAAGACACATGTTAGAATAACACAGCTCTGAAGATCAAGTGGTCTGTTAACTACATTTTCATTTGTTTAATGTACCTAGTCAATTCCATGGGTGATTCACAACAGCAGGATTATAACGCTGGGAAATGATTTGCAGATTTTTGGTGCTATGGTGCCACCTACTGGAAGATTTCTAAATAGTCCTTTGTCTAAATAATGAAAACAGGCACTTAGGTATGTTAAAAAATGGTGTAGAAAATATTATCCCCAGAGGAGTAAAAGTCAAAGGATAATATACAGAAACACAAGATATATAACAGTGCTCTTTTTATTATATTTATTGGATGTGACGTGTGTGTATAATCTAAGAGACCATTCAATGCAGTTCACACTTTGAGAAATCCTGACACCTTCTATTTGCTGTCACACCCTAAGCCTGTGACCTCCTAATTCCTGCCGCTATTTCACATATTTTTCTTTACCTGTTTTCCACACCCTCCCAGTATTGTTCGCATATAATGTCTACACATATTGTAATGCTATTTATGTTCATACAATCTCCTAATTTTAAATAGGTATTTATTGTACATTAGTTATTAAGTGCTTTAGGCAGATGTTTTGTTTGCTTTTCCAGGTCTATTTGACTCCACTATCAGTAGATGATTGCTTTCTAGTCATACATAAACTTGGGTATAAAGACAGCAGGGCTGCCCACCTACATCAGACAACAGAGGTAACCACATTAACTCCACTGGCCGAGCAGATCCCTCTGTGACCAAACCCAGCAGCCAAATGGGTAGATGGTGACATAGTTAAATACCTCATACAACCCGTCTCATCAGGTCTTCCTGTTTGGTGATGAGAATCCAACACAGTCCCTTCTGTCTATGATTTTGCTAACGTTCTGATAATGTCTGAAATGCAACGGACACTTGAAATCACTTGAAGAATTACAAAATGTGATGAGACATCGACAAATTATGCAGACCTATGGTAATATTGTCTCCTCTAAATATTTAAGTAACTTCACCCATCCTCTACTTTATCATGTTTTTGTTTGTTTGTTTTTTGTTTTTGTTTATTTTTCGCCAGACCTCGGGGCTTGTGGGATCTTAGTTCCCCGATCAGGGATTGAACCTGGGTCTTCGGCAGTGAGAGCGGGGAATCCTAACCACTGGACCACCAGGGAATTCCCATCCGCTACTTTATCTTGTGTGGAGAGACAGTCTCTGCAGAAGTATTTGTCAGTGTACATTAAAATAAAAGTCAGCAGATTATCTGGGAGGTGGATATGTCCTTTAGATATTACTTAGATTTATAACTAGTCTATTTCATGTAGATTGTCTTTATATGTGTTCCTACTTTCCGAATTGTAGTTAATTTTTTGATGTTTTAAAAACTAATTGAAATATTTTTTTTAAATGTATGTAGTCTAGTGGATATAGCTTATTGAAATGAAAGTGTCATTTCCAGTTACATTGCTATAGTGCCTGCATATTTTCTTTAAAATGTTGGCTTAAATTTGGGAATGGCTTACATTTGTAAAATTTTATTTTCAAGTGCTTCTATCCTATTTTTTGAGTGCCTAAATAATTTTCACATGATTTATCATGTTGACTAAAAGTGTTACAGAGACTGCAAATCTGCTTACAGGGATTGTGTGCGGTTTTAGTCTTACACTGAGTATAAACTGTGTTGCCGAGGGCTTGGAATTTTCTTTCAAAAAGATAGAAGGCTCTGTGTGTGTGTGTGTGTGTGTGTGTGTGTGTGTGTGTGTAATACTCTATAAAGAAAATGAAATAAAACATAAGCATCTGTGTTTTAATACACTAAAAATCACTCAGTGGACGAATTTAGAATCAGATTCTGAGATAAATGGATAGAAAAGAAAATGCGTATTCAATCTGAGAAGCTTTTATGGGAAGTAAACGGGAACAGAGAAGAAAGGAAGTGTGATCAATGTTTAGATATTATGTTGTTTTCCATGGATGCTGAATTTTGTTGCATTGAAGGTTAAAGGATTTGGGGAAATGTTGGATATGAGACCATGATTAGACCAGAAATATGTAGATATAGGTACAGATAACTTATAGATATATCGATATACAGATATGTTATTATTCTATTCCCAAGCTCCAGAAGCCTCTTCACAGCTAAACAAGAGATGTGTGAGTTGTAATTCTTTTGTTGGTGTTACTGTTGTTTGGTTGCCTTTCCTGTCAAAATAATATCCTGTAGTAAGCTAAATTGACACACCACTGAATTTTCTGATATTGGTCTGTACCATACAGAGAGCATTCACTCAGCAAACTATAGTTTAGTCTGAATGTCTATATTTAGGGTCAAGTTTATTTTAGCCTTTGTAACACTATGAGTCATTTACTCTGAGGTCCGATCCTAATTAAGATGCTTTTTTACTCAGCTTCTGAGCTTTTCATAAACACTGATCTCTATGGAACCTAAAACACTGGCTAAGAGAAGTTCCTGGCTGAAAGGTCAAATGGAGAGAAAGGCTAGAGGGCCAAGTTGATGGGGAAAGCAGGATGCCGGAGGTTGGAGAGATGGCCTGCGGAGTCAGATGGGCTCAGGGTCAAGCCCTGGCTAGCCTGGACCAGCCCTGAGAGCTCAGTCAAGGCATCCGTCTTCTCTGAGCTCCTGAGGGTTGCTGTGATACTTCAGAAAGAAAATACAAGCAAAAGGCTTAGCGTACTGCCTGGTACCCAGTAAACACTCAATACGCATTAGCAATTAGTAATAAAATATTATTTCTGAAATGTTCTTTAAAAAAGACAAATCTCTAGTAACTGTCTTCTTCCTTTTGGTAACTTACCTTGCTCTCCTTTTCCAAACTTAGACTAAAATACTGGACATCGTCTATTTCCTTTAAAGAAATGCATTGCTTTCGAACGAGCTGGAATTAAATGAGTATCGCTGGGGCATTTGACACAAATGTGGCCTGATAAGTAGTCTACTGGTTGGAAACATTTTTAGCATATTTATTCTAGTATTCATAGTTCTTAGGTGAAAAAGAAATAGCTTCCCCATTGTCCCATCATTTCTTTTCTCATGTCCACAATAAATACGTGATAAATTATAATTCCTTACTATAAAATGCTCTATGTCATTTGTGTTACATATTTTAGTGGCAAAAAATTAATAGATCAGAACAATAGATTATAGTGGTCTGTGGAATTAGTGATGGAGCTAGTATGGGTACCATTAAGATTTCTCTTTTCTCTGTCATCAAATCTACTATTTGATTTTTCCTCTATATTAATTGATTCCGTCACTCAGGAAAAAATTCAGTCTCCTTACCTAGTCTCTAATGTTCACGCTTGGCTTTTGTCCCAAAGCTGTTGTTTTCAGGTCTGATTTCTCCCTTGCATTTACTCACGCTCAGAATCATTCAGTAATGACTTGTGGACCACATATTATATGCAAGACTCTTTGCTATGTAGCCAAAGCTGCTTCTCTTCCTCCCCATCCTCATCCTGTGTGATTCTTGCTGACCTCAGGTGGATGGGATTTTATTTATTAGTCATAATAAAGTGCATCTATGACTTAAATGTCTTTGCAGACCACTGAAGAGTAAATCTCTATCTCTATCTATATGTCTTATGGGTTATGAGCTTTTCCAGGGAAAAGGACCATGCCTTCATCGTGTTCAAAAGTAGCCACTAATAGCACGCCAGCAAAACAATACATCTTTCTTGGACCTGACTGAATCAAATGAACTTGTCTGAAGTTCCAAGGGTTTAAGTGTTTATACCGAGAAGGGGCACATCAAAATAGTTTTAGATACTTAAAACCTTATATATTTCTCAGATAAAGAAGAGGGGTGTATTCTATGAAATGTGTTCATACACTTCAACTAACTTGAATATTTTGAATGTGGCAATATGCTAAATTCTTTATGAACAGTTACCACGAGGGCTAATTTTTCTTCACTTAAGACACAAGGTGTTAATTACTGATATGCTGATATTTTATTTCTCTTATCACTTTTTTTACAAATCAACACAATTCTAAGAACTTTATTTAGAAGGAAATAAATAAATGAGAGGAAAGGGAAGACTATTAACAGGAAGATAAAAACTTTAAAAAAGTCATTTTATATGGGATAGAAAGATAAAAGCTGACTAAAGAGGAGGGACAAAAATGCAAATAATATAAATTTAAAACAATATTAAGTATGAATGGTTAAGAAAAAGTAGAATCAACTATACTTCAATAAAATAAATTTTAAAAAAAGAAAGAAAACAGAACTATAATAAGAAAATTAAGTATTTTATATATTTTTAAAAATATATTTTAATAATTACACATATTTATATAATATATATTTTACATATACATATATAAAATACAAAAATACATTTTATTTTGAGGAATAAGCCAGGAAATGTGATTGAAGAATACTGGGTCATATACCTCTGATGGTGCTTCTGAGGGGAGAGTTTTTTCAGATCAGTTTGTTCTCAGAAAATAAAATCTCAAGGCAGGAAGTACCTTAAATACTCACCCACCCATACTTCCATCTGATGCTTGCTGCCCTATCACAAGGTGAGTTGACTGTCATTTGGGGAACTTTATGATCTCTTTATTTAATTGTCATTTACTAAGATGGTGGATGGATCCACGTCTTACTCCATGTGGATGGAATCCAGTTCCCATCACGCCAATAAAGCCGGTTTTCCCAACATTACACAGACCCTAGTGATCAATCCAGTGACCCATGTTAGTACTCGTCTTAGTTCAATCATTTCCTTCTTGAAACAACCCTTGCTCTGAAGTCTTGTCGACTTCGGTCTCCCCCTTGCATGGAAAGTTAGGTCGCCTTTGCTGGGCTCTCCTTCACCATTAACCTTTAGGGTTCTATCCTGGATGCTCCTCTTTTATATGACTTGGAATCTTCACCTCCACAGCTGTAATATCCGTCTATATGCTGATCTGCAGCCTCAGCCCAGATGTATAGCCTGAGCTGCTCACCTCCACATGTAACGCTGCTAAGCGTTTTCCCACAGAAGTCTCAGGTGTATCAGATGCTCCTCTCCCACCTGCTTTCCTTTCTTCTTCCACTCAGTGAAAGCGTCCACAGTCTACCTACTGCAGTTCACTAAGATGTTCAGTTACCAACTTGAATGTCTTTCCAATTACTCCTCCTCCTCCTCCTTCCTCGCATTCAAAGATTTACAAAACCTTGAGGACTACTTCCTAAGTGTTTCATGAATCCCATTTTTTTTTTGAGTACAATTTTCCTCATGTAGGACATCATCCTTCTCATATGCTTTTCTTTAAGTCTCCTCATTTTCCTGTTCCCAGCTTTGCCTTCTGATAATCTATCTTTCATTTCATAACAAGACTGATCGAAAATTGAAATGCTTCTCCATTAAACCTCCCCTTAACACCTCTTGCTGATGGCTAAAGCCTGCAAGATAAATCCCAACTTCTTCTTATTCTAGGACTAAGGTAGCTGTCCATAATCCTTTAGGTCACAGACTAAATGTACCCACGAAACCCTCTCTAACACCTCCTCCACCAGCCAGCCACCAACCCTGGGAGTCTGAATTAGGTGATCTTCATATTTGTTTCTGTATCACATTTCCTCTTGTCTGTCATCACACTGTATGGCTTTCTTTCTTTTCCTTTCTTTCTTTTCCTTTCTTTTTCTTTCTTTCTTTCTTTCTTTCTTTCTTTCTTTCTTTCTTTCTTTCTTTCTTTCTTTCTTTCCTTCCTTCCTTCTTTCTCTTTCTTTCTTTCTTTCTCTTCTTTCTTTCTTTCTTTCTTTCTCTCTTTCTTTCTCTCTTTCTTTCTTTCTTTCTTTCTTTCTTTCTTTCTTTCTTTCTTTCTTTCTTTCTTTCTTTCTTTCTTTCTTTCTCTTCCTTCCTTCCTTTCTTCTTTCTTTCTCTCTTTTCTTTTTTTTGTTCTATATCTCACATTGAACTAAGCTCACTGGGGGCAGAGAATTTCTATAACTCGATCATATTTTATCCTAGAATGTGGCATAATGTCTAGAATATAGTAAGTACTCAATTAATAATCATCATCTCAATAAAGGATTGCATTTGGGAAAATTTTTGCAGAAGTCTTTTCAAAGTCTTTTGCAGACTTGAAATTAATTCCAAAGCTCTCCTTTTTTTCTATTATTTTTATTTTACCAGAGAATTCAAAAACTAATAACATAGTTTTGACATACTTGGGCTTTGTAAGCATGATATTAAGAGAAGGACTACGGTTTCACCGGGGTAGAATGTACTGAAAATTGTCACTTTGTGAATGTGAATTAACATAGGGATGCTGTTTGTATATACATATATATACACATAAATCTAACTTATATTTACGTATGTATGTATGAAGTTTGAAACTTTCTAAGAGATGTTTGTTTTCCTTTTTTGCAGGACAAGACACCGTTCCTTCCACTCAAGGTATTTACATTTTACTTACTCTTGCCAAGTTTATATATTTAACATTGATAGAATTTTCTATTATTTTCTAGTGAGATCGTTTTGTAAGGACAACTTTATAATCATGAATAGTCCTTGACATTCTCTGGTTCTTAACATTCCTGCTTGTAAGATATAAAGTTTGATAACTACCTGAACATATTTTTATTTGTAGATGTATTATTGTGTATAAATTATAGCTTTTCTTACACCTGACAGTAAATCACATAGCAGGTTTCCAATCTCTTTTTAAATTTTACCACTATAAATAAATCAATTTATTTTAGTTAGATTGCAAAACGTCATAGTTAAGGAACTATATGAGAAATTAGAATTCTAAACGTAACTTTATATATCTATGTAAATTCCTGCAAGAGAAAAGTTTTGACAATATTGAGATATTTTGTAATAATCATTTCCAAATTCGATTGTACAACTGAATTGTCTTAACAAGTGTCCTAATCCTGAGATAAATTTAAGCAATGAAGATGCTGACAATAAATTCATATATATCAAGTGTCAAAGAAGAGAGAAAAATTAGATCTGGTTAAAAATAAATTACACCACTTAAATGATATTGTTATTGAAAATATATTATTGATGTCCTGATTAATCATATGGTTGACATTATGCATTAAGAAGATAAGTAAAGCCCTGAAGATAACCCTGATTTAACAATTATAATGCACAGTTCTAATGAGGCACATTCAAAATATTCTGAGAAGTGGATTATTAAAGAAACTCTACCATGGCAGAGAGGTTTTATAAATATATTAAAGTCATTGATGCATAGCAGATTGTGATTGGTTTATGCCACCTAATGACATGCAACTCAGCATCTCCACCTTTTACAGAAGAGTAAATTCATCTCAACCATAGAAACAGGTTACTTTTGCAGAAGGGGAATGGGAGGGAGTAGAAAGGGGATTGAAGGTTTAAAACAGTAGGTGACCCTCACCTTATAGAGAGAGTGTCCTGATCTCTGCCCAGACTCGATCACAACAAGCCCCCAAATGGTGAAACCAGGTAAGTTAAAATAGTGGCCCCCAATGCAAATCAGAACGTTCTCTCCCAAATACTGCCAAGGAGAATGTGATCAGTGGAAACCAGTATCTCTCCAAAGCGGGACCACAGGGGCAATGTGGAATTGGCAACTGAAGCATGTTTTCTCCTCCTAAATTCAGTTCTTATTTATGAAGTGAGGGAATGTGCATGGAGCTTTAGAATGTCTGCAAGGATGTTAAGGCTTCTAGGTGGAGGGTGGTTCTCCAAACACCCTTTCTTCATACACCATGAATTGAATTTGCCTTTGACTAGAAGTAATCCTTAGGAATGCTACTCTTCAAAACAGTAAAGCACTGTTATATGAGATATTTGCAGTGATTTTCCCTCTTTGGAATTCAAGTCTAGCAAAAGCATGGAGGGGGTGATAAAGGGAGAAAGTTGCAACAGTTTCCTCAAAGCAAATGAGACCATTGGAACTTTGCCGACACCAAAATTAGTTTAACCTGAAAACAGTAAACGAATAATTGCTCGTCTATAATGTTGAATGTGAATGAATGTTATTGGACAGAATTTTAAGCTCCTCCCACCCTTCCGTCTTCTCTCTCTCCCCATCCCTGATCTCCCTCCAGTCTCTCCCCCGCCAACCCACCTCCCCTCCTTTTACTCAGTATATACCGTAACGATGAGAGAACACTACAGTTAGATTTAGGATTTGACACTGAAGACAGGAAGGCACCACTTGCTTGTTACTTAGTTGAACATGTTGACATGTAATTATGGGTGAAAGTTTGTTAATAAAAACATTTATTTGTGAGTTATTAGGCTATGAAATTTCAGGGATTGGAATTTTTCTTTGGAAAAGAACACATGTAACAGCTGTCCTATCTCTTTGGATTTCTGTAATCACAGAATAGTTCTGTGATCTTTCGTGTACACTGACGTCGAGGCAATTCCATGCAGCTCAGATGGGTTCTACAGGTACTTAGTAAAAATGGATTTCACATCACCTTCAACATTAATGAATAAAGCTGGGACTTCCTTGTGTCGTTTCTGTTTCCATTTCTTAATTCTCTACTCAGTGACCTTCCATTTCCGTTCTTAGTTCTGCCCTTCTTAGCACTTCTGCCCCTTTTCTGGTTCACCCCCCATTCTCTCTCTTTTCCCATATATTGAACTGAGTTAATTAAAATGCTTGTGATATAACTTATTGAACTGAGCTAATTAAAATGCTTGTGATATAACTCAATTTGAACTGAGTTAATTAAAATGCTTGTGATATAACTCAATTTTTTATTAATTAGATATTGCAAAACAAAATTTGCTATTCATAGAAGTAAACACATGTTAAACAGAAATTCAGAAAAAAATGAACCTCTATAATCCTAATATTCAGAGAGCACAACATGTTTCTTTTTTAAACTGGTGTGCATCCCCATTCTTCGAGATAAAGAAATCCACTTTCTGAATAAGAGAGCACACAAATGTAAAGGCCTTTACTACACGGTGCTCATTTGCTGTGCAGGCAGGTTTTTCCATTTGTGTGCTCACCTCAGCTGTGCACAGACCTACTTCACCACCCCCTTGCTACAGTTTTCTTTTCTCTTGCCACAGTTTTCTTTTTCCTGAAGTGAACTGAAACTGGGGAAAAATTTATATCAGTATCTCAAATTGTGTTTCTTTGGTTATCATGAAAAAAACATTTTTGTAGACTTGGGTCATCTGTATACTTGTTTGTGAATTTTGTTTTCCAGTCTTTTGCTTGGTCTTTGCTTTGTTTGAATTTGATTGATAAAGAAAAAAAATCAGTGTGTGCGTCTAGAACTCTTGTCTTTCATTTTCTTCTCCTGGAATGCTAGCCCGCCTAATAATCCCCTTCCAACTTTATCTTTCTTTATTCTTTTCTTCGTTGATCAATCTTTCACAATTTCTTTTAATCATCTTTACGCCTGGTGTTTCATCCTTCTGAACCCAATTGCTTTGGACAGTTGAGAATCCACCAGTGAAGTGAGAAGAGGGCGGGGAATAGCTGCTTTCACCTCATTTCCTCATTTTCACCTTTAGCCCCTGTTCTGCAGGTGCTTTCTGACTAAGTCTATATATTCCATCTATCCCTCTGGATGCATCTATATTTGTGTATATATGCACGTGCATACATGTGTACGCATTGTCAAATATACACACACCCCATATACACACACACACCATAACTCATATCTGTATGGTGTGTGTGTATATGCACACGTATAGGTAGGTATATTTATGTATGTGCAGTCATGGGCCGGGGAGCTAGCCGGCTCAGATGATACAATTCAGGGTATGACTCACATGTTTATTTTCTCCCCCCTCCATCTCGCATGAATGTGACAGGACTGAACACAACAGAAGAGTCCTCTACTCTGCCTCCAGGTCATCCCTTACCTGCTCGCACCACTGCATTCTCACTCGCAAGCATCTCTGAACGAGGAAATGACTCCTCAGAGACCACGCCTCCTCCTGGTCCAGAAAGTAGCACCACCGAAGTATCCCTGAACTCTTGGGATAATGATAGTATTCCTGCTGTGACAGGTTGGCAGCGATCTTAACTGAGATGGGATTAGGGAAAAACTTGTCTCTCTTTGTTTTTTCTTTTTAAATTTTAAAGTTATCAGAACAGTTTAAATTATGTTCAGTTTCTACGTGTGAGATTTTACTAAAGTGTGTAAAACGTAGAACATCTAGGTGTTAATGAAATATTGGCCGGCTAAAGTAATGAAGCCTGTTGTTAGGGAGAGGGGGTGGGAGGGAAGTCCCCCTAAGTAAAATCAGGGTGTGTTGACGGGGGACAGCGGCGGTTCTCGGGGTCCTCTGATCCCCACGTGCTGCATCATTTTCCTGGTTCCTGCTCACCTAAGTTTTCTGTAGCCCCGGGGAGGTCAGAATGTCCTTTTTCAGGTCTTTGTTGGTCTCGCATTCCCCGGCTTTTACCACAAAGTAGAATTTTTCTTGGTTCAATCCCAGATCCTCAATATCAGAAAATTATTGGAGACAGACAATTTATTATTTTTTTAAAAAACCACACTGAGGATTAATAATTCAGCTTTGCTATTTGGATTTCTTCCAGGGATATTTGCACTGTTTTTTTAAAAAAAATATTTAATTAGGGTTGTGAGTCCCAACGGTAGAATTTAAGATGATGTGGTCCTGTTCGTAGCAAAATATCAGAGTGACGTGGGAGGTATTTCTCCTGGGGAAAACCTCTGATGCTCCTAGAATCCAGGGACATCATTGATCCACTCGTTCTCTGTTTAATGGTAGGTCCACAAGCGTATCTGGTACATAAACTGACCATCCTGAGATTTGTTCCCGCCTTTTCCTAAATAATGTGCTGTGTGCCACTTTCTGAGAGAAACTGGTTAATAGACATGTTCTGTTTAAAAAGACTAAGATATTTGTTCAATAAGGTCATCAATCTTAGCTTGAAACGCAAGCACGGGTAACACCATCACATTCCTGGGTGATGGGTACACGTAGTGTTTTGAGTACCATCTGGATGAACTTTATTGGCTGTGGTAAGTGGTTGAATAAATGTTCAGTGTCTTTTATATCAATGACAGTAATGTATATTTAATCTTTATCCCATTTTCCCTGCTACCATAGGGCAGCGGAGGTGGCTGGCACCTATCTAAACATTGCAAGTGTTTGAATTCCTTTTAACAAAAGGAATGTGTGGATGAGGGAACTGATGGCTAGGTAGAACTTTTCATGCTAAACTTTTTTATTGACTGAATAACATCACACAGAGTTTTCTATTTCAAAGCTTCCACATTTCACCTCACATGCACAAATGCACCCATACAACATTCCTACCTTTTTATTTCCCCAATTTTTTTCCCCTGAAAACGTTAAAGCCAGACATTTACATATGAAGCAAAGTGCGAGAAAAAAAGGTTTAAAATGAAATAGATTGGACATATGGATGAATTATTTAAAAATACTAACTTGCTCTGGCTCAATCATACTAGTGATAAAATTAGCTTGGAAAATTTCTTATGCTTTCAAACAATACAACACATTTTCTTTTCTGGAAAATAATCTTGGTGATATTTCAATTCTCTACTGGGATAAGACCTATATGTGTTATTTATTTTATGTTTATGATTGATTTGTATTGTGGAATGGAATGTAATCAAATTTTTCTTGCTTACTAATATATGAAGGGGAAAAATATGCCTCAATCCATTTTTGTAACAGTATAATATACACCATTTCAAAAATTTAAAAAATTATTACAGTAACATTCACATGCATAACACTAAATTTGATTTTGTAATATTATCTTTATAAAATTAATGTATGCATGTTGCCAAACAGCATTATAGAAGCATTACACACACACAAACACACACACACACACACACACAATGAAAATACACTCTCCCCAAACACTGCTCCTTAAAAAGTTGTCTGTCTTCCAGACTCTCAGCATATAATTCTGTGTGTGTGTTTCCTCATATCACTTCTGACACTAGCTATTATCAATCTTTTAAAACTCTGCCAGTATGATAAACATTTTTCATTTTGATTTATGCTTTGATTTACATTAAACTCTTTTTCATAATAATGAGCATCCTTGCATATACTATTTGGCCATTGTCTCTTACATCTCTCGCACATTTTTCTGGTCTTTTCCTTGTGATGTGTAAGTGATTCTTGTATATTGGGGGATTCTTTGCTTATTCTGCCTACAAAGAAATGTCCTCACTTTCAGTTGTGGAGTTGATGGAGAATTCCAAAAGCTCATAGTGACCCGGAAGTCACAAAAGCCATCTGGAAACATGAGCCACCTATGGCTGCATCCACCCAGACAGGCTCTGAGATGTGTAAACGAGCATGCAGGTGCTACCCTTTTGGCAGGTGAACTTAAAGACGAGCAGACTTTCACTTGAACAGACTGGTCCGTTTTACAGTTTGGTAAACTATAATAACAGTTTGCTCCTTATAACTTCCTGGTATTTAAAATTTTCGCCTGCAGTGGGGAGATATTGATGAAATGATCTCGCTTTCCTACCTTAGAGGTTAATCAGCACAGAAGCCTCACCTGCCGGCTCCTGCAGACCCGCGGGTGCCTCTCTGCACTCACCCCTGCTCTGGGCAGGAATGTCAAGTCCAGTCTGTGGCTCCTTCAGACTTGTGCAAATACAAAGAGCGCATGAACACCGTCTAAGTACGGAGTGAGGGAATCCAACCACTGTTCCACGTGTAGCATTTGCTGGTGGATGGATTTGGAATTTCAAACTTTCATAGTTACCCCTATTCCAAGAGGGCACCTAACAAAGGTCCTTGTAATAGTGATGGATTGATAAAGAATGAGAATTATGAGAATACAGGAAAGACCTGTTCAGGGGGTTAGTCAGGGCTTTATATGTTTGCTTATATTTTAGGCAAGTATAATTCTGCAGTGAAAACTTCTTGCTAGTAATACAGAATATATGCACAGATTCTTTCCTTAAAGACCTCCTACCTAAACAAAACAGTGAAGAGTAGATGGTGTACATTATCAATAAAGGGCACTGAGAAGTTATAACCACAAATACATCGGTTTTAAAAGAATGAAAAAAAATAGATGCTCATAATCTCCATTCAAACATCAAGATTCTTTCAGTTCAGCATCTCTGTTTATAAAAACTGCAAAATATCCCCTCCCTGGTCTTTCCAAAATCGGTGTCTAATCAGTTCACGGTGCCCCTTTTTATCCTAAAAAAAAGCATGTTTCTCAGGTTACAAATGCACACAGCCACATGTATACACTTAGTGACCTGAGTGCCTGAAAATTAAAGATATGAATGGGGAGCCTGGCAGTGAAGTGGCCTTGCTTTAAGTATGGCTCCAACGAGGAAGCCAAGTGTATCAGATAGAATAATTATTATTTTGAAGTATTAAAACTGCTCCTTCGGCATAAAAATCATGACAGGCAATCCAGGAACCTTAAACAGCCTGGAAAAGAGCTGCCCTCTTCTCCCTGCCCCATTTCACTCGCTCTGGCTGTCATGGGAACAGCAGTAAAAAGATCTGGAGCTTTTAGCAAATCCACAGAAGTTGTGGATGGGAAGGATCTGGGAAAAAGCTAAGGAGGGTTGACCTGGGAGGCTGGTCGTCACACAATTTAGTCTGCTTTGCCCCATCAAGGACTTCTTCCTCTCCCAGTGGCTAATTCCACTAATTAAAAATCTATTAAGATTAATTAACCTCATTCAAATTGTAATTGCCACTCCTAAGCCATCGCTGAGATGACTAAACCAGGGAAAGTAGTTTTCCTAAGAAGAGGGAAGGTCGGGGATGTGCAGAGGGTGAGGGTGGGAGACCTCAGAATGGCATGAGGACCAGGGACCTTGGGGAGGGGCAGAGAGAATGAGCTGGTGAAGCGAGGAGTAGAAAAAAGTGTGAAAAAAAAAAAAAGCAAATACCCCTAGGAGAGAGAAGACCGCTAAGAGCTCAAGGTCTTAGTAAAAAAGAAAAAAAAAGTGTGGAGGAAGGCTAAAGTCAAGCCTAGCTGATTTCAAAATTTGCAGAGGGCCAATTGTGTGCCTACCATTTTTTTTTTTTTAAAAGGATTAAAAAATATGCATCTTCTCTTCCCCTGGTTCTGTGGGAGGCTTCCGCTGAGGATTCCGACCTGAAGAACTGACGTTTAAGTTATTCACCTTGTTCTGCGGTTTAGTTAAATTTGGGGTTCAGTGGTTTTTGAAGACTGAGCTGAGAACCCAAACTCAAAATTTAGTGGATGCATGTTCAGTCCTAGTGGCATGGATGTGTGTGATTGGAGGGCGCCTGAGGGCTCGCGTAGAGCCATGTGGGGGACGCGCATGCGTGTGTCACTCGGCTGAAACACTGAGCATCTCACTGCAGATGCAGGACCCACCTCACACCGTTGAACCGGTGACCCCAGGGATCGTGACAGTGAAATAACCACACAAGGCTCAACTAGGATTTAGCCCTATTTCTTTTGCTTCTGCCAGGACCACTAGCATAGTGCTAGGCGTCTAGTTGGCACCCAGTGAATACACGTTGCTCCCTTGTGCTGTGATTCTGGGTGCGGTGTGTGTGCGTGGGGGGAAAGATGTGACACGCAGTGGGTGCTTTGAACCTTGACAATAAAAAAGTCCTGACCAATACAGTGTGGGCTTTTATCGGCGACAACCCTTGATTCTATACCCGCTAGCTCATCTGTAACTGGAAACAAAGGGGATGCTGTCAATATAATGGGAAGTTCCTGGGCTCTAAACCAGTTTGCTTTTTCCTGGCAAGGGGACTCTCCATAGTGAAGGTAGCATTGTGACCTTCAGCTGGAAGGAAGAAAATCCCCCAGTTCAGCAACTGCACAGGCGGGATCCCCTTCAGCTCTCTTTTCAGAAAATCGGAAGGAAGCACCTGCACCCAGGGATCCCTTCCCAGAGAGGTGCACCTCACCCACGGCGCTTGGCAGGGGCAGGCGGCAGTTCCTCTAGTGGTAACCTCACCGCAGCAGCCTTTTGCCCTCAGAGCTCACGTCCATCTCTGTGGTCCCTGCACCAGCCAGCGGCACCCACTCTGCGCATTTTCAGTATTGCCTAAGGCAGACCCCGCCAGGAGGCTTGGCCTCCCTGGGCAGTCCAGGCTTTCTCCCGAGGTCCCAGATACTTTTAAAATGTGTGCTGTGATGCCAAAGCTGCATAGGTTCTGAGGTGTCTGCCTTTAAACTCATCTCTCCCGTAAGCCGTGTTATTTTTCATCCCATTTTGTAGACGCACAGGTTGTGATGTAGCAGGAGTGCTTCAGTGTTTACTGCCCGGCCTTAGCTTCTAAAGTGATTTTTTTTTAAATTTATTTTTGGCTGCCTTGGGTCTTCGTCGCTGCGCGTGGGCTTTCTCTAGTTGCCAGCGAGCAGGGGGCTACACTTCATTGCGGTGCGCGGGCTTCTCATTGCCGTGGCTTCTCTTGTTACGGAGCTCGGGCTCTAGGCGTGCGGGCTTCGGTAGTTGTGGCATGTGGGCTCAGTAGTTGTGGCTCGCAGGCTCTAGAGCACGGGCTCAGTAATTGTGGCTCGCAGGCTCTAGAGCACAGGCTCAGTAGTTGTGGAGCACGGGCACAGTAGTTGTGGTGCGTGGGCTTCAGTAGTTGTGGCATGTGGGCTCAGTAGTTGTGGCTTGTGGTCTCTAGAGTGCAGGCTCAGTAGTTGTGGCGCGCAGGTTCAGTAGTTGTGGTGCACGGGCTTCGTTGCTCCGCGGCATGTGGGATCTTCTGGGACCAGCGTTCAAACCCGTGCCCGCTGTCTTGGCAGGCAGGTTCTTAACCACTGCGCCACTAGGGAAGCCCTGGCCTTAGCTTCTGTTAATAAACATGCCTCTGCGGGCTGTGTGGCCCCTGCCCTTGTGGGGCAAGAATGCTGATGGCCTTTGTGATTGCAGGGGCTCCAAGAGAGAGAACTGCACCCAGCACCTTGCCCGCAGACACAGCGTTCCCACCAGTAACCACGCTCAGCCCTGCACACAGCAGTCATGCTGCCTCACCTGCACACATCTCCAACTCGACCACCCAAGACAATGCCTCAGGTCTGACCGTGATGCTCTAGGTGTTTTAGGTTCTGGATAATGAAATGGAAACTTGAAAACTGTCATGCAGCTCTTTTATTTCACACCAAATATGACTGTGGGTTTCCTGTTTTACAAATTTTCACACAGTGATACTAAATTAGGAAAAAAAAAAAAAACCTTACCAGTAAGCTTTCTATGGGCATATTTTATTTTATTATTTATATTATAAAAGTTCATGGCGAAGAAGAAAGATAACAAACTTTAGTGTCCCGTAGCCCTGAGATCAAATCCAACCTCTTCAACTTTCTAAGTTGACTTTAGGACAAGTTACTTAGACTTTCTGTGTGTCAGTTTTTCTTTCTGTAAAAATAGGTATAATAATACTCATTTCATAGGATTGATAGGAAGATGGAATATGTAAAAAACCTGGTATGAACTGAATAGTACAAAAGGGTAATGGGTATCCTTGTTAGTAATTAAAATAAGGATAGTTGTAACGGGATGAGAGGTAGTTTGGGGGAGACTGCACGTGTCAGAATTATACTAAGGAATGAATAGTTTCTTCTCAATGTATACAGTGTCTAGTTCCAATTGTTTGCACTCTTAGTCATCTTAAAGGGCCACGTGTAGACAAATCTTTGACTCACTTTCTTATTTTAAAAACAAGCAAGTGTCAATTCAAACGAGGAGGAAGCCTCTAGCAAAGATTCAGTTAAGAAATCATCTTTGCTAAAGAGTTTTCCCCTCGACCCTCGATATGACAAACTCATTAACTGTGACCCTCTGTTCATTTCCTTGCAGATGTGCTCAACGTGTCCACTACACCATCCTCTCTGACCCCTGCAAAAACCATTATCTCTACAACTGATCTTACAACAATAGGTGACAACCTGACCCCCAGTCATGCAGTCATGCCACCACCATGTGCTTTGGACATGCTCATTGAAGGGTCTTTCGTTGGCTCCGCCCTGGGCTCTTTCTTCGAGAAGTTCAATTGAGTGTTCTAATCCTGAGGGCTGTGGAAGGGCAGTTAGCCCAAAACACTGATCAGTTTCCGCAGTGCAACAGCCGATGAGATCAGGGCCGGTGTTACTGTGATAACCTCTTATATTATGGTCGTAGCATCCCCCAAGAGTTGTGTACTCTATGAAAACTCGTAGAAATGACCAGCTATACTAGGACTTCTAAGAGTGGGTTTCAGTGTTGGAATGAAAAAGAACAATTCTCTCAGTGGGGCTCTCTGTTCCAAGAGGTCAGTGACAGAGGAGTGATCGCAGAGCCCCAGACACACACGTGGGATGTGGAGACAGAGGTGGGGGGCTCCATGCAGGGAATGAATGTCCGGGAGGTGGTGGAGTCTGCAATGGGTCAGCCATTCAGAGCCTGCCAGGGCACTATTCTCCCTGCAAGTTCTCCATCTCAAAGACCAGATTAGCAGAGATTTCTTAGCTTCCACAAACCACATTTACATCCAATTCTTCAGTTAAATACATATGCTCACACAAGATAGGTCTCAGTTGGTGGACAGAACAATTTGTTACCCTGGATGTATTAGATGGGCAAAGAGCTTACAAAAGTTAAACCAGATAATGAAGCAGCCCTTGCCTATTTTCTGATTTTTTTTTTTTTTTTTTGTAAACAAAGGAGTAAACTGAACTTTCTAGGGGTTATAATTATATAAACCTATTTTGAGATTAATCAAGGGGAGGAAGACTTTTGAAATACTTCTGGCTGTGTAAATAGTCAACCACGTCACCATTCCATAATCAGATGTATGCCCAAAAGTCTTAATATTGTATTATCACAGTTGTGTTTATTGGGTAAATTCATGAAAATGTTTTATAGAACTAGCTCATTGGTTTACAACCTTTGAAGTTTTGAGATCCAAACGTGGGAATAGGCACTGCAAACTCTGCATTATCTGTTAAACCTAACTCGGTAGATTCTATAATTTATGAAGATGAAACATTGTAAACCACCCTTCCTCAGAATGACTAGAGCAGAGATATTCTAGAATGCAATTTTAATAATTTGCATTTTCTTTTTTTTCTATTACAGCTCCTCTTACTACACGTAAGCCATCATGTGGTAAGTTTGTCTACCTAGAGGCAACATATATCACTTTAATGATTTCCTTCTTTAGTACAAGTTTTCAAGACCCCCCAGCAGGCTAAACTCACTGGCTCTAATTTCTCACCAACGATTAGCTCCAACTCTTAAGAGCCAGGGTCCTTCAGGGCAAGAAGCTTTGATGTCACATTCAGACCTAGTTTTGAGGATCAGGATTGATAATTACTAGCTAAACAACTTTGGTGGAGCCACTTAACTTCAGTTTGGGTATTTGTAAAGTGGGATGATAGCAAGTTTGTTTAGGGGTTGGGAGAGGATTCTGTGTAATGATAAATATGAAATGTGAATAATACCTTCAAGCCTCATCAAGAAGAAAAAGTCTCTCTGTCTCGCCAGGGTTCGGCTCAAAGCAGATGCTTGAGAACAGTTTGTATCCATCCTTTTCCCATTTTCTTCCTCTGTTCTCAGTGGAAGCAGAGTCCTTCTTCGTGGCCAGGGCTCATCCCTCCACGTGTTTCTAAATCTCACCGCTGGAGTCCCGACCTTCAGTAGCTCTCCGTATATTTAGTGCAGACATCAGCCTTTGTATGTTTGATTAATTAATATGATCTTGATGACCAGGTTCCTCTTGCACTATTGCCTCCTTACACTTTTCACTTAAGTAACATGGAAGTGCTCTGTTTCTTAAAACATGTTTCTTCCTGCCCCTGTGTTCACCCCTGTTCTTCTTCCTCTACACTTGGAATGCACCCTCATCCGCCACCTCCCTCCCCCATCAATTTTTCTATGTCCTGCTCATATTTTAAATGCAAACTGACTCACCTCTCTGGAGGGCCCCTCCTGGTCCTGCAATCTGAACAGACTTCTCTGCCTCTTTACCCCTGTATTATTTTGTGCATCATCTTATTTTGGTGTTTTCTGTAGTTCACGCCTGTGCCTGTCTGCACATTAGATTCTATAGTTCCAAAAGCGGATCATTTGTATTCCTAGTGCTTGGGACCGTGTCTTAAGCAAAATAAAGGCTTCATAATTTTTTTGTACTAAAAATGAGTGAATAAGTGAATGTGTGTTGAAAAGATATTTTTACGAGTCAATGGAGTCTTTAAATAAAGGGAAGAGTGTGAGATGACACTCAGAGAAAGTGCTTAGGAGGAGTTGCTATCAATAATTTTACACAAGTAGAGGAATAACGTGGCCTCTGCTCCCTAAGTAATTAACGTTCCCCGTATCGGGAGAAAGAGATAATCAAATACTACACTTTAGGAAGCAAGGGAAATGACAGAGCAAGAAGAAGAAATTTGTCAGATGCGTTGTTCATTTCTGCGTAATTCAACCATTTTTGAGCCCTTTCTGATGACAGGTTTTACACAAGGATCTGGATTTATGGCGATGGTCAAAATTGATGGGATTTTTCTCTCATGGAATTTACAGTCCAGTTAGGAAGACAGACATTAATCCAATTATCATCCAAATACAAACTCACAAGCTGAGGTTTTTGATGGGACAGTGATGAAAAGGGAATCACGGAAGAATAACATGGAGGCATTGATGTGTCCCTTCTCTTTTTCATGTTCCTGGGGTTATTTTGTTGGTGATTGGATATTTTTAAAAATATACATTAAGGAGTTTGTATTTAATATAGGTTTATTCGTTCTGAAAAATAAAAGATAAGCTTCACTATTTTATTTTCTTTCAGAAGAAAAATATGCAGACATCTCTGTGCACTGCTCTCATAACAAGGAAAGTGACACGTATAATGCAACGCTTAGTGAAGTGAAATGTGAATCTCCTGGGCGTGAAGTGCAGCTCCGTGGCCTACAGGAATGTGAAAAGAAGAAGATCAATATAACAGATGCTTCATGTTACCCTCCATTTGAATATTTATTAGAGGTACCACCAGGTAAATATCAGTTGATTTCTGTTCGTGCATTTACAGCAACACTGCAGTTTTGTGTGTGACATGTCCTACTGGTCACAGGAGTTAGTAGGCAGGGGGACAGGGCTGAGGGAAGGATGGCGGCAGGAGGTCAGTGTGTGGAATTCTGCTCTCCCGACCCAGTGAAAACGGTAACCTCAGAGAAGCCTTCTCTGTTTATCCCTTACCTGCCTCCTTACACCTCTTTTACAGAGTGCTTCATGTCGATTGGATCTAATTTGTCCCACTGAGTGGTTATTCACAAGCTTTCTTTTTTCTCCGCTACTGAATTCAAGTCATTATATATGTGTGTGTGTGTATATATACATATATATGTATATATATATATTAATCCTTTTAAATACAAGTGTGTCTAGAATATCTTGGGGGAATAACACAAAGTCAAAGATTTGATGTTTGTGGAAAGAACAAAAGTACTTTCACCAAAAAAAAAAAAAGGGGAGCGTTATAGTCATGTTAAGGCGATCAAGCTGGTTTTAGTACCTAAGCTACTGCTGGGAAAGAGGAAACTAAGGTACCAAGCTGACTTCAGAGAAGCTACCTTCACAAAATGCATTTTCCAAAAGTGATTCAGGGACTGAATAAGTTTGTTGTATAAGTTTGTTGAATCTCTCACATCTTTTAATAATTCAAGATCATTGATTGACTTATTAACATTTAAATAGGTTAAATATCTGATGTTTTTGAAAAACTGCCATTTAACTTATTCATTTTTCTCTAAATGTTACTGGAATAAATGATCAATTAAAAACAGAAAATGACAATTTAAAGCAATACATTCCCCAGAGTGAAGCCCCCATGCTCTGTGTAATGATCATGCAATGAAAGAAAATCAAAGAGTAAATGAAAAATTGAAGATACAAATAAGAAAACAAAATGGAGTGAGTCTTTTAAAATGTGCAAAAAATGCAATTTTATCTAGACGTTTCCTTGGGTTCCATTTTTTTTAAAGTAGCATAAATTCTAAGTGAAATGCTACCAATATGTGTGATGTTAAAAAAAGAATAAACTAAAGAATCAAAAAATGCAAAACACTGAGAGTTATTAGACTTTTTTCAAAAGTAATCTAAATTCTTGCCAGATTCTGTATCATGAATATAATTCCAATGACTGTAATTGACCATAAGGCACACATATGAAATATTAATCATCTATTTTTGTATCTTTTTCTTGACAGATCCTAAACATTTTCAGCTGAATGAGTGTGTAGAACCTGAAAAGGCAAATACTTCTCTTTGTTTACATTGGGAAATCACTAAAAATTTTACTTGTGATAAAAAGAAAATAACATATAAATTTGAATGTGGTAAGAATTTAACATTGATCAGAGGAGTTTTTTTCCTATAGTGGGAAGTTTTTCTAGATATTATCTAATCCTTCCTTCCTTTCTTCTTCCTTCCTTCCTTCCTTCTTACTTTCCTTCCTTCTTCCTTCTCTCTTTTTCACTCTCTCTCTCTCTCTCACACACACACGCATAGTCCATGATATGTTTGGAATCAAATCATTGTATTCTCTATACAACTCAAATTCACAAAATAGACAAATACTCCACCTGAAAAATAATTTTTGAAATAGCAATATCAGTTAATTCATAAGAATTTTCTTGGCAACCGCTATACACGAGGTATTGTTGAAAATATTATCAGAGAAGAGAGTTATAAAAAATTATGGTACACATACTCTTAGAATAAAAGGGAAAACAACCATAATTTCACGTGATGCCAAGAGTTTACTTTGTCAGCCCTCCATCAACAACATTTATAAACAACTACAAGAAGACTTAGATAAAATGAAAGTAGAAAAAGAATAGTAAGTGCTTCTAGGAATATGAATTTGGGTCCATGGAAGGGGGAATAATTGAGATAGCATTTCTTTTTAATGATTTAATAACTTTTAATTTATTTTCATTTGAATTTATTGGGATGAAATCTGCCCCCCTTGGCATAAAGCTATCTGCTAGGCCATATTTGGCAAGACAGACAGACAAACAAAAACACACAGACTCTCACACAAAGGGTGGAGTATGATACTGCTTATAATCATCATGTTACGGGAAAGATGCACGGCTCGGACACGAGCAGGGTGAGGAAAGCAAGGACAAACGTATGACAGACTGATGATAAAACAATGATCTAAGATATCTGCGAGGTAAAGGCTATGTCAAGTGCAATCTCAATTTCTGAACAGAGAACAATGAACTAATGCCTCATTTCATCAGCTAAATTAGAGACACTCTCAAATTCCGTTCTACCTCTTAATGTTTTCTTTAAAATTGAGTGTAGCAAAATCATGCAGTATTATAGCTGATATCAGGTCCTTTTACTTATTGTTTTGACCATTTGCATAGGTTTTCAATCTAATAGATATTAATTATAGATATAAAACCGAAATGAAATTTAAGTGTGATATATTGTATTCATATACTCATATGCAATACTTATTTCTTTTAGGTAACTTTAGTCCATATAATAAAAGTGGCAGATTTGAAATGGGCGGACTTCAACCCCAAACTAATTATACTTGTAGTTCACAAGTATCCTATAATCACAAGATTCTTACTAGCCGAAATACAACTATTCAAACAGATTTTAGAGGTGAGTATATCACTTACATTTATATGTTAAATTTCTTTCCTTTTTATATTCTTATGATTCGTTGAGAATCACAGAAAAAGATGTTATGGATTTGGAGAAAGGGTTTCAGAAAATGGCTTTGTGTCCATTTTAAAGTAAGAATTTAGAAATAAGTGACAGCGAATCCAAACCTTCATCAAGTTTTTTGCAAACTGTAGGCTGTTGTGAGGTCGGGGTGGAAACAAAACTGTGAGGTAAGTGAAATGCTTGTTCACGTGTTTCCCATTTTATTTCCTCTTTCTTCCTGTAGCAGCGTTCTCATCTTGGTGTGTCCTGCATCTTTTGCCCCCTCTATCAAATCCTGCCTCTGATAGGAGTAAAATGAGCACAGAAGCTCACTTTAAGAAGCTAATAAAACGCAATGGTAAAGCTAAGTGCTGACAGCAAAATAACAGTTGTTATTACTAAAATGTCAGCAATATAAATAATAACAAGACTATCATAACTAATAACAAGTGGAAAATAAAATTCTGGAAAATAATAGCATTTGGAAGACGGAGGGGAGAAGGAAGTGAAAAGTGCTAAAATTTCAGTTGTATTTAATAGAACAGGGGTCCCCAACCCCCGGGGAAGTGGTCCTTGGACTGTTAGGAACCAGGCTGCACAGCAGGAGGTGAGCATCGGGTGAGCAAGTGAAGCTGCATCTGCTGCTCTCCATCGCTCGCATCACCGCCTGAACCATCCCCCCCAACCCCAGTCCGTGGAAAAATTGTCTCCCACGAAACTTGTCTCTGGTTCCAAAAGTCTGGCGACCGCTGTAGTAGAAGTAAAGAGATTCCAGTTAAATTTAGAATCTGCTAAGAAAATATGTTAATCGTGCATAAGACAACTTATGAGGAACCACTAAAAACATGAAAGACAGATAAATAGATGGCATTGCCTATCAGCAGTAGAAGAAAGTTATGGAATTAAAAAAAAAAATTCTTCATGTTAAAGGAGGAAAAGGAGAAAGAAGGGAAAAGAAGGAGGAAGAAGAGGGAGAGAGAGAGTGTGAGAGAGAGAGGGAGAGAGGAAGAAGGAGGAGAAGGAGAAGAAGAAGAAAGAGGGGGAGGGGGAAGGGAAGGAAGAAGAAAAACGTGGCAGGAAGAGAGGGAGAGAGAGACTACTAAGTAGGAAACAATAGGTAAAATAGCAGAAACATGTCAAAGTATATCAAAAGTCACTATAAATATAGATGGCTTAAATTTACCTTTTGGAACAAAGATATTCAGACTTGAGTAAAGTAAAGACATATTTGGGGGGAGGAATTTGTAGCCTTAAGTAAGACCAAGTGACATTTTATGGGAACTTTTATCACTTTGCTCTCTATTGAATGAAAATCGTTGGAAAGTGCTTGGAAAAGAACCAGAAAACAAAAGCAAAGAAAGCAGAAAATAACAAAGTTTAGAGTACAGATAATTGAAAGAAGGAACAAACAAAAATTGCAGGAATTTACTAACCAATTTAAAGGCTTGCTTTTGAAAAGAATAATAAAATAGACCTCTAGCAAAACAACCTTCCCCCATGCCTTATAAAAAGGAAATTAAAAATACAGTAGAAATTTTACAGATCATAAAGAAACTTGCATCCAATATGAAAAGTTAGATAAAATGGATAATTTTCTAGAACATATGAATTATGGACATTTGCCTAGGGAGAATTAGAAAATTGGAGTTATGTATAAAATAATAGTCTAATACCTCTCCAATCTCTTCACACTCCCTGTCTGCTTACCTCACCTGCCCTTTAAAAAAGAAAAACCAGAAAGGTAAGTTTACAGTTAGTTCCTATCCTATCCAAACTGTTCCACAGTATAGAAATCATGGAAATCTATCAACTAATTTTGATTATTGTTAGGGTGGGGAATAGGCTAGGGTTACTATTATGTGGATACCAAACTTGGCAGAGCTGAGGCAACTATAGGCCAGTCTCTGCTATGAACATAGATACTAAATAGTAAATGAACTGTTAGCAAAGTGGATCCTTTAGTATATTATAAAATATGTAATTACCGAAGAAGTTATATGGATGGCAAATAAGCATATGAGAAGATGCTCCACATCACATGTAATTGGGGAAATTAAAATAACAATGAGATATCACTGCACACCTTTAGAATGGGCAGAATCTAGAACACTGACAATACCAAATGTCGGCAAGGATGGGGAGAAACAGGAATTCTCATTCATTGCTGGTAGGAATGCAAAATGGTACAGTGACTTTGGAAGACATTTTGAGGATTTCTATAAAACTAAACATCATCTTACAATGCAATCCAGCCATCACACTCCTTGGTATTTACTCAAAGGAGATGAAAACTCATGTCCACATAAAAAGCTGCACATGGATGTTTATAGCAGCTTTATTCATCATTGCCAAAACTTGGAAGCAACCAAGATGTACTTCAGTAGGTGAGTGGTAAATAAACTGTGGTCCATCCAGACAATGGAATACTATTTAGCACTAAAAAGAAATGAGTTATAAAGCCACGAAAAGACATAGAGGAACCTTAAATGCACATCACTAAGTGAACAAAGCCAGTCTGAAAAGGCTACATACCATATGGTTTCACTATATGATATTCTGGAAAAGGCAAAACTGTGGAGGCTATAAAGAGATCAGTGGTTGCCAGGAGTTGGAAGGGAGGGAGGGATGAATAGACAGAACACAGAGGAATTTAGGTCAGTGAAAGTACTCTGTATGATACCGTAATAATGGATACATGTCATGTAATATATTAGTCCAAATCCATTGAATGTACAACATCGAGTGAACCCTAATGTAAACTATGGACTCAGGTGATAATGACGTGTCAGTGTAGGTTCATAAATTGTAACATAAGTACCACTCAAGTGGAGGATGTTGGTAACAGGGGATGTTGTGCATATCTCTGTGCCTTCTCCTCAATTTTGCTGTGAATTCAAAAATGCTCTAAAAAAGTAAGGTCTTAAAAAAACCCCACCATTACTGAGTAAGATTTGTTCCAGTAATGCAGGAATCCTGCAGCCTTTGAAAATAGCAATTTAACCATTTTACATGTCATTTTATTCAGGCAACAGGGGAAATTTTTCAAGACAGGTTGCAAAAGAAGCCACATTCTTAAAAAAAACAAACCCACAAACTTTTGTTAGTTCACCTACTGTATGATTCACCCACGTAAAGTATAGAAGTCAGTGGTTTTTAATATATTTAGAGTTGTAAATCATCACCTGAATCAACTTTAAAACATTTTCATCACACCAAAAAAAAAATTAAAATAAAAAATAAAACCCACAAAAAAACAAGCAACAGCAAAAAAATTGGTATCTTTTAGCAGTCACTCCCCATTTCCCTCCCACTCCCATATCTAGGCAATAACCAATTTACTTTCTGCTTTGATGGATTTGCCTAATATGGACATTTCATATAATATGTTGTCTTTTGTGTCTGGCTTCTTTCACTTAGTGTACTGTTTTCAGGGTGCATCCATGTTGTAACGTATCAATACTTCCGTTTTTTTATTGTCTAATAATATTCCATTGTATGAATGTACCTTGTTTTGTTTGTCCCTTTATCAGTTGAGTGACATTGAAGTTTATTGTCTAATAATATTCCATTGTATGAATGTACCTTGTTTTGTTTGTCCCTTTATCAGTTGAGTGACTTTGAAGTTGTTTCCACTTTTTGACTATTATGGATAATGCTGCTATGAACATTTGTGTACAAGTTTTGTGTAGATATATGTCTTCGTTTCTCTTGTGTTTATACCTAGGATTGGAATTTGGGGGTTATATGGCAACTTTATGTTTTGCATTTTGAAGAACTGCCAATCAGTTTTCCAAAGTAGCTGCATCATTTTACATTCCCACCAGCAATGTATGTGTTCTCATTTCTTCACATCTTCACCAACACTTATTGTCTTTTTTATTTTAGCCACTCCAGCGGGTGTGAAGTGGTATCTCATTGTGATTTGAATTAATGACTAATGATCTTGAGCATAGCTTCAGCTGTTTATTTGCCATTTGTATACCTTTTATCACCATTTGCCCATTTTTAAAAGTTGGGTTATTTTTCACTGAGTTGTAACAGTTCTTTATATATTCTAGACACAATTCAGATATATGACTTGCAAATATCTTCTCCAATTCTCTGGGTTGTCTTTTTACTTTGTTGATAGCTTTTGAAGCTTATAAGTTTTTAATTTTGATGAGGTCCAATTTATTAATTTTTACCTTTGTTACTCATGCTTTTGATGTCACAACTAAAAATTCATTGCCAAATCCAAGGTTATGCAGAGTTACCCCTATGTTTTCTTCTATGAATTTTTTAGTTTTAAGTCTTAAAATTAGCTCTATTAATCCATTTGAGTTAATATTCGTTTATGATTTGAGGTAAGGGTCCAATTTCATTCTTTTGATGTCCTAGCACAATTTAGTGAGAAAACTATTCTTTTCCCATTGAATGTTCTTTTCATCCTTGTCAAAATTAATTAACAATAATGATGGGCTTATTTCTGGACTCTTGCATTCCATTAATCTATACATCTAATGCCAGTACTACACTGTTGGTTACTGTTGCTTTGTGTAAGTTTTGAAATCAGAAAGTGTGAGTCCTTCAACTTTGTTCTTCTTCAAGATTGTTTTGGATATTTGAGGTCCCTTGAAATTCCATATGAATTTTGAGATCAACTTGTCAATTTCTACAAAGAAGCCAGCCAGGATTCCGACAGAGGTTGAGTTAAATCTGTAGATCTATTTGAAGAGTGTTGCCATCCTAACAATGTTAGTTTTCTGGCCCATGAATATGGGGTGTCTTTCCATTAATTTAGGTATTCTTTAATTTTATTGGAGAATGTTTTGTAGTTCTCAGTGTGCAAGCCTTATAGTTCTTTTGTTAAATTCATTCCTAGGTTTAAGTTTATTCCTGCTTATGATGGTGGTATTTTCTTAATTCCATTTTCAGATTGTTCATTGCCAGTGTGTGGACATACAATGGACTTTTCTGTATTGATCCTGAAATCTGTCTCATTGCTGAAGTTGTTTATTAATTATAATATTACAGGACTTTTGACAGAACATACTAAAGTGATTCTGAATTTCATATGGAAGGGATAGCTAGCTGAGAGTAAGGCAGCTTCCTAAATCCATGTCTCCAGTAGCCCCCAAAACAACTCAAAACCATGAGAAAAAAAATAAACCTACAGAAATACTATGTCCTCATGTAACTAGCAAAAATTTAATGCTTTTTGGATATTAAATACTAAAATTAGTACAGTCTTTATAAATCACTGTGACAAAATAGAAATCCCAGGAAAAATATATTTTATTGTTTATAAAAGTGCAAAGGCAATTCAGTGAGGGGAAGGATTTTTTTTTTTTTTTGGTTATTTATTTATTTGGATATTTATTTCATTATTAGATTGCTTTTTAGTTATCCCTATAGAAAAAATAAATACATCAGCCTTTATCTCTCAACAAACACAAAGATTAACTCAAAATGGATTGCAGAGCTAAACGTTAAAGCTAAAACTATAAAATGTCTAGACAAAGACATTAGAAAAATCTTTGCTACTTTAGCTTAAGCAATGGTTCCTTAGATGGACACAAGAAGCAAGAATCACAAAAGAAAAACATTTAGAAATCAAACTTCATAAACATTAAACATTCTTGCCCTTTGAATAAAGCCACTAAGGAAATAAACATTTTTCACAGTTCATACATTGTGAAAAAATATCCACAATTAATTTTTTCAACAGAGAGTTTTGCGAGAATATATAGAGAATTCTTCCAAATACAAAATAAGACATCAAGTAATCCACTTAAAAATGGGCAAGCATTTGGAGCATATGCTTCACAGAAAAAGATACACAAATGGTCAATAAGCACATAAAATTTTTCCCAATATCATTAGTCAACTGGGAAATGCAACTTAAAACAACAACCAGATGCTGATGACATCACACACCAACAAAAATGGCTAAAATGAAAAAGACTGACAATACTATTGGTGAGAATGCAAAGTAATAGCTCAGAACTTTCACTCCAGGTATTTACCAAAGAAGAAAGGACATGTCCTTTCCACAGAAAGACTTCTGCACAAATATCCATAGTAGATTCACTCACAGTAGCCAAAAGCCTGGAAACAACCCAGATGTCCATCAACAGTTGAATGAATAGGTGAAATGTGGTCTATCCTTACAATGGAATACTACTCACGAATAAAAAGGACTAACTACTGACACATACAGCAATATGAATGAATCTCCAGAACATTACGTTAAGTGCAATATGCTGCACGTAAAAATGTACTCACCGTTTGATTTTATCTATATGAAATGAAAGAAAAGACTAATTTAATCTATAGTAATAGAAGGCAGTTCAGAGGGTGTTTGGGGGTGGGCAAGGGAGCTGGCTGGACTGGGAGGGGGCACAGAAGAACTTCCTTGGTTGGATAGAAATGTTTTATATCTGATTGCAGTGGTGGTTATATCGATGCATATATTTGTCAAAACCCATCCAACTATACCCCAAACGGGTGGGTTTTCATGTAAATTATACCTTGTAGTTTTGATTTAAGCATTTATTACATTCTTCACCTCAAGTTCTGATGACTAGTTGCTGGAAGTGATGACAAGTGCTACTCCAGTACTGACTGTTAACTTTATCAGCCCTACCAGTGACAGATTTCCAGCATAGGGAAATCTAGACATCCCAAGATAGCTGGACAATAATATAAATGAGAGGAAGAGGGGTTTTCAGATCTCTTCAAGTCAGTGGAACATTTAGGCTCCACAATGTCACCCTGGAGTGACACTCTGTTACATGACCTTATCAAACTTAATAAGACCAGATATCTTTCTTTTACTTTCATCATCAATTCATAATTAATCAAAATATGGCTATTAATAATGCATGCTAATAATATGAAGAACGTTTTCTCCATGTTTTGTTTTTTATATTTTATATTCTTATTCTTTCAACAGATCCAGGAATCCCTCAGAATATGAGTTGTTCTAACTTCAGTGCACGTAAAGGATGGGTTACCTGGGGACCACCGGCAAATTTTTTTCATACGTTCACTCTTTGTTATCCGAATGCTTCAGGTAACTTTTATAGAATTTAATTCCATATCAGTAAAGATAAATCAAAAATTGGAAAGCACTCCACATATGGATGGAGCTAGTGAGCCACGGAGCTCTCTACACAGCAACCGCGACGGGCATCCCGTACGCCTTGGTTTTAGAACTACCTCCACTCACTACAGGCTCCCCAGCTTCTGAAATGACTAAATCTCAGAATATCCCCAATACTCATTTCTCGTTCTTGATCTTCTTAGTTCTAATCGTTACACTCCAAAGCTTAGAGAAAGAAAATCTCTGGAAGATAATACTCATATCTGTCTTCCAAAAATTATGTAAGGGAGCTGCACTAGTTTGAACTCATCATTCTGGACTACAAACAACTTCCAAAGCGTGCCCCAGCTGATATACACAAAAAATTGGGTGAATAACAATGAACATATGCTCATTTAGCCACAGAGTTTGATGGCAGGTGGAATCTTGGAACATAGTTCTAGTTAGCATTAACTAACTTCTGCAGAACTTCTGCAGAAATAAAGACAGCCCAAAAAATGTGCTATGACTAGTTCAACCATTGGCCTAGTCCCTCCAAACGAGACACTATTTAAGAGAACAGACATCTCCTGGACGACGTGAAGTATCTAAAATACTTGTAGAAAACAGTGGGGACCGTGGACCACCTCAGAACAGACTCAGCACATGGAATAGCCCACTTGTCAATCCTTTACCTGTAGCTTAAAGTAGTATTGAGTTGGACATCTCACAGAATTCCACCTCTTTGTTTGGTGGGTAGGAACCAGACATAAATTTTCAAATTTCGAAAAGTAGAAAGCCACTTATCTCCAGTGTGTTATTTTATATTTTGATAACATATTGTTTTTGCTTGTTGTTTGAATCTTAATAATCAAACTAAAGCAAAGTTCAATACACATGTAGTTTTCAAATTAGCATAAGAGGACTCAAATTCTATGGAGAAGAAATACAGGCAATGTATTTGAGGTTATGGTAATTTGAAAAGTTATGTCTACGAGAAAGGAAAAATGGAACTTACGGGAAGATGAAAAATGGAAATTACAGGAAGACAATCTGTAATCTGTCAGATTAAAGGAGTACAGTCTGCCTCACTGGACACCTCTCCTACAAACTTTCTTTGCTTGGTTTCTGTGTGAGCACATTGTTTGGTTTTCTTTTCTCTTTTCTGAAATTTCTTCTCACTATCCCCTTCTGTATTCCTTGCTTTCTATATTCTCTCTCTACTATGGAGTATTTTGTATGCCAGAATATATGGTGGAAATTTATGGAGCAATATTTATTGCTTCTTTGTATTCTATACCATTTTAAAAACCTGTATTTGAATAATTAGGCTTAGAAGGACGTAATGTGTTAGTTATTGCAGTCAGACGAGTTTTTGTTTGTTATTTTTGCAATGAGTACAGCTCCTTCTTATTCAGTGCTACCCAAATTTATGACTCTCCAAATATAACACTTGAACAGAGTGGGTGGGGAGGGAAGGGGCAGGTAGGCAACATCTGGCTCTGTGTGCCCTTCTCTCCAAAACTTGGTTGGTAACTAACTGAACCCAGTCTCCACTGTGGCTCATGCACTGACTCTGCTCAAAGGGCCCTTTGGAAACAGGTCATCCCCAGTCCTCTGTCTCTCGTTGCCATCATCCTCCACTGCTGGGAAGGGGAGCGTGCTCTGTCTTGTCTTCTGGTTCATCGCGAGCACAGGTCCTGAGATCCTCTTCTGTATTATCTAAGTCAAAGAGAGATGATCGGAGTATAGCATTGTTAGAACAGTTCTTTTAACTACTCTCATTATTTCAAATAAAACCACTATTAAAAATCCACAGGAAGAAAGTCAGTGAACTCTTATGGCAATTTATATTACTTTTAATTAGGTATTAAATTCCTTTTGTTATTTCCTCATTGAATCATTGCAGCGACTCTGAAAGCTGTAGACTAAAAGAGGTAGAAAAATGTAACTGACATTTATTTAGTTTCCTCTGCTTGTGGGGTGTTTTAATAGTATTTTAAGATTTTGTTAAACGTTTCAACAATGACTCTGAGAGAAGAGAGGCATGGATATGTTCAGAGTTCATACAGTGCCCTGAGGATCACAGAACTTAAAATCAATGCTCAAATTCAACAGCTTGGACTGTGCTTTTTTCGCTACTGTAAGTTCATGTTTGAGCATGAGACACCTTGTACATCTGCAGTATTATGTATTAACTTAAAGTGCCAAGTGACAATGAAGTTTCCTCAGTAGTAGGGAAGAGACCCTGAGTCATTGTTGCATTCAAAGGACTATTTCTCAAAAGTTATTGAAACCAGTGTGCACCCTTCCACATCGCAGCGATGTTATTGGAAATGATTTTGTTTATTGCCTTTTTGCTTAAACAACATAAGAGAAAAATTACCTCTTATTTTGGGAGGTGGCAGTGCAAAACCCTTAGGGGATCAAACCCTTTGGGGTTTATACTACTTGGCATGGTGTTCAGGAAGATACTTTAGAGCAGTTTAAACTGGGAAGTTGTTAATGGATTTCCTGAGGTATTTGCTAAAAAGCAAAGAGGTGACAAGTGACGAAACCAGTATCTATCTAGCCATTTCCAGTGCAACAGGCATGACTTGAAACTAGACGTGTCTCTGTTGCCCTAAGGAAAACCAAATTTCATCCCTAAGTCTAATAAAGTCTTTACCTGTGCCATTCGACTAGTGCTTCTGACCTCAGGGTCCTAAGGAAAGGTATCCCACATGGAGGCAGAGAGGCTCATGTAAAATATGTTGACCTTTCCACCAAAGCTTGAAACCCTTGGCAACTGGAAATGAACATTCCAAACCATCTTTCTAAGCACTGAACACTTTGATTCCCCAAACAGCAATGTCTTTTGGAAAAAAAATGTGTTGTTCAAAATTAAATCAACAACTTGATTTTGTCAAGCTGGCTAAGATGAAAGCATCACAGAACAACATAAATGAAACTTATTTTGATGCAGAATGGTTGTGAGATTACATCTACAATCATACAAAATTAGGTCACCGAATGGAAGCCAGATGGACCTTGAGAACGACATCTTGACATTTGGATTGTAGCTGAGTTAGAAGATGATCCTTGTCCCGACAGCCAGACACCATATAAGGAGTTATGGGTCAGGGGGTGCCACCTGCCCCTCTCTAGAACTCACACCTTTCCTGTCCTCAAAGACAGTTCTCACTAGGGACAGCGTGGCTGAGCTTGCAGGCATAAATCAACTAACTCAGCTTCAGGGATTTCTGAGAAAATAGACACTTAACCAGGCTAGAACAGACACTTTATCTCACTTACTGTTTAGCATCCCATGGTGAGGTAGAGATATTACTATAATCTCCATGTCATGGATAAGTAACTGAGACAAGAAATTAGCACGTGCTAAATCTTCCCTTACACTGTTTCTGCAAGTCCATTGGCATGTCCACCTAGACCAGAGAATTAAAGTGTCCAAGAGGAGGGAAAAGCTTGGCCCCATTGCAGACCCTTGTCCCCCTCTTCTACCCCAGACAATATGCAAGGCGGTGAAGGTTAAAGCATGGCCTCTGGGACCTCAGTGTCCGGGTTTCATCCTGACTCTGTTCGTTTTCTGTGAGATCATAAACAAATTGCTAATGTCTCTGTGGCTCAGTTTTCTCATCTGTAAAATCGGATGACATCAAGAGTGCCAACCTAAAGGGTTGTGGTGACGGTGAATTAATTCACATAGAACACTTCAAGACATGCTTGGAACACAGCATAGTCTGTTCATTGTTTTTATCACTACTGGTATTATTATTGTTATCACAGTAACATGCTTCCTCTCTAACCTTCTTTTAACCTGTCTTTCTTGGTGGCACTTGGCTACTCAAAAATAGTCAGTGGCTAGTGATTTTTCAACTTAACAAGTGCTAACTCATCTGCGTAAGCAAGGTCCCACCTCCCATGTTCCTACCCAGCCAGAGTCTGCTATCCTAGTCGGGCTCGTGCCTAAACAAAAAATGCTCCTTCTTTCCTTTGTAAAATTTTCTCTCCTCCCTTACACCTACTGAGCCTCACTCATCTTTCAATGAAGAGCTCAGATTCTACTGCCAGCGTGAAGCTTTCCTTCACTGTTTCAGCTCCCATGAACTACTGTAGTGCTCAGACAAATAGGGCAGAGGATACCTAGTTACTGGTGATCAAATGGGTTTTGTATCTGACGTCTATAACAGTGGCTCATACCAAAGGTCAAAGTTTGGAGGTTAAGTGTAAGAAAAAGGGTTGCCAAAGTATTGGAAAAACGACTTTCATAATATCCACCATGAGCTGTGTTTTCTCAGAAAGAAAAGAGACCATATAGGTAAACAATATGCCTGAACTTATTAAATATGTTTTGTACCAAATTAATTATATGAAACCATCATTTTTGAATATTTGAGTTTATAGTAATCACATTTGTTCAATGCATTTGCTGATAATTGTATGTATTTCTGAGCACCAAGGATGTTTTCATTTCTCAGTCACTCAGTTTGGAGTCGGCTTGGAATGATTTACTGTAGAGACTAAATTAAATATGTGCTAATCCTAAATTGTGATGACTTACTAAAAGTTTCCATTTTTTCCCCTGAGAGAGAAGATGCCACACTCTGAATAAAACTACAAACACAATCCATTTGGAATATTTGAAACCTTTTACAAGGTATGAGATAACATTACATGCCTCTGTCAATGGAAGAGTGGAACGTAATGGAACTGATGTGAAATGTGTAGTTGAAACGAAAGCAACGTGTAAGTTATAAGCTTTAATGCTTTTTTCTATGAACAGCAAAGTCTAAACCGTTAAAACAGCATGTCCACCTTTATGCTTCATTTGAGAAACATACTGACCCGGCACATTTGTTAACATCTAGGGTTTATAATAATTTAAAACACAACAATTTAAAAACCCTCATCCTGGGTTTTCTCTGTATCCTTCAGGTATAATCATAGAATTGTAAGAATGAAGCCTGAGGGCATATGAACAGGTACAATTTATAAGATTTCAGGCAATTAAGTATCTAACCAACTTAGATAAAAATCTAACCAACTTAGATGAAAAAAATCTATTGTTTTCTTTATTCTCTAGAAATGTCGACTGCCATCAGAACGCCTCACTCACAAAGCATTCACTGCTTGCGTGACCTCATGAAACAATATTTTGTCAGCATTTTCTTCTACGTTACAATGAACTACATACTATTTTATTTTATGTCACATTTTACATTCATTTGGCTCTTGCTCCCCCATGGGATGGCTCCATAGATGCCAGGTCCAAGCTAGATCTGTCTCTGGGGTGAATGTAAACTCCATGAGGTCAGGGCAGAAGAAATACCCCCTGTGTAAGGCAACAGCTATGGCTCCAGAGACCCTACCTGGCACCAGGCTCACAAAGAAAAATTGTCCTCTTCAGGGCCGTACGTAAAATACTCTTAATGTCATTTAAGTCCTAGTTTCAAAAGTCCAGGTCCTCAAGTGTTATGCTTTTGTTATTTTCCTGAATGTCTGTGCTATCACAGAAACAAAGATGATTCATTGCTGCTGAAGAATCCAGCCAGGTATCACCAGGGTCATGTAAGCATTTCCAAAAGGAGGACCTGGACTGTTTGTAGGCCTTCGGGGATTCCCCTTCCTGCCCCTCCACTCCTTTCTTCTCTATTTTCTATTTCTACACACTTTCTTTGGGGGAATTGCAAAAAATCTCATGGTTTCAAGTACAACTTACATGCTAATATTCATCGAATGAATGTATAATTTATTTTCAGATGTTTTGTTATAGCTTTTTATGTATGTTCTATCCTAACTTCCCCATCTGTAACACCCAAATAAGCACTTAAAACATTTTATACTGTACACATATATTGTCCAGTAATTTAAATACGCATTTACCAGATGATTAAAAATAACAAATATTTCTTCATTTTGATAGGTCCAAGCGAGGTCACGGACTTAAATGTTTCAAGGAGGACAGATAATAGTATGGCTGTGAGCTGTAAGCCTCCTAAAGACTTTAATGGCCCCAAGACAGGGCAGTACCATTTGAAAGTCAGTATTGGAAATAACTCGGCTGAAAGAGAATTAAAACAAAAAGAGTGCAGATTCTTGGTAGAAGGTCTTCAATATTCAACACAATATACATTTCAGGTAAGATTACAATTTCCATAATCATACGTTACTGATATACATTATAGTGATTATTCTGCAGTATTTAAGTAATACTAACACCAGTGCTCACTCAAGCTTGAGAAGCTCTGATGTCTAATGGAATCACACTTTAAAAGTGTAAAAGTTTGACTCCAAACTTTTCATCTCTAGTACATAATACAGTTGTTTACAACACATATTTTGTTGGATTATTTTTGACCTTTAACATGATTTACTTATAGCTAAATTATTGCTCCCGTGTCAAGAAGCACAACATTTTACGCACAGTAGATTATTCCTTTGCCACATCTTTTATTCATCTGGGCTATTTACCTTTACTAATGTGACTTTTAAAAAATTTTTAATTTTTAATTTTTTATTTATTTTATTTTTGGCTGCGTTGGGTCTTCGTTGCTGTGTGCGGGCTTTCTCTAGTTGTGGCGAGCGGGGGCTACTCTTCGCTGCGGTGCGCGGGCCTCTCATTGTGGTGGCTTCTCTTGTTGTGGAGCACGGGCTCTGGGCACGTGGGCTTCAGTAGTCGTGGCACACGGGCTCAGTAGTTGTGGTGCACGGGCCTAGCTGCTCCGTGGCATGTGGGATCTTCCCAGACCAGGGCTCGAACCCGTGTCCCCTGCACCGGCAGGTGGACTCTTGCCCACTGCGCCACCAGGGAAGCCCACTAATGTGACTTTTTAAATTACAAACATTTTTTACAGGTACATTGAGATTAGAAAATAGCAGAAATAAATGTAAGGAAATAGCAGTGTACACAGAGAGTTAAAAAGCTCACCCATAAGCTCGCTGTCTACTGGTCATATTTTGTGTGTATGCTTCTAAAATGGGAAAACTCAGTCTATTCCTCCTGCTGTAGGGAAAAACCTCAGTTCATTCCATCTCCTGTGTGTTTCTTCCCTATAAGAAACACAGGGAAGCATTTCCAAAGAAAACCGGACACCTGAAACACTTCACTTCTGACACTTCTGGTCACCAAATGTGTGAAGTTTTTTCCCCCGCATCAAGCAAGTATCTGTGACACCAGCTGGGTGTCCATTCAATTTCGACACCATCTACCCAGAGGTAGCGTCAGATTCCACAGGTGAGGGGCTCAGTCCCACGAGATTGGTCCCACCCTACGTCAGAAGGCAATGACAAGTAAGAGGTCCCCACCACTTTGTAGCTCGATTTGGCTACAAATCAGGGGTTCCCATGACCCACTTCCTCGGGTTTGATTAATTTACTAAAGCAGCTCACAGGACTCAGGCAAACACTTACATCATTTACCAGTTTATTAAAGGTTGTGAGAAAGGATATAGGCGAACAGCCAGATGAAGAGCTACGTAGGGTGAGGTCTGGGAGGGTCCCAAGTGCAGGACCCTCTGTCCCCGTGGAGTTGGGAGTGTGTCACCCTCTTGGCGTGAGTGTGGTCCCCAGCCTGGAAGTTCTCTGACCCCAATACTTCTGGGATTTTATGGAGGCTTCATCACATAGGCATGATAAATCCTTAACTCCATTTTCAGCCCTTCTCCCTTCTCAGGAGAATGGGGGAGGGGAGGGGCTGAAACTTCCGAGACTAATCATGGCTTGGTCTTTCCGGTGACCAGCCCTCGTGTGGGAGCCATCCAGAAACCCACCCAGAATCACCTCAGTAGAGTAAAAGACTGTCGCCCTGGAAGTTACACGGTTTTCTGCAGCTCTGTGTCAGGAATCAGGGTCAAAGACCAAAGACAACAATGTTCCTAGCGCTCCTATCAGTTAGGAGACACCAGGGTTTCGGGAGCTCTGTGCCAGGAACTAGAGCGAGAGACAGACGTAGATTTTCCATGATCTCACAAATTCCGTAATATGAGCACACCGTTTGATAAACCGCATGTTTCATAAGTCACTGTATCGCGAACGTTTTTCCATGTTAAATATTCCGCTACTAGCTTTTCATGTTTGCATAACATTCTGTCTAACTATATCACTTTATCACATTCTACTAACTATACCTGTTTTGACAACAGTCAGCAAACACTCTTCCTGGGAAATAACAACATCTTTGAATATGTCTTTATCATTTCTGTCTGAATAAATTCCCGGAAATGAATGTATTGGGTCAAAAGCAATTTACATGTATTTTGAGATTTTTTATGATACTTTTTCTTTTCCCTGTGGAAGTTACCAAATTGCCTTTCCCATGGCAGTGTGTGAAATAACTGCTCTGGAGAATCTCGCCAACACGCGCATCCCTTTTTCCTTTGATATTCAGTGGGTGGAACACGGTATTGGCATCTCTTTTTGTTTTTATGGGTTTTCTTTACTTACTGTTGAGGAGAAATATCGTTTTTGTTATTCGTCTTGTAGTAACATCCTTCCTGCTCCTTTGTCTAGTTTTCTTTGGGAATGCTTCTCGGCTATTAATAATATTAAACTCTTTGTCCTATGACTTGCAAATTTGTTTTCAGTGTATAGTTTGCCTTTTAATTCTCTTTATAGCACTTTAACTCATACACAATTCCACCTTTTATTTTTATTCAGTCAGATCTCGCACTTTTATTTCTGGTTTAATGGGAATTTCCACAGTTGACTGTTTAATGCCATGTTGCCAATCTGCTTCACATTCCTCTCACTTAAAGAAGTGTTTAGGTATACATAAGCTTTCTTGTTTTGTTTTTGTTTTTAACCAGAAACGTAGGTTGGACTTTATCAAATGTTTTTTATGGTACTATGTTGGGTCTGCCATGGTTGTGATGCTATGGTGTGATTTGTGTATATGCTGAATTATAGTGATAGGTTTTCTAATGTTGAAGCAGTGTCACATTCCAAGAAAAAAACCCTGCTCTGTCATTGTGTATTATTCCTTTAAAGTATTATTGAGCTCAACAGCTTAATATTTTGTTAAGCCTTTATGAATAGACATTCATAAATGAGGTCATTTAATAAGTGGGTAAAGGCGACGCTGGCATAGGTGGGGACACACATCATTCTTTTCACATTTTTGTATGAAGGTTATGCTAACCTGATAAAACAGGTTGGAGACATTTTCCTGTTCTTCTGTGTTTTATAACTTTAAATAATACAGGAATTATTCGTTCACCAAAAAATGTGTTTTAGTCCCTTTAACACAGAAGGATTCTTTGAGAATCATTTACGTTATCTTTCCATATTACTGTTCTTTTCAGGTATGTTACCCTTTTTGAGTGAGTGTGCCACTTATATTTTCCCAAAGAAGTGTCGGAATAAAAGAAATACTTTGTTATTACCTATCATTGTACATTTCACTTCCCCTCCCTCAGTGCCCAGGAAGCTCCAGGCACACTGGCTTCCTTTTCTTTTCTCCAAACACTCAGGTTTTACTCTCTTTTAGGCACTTTACTCAACATTCCTCTCTTTCTAGAATTTTCTTCTCCCATTTGTCAATCATGATAAGCTATTCTGGAAAAATATAGGTAAACACCGTATTAAATTGCAATCTCAAAATTCAAATTAGGAGACAATTTTTCAGTTATCCTTTCTCTTCCTCACGCTTCAAAAGGCTGCCTCTTGTTTTCTTCACTGCAGTTCCCATAACTTGTTTTTATGTTTATTTCAGAATCCACTGCTACATTTATACCTTCATGAGGGAGCAATCATTTTAGCTTTATTCATCACTGTGATCTCTGGTTAATAAATTAATACAGTTGTTTTTATAATTGTTAATGTATTACTTTCTTTTATTGTAGGTTTATTTTGATATTCTGCTAGTTTGGGCGTTGAAAGTGATTTTTGACCATTTATTTCTTTCTCCTTTTCTTTTTTATTAAGTAAAAAAGAAATAAAGCTACGGATTGTTCTTTGGTAAAATTTTGACTCTATCCCATGTCTAATTACTTATTACTAATTTCTCAATGACTGACATAAAATTTAATGAGTGGATTTTTAAAGTAGATTGTTCTTATTATTGATAATTTCTAAAGTGTATATAATTGTAATTTGGAAGAATTTTTAATTTATCTTTTTTTTTTTTAAAGAGACTTTTCTACATTTCTGGTTCCTGAATTTTTTATTGCAATTAATTATTAGTTTAAAAGGATAATTGGCCTTTACAATTTCTGCCCTTTGGAATCTACAGTATTTTTTACAGCTCAGTGTGTGATAAATATTTATGAATACTCTGTGAGTAATAAGGATATTATATACCCTCCATGGGGTAAAAGCTTAGATATATATTTTCCAGATTTATTATTAATCTCTTCTATTAGTACTATTCAGATCTATTTTTGCTTCAGCTGTTTTTTTGCTGAAGATTCTTAAGGCTTTCTTGCTCCATGAAGTTTCCCTTGTATATCTAAATTGTTTTGCTTTATTGTGTTCAATATTTTGAACTACTTATGTCTATACTGTAGAGTTTACCCTGTATCATCAATCTTTATCGTTTTAACCCTTGTGAACTAAATATCACTTGAATATAAATACTGTGATTCTTACATTATATTGGTTCCACTTAGCCTTAAAAACCTTTTTGTACATTTTATGTATAACTCTTCTAAATAGTATACAGCAGAATTTCCTTTTTAAAGAAATGTGAAGATGTTAGCCTATTAATAGGGAATCAACTTTAAATGATGAACATTTTGATGTGTTGGATTTTATTCCTTCATTTTCACTTATTCTTGCTGATTATAACTATTAGTATTATTATTATTGCTAAATGGGCTACGATTTCTTTATATCTTTTTCACTGGTAAATATTTTCTTTAAAACATTTTGATAATAAAGTATTGACATAATCTTGAAGTTTCAACTTTAAAGTTAACCAGTATATTTTTTATGAAAATAAACAACTATGTATGACAAATATGTATGTGTTATATTGTGATTCATAAATTTACACTAGAAAACTATTTTCTCTTTTATTGCTGAAATTCAGGTCTATTATAACAATGGGATGTATTCTGGTCATCCAAAAATTGTTTCACAATCAACATCTTGTAAGTCATCACTTAGCTATTTATTATATTTATATTAAATATATAGTAGCACTTAGCTTTATTATTTTACATTCCTACTCATGTTTAATTATTAAATGTTTATATTATATATTTTCCATAAACATTATATTTTAAGTTGGTGTGTGCAAACAGATGTACAGGTGAACACCAGATTAAAATATAATATCTTAAATTCAAATTAAGAGATTAAATTATTAAAAGAGTTCATAAAATAATTCATAAAGGATTTATCTGCACAGACTAATATTATGATTATGCTTACGGCATTTCTTCATGTTAGTAACAAGCATGTTTGTTTTGTGTATGTGTTAGAAATTGTCACCTTATTTTATTCTGTCCCTCAAGCATTTGCTTACCAGAAGCAGGCGTTACATACAAATCTGTGCTGATTTACCCGACTGAGCTAGGATACACATTCCCTAAAAACAGTATGGCTTTTTAATGTTTTGTCGCTAATATTTTAAAATATTTTAATCAAAATAAAGGTCATTCTAGAAAAAAATCACTGAAATGAAGACAGCCAGCCGTGTGTCCCCTTCCCCCACCGGTTGTTCAGCTCTCCAAAATGACCACTTTTCACCATTTCTGTTTTCAATTCTCCTTATAGTTTCCTCCATATATAAAAGCGATATTGTCTGCTGCTCTTTCTAGAGTTTTAATATTGCTTATTGATCTGAGCCTGTGGAGGAAGAAGATTTAGTACACTGCTTTAAGTCTTCTCTACTTGTTAGCTTTGTAAATTACATTAAATTAAATTCAAAGCTCCCGGTGCAGTGTTCCGAAGCACAGGCTGTTTCTGATGTCACCTTGCCACTTCTCCGTCTTTGTCGACTACCCGCACCTGCCCAATCACTAATGCTTCATTGTCCCAAGTCTTTCCAAAGAGAGAAGATATAAAAACAGCTTATTTTCCAAACTGCTTTACTAAGTCCCATACAAAGTTTTAGTTCTTTCTGCTCAGATTTATAAAATAAAAGCTCCTAATGTGAAATGCCAAACAAATTCAGCCAAGTATCTTTGACTTTATTTCCATATACTTTTATAAGCCCTTACCATAACAACAGCTTCATTGAGTTTTTCTGATTATGTAAATAATTTATAGTGGCGGCATTTATTCTTGGGGTCATAGACTCCACTGGACATTTCATACTCCTATCTTAATAAGCCAGGCCTGGCACCATTTCCCTCAGAGAAACACAGAGTGGGAAACACAGCCAGCAAGGGGGTCTGGCCAAGAACATCCTGGTAGCATTGCCCACTGCAGTCCGGGGACTATGAACTCTTTGACCCTCTAGAGGCAACTGAGCTATAAGACTGAGGCCATATGTGTGGGAGCGACCCCGGCTTAGAAGCCCCATGTGTCTCTTATAATAGTTCCACAGGCATAGCTACCAGATGTGCCAATAGGGATGCGCCCAGTAACAAGATGTGCCAGGGGTTAGTGCATTCAGGGAAATCAAGGCCAGGGCTTCCCACCAGGACACCATCATTCATACATAACCCTCGTGTCCAGATGCCCTTTGGAAATCAGGGATTGTGTTTACATTAGCAATGTTGCCTGGTAACACAGCTACTATTCCATCTTTATCAGATTTCCACTTCAGTGGAGCTAGAGGGTTATCCCATGCTCCTTTTTTCCCATAAAGCAGAAAAAGTATTAACTCTTTGCTAACAATAGCATTTGCATAAGAGATAAATAATGTCGTCACATTTTAATACTGACATCTACTCCAGGGGAGGTCTTGGGTTTCGAATTGCAAAAGCACAGCTGCTAGAAATGTATTACTGAGTTTCTCTGGTATCACATTCCATCATCTGCATTTTGACAACATTCCCAATTGAACTCCTGGGGTCCTTTTCTTCTGGAACTCTCTGAGGGTACCATCATAAAATTTTCCTTTATCAGTTTCCCATTTTAGAATTGCTGTATTTGAATCTCATGTATTTTTTTTAAATTTTACTGGTTTATATCTTTTAGTGTAAGAAGAAAATATTTTAATTTTTGCAGGCATGAAAATATCTGTATTCTATTCTAACACAATCAATATTTTGCTCTGGCATAGATTCTAAGTTTAAAACTCTAGAATTTAAAGTATTCCAGTTTTGTTCCCCTGCATCCAGTATTACTTTCTCATACCGTCCTGCTTCTCACTCTTTTCGTATGTTCCCTCATTTTATTTTCTCTCTAGAACTTCTAGGCTTTCCTCTTTATTCTTGGTCTTACATGAGTCTTTTCCACTTATTTTCCTGGATGCTATTGGCCTTCGCGACCTGGAGACTTGTATCTCTGGGAAGTTTTCTTTGTTCCACTTTCTTTTTGCAGTCTTCTTGGAACTCGTCTTAGTCACATTTTGGAATCATTAGTTGATGTATTACTTTGGCATCTGCCTTTTGTGTTAAGGGTTTCCTTGAGAGTTCCGTTCTCATGGGCAGTCTGGTCATAGTTACAGTGACACAGGGGAGAAGGTGATTAGAAGTTCTGTGGTCCTTAAGGGGCCGTATTGACCGAGGAGATCCTCTGTGCTGTTACCGATTTATTTTCTCCGGCATCATTCATAATCTCCAGAAACGAGTCCACGACTAGTCCTTGTCGTAGGGTGGAGGGTGTGGGATGGTCCCTCAGGGGAGGGCACAGGGCCAGTGTCCAACCATTCCACATGCAGACACTTGCTTTTCCCGCTTCACTTCCATGCTGGGCCTCCTCCCTGCTCTACTCGGAGCCTGATTTTACCTCTAGACTCTTACCCCTTCCATTCAGTTTTTCCAAAGAGTAACCTTGTGTCTCCTCCCTGGTGTGTCTTTCAAGAGATGCCTGGTTTTTCTGTAAATAGACACTCGATTGTGCCATTTTGGTCTTTTGATTGGTTTCCACGTCCATGGGGCCTGGGAGCTTGAGGCCCAGGTGTTCTCGGGAAGGTGTGTATCCCTTGTCACCACGTGCTTCTCTGGTTGTGGCTTCCTCTCCTTTGTTTCCTACCTTCCAAAACTTGTCGAAATCTCTCAACCTCTGGCTCCCTGTCTTCCATCCTGTCTGCCATCATGGATCTTCGCTTCGGTCAGTGTTACAGGGGCTCCTAGAGAGAAGGGAGAAGAGCAGGTCTTAGGCCACGAGACGTATCTGAAGCCTTAGTTGTTCTATTATTAATACGTTTATGGAGGCACATCTGATGCTACGTCATGTTTCTATAGAACCAACAACCCTAATTAATTGCTATGGATTGCAATGCTCACTCAACACCATTTGGTGCGTTTTTTTGCAAAATGTCTAGTATGTGCTGCTGGCCTTCTCTTTCCCACTCAATAGATAGACATACATATAGACATAAATATAGATATAGATATAGACACACACACGACACGTATATAGGCATCCTCACAACACCTTTCTAAAGAAGATCAAATCATTCCCATTTTATAGATGAGAAAATTTAAACTCGGATAATTTAATCAGTTTAAGAGTCAAAGAGATGCCAGAGCCAGGATGCAGACTCAGCTCTGACATCTGACAATCTCCATCTGAAATTAATTTTCTATGTTCCTGTTTTTATGAATTTCCAGTTAGAGACATCTGGAGCATGAGACACGCTGTTTGGGCAGCCGTTGGCCTGGCTGAGTCACTCCATCTTTCTGGTTGTAGGAGAAATGTCTCATGCTCAGGAAGTCTTCCACAGACCATATAGAAAATAGGTTCCCCTTACTTTCTTACCACTCTATTTTTTTTCCTTTAAATATAAGGAAAATGTATAATTATTTTATTTACCTGTCTAGCCTTTGTATTCCCCCAAAGATAGGGAAAATTCCCTCAGAACTGGTACCTTTCTATGCCCTATTTTCTGTCATATCCCCAGAGACCGTCACAGTTTTAGGACACGTAGCATTTGCTCAGTCAGTATGGGATGAAGATGGGTACCAATCAATTAAGGCAACGATGGATGCTATAACAGGTAAACCAATCAATTAAGGCAACGATGGATGCTATAACAGATAAACCAATCAATTAAGGCAACGATGGATGCTATAACAGATAAACCAATCAATTAAGGCAACGATGGATGCTATAACAGATAAACCAATCAATTAAGGCAACGATGGATGCTATAACAGATAAACCAATCAATTAAGGCAACGATGGATGCTATAACAGATAAACCAATCAAGTAAGGCAACGATGGATGCTATAACAGATAAACCAATCAATTAAGGCAACGATGGATGCTATAACAGATAAACCAATCAATTAAGGCAACGATGGATGCTATAACAGATAAACCAATCAATTAAGGCAACGATGGATGCTATAACAGATAAACCCCTAAATCCCAGTGAAGTAACAGAATAGACATTTATTTCTTACTCCACACCAATTGGGGATGTTTGTGGGCAGGTAGAGGGTGGGGTTCTGCGCCACACACTCATTGGAAACTCCAGGCTGACACAGGGGCTGATCTCTCCCACACGTGGCTTCTGAATTTGTGATGACAACCACCATCCAGCCAGCAGTTTGGAGAAGAGAGGAGGTGAAGGGTCTCTCCAGAGGGGGTAAGCACCAGACCCAGAAGAGGCTTATATGCCTTCTACCCTTATCTCAGTTACCTGGACACACTTAACAGCAAGGAAAGCTGGTCCAGAAGGAAGAGAAAAGAGGTGTGCTTAAGAGGCAGCCAGTGTCAGCCACGGGCAGGAAGGAAGGAAGCCAGGGAGGGGAGGAGGTGGTTGCTTCAGCCACACTAAACTATACGGACTGTCTCCAGGCAAAATCACAGGGAGGTAATGCTTTGTATTAGTTTTCTCTTGCTGTTCAACAAATTACTGCACGCTCAGTGGCTTTACACCACACCCGTTCATTAGCTCACAATTCCGTAGGTCAGAATTCCGGCTCCATGTGACCAGGTCTTCCGCTCAAAGCTGAAATCTAGATGTTGGCCAGAATGAGTTTTTATCTGGAGAATATGCAGAAAAATGCTTCCGAGGTCATTCCAGGTCGACGGAGTCCTGTTTCTTGCTGTTGTGGGGCCGATGACCCGATTTCCTTGGGGGCTGCAGGCCAGGGCTTGCACTCAGCTCCCAGAGGCCCCTCACGTTCTTTCCACCTGGCTTCCTCCATCTTCAGGCCAGAGAAGTGTGTGGGATCCTGGCGCTTCAGATCTCTGACTTCTGCTTTTAAAGAACTCATGATTAGTTTGGGCTCACCCAGAACGATTTCCATATCTTCCAGTCCCAACGGACTCGATGCTTGAATTCTCTCTGCACAATCGCTTTGCAGCAGTACCTAGATTAGTATTTTCTGAGATAACCAGGACCTGGAAATCTTGGGCACCGTATCTTGGAATTCTGCTCACCATATAGTTCCTTCAAAACACCCAGTCTTCTCAGCCTACCCGTGCCTAAAACGTACCATTTCTGTATTGCCTTAGAAACATGATTGAAGAGGGTTGAATTTGTTTCCTTATTGAAAATAGTAAGAGCACTAAGGCTCTCCCTATCTTCGTGAACCATAGCCATGGTAGTGAACCCTGATGGACTGCCCCTTGGGTCCTCCACTCACTCTGTGCACAATGTCAATTCATAATCCATCATTATGGATTAACTATTAATCCATAATCCATAACCACTCTCTTGCAATTACTCTTGAATCCCTTGATCCTGTCAACCAAAACCCCTGATGTAACAGTTTTCTTCTTTCTCTCCTGCGTCCTGATTTCCCCTCTGTGCTGGATGGGTCTCATCAAGATGCAGTTGTTAAAAACCAACAAAATACAGCAACAATCACAATATTTCTTTTGACCCTATTTCCTCTTCGGCTGCCACCCTATTTCTTTACCCCCCGCGCCTCCCAACAGTAAAGCTCACTTCATCCTGTTTCACTTGTGAGTCCCTTTGCAGGTGCCATCTTCCTCCTCCAACCTTTGAATACTGGAGTGTCTCAGGACTCAGTCTTGGAATTTCTTTCCTCTCTATCCAATTTTAATTTCCTGGTGAATTAGTCAATCTCATAGCTTTAGGTAACAGCTCTGTGTTGAAGACTCTCAAATTAATGTCCAGTCCCAGCCCCTTTCTCGCGAGATTTATGGTAGGAGAGCCTCAGATCTGCATATCCAGTTTCCTACTTGGCGCCTCCACTTGGGCATCTAATTGTTCTTTCAGACTCTCAAATCCAAAACTGAGCTTCTGTTCCCCTCAGAAGGCTGCTCCGCCCACAGCCTTCCTTATCTCCATTCACTGTAGTGCTGGATGACTACTTCCCCTAACTCCAGAGCCATCAACCTCATCTGAACCACTGTCATATTTTGCCTGGGTTATGGCATTTTCAACAAGTGGTCGTAAGGATCTGTATAAGGCACATGTCAGAGTTTATTACTCCTCTACTCAAAATCATGCAAGTGCTACACATTTAACTCCAAAACCCGTGTAACCGGGAATTCCCTGGTGGTCCAGTGGTGAAGACTCTGTGCTATCACTGCAGCGGGCCTGGGTTCGAACCCTGGTTGGGGAACTAAGATCCTACAAGATACACAGTGAAGCAAAAAAACAAAACAAAACAAAACAAACAACAACAACACAACAATGTAACCTTAAAATGATTTACAAGGCCCTCCAACCTGACCCTCGCCCTCCGCCGACTCCTGGCCATATTCTCAAATGGCATCTCTGCTGCCCATCCCTCTCTCCCTCCACTTCAGCCTCTCCGGATTCTGGATTCTTGCTGCTCCTTGGACACGGGGCATGTTCCTGTCTCCAGGCTCTCTCACCTGTGCCTAGAACAAGCATCCGCCAGTACCTCCTTAGCTAACTCCTTACCTTCCCAGTCTTTATCATCTTCCAACCTACTTTACCATTCGCTTACTTATTGTGTATATTCTTAACTGTCTATCTTACATCCCAGAACATCAGTCCCATGAGGACAGGGGTCTTTGTCTGTTTTGTTCTCTGAGACATCTTAAGTACCTAAATCAGTGTTTGACACACACTAAAGACTCAAAATACTTTGTGTGAATTGTGAATAATTAGTACTGACTATGCTCCAGGCATGATGCTAAATGTTTACAGTGAATCAAACTCATTTAGCCTCATTTTAGGAATTAGGGATGGAGACACAAAGATAATAAGGATTTGGACCAAGGTCCCAACTAGGAAGTGGTGGAGCTAAGTCTGGCTCCCTAATGCCTCTGTGGTACTTTACTGTACTTTCACTGTAGACAAACAGTATGACCTACGTATTCAGGGCAAAGGATATTTCCAATACACTCTCTTTTCTCTGCCCTTCCTCCAAGAAAGGGTGTGATTTCACATTAAACCTTAGAGAAAATACATGTCAGGGTAAGTCTAATCCCAACTGTAGAATTAAATAATTTTGTCCCTTGGTTAACTGATTGTATACCTCAATGAGCAGGTTTATCTCTGTGGGGCAGAGACCTTTCTGATCCCCTTAAGAGGCTACCTACTTCTGCATATAAAGTTAAACTATAGGAGGTTCTCTCTGAGAATTGTAACTAGATTACCTCTTCGATCCCTTCAAAATGGAGTGACTGAAAGAAAGAGAATTAAATCTAAATGATAGTATCTCATAAAAGGACATTTTTTGATAGGAAGGAAAAGAATTGCTCCTCTATGCTCTATCGCTCTTAAAATATGAAATGTTTTATTGGTTCTGAACAACATAGGCAAGATTTACAAAATCAGGAATGTATTGTCTTTGATCTCATTCTAAAAATTGTGTTTTTTGAAAACTTCAAAAGAAATGAAAATGTTAAAATGTAAGGTGATTTTTTCAAAGAGTCCAGCAAAATATTTGACATAATAAGCTCTCTTTATGTGTTCTTTTTCATTTCTAGATAATTCTAATGCACTGATCATATTTCTGGTATTTCTGATTATTGTGACATCAATAGCCCTGCTTATTGTTCTCTATAAAATCTATGATCTGCAAAAGAAAAGATCCAGGTAAGAGTTGATTTTAAGATGAAAAAATAATAATAGTAGTAATAATGATGAAAACCCACCTATGAGGCCAGTTTGGAACCAATTAAGTGAAAAATATGAATTCAGAGATGACAGCACGAAGTCCAGGACATCACTGACCTTTTTTTTTTTTTTTTTTAAAGTTTTCTTTTTTTTTTTTTTTTTTTTAATTAATTAATTTATTTATTTATTTTTGGCTGTGTTGGGTCTTCGTTTCTGTGCGAGGGCTTTCTCTAGTTGTGGTGAGCGGGGGCCACTCTTCATCGCAGTGCACGGGCCTCTCACTGTCGTGGCCTCTCTTGTTGCGGGGCACAGGCTCCAGACGCGCAGGCTCAGTAGTTGTGGCTCACGGGCCTAGTTGCTCCGTGGCATGTGGGATCTTCCCAGACCAGGGCTCGAACCCGCGTCCCCTGCATTAGCAGGCAGATTCTCAACCACTGCGCCACCAGGGAAGCCCTGACCTTTTGATGAAAGACTTTCACATGGTCTTATTGTTTTATATTAAATATTAATATTTTCTACGTTCACTAATAATTGGACAGATTTCCTTTAATAATAACCAATGAAAAGAATGTGTCTTTTCTTTTAGTACAAAGTGGTCAGAGAGATCTAGAAATGACAAAGGAGAGAAGTATCTAGGGAAGGATATGCATTCCTCTGTCCAGGAACAACTACATTTTACGAAAACCAAGAGGTTCCAAATAAAATAATGTGGTCAGTTATCCGAGTTTGGCTGACCACCCGTGATTGGTTTCTTCCTCCCCACTTTTTCTCCCCCCCATCATCCCCTCCCATCCCCTGCCCTTTTCCTTTTTGTCTTCCCCACCTCCACTCCCTCCTTCCTTCAAGACATTCATTAAACATAAATTGATTGCCAACTGAATTCTATGTTTCTTAAGAGTATGCAAACTTACATTTCTTATTTTCACAGCAATTTAGATGAACAGCAGGAACTTGTTGAAAGGGGTAAGTATGCACATTTTTTCCTGGTGATTATCCCCCTCCCATTTGAATCTACTCATTTGAAATAAGAATTCAATATTTTAAAAAATCTAACCTGGTCTTCCTCTGTGGATACAATGATGAAACTTAAGTTATGTATTTATTCAACCAGCAAGGATCTATGCATTTCCCAGAGTATGCCAAATATTGTGCCAGCACTGAAAATACGTCAGTGACAAGCCACAGACTCTGCTTTTAAAGGTTTAGAATCTAACAGAGGAAGAGAGACATGTGGACAAATATGACAGATTTGATAGATACCATCGTCGTGGACTGTGTGTGGTTCTATAGAAAGATGGAAGATGGAAAACTTCTTGTGGAGAAGGCAGGAATCTGGGTGTTCTAAGATTGTGGGGAAACATTAGGCCAACAAATGAGGAAGGAGTAGATGGAAAGCCACACAAATGAGGAGTGCAAGTGTATTCACGTCCCTGCAAGGGTGGGACACTGGCTGTCCCCACTAAAGGCACATTGATGGACGTGACAAAAGATTGCAATTTGACTTAGGAAACGAAAACATATTCCATTTTTTCTCTCTTTTTAAAAACTTTTACACTACTTCTTTCATTTCTCTTTAAAAATGTGATTTTTGATCCATTTATAGGGCAAGAGATAAAAAAGTTGAAAATGTATTTATAATATAGGAAATGGTTTGTTTTTTTCATACTCAAGACAGGAAACATTTCAGAACTCCTCTATGTGGTTTTAATTTGTCTCGGAAGGGTTTCCCTCTGCCAGGGCAGGTCCCAAATCCATAAGCAGAAGCTTTGGGGCAGGCTCCTTGGAGCTCCCCAATAGGCTTTATTTTCCATTGCAGAGTCTTCCTGCCACTGGATTTTATATTCCGCTTGTTTGTTAATCTTCCTCCCTTGTCTAGAATGTGGGCTCTGGGACGGCAGGGAGGCTTTCCTTCCCCATTTAGTGCTTTATCCCCAGTACCTTGGTGGGCATGTGGATTCAATACGTGTCAATGAATAAATTAAAGTGGAAGATAAAGTGTCCCGAGGGTTAGTTTTTATAGGTGGGCTGAGGGATGGATGAAGATCACAAGAGTGACAGGCACCTAAGACAGGAGGGGGACCATTGCCAGGGGTCAAGGAGCATTTATCTCAAAGTTGACACTGATTGCTCCTTGGAGTGGTCAGAACTTACCCAAACTCCATAAAACCCCGAAGGTGGCCCTAGGTCAGAATGAATGAATGCCGGAAATCTCCAACCACCCAAAGAAGCAACCGTACATGGACAGTTTGATTGTTGTGTTTGGATAGAAAATTTCCACGGACAAAAAGATAAATGTACAACCCTAATGGACATCTTCTTTCTTCATCTAATAAATAGGGGAAATTAACATGAATACTGAAAAAATACTGTCAGATATACCTGGGATAGTAGGAGTTGTTTCAGTATTCATATACACTTACAGCTATTTACATTAATACGTATTTTGTTCTTTAGTAAGTTATTTCACAAGCCTAGCATATAATGAGTTTCTCTCTGGTGGCATAAAATATTAATACAATCTGTTCACAGTCAACTGTAGAGATTATCACATTAAGATGAGTCCTGGGTATAGAGTATTCATCATATTCTCTTATTTATATGTTTACAGTGTTTCACAAGTTAAAGTAGATACAATAAAAAGAAACAAATTACAATATAGATGAGTATTGTAATTGTCATAAAATGCTTTTAATCCAACAAAAAATGTAGATATCCTCACAGTGGTGATATTTGGTCTGGAATCTGTTCATAGATAGAAAATGAGGAAGGACATTCTATGTAGAGAGAACGGTGTGTGCAGAAACATGAGGACAAGAAAGTGTGTGATGCACTTGGAGAACATTCACGCCTAAGATGTAAAGCAAGTGTAGGAAACAGTGTGGTTGAGACGGGTCAGGAGAGATGATAAAAAGGCATCATATATCACATTAGACATTGAAACTTTAGCCTTTAGGCTATGGAGCACAAACAATAGTGTAAGATTTTTTTTCAACAAGCAGAGCTGCATGCTCGTATTTATATTTCAGGATGAATTTGTGGCAGTTTAAAAGATAAATCAGGGTGGGGACAGGCTGGAGTCAGGGAGAGGAGTAGGGAAGATGTCCTTATGTGGATGAGGAGGAGTCCTGAGCGTGACCACAGGTAGAAAGGATGGAAAGTACGTGGTGACCTGTTGGATATGGGGACAGAGGGAGAAATCGTGGGTCACCTGGAAGTTTCCATCTTGAATGGCTTTGTGAATGGTGGTCCTGTTTGCCAAGATTTGAGATGCTACAATAAAGGGAAAATTACTTTGAACATCTTGACTTTGAGGTCCCTATGGAATAACTGGATGGAAAATCTGAGAATAAGAGGGAAAGATTAATACAAAGGCCAGAAGGGGGCTGGAGCCCAAGATTTAGACGTCATAGGTTTACAGGTGAATCTTTATGTGTGAGTGAGATTTTCCAGGTGGAATGTGTGTGAGAAGGAAAGACACTAAGGACTGTATCCAAGGTATATATTTAACGAAATTTCCATGAACAAGGGAAAGAGAGACATTAACACTAGTCGTGAATCTTTACTACGTTTAAAGATGATGAGAGGCAACTGATGAATGTGGAGCCCATCCATGCAGATGTTTTGTTGGAAACTTACAAGAGAAAGATCGCTGATGAAGGGAGGCTCTTCCTGGCTGAATTCCAGGTGTGTGCTCTTCTCGATACGTGATGAGAAAGTTTACTCTGTTATCAACGTAATTCACCTTAAATGTCTTGTATAACCATTTGCCTTGATAGTTTATCCCACGTAATAGTGCAACAGAGTCAAAGCAGCTATTTATTAGCAGATATTTGCAGACCAGAAGAGTGACTCATTGTCATAAAACTAGTCAACATTTCAACATTTCATTGTCTGAATACTAGTTATGAAGCTGTATCTCGAAATGCATTTGGCTGATTTTGTCCTTATGCTCTAGGTAATCATCCAAGTGTGTTTTTCAGTGAATTTTAAAGTGGCAGAGCAATAACTCCTAAATTTGCTCTCCCTCATGGGATTTATTCTCCAAGTAGCCTATCATTCATTTTTCTTAAAGAGTGTTTTTTGCATAATTCCTAATAATGTTCATTTCAATTACCATATGCAACTTGTTCATCGGTGTAAAGGAAATATGTTCCAGGAGGTGTCATTTGCTCAAAAGGATAAGCAGCAAGGGGAAATGGTTTTTCTTGAATCTGCTGTGACTCAAAGGATCTTTGTGCCTTTCAGAGCATTCCGAGGGTATTCGGCAAGTTTTCTATCAAGGATGCTCGAAAACCCTTTAACCAGAATAAAAACCGCTATGTTGACATCCTTCCTTGTAAGTGCTCATCGAGAACTGCATTTCCATACATTTAGGCTACTTGATTATTCATGATTTCACTTATTTAATATTCCTTTTCTTTGAACAGATGATTATAACCGTGTTGAACTCTCTGACATAAACGGAGATGCAGGGTCCAACTATATCAATGCCAGCTATATTGATGTGAGTAAAAAATGCATAACAGCCAGATGGTTTTATATCTTCATCATTTTGTCACTGACCATTTTCATTTTTCTGGTATCTATGCATTCTGTTCAGCTCCTTCTTTGTCATGGCAAATTTTTATTTGTTTAAAATTTTATTGGAGTAGAGTTGATTTACACTGTTGTGTTAGTTTCAGGTGTACAGCAAAGTGAATCAGTTATACATATACATATATCCTCTCATGGAAAATTTTTAGAAATATTATTTGAAATGATTTGAAGGAAGCTCATAAATGCCATTGATATAAACAACAAAATCACTAATATTTGCAAGAATAGTTATTTATTATTTGTTATTGGTGCTAGGTAATATAGGATTTTTCTTTCCAAACAGAATGATAACTAAGAATTAAAATACTCTTGTACCTGTTATACGCTGGATATTATCTAAATTATCTATGTGTGTATTTCTCATAAGAGCCCCGTCTTTGCCCCTCACCATAGAGATGAGGACTGGGAGGCCCTGGTTAATTTGTTACTTTTGCCCTTTTTCTTTTTAATTTATTTATTAATTTTTGTTTTTAGTAAATTTATTTATTTATTATTTTTGGTTGTGTTGGGTCTTCGTTGCTGCACGCGGGCTTTCTCTAGTTGCGGCGAGCGGGGGCTACTCTTCGTTGTGTTGCGCGGGCTTCTCATTGCAGTGGCTTCTCTTGTTGCAGAGCAGGGGCTCTAGGCTTGTGGGCTTCAGTAGTTGTGGCTCACGGGCTCAGTAGTTGTGGCTCACAGGTTCTAGAGCGCAGGCTCAGTAGTTGTGGTGTACGGGCTTATTTGCTCTGCAGCATGTGGGATCTTCCCGGACCAGGGCTCAAACCCGTGTCCCCTGAACTGGCAGGAGGATTCTTAACCACTGCGCCACCAGGGAAGTCCCTACCCTTTTTCAATTAGTAACAGTCTGAGGATATAGTGCATGGTTAATTTATCTAAAATGTTTTAAAATGTTATTTATTAAACAATTGTTCAGTAAGTAATGCATCACACGAATTAAAAAAAAAAATTAAGCAGTATAAAAACACAGAGAGACTTAAAAAAAATTCCTCCCACCCAATCCACCATTTACCCAGTGCCTCCACCTACCTTAAAAGGTAACCTCTATGTTGTTTCCTATCTATCCAGCGGGAGTTTTTTAATACGCAAACAAGAAAACACCAACATTTGTTACCCCCTCCTTTATCCAAAAATGTTAACGTAATATTCACACTGTTCTGTATAATGCTTCATTTACTTAAAACATATATCTTGGATACATAAAATATCACTGTAAAAAGCAGGTACTGGCAAGCTTTCTCTGTAAGGGGCCAGATAACAAATATTTGGGGTTTTGCAGGACATGCCATTTCTGCCACAGCTACTCAGCTCTGAAGCCCAGTGACTACACTTCTATAAACAATACATAATGCGGCTGTTCCGAAAAGCAAACTGCATTTACAAAATCAGGCCATGCTGATTTGACCCACAGGCTGTAGGTTGCTGGCTCTGAACACAGAACATTTCTACATCTTTCTTTAATATTTTTAGAGTAATTCTTGGCATAGCTGCATTGTGATGTATTTAATCAGTTCCCATAGTAACAGGCGTTAAATATGGTTTCTAATCCACTATTGCAAACAATGGTTTAATGAATAATCTTGACTCATATTATTTCTCAATGAGTTTCAGCATATCTGTAGGATAAATTCCTCAAAGAAGAACTGCCGGCTCAAAGAGAATAAGCATTTGTAATTTTAAAAGACATTTCCAAATTGTCCTCCACTGGGGTTGTACCCATATATATGTTCCACCAGCAAAGTATGAGTGTTTATTTCCACACAGACTGCCAAAACAGTGACTATCGAAAATTGTTTTTGACAATCAAACAGTTGACAAAGTGTCTCATACTATCATCCATGCTGGTTTATAAGGTAATTTCAAATTTTTCTCAAAGAAAAAACAATTGAAATTGAGGTTTGGTTTGTTTGTTTTGATCTACATGATTATATAAGCTTTCACAAACTTTCAGTGAAGAAGGTAAAATGCTCAAATTCTATCTATTCATTTATTTATTTAGACAGTGTATTAATTCCCCAGAGTGGACATAACAAAACATCACAAACTGAGTGACTTAAAACAACAAAGACATGTTATCTCACATTTCTGGAGTCTGGAGGTCTGAAATTAAGGTGTGAGCAGAGCCATGCTTCCTCTGAAGGGTCTGGGGAAAAATCCTTCCTTGCCTCTTCCAGCGTATAGTGGCTCCTGGCCATCCTTGGTGTTTCTTGGCTGGTAGCTGTATCACCCTGTTCTGTGCCTCTGTCATCACGTGGCCTTATTCCCTGTGCATCTCTGTGTCACCGTGTCTCCTTTCTCTTATAAAAGACACCAGTCGTTGGATTTAGAGCCCATCTTCACCCAGTATGACCTCATCTTCCACAAAGACCTTATTTCCAAATAAGGTGACATTCTGAGATTCTGAGTGGACATGAGTTTTTTGGGGAACATTATTCAGTCCACTACACACAATTTATGTAAAATTATAGAATAATGAAAAAAAAACTTTTTTACTTGGATCATTCATGAAACAAGCATCTTCAACTTCTGTGTCCTTTTGTGAGATAGCTGATGATTTTCCAGAGCAAAATTCTTGACATTAATGATTATGATGACTGTATAATAATGATGATACAATTTACTATACATTTGCTATTTATCAATCATGAATTTAAGTGCTTTACATATATTGATTCAATGAACTCTCACAACATCTCTGAAGCAAAGCTAGGATGTTTTTTCTCAAGCATTCTGTCTGGAGACAGCCCTCTAACCTGTACAATGTCCTACTTCCCATCAACTTTGTTTGATGCATAAGAGTTTTTGTAGGGAGATTGGGATTGACATATATACACTAATATGTATAAAATAGATAACTAATAAGAACCTGCTGTATTAAAAAAAAAAAAAAAAGAACACACCCTCTCACCATACACAAAAATAAACTCAAAGTGGCTTAAAGACTTAAACATAAGACATGACATCGAAAACTCCTCTAAGGGAGCATAGGCAAAACATTCTCTGACATAAATCATACCAATGTTTTCTTAGGTCAGTCTCCCAAGGCAGTAGTAGGGGAAAAAAAAAAAAGTAGAAATAAACAAAAAAACAACAAAAAAAGAGTTTTTATATCTTTGTTTCATGTTGTCCCTGTAAATCCTATCCCAAGCAACACATACCTCTTGCCCTGACATGTGCTCTTGGTATCCACAATGCAATTTCTTGTTCATATGATATTCAAAAGGCTTGTTTACAGTGGCAACTAACACTTTCAAATGTGAGGTCATAGTCCAAAAATAATTACTAGGACTGTGTCATAATTTTGGCCTTTATTTTAACTGATTCTGTTGGTGACCACTGCAGGCCTTCACAATTAGCATTGAACAACTTTTTGTGTATAGTTTCTTTTCCAAACAATAACTTGTTCTTCAAAATAAAGTCATTGAGAGCAGATTTTATAAGGATTTAGATGGTCTCTAGGAAAAAAAAAAACTTATATTTTCTGTTCAAATAAATATGGTAATTATAGTATCGAGTTACACTTACTTTTCTCCAGCAGACCTGGGAGCTCATGGAAAGAATATGTCTCCAGATTTTAGATAGGTACTTGACAGACTGTAGCCACTCAATGAATACTTGTTGAATAAATGAATGTATGAATAATACTATATCATGAGATAGAAGTTTCAAGAAGTTACTAAAATTAATCATGAATTATTGTGGCCCATGTGACTGAATTTCAACTAAGGGCAAAGGTTATCTCTCTGAAAGGCTTTTCTGATCGCTGAGGTAAGTTTGAGGAGTAGGAGATAATTTGGAAGAAACTAGCACAGTGTCTCACCTGTCTCTATTCCTTCTTTGCCTTGGTAACCGGAGTGGAGAAAGCAGACATTATAGGTAATAAAATGAAAGTTATTGTATCTCTTATCTAGAGTGGCAGAAAAGGATTCTAGGGAATCAGCGGTATATCCCAGCACTCGTTAAGAGGTAGAAGTATGGGGCTAACCTCAGGATGATTTGTTGAAAGAAACTGAGTAAAAATCTCCAAAGTATCTCTATGGCTGGTAAGGAGGTTTGAATTCTGGCAGATGGTGCTATAAAGGTTGGCAGGATCTAAAATATAGGAGTGCCTGTATTATGCTTATAAATTGCTGCACCTTCCCACACGAAGATAAAGTCTATCTAGTTTTAAAAATTGTTTAGGGTATATAGCAAAGACCCATGAAGGTCATGAATATTGTTTTTAAATGTTGACTAACATATTTGACACAGTTAACTGCCATTGAGTTAATAAAACCCCCCTTTTAATTTGAAACTGCCCAGGGAAATACACAATCAAGAAATGGCAGATCTAAGGCAACTTCCCTATCTCACACTTTTGCATGTAAATGGATAACTGAGCACTCAGTAAATGATATACCTCTGTGTGTGTTTTGAACAGGGTTTCAAAGAACCCAGGAAATACATTGCTGCACAAGGTAATTTCTCTGAGAGTCCAACATTCTTTTTGAAAAATTGTTTTATAGCACTTTTAAGAAGATATTTCTTACCAGTTTTTATTTGTTTACCCCCTAGGTCCCAGGGATGAAACTGTTGATGATTTCTGGAGGATGATCTGGGAACAGAAAGCCACAGTTATTGTCATGGTCACTCGATGTGAAGAAGGGAACAAGGTAAGGACCCAGAAGGTTCAGAGGGTGAAGGTCCAGGACTCACAGGGTGGAGGCTGGATGTTAGGAAAAGACAGTGTTGAATTGCATTTTGAAAAGTCACATATGTACATATGTATGTGCTTGATGACAAAACAGACCATTCTCTGTTTGAATCAGTATAACACTTGATTTAAAATTTCATGCTTGTAGAAAAATTAAATAGGCACATATATAAATATTTGTATATAAGTATAAAATTTAAATGTTTCTGCTTCATTGCTGGACTCCTATGTGATTCCTAGTTTGTTGCAGTATTATTTTAAGTTCAGTACACTTCTGTGGGCTGATTTCACAAGTACTTGTGAACGCTTGAAAAACATAGACCTTGGGCAGATAGATGAAAATTCATGTAATGTGACTTTAGGAAGCATGAAAGCCTCCCCATCCCCCAGCCTGAAATTAACCACACGCAACCACATCATTTCTGCTGACCACCAAGCACGTCCCCATTTAATATGCAGCTAAGCCTGGGAAGATCATCCTTCTTCCGCTGGGTCGTATGAAGGAAATACTTCAGGGCGCTTAATGGGAAATGGAATACTTTCCAAGCATCGCAGTTTACAGGAGACTATAAAAATGTCTTGAGACTTTCAAAGAATACATTTTTGTTTCTTTTGCTTTACAATGAATGTTTAATAAACAAATCCATTTACATGAAAAACTGGAATCATTAATGATTTTTTAAAATATAGAACAAGTGTGCATTATACTGGCCGTCGATGGAAGAGGGCAGCCGGGTTTTTGGAGATGTGATTGTAGAGATCAATGAGCACAAAAGATGCCCGGATTACATCATTCAGAAGTTGACCATTGCAAATGTGAGTTTGCTTTATGACATAATTTTAATTTTCATACTGTTTGTCTAAAAATATAATTATGGAATATTAAACGTGAGACATTGAAATATATCTGGAAAATTATTTTTTAATGAACTGCAGGAGGAAGAGGTGGGTTAGAACAATAATACAAGCCAACAGGGTCAAGTTAAGTCACTAGTGAAAATAGTGTTTGTCCACATCACATCAAAAGTGTTTATAATGCTGTGACCCTTGAAGTATAAAGAGCTCATCAATTGTGTTAAATGGATGACTGAATTATTAAATGAATGATAAAATAGTCCCTCATCTCAATGGGTTTATTACCATTATGGAAAATATATACAAATGGCACAGAGATTACTGTAAGAAGTCTAAAGTTCTAACTCTGTAGGTGAGATAAAATGTTTAGTTCAGAAAAGAAAATTGTCAGTGTGACCTTAAATAATAGTTAAAATGGTGGTCTTCTTATATATTATATGATTCTGCTCATATGAAAAGTCTAGAATAGTCAAAATTATAGAGACAGAAAGTTCGTTAGTGATTGCTTGGGACTGAGGTGGGTGGAGTAGGAATAGAGATGACTGCTAATCTGTATGGGTTTCTTTTTGGGGGTCATGAAAATGCCCTATAATTAGACAGTGGTGATGATTTCACAACTCTGTGAATATAAAGAAAACATTTACACTTTAAAAAAATGTGAAAATATCTTAATAAAGATGTTAAAAAATGGAAGTCTTTATAGATAAGGTTGAAATTTTCTCTGAATTCCACTTATTGGAGGTTTTCTCAGTAATCTAAATTGTATTTCCATATGATCCAGATACATTTTGTGAAAGGAAAAAATACCAGTTGCCTATTTCTCCCAAGGCCTTCTAAGGCCCTGTGGCATCACTAACAACTATGCCCTTGGAAGGCTGTGGAACAATCCCACCTGTGGTTCATGGCCAAAGACATAATGCACTAAAGCCAGGAATGTAGAGGCCAATACCATTCTGGTTATGTTGATTAGTCTGACATTACTATTCTTCATTAACTCAGTTATTTCCTATCTGAAAATGAAAACCAACCAAGTTTGTTTGTTTGTTTGTTTGTTTGTTTCTTCTATTATCTAAATGTAGGTAGTTCTTCTTCATACTTGGCCAGAGAATTATGAATTATGCATCTCCTAGTGCTTACCTTGAAACTGGGAGAGACATGAGCTGTAATCTGGAGCTGAATTCCCTCAGTTCTCTCTCTACAGTCGAGCTGACACTTCTACTATGAGAAATAGAGCATTAATCAAATAATTCATCAGACTTTCTTCATATGACAATAGTCCTGTTTGTCTTCCTACCAAGCAGAAGTATTTCAAACAGCTTTGAGAATGGCTTTTACTTTGTATCTTTTCACACCCACCCACCAATCCCCTTGTTTTGTGTGTTTTTATTTTGTTTGTTTGTTTGTTTTTGGCTTGGTGGCATGAAAGTTCCTAGTGGTTTCAGCTACACTTAACCGTATGTTACTTACCTTCCTGGTAAGTAATTGCTTACTGGTTGGTGCATGCCAATGCTGCGTGATGTCTCAATTCCTAGTTATTCATTAGAAAGGAAAATGTAATCATGAATGAAAAAGAACTTGCACGAGGAGTTTTTTGTACTGTTCCTCCCTTTCACCTACTTATGTCCCATAGTTTGCTTTGAGAAAAAAATCATCTAAAAAAAAATATTATCCCCTGGCTAGAGAAAAGAAAAAGCAACTGGGAGAGCAGTGACCCACATTCAGTTCACCAGCTGGCCAGACCATGGGGTCCCCGAAGACCCTCACCTGCTCCTCAAGCTGCGCAGGAGAGTGAACGCTTTCAGCAACTTCTTCAGTGGCCCCGTCGTGGTGCACTGCAGGTAAATAAAGACCTCCACCAAAAGCACCAGGGCTGTTCAAATTTTCACTCCTTGGGGTGTTAGGGCCACCCTCCCCTTTGGCAATTGCTACTTTGAGAAACAATCTATGAGGAGAAAATGACATTGTTTTCCCTGCTTCACCCTTGCTCGCTTTTCCATTCATTTTCCTGCTGTGATCGATCATACCTTCAACCTTTTCATTTGTTTTGTCAGTGCTGGTGTTGGACGCACAGGCACCTATATTGGAATTGATGCCATGTTAGAAGGCCTGGAGGCAGAGAGCAAGGTGGATGTCTATGGCTATGTCGTCAAGCTAAGGCGACAGAGGTGCCTGATGGTTCAGGTGGAGGTATGTTTCAGGCTGCAGTCACTATCCTCACTTTTGCCTTTTGGCTTAAATCTTTTTGTGGTGGGAGTAGTGATCTTAAAGGAAATCCAAATTCTTCTCAACCTCGAACAGTGGGTGAAAATTGTTTTCTTTTAATTTCCTGAAAACTAAAGCACCAATCGCAGTTAGAAGGATTTTGCATTAGTGGCTGAGAGTACTGTGGAAGGAAGATGACTATAAAATGTATTTAAAAAAATAATGAAATAGCACTTACACATATCAGATTGGGAAAAATTTTTCAATGCCAAAACCCAGTTTGGCAGCATCTCATAAAATTAAAACTGGGGAGACAAGAATAGGCCGGTACAGTGGTTAAGAGCCTGGTTTTGGGAACTAGAAGTAGTAGTTTCAAATCGTGCTTGTTATTCTTAATACTGTGTACCATTTTACCAGTGTTTAATGTCCCTGTGCCTCAGTTAAGTCATACGTAAAATGGAGGTAATGATAGTATTTACCTTACAGAGTTAAGACACAAAGGGTAACCCAAGCAAGCACTTAGACAAGTCCCTGGAAGATGCATGTAGTCAGTAATTGTAAGTGATGGTTATTATCAAAATTGTCTGCATTTGACCCAGCAATTCTACATGTATGTATATAACTGAGAGAAGCATTTGCAAATGTGTGCAACTAGAAACATGTTCAAGAATGTTCATTGTGTTCAGCATTGTTAGAATAACAAAAACATGGAAAACCTTAAATATATATCAATATGGGAATGAGCAAACAGAATGTGGACATATGGACCCTTTGTAAACACATGCTCTGCTGCGATTGACAGGAATAATCTAGGTCTGTAGCTCTCTGTGTAGGTAGATGCTCAGATGAAAACAATGAGTGAATATAGTCACCAGATGAAACGTATACAATTCAAGTTATGTCATTGTTAAGAAAGGACACAAAAATGTACAATGTTATAAATACATAGATATTAGTGTAGAAGTATAAAAACAGATCGTACACGAGAAAAAAAAAAGAAATTATTTCCTGTGGAAAAAAACATAATAGAGTGGAAGGATACTACAGCCAAACTCAGGGGACTAGAGGTGGTGTTAAAGAGGCTTGAATTTTTTCAGAAATATGTCATTTATTTAAAAATGGTGGATTCAAATATGAGAAAAGGTTAGGAGTTGTTAAATATGGGTTTGGCCTATTGTGCTTTTTAGAATAATTTTCTCTATTAAAAGGTTCTAGGAAACTCTTTTAAAAAATGTGTTCTATGGAATATCAACCTGCTTTTTTCTTTCTCAGATATAGTGTGAAACTTATTATAGTTTTATATATTAGTAATTTAACTTACTGACTCAATACTAGTCACAGAAGGAAGTAACAGATAATGTTTTTTAGCTGTTAGGAATGAGATATAAGTTATGCCCTACCTTGTAGATGCCTCATCTATTTACCAAGCTATTTTTTTTTTTTCTGGAAAAAAAATCTGAGATGGAATTTGCTTATATCCCAGAGAACCATGAGAGCTAACTTCCAGATTGTTTAAATGTTACAGATATCAGTCTTCTTTTCCATACCTTGTCTCCATATGAGCAAAATTATGGGAATGTAGAATTTATTTAAATGTGATATATAGGACTTTAAGTTATCAATTAATTATCTATATTCTTCCTTGAAATTGTAGGCACAGTACATCTTGATCCATCAGGCCTTGGTGGAATACAATCAGTTTGGAGAAACAGAAGTGAGCTTGTCTGAGTTACATCCATATCTGTCTAACATGAAGAAAAGAGATCCACCCAGTGAGCCTTCCCCACTGGAGGCTGAATTCCAGGTAACAATAGTGATAACAAGAGCACCATTACAGATAACTTGAACCTCTATCTCTTTTCCAGTGCTGTCCTATGCACTTGACATAGTTCTTGTATTTGGGCTTTGCCATGAAATGGAGCACAGATGAGAGAACTAAGACACGCAGAGTTTAAGAGAAATGCCTGAAAGCACACAGCTATTCTATAGGAAACTTGTTGAAACCAAGAAATCTGATTCTACAGCCAACATTTCAACCATTCTTCATTAAGCTGGTATAAAATAAAGTGTCAAAATAATAGTATATGGTCACAGAATTGGCCCGCCAAAGGCAATGTAGCATCTCACCTTTAAAAACTACATCTGGTTTTGGTTTGTAAAGGAAATAGTTAGAGGAGTTTATGACTACTTAGGAACATGAACTGAACTGGCTGGAGCTGGTAGACAGAAACTAAAGGATAAATATGTGTGTCCTAAGCTATTTATCAGGCAGTTACTCTGAACACTAACCTAGGATGTAGCTCACTGTGATTTCAGAGAGTTGGCATAGCTATCTCCAAATTGCTCAGTTGTCAAAAAAATGTTTTGTAACTTTTCTCTTTCACCTATGATTTTCAATTTATTGAATCTTTCTGTAAACTACCAAACTGGTCAATTCAGAGAGTTTCACGACAAGACCAGGAACGTGATTTTAATCAGATGCAGAATTGTTTAATGTTTTGGATCAGAGTGGGGCTGGGGTGGGAGTGGAGCTTGAGATAATCACCGTGATGGAAAAGCTAGTAGGCTACCAGCATGGTCTTCAATAGAGGGGTGTTTTCTTATTCTTGCTCTTTTAGCTGATAAATTGACTGCCTTTAATACACTAACCCCACTATACTGCATATAGACAGACACTGTTTAAAACACTTATACATTTAATTTAAACATTCATATGTAAGGTCACTTAAAAAAAGGGTAAATTCTTTGGCTGAACAAATATGATTAAGTCTGTGCTCTGTACTGAGTACAATTCTAGGCACAAGAATCAAAGTGATTTGTATGTGGACATGGGGAATGAGTGTGATCCAGACAGGTAGTGACCACAGCTCTCATAGAAACAGTGAAATTATTCCATCTAAGCAGAAAGGGAGACAGAAAATGAGGATAGAGATGGAGGTTGGTTGGTAGGTTAGTGACGGGAAGTCGAGGCAGTTCTTGTCTAATTGCCTTATTTTTCTCAAGAGAATACGAAGTAAGATCATTGGTTGGGAGTTTAGGGGGACAGAAGTGAGTAGGGCAAAGAAGGCCTTGTGCTTGAGAAAGAGAAAAGCATGTGAAATAGTTCTATCAAAGTAGGAAAGCAATCTCCCAGGCAAAGGTGGTAGGGGTGCCAGAATTACTGTTGGATCTTTTGAAATTTATGGTCATGAAATTAAAGAGAGCCAGTCGGTTTTTTGTTTTGTTTTGTTTTTGTTTCCTACAGTAACATTGGGGTTAGAGCTGTGTATAGTTGGGTTAAACCCATCTAGAATTTTTTAAGTGAATAATTGAAAGTTGGGAGGCAAAGGCTCTAAGGGTGTTTGCAAATGAATGATATAGTGTGGACGATAAAGAGTGTATTGGCCACAGAAAGACATGAGGGAAAAAGAGAAAGGAGTAAAAACAATATGATAAAGGTTTTCATAGGATTGCAGATCGCTGGATTGGAGGTACTAGAATAAATGACTAGGAAGAATAGAGGTAATTTTCCATAGGAAGGATGGTTGAAGTCATAATTTTTAAAGTGATGCAATCTTTGGAATGAAATCTACCTACAAAAGTGGAGTGGGGAATGTGGATGTCTGAAGAGAGGAGGAATATTATAGGAGGTGAAGAGGCTAAGAAATGAAGAGGCTGGAGTGTGATTTGAAACAAGGTTCCATATTTAGTTTGAAAGAAGGCACCATAGTTTTCGAAACATTTATATACAATACATATTCACACATACCTATATATACACACACATATATGTGTATAATGTGTGTGTATAATTTTCCTGAACTTTGTATGATGAGCTCTCTCAGTTTAGGTTATTCATCCACTTGACAAATATTTATTTAAGTTATTTATTGGGAAGAGAAGGCTGCAGGCAGGGAGATCTTCCAGTAGAGATTGACCAGTAAACAGATATCTAAAGGGTGAGTAGAGGTTAGCAGAGTGAGAAAAAGGATAGTCCAGGCAGAAAACACACCTGAGAATCTGCCAAGAGTTAAAGGACAGCTTAGCCCCTTCCAAGGCTGGGGGAAGTAGGTTTGGCTGCAGTGCAGAGGGTCCCAGCAGGAGGTGAGGCTGCAGAGACAGTCAAGGGCATCTCCCGACAGGCTTTCTGTGGGATGCTGGATCCTTCCTAACAAAGATGGGAAGCTGCCAAGAACCTGAGGGGGGACCTGCTCTGTTTTGTGTTTTAGAAGGATTAGAGAAAGTGAGATTGAAGATAAAGAGGCCAGTGAAAAACTGCTGATGTTTTCAAGTGAGAAATGAAAGCAGATTGGACTAAGTAGGAAGAGAGAAAAGCAGAAGGATCTGAGAGCTCCACCCGGAGAAATGATAGGTCTTGTCGACTGATTAGCTACCGCGAGGGAGAGGGAAAGAGTCTGGAGGGATTAAAGAAATGAGGTATTGATTATTTGAAGCGTGAGCCTAGTCTTCGGCAAATGCTTCATCTGGAGAATTTACTTTGGATCATTTAAAATAATTTACCATTGCTTTTGCAATATGGAGAATAATCAACATCTATGCGGTGCTTTCAACTTATACAAGAATAAACCATACTATTTTGCTATCCAGCACCGCTTAACCGGGAAACACATTCTGTTATATAATTGTATATGTTCAAATTCGCCATGTCAAAGTATTTAATACCTGAGCAATTATAAAGAAAAATTCAGAGGCAAACTTAAAAATTGTGCCCTTAGGGAACGTATGCAAATTTCACAAAACCTGGTGAAATTCTTTTCTTTAGGGAGCATCAATAATAAATTACAATAATAAACTAAGCCAATACATAAATTTTTAAAGGCGTTTTCCTTTCTGTTTTTTTTTTTCCCCCCTCAGAGACTTCCTTCATATAGGAGCTGGAGGATACAGCACATTGGGAATCAAGAAGAAAATAAGAGTAAAAACAGGAATTCTAACATCATTCCATGTATGCAGCTTATTTTATTTTTTGTATCAGATAAAGTGAAGCTCTCTTTTGAATTTGTTTAATGTGAGACACACACACAAACCATTTGGAAGCAAGTTTTTCAACATTTGCTTGACAGTAGAGAATAGTTATAGGCTATTTGAATTTTAGTTGTAGCAAATACATTGAACCCCAGACATTTACAATGGACTTTGGAGGACAGACAATATTCTGTGTTTTCTTTGTACCAGTTAGTTCAGAAATGGGTTTTCAGAAAGATGTAACCTCTGAAGCTGGGGGGAAAAAAGCCAAGTCCTCTTTACCAGTTTTCTCTCATCTTCAGTTTATTGCAGTTATTTACTCCAGGGTAATTGTTAAATAGCAAAATTACATCCTTTTATTCCCTTTATGTTTTCTGTTTATCCCTTCCTTACACCAAGGAGATTAAAAGTAGATGGGAAATATACTATAAATCATCAAATTTAACAGATCAAAATAAGCATCATTTTCAAGACTTGAATTTTGTTACTTAAGTATATTGATAGGACCACACCTGGTACAACTATAATTTTATTCAGTTGCCTACACTAAAACTAGCATGGAGAAAATATAACCCAAGGTAATAAGCTGGACAACCAAATAAATCGGATCAATGCATGGCTGACCTAGTTAATTACTGAAGAGGTCCTTATGAATATAGTTTAAAATATGGAATTGATGGTGATGTAGCTAATCAGATCATTTGATCAGGTTATTATAAATGAAAGAAATTGAGAAACAGTGAGAAATTATGGACTAAATACTTTTCTTGTTGAAATAATTATCTGAGATACCCATTTAATTAAGATTGTTAATTGAATGTTAATATGATATAATTGAGAAATTAGGTTTTTACTTAAGCTATGTATTTTATTAACATATATGTATTTTTAAAATTTTTATCCATCAGAATGATGATATTCCATGGAAATCTAAAGTATATGTATCAAAGATTGCATAGTCGTATGGAACATTATGACATAGAGTTATGGCCTATATTTTTTCCTGGAACTTTCTTGGGATCTTCTGTCTATTAGGCTTTTAAAAAATAATTTGTTAATCAATAAAAATGGAGCAGGATCTCATTCCTTGTAGATCAATACATGTACATCATGTAATCTGTCACTTCTAAGTGACTTCCTAATTTCCACGTGACGATCAAGCATGGATTAGGCCTTTAAAGGAAGACTGACTGCTACTTTGTTTTGCGTAGATGACTTTAACAGAGTAACACTTAAACATGAACTGGAGATGAGCAAAGAGAGTGAGCACGACTCAGATGAGTCCTCTGACGATGAGAGTGACTCGGAGGAGACGAGCAAATACATCAATGCCTCCTTTGTAATGGTAGGTCCTTATGCTTCCAAAACCCAAGGTCTGACTCTAAAAAATATATGTATGTTATTATGGCCATGCATTAAGTGATTCTATAAAAGAATGATGAGCTTGACCATAACTATGTATTGATTGACATGAGAGTTTCCACTTTTAATGCTATATCTTAACTTATTGCAACACTCAGATGTTAAAACCTAATGAGTCGATACAAAACAAAACAATGCTATTAGTTACAGTTTATGGCAAATATGACTATGATATAATTTGAAAAATAATGACCTTTCAGCAAAAGCAAGTATTTGAAAATGTTTATACTTACTCATATACACAAATTGTAAGCAAACCCACATTTGCATATTTGTATAGTTAAAGACTTTTCATTCAGATTTTCTGAATATTTAAATGAGTCTGTGTCACATACCTTTTTTTGGATACACTGAGAATTCAAACAAGGAACTTTTAGTAATTCAGTAAATACTTTTTGCATGTACACTAAGTTGAATTTATTTCTTTTCCCAGTTTTCTTAAAATATTGATATGTATTCATAGAATATTAATTATAAGATAGCAGAAGAATATATAAACATAAATTAGAGACATGATGAAGATAACTTGAAATTCTTATGCTTTTTTTTCTTTTCACCATCGCATTAAGCTTTCCAGTGGAAAAAATGGTATTTTTGGAAGGAAAAATTGTTAGTTTTCTAAAATAATATCTTCTAAACTTGATTTCACACTATTAGCCAGGTATTATCATTAACTAAGTAAATATCTTATATATACATATCACATTGTTTTTTGGACCTAAGAATCTTTTTTTTTTTCCACTTTTAAAAAGTTAAAGTATAGTTGCTTTACCATGTCATGTTAATTTCTGCTGTACAGCAAAGTGATTCGGAGATAGATATATATATATATATATATATATATATATATATATATATATATATATATATAATCTTTTTTAATATGCTTTTCCACTATGGTTTATCACAGGATTGGACCTAAGCATCTTAATATTAGGTAACAGCACTGATATCAAATTAAGTGACTGTACTTTCAAATGGTTATTTTAAGCATCCACTGTTCTCTCTCCAGCACAAGTAACTAAGTCTCACCTTTATTTTTTTTTTAAAGAGTTATTGGAAACCTGAAGTGATGATTGCAGCTCAGGGACCACTGAAAGAGACCATTGGTGACTTTTGGCAAATGATATTCCAAAGAAAAGTCAAGGTGATTGTTATGCTGACAGAGCTAAAGAATGGAGACCAGGTTTGTACTTTTAAGAAGCTTTTAAGTCTTTCTGTCCTAAACTCTGATGCTTCATTCTTGGATTACTTACTTGATCGCTATACCTGAGCCCTTTTGATCCCTCTGTCACACAATTCCATTTGTTCATTCTCCCCGTTTTCCATCCAAGCGCTGGCCTCCAAAGTTTTGCATCCGGGTTCCGACCCTCTCTCCTGTTTGCCCCTCGCTAGCCCTGACTACTGCTCACGGGTCATATAATGCACAGCAATCTCAGTGCCACCCTCTGCTAAAAACAACAAACAGTCACATTTTCCTTTTTTTTTTTCAGGATAGAAACCAAACTCTCAGTCTGATATTTATGACCCTCAATAATCGGGCTCTATGTATCTTTCCATTTTCCTCATATTTTTATGTTTTCCATACTTTCCACCCTGGACAAGTAGATTTACTGACTTGAATCGTGACACATCATTTGTGTTCTCCTCACTGACTTGATTTTCTGACATTCCATGTATCTAAATGTGCCCTCTCTTCCCATTTTGATCCCGTTCTTCTAGAACGATGAAACTCCGGAAAATTTATCTAAATCCTGTCTTCTTTATATCCATGTAGTATTTATTGTCATAAAATTCTATAGTTGGAGGTGAACTTGAGATCTAACTTGATCTTCTGCCTAATGCCTGTTACATGTATTTGAGCCTTTCCGAATACCTCAAGTTATCAAAATTTACCTGGCAGTACACCTTAGTTTTAGCACCTAACACATTATCTGACATATGTTCAAGCTTATTTAATAAATATTCTCATAAGTATGCATTATACTATATGCCTTCTTTTTCTCTCTCTCTTTTCCCTATGTACCCTTGTACATAGAAAATAGTTTTTTTTTTTAATCTTTCTGTTTTGTCTTTTTTAAAAAAGAAATCTATGTTCAGATTTTCAACGTGGAATTCTAGCAATCTTTTCCTTCATCTAAATTGGGAAAGTCAGGAAATGGAACTGGAGTGTGGGCAGGAATGCCTATTATGGTCAGCAACTGTGGGACTGTATTTGGTGGAACACCATTTGAGGAAGGAGGAAATACCTTTGTAATCCACCTGTTCTTCAATTTGACCCTTTCCTTGTATATTCAATCAACTGATATAGACAAGATAGAGACAAAGCTCCAAGAGGTGTAACCTCCTTCCCCAAGGATCCCTGGAGGAACAGAGAGACTTAAGTTATTGCAGGGGTCATGACCAACATCAGGTCAATCCATCCATTTTGAAAAGGTGATGGTGAGGGTATGGAAGGAAGGGAAAAATGAATCTGAGATCTACACCAGGGATGGCAGAGCCGTACCTGTGGTGTCCTGGCCACCTCGGCTATCCCTAGGTTCCCTTGATTTGCACGAGGCAACACCATGTATTTGTTGAATGGATGTCCAGCATACTTCAAATAGATTTTAGATCTTTATGATTAAGATTCAATTTTAGAGCACAAGTTGTAATTTCAAATTTAATAGAACAGAGGGAAGAAAAGAGAAAGAGGACAGGGATAGAGCAAAGACAGAGAGAGGTACTCTGAGTGCATTTAAAAACAAACAGAACCCTTGGGCAGATGATATTGAATCATGTTCTTTCTTCTCTAGGAAGCCTGTTCTCAGTACTGGGAGGAAGGAAAGCAAACATATGGAGACGTAGAAGTTCATATGAAGGACACCAATAAATCTTCAGCCTATACCATCCGTGCTTTTGAACTGAGACATTCCAAGGTATACAAACAATTTCAGGAGTATGTATCTTTGGGGTAATTGATCTGGTTGAAAAACTAATATAAACCATTCTATGAACACAAAGCAACTCTCTCTATAATGTTCTCAGAATAAAAATTTTAAATGATTTAAATGAAAGTAACTGTGAGGAAAACATGACTATCAACTTATCAGATGGGCTGAGCGTCACTCGAGTTCATGTTCCCTTCCCTTCTGGTTTTAGAGGAAAGATCCACGAACTGTGTACCAGTACCAATTTAATAACTGGAATGGGGAAGAACTGCCCGTGGAGCCCAAAGAATTAATCTCAATGATTCAGAATCTCAAACAGAAACTTCCCAAGAAGAACTCCACCGAAGGGAATAAGTTTCACAGGAATGTGCCTCTCCTCGTTCACTGCAGGTGGGTGGGATTCGATGGGATGTGCGCTAAAAATCAGCATCCTTCTTGACCTCTTGGTTTGCACCTTCTGTTAAATTCTATTTCTCCTAACAGATAAAAATGCATGACCGCAGTGGAAGCCTCTTAGGGAGTCGGTCACTCTCTCACGTGTGCTCCCACAGCATAACTATTATAGAAATACAGTAGAAATAATTGTATTTTAGTACAATGTTGTTAGGCTGTGAACCTGGAATGTCACATGTCCTGAATGAACGAATGAATGAATGAAAGGAAGGATGCAAGGACAGAGGGATGGATGGATGTTGCATTTTATTTCTGCCTAAGTGCATTGAGCCATGCTATTAGGCGTCAGTAAAATCCAGAAGACTGAATGCTTTGCCTCCAATAAACATATTTTAAGCTATTTATTAAACTGAAATCTCAATGTTTAGCAGCTTCGATTTGAAACCCATCACCTGACTCTCTAAACGGACCTCAAAGGCAAAGATTTTAATAATATACATAATAATACTTGATTTGATTAACTTCTGTTATGCAGACCCTTACTTTCGTCTGTGATAGACATCCACCTTAAATAAGAGATATTGAAAGAAGGGTGTGTGATGTAAAATGTTTGCATAAAAAATGGTAAAGTAAATTAGAAATGAAAAATAGTAAAGTAAAATGAGAAATGTAAATCTAGCAAAGGGCTTTTAGAATTTTTGAGAAATCTTCATTATTATTATTAGAATTGTAAACGCTATAATCAAGACCTTAGACAGATATTACTTTTTGGCATTTATTTGAGTTTTCAAAGGTAAAACTTACATGGAAAGAAAAATAAGAAGGGAAGTTTAGGTTTTAAAACTGTATGTGTTTCTTAGGGAATGGCTGAATACCTACTATATGTTCCTTGTTATGTACAATAAAAGTTCTGCTATTAATATATTCTTTAAATTGAATTTTTATTATAATCTAACATACCTTTCACAGTTTGGTAAGTAATTTGGTTGTCCTCTTTTTAATTAATAACTTCACTAGGTATCATTTTTCTATTGGTGCAGAAGTGTTAACATTTGTAAAAAGCACTGGAAAGGCAGAAGAGAGGAGAAAAAGCATGTGGTTTAGTAATTTACAAAATATCAGGTCCAGTATTTCTGGTTTCATCAGTTTCTAGCCATGCCTTTATCTTCCCTAAATCTCAGTATCCTCATCTATCTGGCAGATATTATATTTGTCTTAACAACTTCAGATGTAAATTAAAGTGCATTATAATTGGTAAAGTACTAATAGAAGAAAGTATATTTTTAAAGCTTACGACAAATGTTTTTTAAACTAAAGGAGTATTATATTCCCAAATTGAAAAAGTTTGCATAAAACATGCACTTAGCAGAAATGCTTTGCTCTTAAGAGATTAGAATGAAATAATTACAGTAAACATGAAGTGAAGCATGTATTCTTGTCTCTCTGTTTCAATTTTTATTCCAATGTCACTTTCTCCATATAATGTAGAATTTTTTTTAATCTATTCTTTCTTTTTTAGAGATGGATCTCAGCAAACAGGAATATTTTGTGCTTTGTTAAATCTCTTGGAAAGCGCAGAAACAGAAGAGGTGATAGATGTTTTTCAAGCAGTAAAATCTCTACGCAAAGCTAGGCCAGGAATGGTTCCCACATTTGTAAGTATACCTCATCATTGCTTTTAACATGTTTTGCATTTTTATTTTGACGATTTCTTCTCGCTCCTTCCCTCCCCTCCCCCACTTCTGCTCCTCTCCTTTCCATTACTTCTTTTCTATTTACTTTTCTAATCTTCTCTTTTAAATTCCATTTTACATGATAATTCACATTGAATTATTATTAGTATAAATAAGAGACCTAATTGGAGTTTGCCAACACTTTGTGGTGGTGGCTCTTGAAGAACATCTTTTTAAAAGCTCATGGATTCCCTCAGTTCCCCCACCTTTAATCCTGTATCAATTTGTGTTGCTGTGTAGCAAACCGCCCCAAAATCTAGAGACTGATAAAAAATAACGTTTATTATAATTCAATGATATGTTTGATCAGCTGAATAGTTCTGCCGATCACATTAGGCTTAGCCAACCTGGACCAGGCTCACTGATATGTGTGCTGTCGCTGATGTGTCCACTGGGATTTGGCTTGTCCAAAAGGACCTTGATTGCCACTAGGCTGGCAGTTGGCTGGCATTTAGCTGTGGCAATAGGGATGAGTGGATCCCATGTCTCTCCTCATCCAGAAGCCTAGCCCGACACATTCGCATAAAGGCAGCAGGGTTCGTAGGGGCAGAGTGAGACCCCTTGGAGCCCAGGCTTGGGACTGGCACATGCCTTCCTCTGCATTTTATTATCTGAACAAGTCACAAGGCCAGCTCAGGTGTAGGGCATGGGGTCATAGACTCAACCTTTGTCCAAAGGGCCTGCAAAGTCACCTTGCAAAGAGGTGTGGATACAGAGAGGATAATGAGTGAGCATTGTCGTAATCAATCCAAGCTGTGTCCCCTGTAAGTGGTAGTGACCACAGATGATGGTCTGGGAATTAGTAACAAAGTAAACTTAACTACTCACTCAAATATAGGCAGCTTTTACTTATGTATGACCTTGAGCTTGCATGTACTGATGTTAAAAGTATATTGAGTGCCTGCTATGTGTTTTGCCATTAAGAGACTCATTGTTTAGTGTGAGGAAAAGGCAGACATTTATTAAACAATGTAGTAAGTGAAATGACAGAGAAATTATTAGAAGAATATGAATGAGGGCACTGAATTTAACCCAAGGGGATCAGATTGGCTTCCTGAAGCATCCTGATCTGATGCTAAATGATATGTAGGCATGAACCAAGAGGGTGGGCACCAAAAATGGCTTCCTTTGCAAAAGCTTAGGAATGAGACACCCCACACGGCCTGCGAGGGGGCCGAGCACCAGTCTGGTGTGGCTACAAGGTAAATTCTGAAGATTGCCCTGCAGTCAGTCCTTTAGAACTGTAAGGAGGGTGAACCATTTAAAATGTTCTTTTTATGAAAACACATGAGAATTGTTTTCTGATACCCAGGTCTTCCCCAAGTAAAGGATTAAGTCTTGCTAAATTTCATCTGATGTAAAAATAATGACATAAACCTCTTTTATGTAATTCCTTCCTTCTTCCCTTTATTAGGAGCAATACCAATTCCTGTATGATGTCATTGCTAGCATCTGCCCTGCCCAGAACGGGCAGGTGAAGAAAAACAACCAACAAGAAGATAAAATTGAATTTGATAATGAAGTGGACAAAGCAAAGCAGGATGCCAACTGTGTGAGCCCACCTGGTGCCCTGGATAAGACCCCTGAAGGAAATAAAGAGGATGAAAGTTCCAAACCCGCAAGTGGCCCTGAGGGGCCAGAACATTCCGCCAATGGTCCAGCGAGCCCAGTTTTAACTCAAAGTGCATAGGAGAAGGCAAACATGGGGCAACTCAAAACCTCACATTAAATGTTATTTCTATTTTTCTAGAACTAGAAAGGCAAAATAGATATACAATGGATTAATGAAGTGCATGGACCAATATTTGTGGGAAGTTTCTATTTTACAACTGTAGAAAAATATTTAAGACAGTTTTGCTGAAGCATTTTGTACAGTCTTATACTTATTTTAAATTTTATCCATCATTCAGCAAAAAACAACTTCTTTGTATGTGTGCGTGTGTGTGTGTGTGTGTGTGTGTGTGTGTGAGGCAGACAGACAGACAGAAACAAAGAGGCAGAGAGAGAGAAAGAGAGAGAGGATGCTTTCAAGTAAATCTAAATGCTCTTGAGAAGCTTTGCCTTTTGGGTTTTTTTTTTAAGAAACATAACATTTTATACTGGAAATATTAACTTTGCTCAAAGGTTGTATTTTTTTAAATCATAAATTGTGTGTGGGCTCTGTGTAAGAATAACATGTACATTTCTAGAATGACCTCAAGATGGCCTCCTTGTTCTACTGAAATATATCTTATAGTTTACTATGTTACTTCTAGAAATAGACATAAAATAGTAGGTGTGTATAGTTACTATAAGAAAGTTAACTAAATTAACATTTGGAAATCTTATATTCCATATGTTAGCATTTAGTACAATATTTCAAGCTTATTTAATCTAATTTAAAATTTCAAGAAAGCCTATCTTGTTATCTTCATATGGTGTTTATGATTTTGCAACATGGATTATTCTCTGTATAATATGTGAAATTCATTGCTTGATACTTTTGACCCAAAATTATATGTTTGTTAAAATTGAACTTAAATAAACATCTTTAAACAAATGCAATTTGTATTCAATCCTTAGGACAAAAATGGAGTCATGCAAATGTATTTGTTCTAAATATTTACATACAAAGCCTAACGTAGCTATTTTTATGGAATAAGACATTGATATGAGATATATAATATTGCATATGAATAATTTTCATGGTAAAATTTGTCCTTGCCTTTCACTGAAGTGCATTTACTTTGAATTTCTCAAATGTTTATACTGCTTTTACCAGGAATTGATAACAACAACAATGAAATTCAATCATTATCTTTTCTTGTACATAAGTGTTCACATGTTCATATATGAATTATGTAAGCAGATACTGAAATATAGGCTTATGCAATTAACATTTGTAGAACAACTCTATAGGTTTTATTTTTTTAAAGATCTATAGTCTAATAATTGTTTGGGATCTAGAAAAAATTCAAGAAAAGGTAATAAACAAAACTTTTATTGAATTTGCTTCAGTTTATTACATTAGTCACACAATGCCTCTAAGTTGGCTTGGTTCTCTAGATCTTCACTATCCTGATTGAGTTTAAATATCTCAACAATACATCATCAATTGTTTTCCATTCAACTCACATTCGTCTTGTGTTCATCCTTCTAATTCTTTTATTATACACACAAAATTAGCAATAAGTCTTTACATTATTGTATAGTACCTTGCCATTAACATTAAAATAAGTGAATTTTAGAATGAAGCAATAGTTTCTAATTTACATTGTTTACTTATATCTCTTTACTTACTAATGAAAAAAAGGGGGATTGGGAGTCATGAGCTACGAGCTCCAGAAAGAAAGAAAACTTGCTTTCACTTCTCTCATTACTCATTCAAACAATGTGCATCAGTTTCTCCAACAGAAGCTTGATCAGTCGCCATTTACTAGACAATGTAGTTAAAATTTAGAGTTCTCAAATTCAGTAGACTAGCGTCATATGTGTCTATTTTTTTCTGTGAATTGCTTCAAAATGCAAAGAGCAAAAGTTCTAAAATTTAAAAAAATTTTTATTTAAATATAGTGGATTTACAATGTTGTGTTAGTTTCAGGTGTGTACAACAAATATATATATATATAATATATATATATATATCTTTTTCAGATTCTTTTCCCCTATAGGTTATTATAAGATATTGAGTATAGTTCCCTGTACTATACAGTAAGTCCTTGTTTATCTATTTTATATAGAGTAGTGTGTATATGTTAATCTCCAAGTCCTAACTTATCCCTCTCCCCACCTTTAAAAGTTCTAAATTTTAAATAATCTACAAGTAAAGTTTTTATTTAGAGGTTTCAGCTGCAAATGACATCTTCAAATATGGATGCTGCGTGTTTTAAATGTGTATTTGCCACTGGAGTTTATCCTTTTGAGAAGACACAAAATAAATACTTAGATAATAGAGCAATGGTAATTTCTATCTGTTTAACAGGAGCAAGCTAGAAACATTTTTTTCTTCTGCACGTGAGAAGTTGTAGTAAAGGAAGTGCTGGAGGAGAGGCCAGTCAGAAGGTCCATTACTCGTGAGAATATGTATCACTCAGAAGTTGGGGCCCATTGCGTTAGAAAGTGGAATCACATGTCTATGATTTTTATCTTAAAAAATAAAATAATATAGACCCATGTCTATGACTACAGTTTGCATTCCTAGGGAATCTGTCATGTTATATAAAAAATTCAATTTATAAAGCTTGGCACTGCCATTAGTAATGCCAAGACCTAGTCAGAAAAATTAAGCAAAAAGTTCCAACTTAATAAAGCTTGGTCCATTTTAGGGATAAGGCTTGGATTCCATTATATATTTATTAGACAGAAAGAGACTATGTTATGTTTCTTTTAGAGTTTGTTTACTTTATTTCTGGTACCAGAATTTATTGGGAATAAAAGATATAAGTACTTAGTATTCTCAAAATTCAGCTCCCAAGACATTAATATTTTACTTATGACAAATGAATATTTGCAGAAAAAAATATACATTTTAATATCTCTCTGCAATGGTAAAACTGTATGAAGTGATTAGCAAAATGTCTTTGCAATGATAATTTTTAAAATGTAAGCTTTTAGCTTTTACTCAGAACTCTAATACTTATACAGTGATATTTCCATATCTATTTTTGCTCTTTTCCTGCTAAAACACTGAATATGAAGTTTATTATTTCTTATAACTAACTAGGACTGATCTTAATTTTTAATTTACACTGGAGATTTGTTATAAAATGTTCTCATAGCACTATATTAGGTCTAAATAAACGGGTGGTAATTGCCTTGGCTAATTGCAACATGTTTCTTGATATGAAGACCTTCAAAATGCACAACTTAAAAGAATATCTGTTCAAATGAGTAGAAAAGGCTGTGCTTTCGTTCTCTCATACAGATTTTACAACTGGAAGGATCTGAAGTTTCTTCAAAGAGACAAGTTCAAAATTGGGATTTTTTCATTTCCTATTTCGGGTGAAAAGATTTATTCTGCTAAAGGTCCATTTCCTGTAATCGTTCTTTTGTAAACCTCTTTACATTTCTCTTTACATTTTCTTGGATCGATACTAACCCAATCAAAGGGTATACAACCTGTATCATTTCTTTATTTTCTTTTTTTTTTTTTTTTAATAAATTTATTTATTTATTTTTGGCTGCGTTGGGTCTTCGTTGCTGCGCGGGGGCTTTCTCTAGTTGCGGCGACCGGGGGCTGCTCTTCACTGCAGTGCGCGGGCTTCTCACTGTGGTGGCTTCTCTTGTTGTGGAGCACGGGCTCTAGGCATGTGGGCTTTGGGAGTTGTGGCTTGCGGGCTCAGTAGTTGTGGCACGTGGGCTCAGTAGTTGTGGCTCGCGGGCTCTAGAGCACAGGCTCAGTAGTTGTGGCGCACGGGCTAAGTTGCTCCGCGGCATGTGGGATCTTCCTGGACCGGGGCTCAAACCCGTGTCAGTGGATTCTTAACCACTTGAGCCACCAGGGAAGTCCCTGTATCATTTCTTAATAAATAAAAATACTATTACTATAATAACTAACATTTATTGAGGCATAATTCATGCCAGGCATTTTATTTATCTTATCTGCATTTGTTTCTCAAGACAAATTTTTTACTCTTATATCTCTATTTTATAGATGAGGAAGTGAGTCTTGGAAAAATTTGGTGCCTGGCATCTTCCAACACATCTGGTAAGTGACAGACTCAGGATTTGAACCAGCTCTTCCTGGCACCATAGGCTGTGTTTATAACCTTCTGCTCTTCTGCCTTCCTGAGTATCAACTTTGTTCATGTGTTTTGAAAAATTAGTGGAAAAAACAGTCTAAACTTATTTTCTGTCTTTTCTTTATCCCGTGATTAAAACAAAAACAAAAACAAAAACAAAACCACGTGTAATATACACTCTCAACAACGCTGTATGATGCAGTAAGCTTAGCTGAACTCACAACACTGAAGTTATTATACAAAAATAAACATGCTCTTAAACATCCCTGGGGAAGGATTGTTCCCATAATGCATATAAACAAAGATCACCTCATTACCAAAGTGAGTGCCAGGAAATAAAACCCAACAATAAATCACAAATGTCATTGTTCCATTGTCTCTCAGTTTGGTAATCAGAACATGTTCTTACTGTTTAGATCACATTTCAGTATGTTTGTCAGAGTACCCATCAATCAGATTTTGAAACACGTTAACAGGGCACCATAAAATGCAAACCACATTTATGGAGAGTATGACTCATTCTCTCTCTCTAGTGAGTGAGTCCAAGGGAGCTCAGTTCTTCTGATTTAGCTGTCCCCAAACGTAGGATGCCAGGGACCTGGAAGTGGACTTCCTATGTAAAAGAACACAGTTATTTCTCTCTAGAAAAACCAGGGCTTTCTTGACTCATATGCACCTTTTTACCTTAGTAAAAGTGGGACCTCTGGGATATTATATTTAATTTTCCAGGAAAGGAGAACTTGTTGGACTCAGTGGTAACTCTTATGTATAACAGGCAAATCCCACCAGTAGAGGCTGATGACCTGTCAAAGAATAAAAATATGCTCTTGAATTTTTAGGCATTGTGTAATCTTACCATGCACACTCTGTGAGGTGGGGATGAAAGTTGTCAATATTTGGGATGAAAGATGGGATGGACTTGAGTTACCCACAGAACTTGTCCGCCATTGGTTAACACAGGCTCGATGAAGGGGTTTCCTCAAGATGTTAGATAACTGTGCACTGAGAATTTTTCCTGGTAATCCATAATTGAGATTTTTCCTTAGTTCAGACTAAATTATCCCTCATGAATTACATTGCATGCCTTTTGTCATATGTTATAAGTTATAGAATACAAAGGGGAGAATTTAATTATTACATTTATAAGAAATTGACATGTAGTAAATCCCTTTATAAAGGGGTTTCCATTTATATTTAATAATTATTTGCTTTCATTGCATTGACAACCTAAAGACAGGGATGGAAAACAAAGAATATGCAGAAGATTTAAAACTAAAAGTTTGGATAATTTCATCATAATTAACAGAAATAAAAGCTAAACTTGCTCATTGGCCATCTAGTATCTGCTTTCAGTTACTTTGAATTGACTTGGAGGATAAATCTCCCATCGTTTCTCATACATTGCAGTGGGTCTTCATAGATAATAGCAAAGGACAGTTAGCTAGCTATTTAAGGTAACGCTCTGTGGAACATTTTAGCAATGGTTATTTTTACATCATCTTTTAAAAACATGTGTTTTTCTCTCCCTTACACTATTCTTTTCCAGCGGACGCACTCTGATTAGGTTACAAGTCTTAATAATCCATCAGATCTTTGTCCTAGGACCTAGAATCTTCATCTTGACGTTTCTCCCACGCTATCTTGCAATGTCTAATAATCCTAAAGAACTCTGCATCCATCTTGGAGGACACAAGTATACCATAAGGGATCACAGTTAGTTCAACATCCAAGGAGCACTTTTTTTCAATAGCTAGAGTCGTGAATTATGAGAGAAAATACATATCAGTGATACAAATGTAGTATACTTTAGTTTAGGATTTTTCAGTGTGTGTGCAAGTATGTGGGTTTCCCCTCAGACAATCTAATGTTTCTCATCTGAGCTCACAGTCAGTTTTACTTTTATAAAATGACTTCTTAAACAAAACAAGTTATTTTTGTAAATAAAACAGGCTTTGGCAGTTTTCTCTTTGTTTAAAGTAGCATTAAATCATGGAAGTCAAATTTCTCTTTGATGAGAGTCAGTGGTAAATAAACTCTATTTGTTCTTGCAAGAGGTAGCAAAATATTTATTCACAATTTAAATGCAGGAAGTTAAAAAAAGTCAAAATCAGTCAAATCGATGACAAGTTTAGTCAAATTACTAAAATCCACTGTTTCTCCCTACAGATTTTATAGTATGGTTTAATTCAATGTCCTGCAGTCTTTCAGAGAACATGTGAATTTGAGAAATAAAATCAATACTACATTTATACAATGTTAAAGGAAGAGATTAATTTTATTTATCATTGCAAGATGATGCACTTTGGAGGCAATTCATTATTTAACGTAATTCTAAATTTACATATTTATATATGGAGATTTACATATAAGATATCTTTCTGGGAATATTATCTGAGATTTGTGTTTTATGTAGCAGTTGAAATTATTACAAGTGAAAGACATGCTTTGATATGCATTTTTACAAAAGGAAACAAAAAGAAAAGATAACTGGGTATAGTCTGGAATTTCTAGTTACCCCATGGAGAACTCTAGTCCTTCCCGTCTTGATTCTTTTCTCCTTCTTGGGCACTCACTTCACATACTTGTCAGTAGCATCCCCAGTTCCTGCCACCACCTTGGCCACCAGCCCTCCTGCCCTACCGACAATTAAGTCTGCATTGGTCAGATTTCTCCTATCTCTATTCCCACTTCCACACCTGTAGCTTCTCTGCTTGGAACTAATATTATTTTTAAAAACTTACCACCAACAGCATAGGAGGGTTCCTTTTTCTCCACACCGTCTCCAGTATTTATTATTTGTAGACTTTGTGATTATGGCTATTCTGACTGGTGTGAGGTGGTACCTCACTGTAGTTCTGATTTGCTTTTCTCTAATAATTAGCGATGCAAATTGGTACAGCCACTATGGAGAGCAGTATGGATGTTTCTTAAAAGTTAAAAATAGAGTTACCATATGATCCTGCAATCTCACTTCTGGGCATGTCCAGAGAAAACCATGATCCGAAAAGATACATACACCCCAATGTTCATTGCAGCACTATTTACAATAGCCAAGACATGGAAGCAACAACCTAAATGTCCATTGACATGGGAATAGATAAAGAAGATGTGGCACATATATACAATGGAATATTACTCAGCCATAAAAAAGAGTGAAATAATGCCATTTGCAGTAACATGGATGGATCTAGAGATTATCATACTAAGTGAAGTAAGCCAGACAGAGGAAGACAAATACATATGATATCACTTAAATGTGGAACCTAAAAAATGATACAAATGAACTTACATACAAAACAGAAATAGACCCACAGACATAGAAAACAAACACGGTTACCAAAGGGGAAAGGGGGTGTGTGATAAATTAGGAGTTTGGGATTAACATATACACACTAATATATATCAAATAACCAACAAGGACCTACTGTATAGCACATGGAACTATACTCAATATTTTGTAATAGCCTATAATGGAAAAGAATCTGAAAAGGAATATATGTATACCTATATCTCACCAAATCACTTTGCTGTGCACCTGAAACTAACACAACATTGTAAATCAACTATACTTCAATTAAAAAAAAAAAAAAACTTACCTATTGGCATCATTAAATATGTGTGATTCCAAACCACAATATGGTGAGTGGATTATTTTCCTTTACCAGCCTCCTTGGTGCTCTTCCCAACTTGGACATCTCCATGGCTGCTACTTCCATCAAATGCCATTGACTCATTTACTAAAAAAAGAAACAAAAATAGAAGCCACTCACCTAAATTTCTTCTTATGCATTTAAAAATATATTTCTATCCTTACCTTACTCACTCTCCCGCTCCTATCCTATCTCAGAAAGGGTTTTTCTACACTTTACCAAGCCAAACTCTTCCTCTGTGGTCTTATGCTTTTTTACAGTAAGTTTTGTTTTATAAAATTGACACATTCTTATTATAGAAAAGCAAGCAATACAGAAAAGCACCAATAAAAATTAAAATCACCCCAAATCCAATCGAAAATTGGTCAAAGGAGAATGAGAGTTCACAGAACAAGAACTACGAAAGGCCTAAACACAGGAGATGAAGAATCTCACTCATATGAGAAAGATGCAAATCAAGACAACATTGACATAACTGTTCTTAATGGGAGATACACAGGAGGTCTGGGGACTGAGGACCCTCACGATTTCACCAGCCCTACTGTGGGCAACGTGGCAACATCTACCAAATTTACAGATGCATTTCCATTTCTGCCTAGAAACCCCACATCTCCAGATTTCCTTCCAGAAATAGCTATACAGTTACAAGTTGTCACGTGTACAAATTATTGCATTTTCCTATGAAACTGGAAATTATTAGAAACAACCCAAGTGTCTATCTATAGGCTTCTGGAATAACCTAAGGTGCTCCCTTTCAATGGAATGTTATGTACTTACCTGTTGGGGCTGGTGGTGGATGGTAACACGGGTAGGATCTTGTATGTCTTAGCATAGCTGTTTGAATTTTAAACTGTGGATCCGTTACCTAGTTGAAAAACAGTTAAATTTTTAAAAGTCCCCAAAAGTACTTTCAAAGTGAACATTATATTTTGGTGAATATTATGCTAGTCATTTCTCCATATATATAGAAGTTACCAAGAGAGGGAAGGAGAAAGGGAAGGAGGGAAGGAGGCCAAAATAAATAAGGATTTTCTTTACATTAGAAAAAATGTGGAACAATTTAGAAAAACATAAAGATTTGAAAATACAAATCAAAATATAGATTTTTTTATATTTTAAACAAAGGATTATGTTTAATCCAGTTAAATTTACTGAAAAAATGGAATTTTAATGAGTTGAAAAAATTTTTAACCTATACCTAAGTTATCTTTTTTTTACTGCATATATTAATTTAAATGACTTCATGTTAACTTAAGGCAAAGAAGGATCATAAAACCTTCAAAATGTTTTAACACCACTTACTGTTCTTTGTCTTCCTGCTTTTCAAGATAATGAGTTCTCATATCCACACTTCCTTCAACTTTGTCTCTCTCCACCTCTCAGTGTTTTTCCTATTTGTATTGCTAATTTCACAATATCAAGCCAGCAAGAACTGCATTAGACCTGCATCTAAACTGAGTAAGGGTCTAGAGTCCTTTTGAGGGCTTTCCCTCTCCTGAATTTCTTACTTTGATTAATCTTTAACTGGCTTGATTTCATTGTCAAGTGGGTCTTATCAGATATCCTTTATGATGCTGTTTCCCTCTGACCTGATCCTTGAGACTGTCCAAAGTTAGCTGTATACTAGAAAGACAGCAAGCAGGAGGTAGCAAATTTAGGAGTCATATTTTTGATTCCAAATAATTTTATAGACTCTGTTTCACTGAATTCTGCCATTGATTGTTGCTGTGGAATGTTGGAGTCAACCAAAACCTATTTTTTCTTTTTAGTATCCAATTGTATTTTCTTCCTGGATGGATGATTTCACGATTCTTTCTTGAACTTTGAAATTCAAAAACTCATCCCACCTAATCATGGTGTTAATCTTTCTGTATGAAGTCTTCCTGGGACACAGTGTGTACCATTTTCTTTTCTTCTTTTTTTTAATTGAGAAATAAGTGTCATATAGCAATATGCTAGTCTCAGGTGTACAATATAATCTTTTTTCTTGTGATGAGAACTTTTAAGTTCTACTCTCTAAGCAACTTTCAAATACAATATAGTATTGTTAACTATAGTCACCATGCTGTACATTACATCCCAGGACTTATTTATCTTATAGCTGGAAGTTTGTGCCTTTTGATCCCCTTCACCCACTTCACCCTTCTCACCCCCAACCACCTCTAGAAACTACCAATCTGTTCTCTGTATCTATGACTTAGGGTTTTGTTTTGTTTTGTTGTTGTTGTTGCTTGTTTGTTTCAGATTCCACATACGAGATCATATGGTATTTGTCTTTCTCCATTTGGCTTATTTCACTTAGCGTAATATCCTATAGATCAATCCATGTTGTCACAGTGGCAGAATTCCTTTTTTACGGCTGAATAATATCCCATTGTATCCATATACCATATTTTCTTTATCCATTCATCCATTGGAGGACACTTAGGTTGTTTCCATATCTTGGCTGTTGTAATTAATGCTGCAATAAACATGGGGGGGTGCATATGTCTTTTTGAGTTACTTTTCATTTCTTTTGGATAAATATCCAGAAGTGGAATTGCTAGGTCATATTTTAGTTCTATTTTTAATTTTATGAGGAACCTGTATACTGTTTCCCATAGTGGCTACACCAGTTTGCTTTACCACCAGCAGTGCATGAGGGTTCCCTTTTCTTCACATCCTCACCAACCCTTGGTATTTCTGGGTTTTTTTTGATAATAGCCATTATAATAGGTATGAGGTCATATCTCATTGTGGGTTTGATCTGCATTTCCCTGATGATTAGTGATGTTGAGCATCTTTTCACGTACCTGTTGGCCACCTGTATGTCTTCTTCGGAAAATATCTATTCAGGTTCTCTGCCCATTCTTTAGTCTGACTGATATTTTGCTATTGAGTTTCATGAGTTCTTTATATATTTTGGATATTATCGTCTTATCATATATATGATTTGCAAATATTTTCCCTTTTTCAGTAGGTTGCCTTTTCATTTTGTTGATGGTTTTCTTTGCTGTGCAGAAGCTTTTAGTTTGGTGTAGTCTCACTTGTTTATTTTTGCTTTTGTTGCCTTTGCTTTTTGTGTCAAATTAAAAAAAAATCATCGCTAAGACAGATCAGACATCAAGGAACTTACCTCTGTGGTTTTCTGTTGGAGTTTTACGGTTTCGGGTCTTTTGTTCAAGTCTCTAATCCATTTTGAGTTAATTTCTGTGTATGGCATACAACAGTCATCCAGTTTCACTCTTTTGCATGTGGCTGTCCAGTTCTCCCAACACCATTTATTGAAGGGACTGTTCTTTCCCCATTGCATATTCTTGGTTCCTTTGTCATATATTAATTAACCATATATGTGTGGGCTTATTTCTGGGCTCTCTGCACTTTCAACTTTTATATTTAGATTTTACTTTTTCATGATTTTTTTCATTTACTGTGTCTTTGAATTTCTCTTCCATATATTTGGTTTCTTTTAGGGATGCTTGTTCAAACTTCTACATCCATTAGATTCCTTCAGATTTTTAAAGGCATCGCCCTTTTGTTTCCCAGCATTGGCTGTTGCTTCTGAGAAGTCTGATGACACTTGGTTCCTGATAACCTGGTTTCAGAGGTTTCTTGTTTTCCTTCCTGAGATATTTTAGGATCAATTATTCACAATAAGGTGCCATGATGTGGGCAGGTTTTATTTTGTTTGTTTGCTTTTTAATGTCACTGTTTTAGTCACTTGAGAGCCCCATTCATATGGAAACTAATATTTTTCTGTCTGGGGACATTTCCCTGAATTATGTCTTTGTTGATTTCCTCCCTTCCTCCTTTTCATTCTCTCTTTAATTCTCAGTTTCTCTCTGTCTCTCTCTTCCCCATCCTCCCTCATCTTATTCTTCTTTGTTTGTGGAGGGGCAGGGGGAAGGCAGGGGTGACAATTACCTTCTTTTTGTATTGAATTTGCAAATTCTCTAATTTTCTTTTATTTACTTTGCTATTAAAAAAAAATCTCATTGTCTTTTTGGTCTCTTCTCTGAGAGTCTTCATTTTCTATCTTACATTGATTATTCCCCTAAAATATAATTTTATTAACAAGAATTCTTATTAATTAATTTATTCTCAGGATCTTCATTTCTAATCACCTCATGTTGATACTTTATGATGGGAAAAGTTCTCCGAGCGTATTAATTACCATTTTGTCCTATTCCTAATATCGTCTGTTTTTATCTCTGTTTCCTTTGCCCAACTCTAGCCTTTTGTCCTTTCTTGGTGACCTAATAAGTTCTTTTCACTGATTGGTGAACTTCTATGCTTTTAAGACACATCCCAAATATCACTAAATCTGTTAAGTATCTTCTTATTACTTCAGCTAGAGTTTATCACCCTCTCATTTTACTCTCACTGCACAGTTTTTATGTGTCATTTCCCATCATAACTTTTATACAAGTGTCTCTTTCAGGAAACCTAACTCCTCAAAATGAAGAACTATGTCTGAATCTATTTATGTACCTTTTCTGTAGAAACTTTCAGTAGCGAGAACATTGGAGTGGTCACTAAGTGTTTTAAATGCTGTCAGTCGTCTTTTACTTTTCTTATGTACAGTTGTACTTTGTTTTATTGTGCTTTGCTTCGTTACACTTTGCAAATACCGCATTGTTTACAAATGGAAGGTTTGTGGCAACACTGGGTTGTCAGATGATAGCATTTTTTATCAACAATCTATTTTTAAATTAAGAAATGTACATGTTTTCAGACATAACGCTGTTGTACCCTTAATAGACTACAGTATAGTGTAAACAAATTTTATATGCACTGGGAAACCAAAAACATGCATGTGACTCCCTTTATTGGCATATTTGCTTTATGGCAGTGGTTTGGAACTGAAGCCACAATATCTCAGAGGTCTGCCTGTATAAATTTATATCAACCTCAAGTAAAATATTGACTTGATGGTGAAATAGATAATCCTTAACTTCATTACCATGTTTTCTCATCCAAGTCACCCACCTTGAAGAACAAAAGTTGTGCTATTCTCCCCAGCTTCGGGAACTCTCCTCCCCCATGGGTGATGTCGGCCACCCCCTCCATGGTGTCCTTTCACCCCTGTGTGTTGCTTTCATCAGGGCTCACCTTGACAGAGCTCATGCCCCAGTGAGCTTGTCTCTTGTATTTCAAGCACCTGACACATGGTAGTCTCTGGGGACATTTTAATGAAAGTGTTATGAACTGGAAGGAAGCAGATTTGTGGCGGGGGGTCTCTGTGGTCTGCCACAGACCCAGGCAGAGAGCAGAGCTAGCTGCTCATGCGGCACTGAGCCTGCAGCCTGGGGAGGCCTTCCCGCCATTGGGCAGGAAGGGGAGGGGTCAGTGAGGGGAATTCAGAGACGAACTCAGAGGAGGGACTGCAGGAATCTAAATATACTCAGCATGGCCCTTTCGGGGGCCTCTCGGTTGGACCTTGTTGTATTGGAGGGAAACATCCTGTTCTAGGCCCTCTCTCCCTGGTTTTCTTACTTCACCTAAAATGAATTTCACACTGTACCTACCAAGTTTTAAGATAAGAAATGGGGATTGCTTTGAAGCAGCTAATGAAAAACAATGCCTCAGAAGTCATAATTGGAGGGTTTGGGGTTTTTTTTTTTTCCATCAGACATGTGCAAAAATAAACGTGTGATTAACTTTCATTGGGGTGCATGTTTAGCAGTTCCACTTTAACAAAACAGCTATTATCCTTGCAGTGAAATATATAGTACAGATAACGCAATGTGTCATACATTTTACAGGGTCTCGGTGAAGTGATTTTATTACTGAATAGGCATTTAAAACATTGGTGAATTTTTTTCATGAGAATCTCTATTTTTAATAAATGAAGCATTTATACACATGAATGTGTATAAATTATACAAATGCAAATAACCTCCCAAATAACTAAGTTTTACCAATGGAAAGTATATATTTTTTGTAGTATTAAAAAAGCTTTTGCATTTTTTTCCATTGTGTGTAGCTCTTCATCACTGGGCCTATTACAGAGAGCTAAGTAAATATTCCATTCCAGTTTCAGTAAAATAGTCATATTTCAATTATCAAAATAGTCATATTTCAATAGTAATTCTTAACAGATCACTGACTCAAAAAGTAATACTAATTCCTTAATTTAGAAATAAAAGTGGTATTTAACCCTTTAAAAATCATACCATCATTAAAGAAAATGTAAAGATCACCAGAGACATATGGCTATGGGTTCATAATAAATGGAATATGGAAATTCTTTGCTTTGTTTATATATTCGCTTGATAAAAACTTTCTTCAAAAACTATAACAAAAATCTTAATGAAGATTTAAAATTCTTAGACTTAAACAGTTCTGACCCCAATAACTTATAATCTAAAGTCTCAGAGGAAATAAGTCCCTAAATGCTCCCTGGAAAATAAATCTTCTTTGAGCTGGTAGCCCGATCTGTATCTCAGTCAAATCAGCCCTTCTAGCCCTTGCTTTATGAGAACTAGAAAATGTTTTGATAAAGCTTATTTAAAATAGATAACCAACAAGGACCTACTGTATAGCACAGGGAATTCTGCTCAATACCTCTGTAACAACCTAACTGGGAAAAGAGTTTGAAAAACAATAGATACATGAATATGTATAACTGAATCAGTTTGCTGTACACCTGAAACTAACACAACATTGTTAGCTATACTCCAATATAAAATGAAAATTTAAAAAAACCCAAATATCAATATACAAAATTTTGCCAGATCAACATGTAAAAATAAAGACATCATGTAACACGCCAAAAAAAAAATAAAATTATAAACATGTACAATATAAATGAATTCAGTGGGCTTTCTATGCTAGGGTGAGAAAACCAGGCCAATAAGTTATACAATTACTTTATCTTTTTTTTAATCACTCTAAGAGGACTGTTCATTTATTAGTGAAACAAAATATCAATATTCAGTGTTTAAATTCGGACTTCCTAAGACACTCTCTCTATTAAAAAAATCATGAACTTATTTTTAAACTCCAACTTCTTATTTTTTTGATGAAGACCAAATTATTAACTTTAAAAATATTTTTTAAAATTAATTCCATGGAAATAACTCTCTGAGTAAAAGAAAAAAAAAAGTCTGTGAAGAATCCATTTTCAATTCAGGACACTTTTTCATCCAAAACCTATATTTCCTTTCTGAATGAGCACCAAATAAAAACAAATTTGAGAAATTGTATGTTTTCTTTTACTGATGTAGACTCACATTTTATTATTAGGTAATGCCAAACAGTAAATTTCATGGGAGTGATTTGTATTTTCTCTGGGATAATTTTTGTCACGCTGAGGTGTTTTTACATGGAGGTACTTGAATTATTTTCCTCATCTCATTTTACACCATAGAATGACCACCAGGCTGTGCTAAAACCTTTGCAATGGTTTTATTCTGCTCGGGGCTGGGGTGGAGAGGGGTGGATGGCGTCTAAATGCTAAAATTTATATGCGTGCTATGTCAGTAAACTCGATGGTGCATTCAGACACGCCTGCTTTACAAGTTTCCACGTGTGCGCTGATACTTAACGTCATTGAGTTCACCCACATTTACTTAAGAATGGCACTACTAGGTAAGTCAATCATATTATTTCTGTGGAGAATGATTTTTTTTCTAGACTGTCTTCCATACAATCTCTCCCCAAAGTGGTCCAGCCTGACACCTCCACTCACCCATTACAGAAATCCACTCCTATCTCACTGCTCTGACAGCAGGAACCCCTGGGAATGGAGTTCTCTTTGGGGGTCAGAGCTTCCAGTGGTAGATCCCAAGCCTTTAATCTTTCCAAGCATATCCTTTCATCTATCCCACATCAATACCAGCTCCTTCTAGGCAAAAAGCAGAAAAGGAGCTCTAGGTTGGTCATATTTTTCTTTGCCCCAAATCAGAACAATGTTGTAAAAGGGTTAGTATCTCACAGATACAGAAACATGTGCACAGAAGCCTTTCTGTGCAATGCATTTTGGCTACTTGGAAGACTCAGTCAAGGGTCTTTTCTGCCTACTTTGGCTATGACTTTGTTAGACCTTTATCAGGTGGTAGGTTAAGTTCATGTAAGTTAGGTATTTCAACTTGAACATCCTCTTTGGACACCTTTTGAAACAAAAGAATTTGTCATTGAGGAGAACAAAATAACATGGTAAACGAGCAACATGTCCAATAAAGATAATTTAGAAAGTATAGTTTTTAGAAAATACGTATGCATAAATCTGTGTGTGTTTTAATCCTAAAAAATTTGAAACTGTATGATAGCTCTTAGTAACAGTATTTCTTTCCCAGGAATTGTTTCTGTCTCCATGCTAGTTGTGGTCTTGATTTTGTACATTCCTTCCCTTGGGCCCAAGCTTATCGCCGCTGGGCTGATCATCTTAGGAGGTTATGCCTCTAAAAATGCTGGCCTCAAGATCTTCCCAGCACTGCTCAAGAGCTGGAGTTTGCAAACTCTAATACCTTCAGAGGTTAGGAAAATAACAAGAAGGAATGAAAAAGGTTGATAAAATATTAAGGGTGGCAGTTTCAAAAACATGGAAAATGCATACCCCTAAAAGCACTCAAATTTAATTATTTTTAAAACATGGCTCTGGCCTGAGAAAACACCCCAGCAGCCTGAGCTTTACACCATCTCTGTGCTACAGTTACCGGTCCTGTTTCTGTCCCCGGAAACTGTTGCTGCTGGTCTGCTAGGTTGCTCTTTGCTTCATCTGCCTCTGTTTCTTTACATTTATACACTGTAACTTCCACCGCTGAAGAGGGGGAGGGGGAGGGGGAGAGGGGGAGGGGGAGGGGGAGGGGGGAGGGGGGGGAGGGGGAGGGGGAGGGGGAGGAGGGGCAGGAGAAGAGAAGAGGAAGGTCTTTGCACTACTCAGGGAAACAATGACTTCTTTCCCTCTGTTATACTTTTCACTTGAAACATCACCTTACTCTGTGCTGGTCTCAGTCTCTATACAGTAGTTTCCAGGGCTTTTTACTTAATTTTGACATTTGTTTAGATCCATTGCTTTCACTGTGTGGTCATCTGCCTCTGAGGGTAATTATCTCAGGAGATCTCAAACCATCCCCTAAGGCAAAGCTTCCCAACCAGGTGAGGTGGACACCTTGGCATGCCTTGACATTGACCCCCATTGTCCTCACAGGGTCCTGAGGCCACAGAACCTCGAGGCTGGTCACCCGCAGGGATAGGAAACCTGAGCAGACTGCAACTTCTTCGGTTTACTATTCCTCACAGTTGCCTTTTAACACTTCCATTCACTCTGAGCTCATGAGATGAACACGCTGGGAAGCTCGACCTGACCAGAGACGGGGCTCCTTGGCCACGTGGTCACTTGTCACATGGGTCAAGCGTCGGTGGTCTGTAGAGCAGGATCCATCCATCTGTCCTAATGACCTGTATTGACTTCAGACTCACTATGGCGTATCTGTGGCCTCTGATTTATAGATGCCAACGATGCAGATCCTCTGTTTTAGAGCCTCTGGCTTCTCCACTCTGTGTGCTGAGAACTGTTTGTTTCGCCCAGGACTGGCGGGGAGGAGGTTGCCACCAGGAAAAACGTGCCCCAGAGAGGGAGACGGTTGTCTTGAACGGTCTCTTTCCTTCTTTCTTTTTTTCTTTCACAAGCATTCTCCCTTTTTCTGCAGCTTTGTGCCAAGTGGCAAAATGACCTTGCTTTTTATACAGATGCATTTTCTCTGTTTTAAACTGCTGCTGTCCCAGGAGAAGGGGATTCGTTTTATCAGCTGTTAAGTACTGTAAGTTTCCTTGATGCATTATTCGTGACTGGCACTTGGGACCTACTGGTTTCACAGCTTGGATTTTGGACCTTTCACTGCTTCTGTGTTTGTAACTTTTCTGCCACTTAATTTAGGGTGTTATTTGCCCTCCTGAATCTTTCCTGCTTTCCATTCAGATAACTGTCCACTGCTTTTGTCTTGACTACATATACTAACATCTCACTCTTAGATATCCAACTGTCTAATTCTTTTGTGTTTGCTTCTTTCTTTAAATTTTAACTGTTGCCTTGTCTTCTTGGGGCATCTCCTTTTGGTCTATCTGACCCTTCCTTACAGAATGATCTCTTACTACTTTCTGGTTTTCCAGAAAATCTCAACATCTGCCTTGAACTCGACCCAGGTTCTTCCAAAAATTATTCCAGGAGCATTTCAATAAACATGTAGAGAGGAGGTCTGCTCTCTCTCTAGTGTGCATTGTATTCTGAGAAAAGAAATCTTGTATAAAGGTAAGGTGTCAAACCCCGCTCTCCTCTACTTCCCGGCCAACTCTCCCCTATCTCAGCTGTGAGGAACCAGGGCTGACCTGACTCCTGCCCATCCTCTTATCTTTAAGGGGGCACCTTGCAGGGCGAGAAGTGTCAGCCTGCTTAGTGAGAGTCATTTATATTAATGCACCCTGTGGCGGGGCATCAGTCAAGTGGCATGAAATTCATTGTCATGTAAAACATAAGGGGATTCTACCTTATTATATGTATATATTTTAAAACAGGGTAAAACGATTCAGTTTCCTTCTGAAAGTATTGTAGAGACACAATAGACTTTTTTAAAAAAAAAAAAAGATGGAGGCAAAGCATCTTACATGTTTCATTACAGTTTTTAACTGTATTGACTTTTTCCTCTTACATGCTCAAGTCTTCCTTTCTATCCATACTACTGCTGGGCATAGCCACTGATCATAGAGAAATTGTTGACTTTACCTCTCACCTTTGGCTAAAAGTATAAATAAAGAGTTGCTTAACTCTTCAGAGAGATTTTTCTTTTATCCTCAGTAATGTATTGACTCGCTTCTTTGCCCAAAAGAAACCCACAAAGAGAATCAGAAGTGGGAAGAAAAAAAGCCCACCGTTTTCCTCTGCTTTTAGATCCCAAACTAATTAATTAGATGAAATCAAGTCCTACATATTAATCTAACACACGAAATATACTGCTCACGGAATGGGTTTAGACGTCTTCCCTCCACCAAGTTTATTTAAGGTTCTTGGCAGGAACTTCCACTGGAATAGGCAGCTTCTTGGATGCTTTCTACTTGCAACTAGACACCTAATGGTTTTTCTCTTGGCTGAGAAACTCCATAAACAGAAGTGAGCGAGAGACCATGTGGCTCCAGCAGTCCCTGGAAAGGAGGGGCAGGCAGGGCAGTGGGATGGAGGCTGCTCTTGGCTGCTGTTTTAAGATGCATCCAACAAAGAAAACATCCTCTCTGAGAAGCATGAGGCCATGTCCTTAAGAGCCGGGGCATCCTCTTGACCTCTGAGAGCTGGGTGAACTTTCCACTCCATCCTGGGTGAGCAGGCTGCTTTCAAACAGCCCTTTTGGTGCCAAGGCAGATGCAGGGGTAGAAAATCCTTTAGAGCTGAAAGTCTGAGCCCAGTTCTACCAACACGGTGTACGATTTGGGGAGAGTTACTATGCCATTCTTAGCTTCAATTTTTTCATCTCTAAAATTGGGATAATATTTTAAAATTACCATTTATTCAAGGCAATAACCCAGGCACTACGCTAGCACGTAAGGTTTTCTCATTTAATCCTAAATGGCAAAGCAACCCAGCAGTAGAGTTTGAAGGTGGGTCCATTTTCTGACCTCTTCAAGCCCCAGTTTTCTCATCTGTAACCCGGAAATCACGAGAGTTCTTACCTCCCAAGGGTTGTTGGGAAGATTACCCAAATAATGTGCAAAAAATAGTTACAAGAGTGACTGACACATAATCGGAACTCAGTCGATGATGGCTATTAACAGTCCTCAACAAGTAGCTATTATCCCCTTTAAGGATGTGGAAATTGGTACCAATAAACCAGCAGACCTGGGATTCACGCTTAGGTCCATTGGCTTTTAAAACTTAGCTCAAACCTCCAGGCTAATAAAAATTGCTGTTGCCAGAATCCTCTCTTTGCCTTTGCCTCACTCCCACCCACCCTGCCTTCGCTGGGCCCACTGATGTCTATGAATCATCCCAACACTCGGCTTTATTATTGTAGTTCCCAGACCAATCCTGACTTAAGGGAGGAAGTTCCAAACCAGACTCAGCCTCTCCATCCTTTGAGGCTGGAGACTGAGTCACTCTTCCTGTTACTGTGAATTCAGGACAAAGAGTTCCAGCACTAACCACAGGGTCCTGTCTGTTCACTAAGGAAACCCCCGCAGTGGTCTCACAAAGGAGAGGAAAGCCTTGCGATGATGCCGACCACGGTCTCTGAATCCCACCCCCTCCCTCACTAGCTTCTCCACCTTCCACATCCAGTTCTTCCCCCTCTGCAGCCCCCAAAGCCAGGCTCAGCTTGCTGTTGACGATAACAATGACACCGTGATGGGCACTTTATACACCGCCCCTCTAATCGGCCTTATATTCCTCAAGGCAACTATTTGTCTCTCAAATTTACATTGAGGAAACAAACTTCAAATGATTACATAAAGTACCCAAGGTCACACAATCATTAACATTTATAAAAATCACAATCTTTTGCATTTATTCTTTACTGATTTATCTGAATCACCTAGAACAAGGTTTCTCCACCTCAATACTAGTCTAGGTATATTCTCGTGGGAAGTGGAAAGGGAGAAAGGGTTTGCCATGACCCTTTTTTAAAATTAATTTTTGTTGGAGTGTAGTTGTTTTACTGCCATTGCCTTTCCATGGCATAACATAGAAGTAGCACACATTGTCTGCCTACATTTTATTACCTCCCCTCTCATCCCATTGGCCAGAACTTAGCTATAGGGCCACAGCTAGCGGCAAGGAAGCCTGGGATGTGTGGCCTTTCTCACAGCTAGCGGCAAGGAAGCCTGGGATGTGTGGCCTTTCTTTTGTATCCGTATAAAAATCAGGGATTGTGTTGGTTCATTTTATGTGTCAACTTGACTAGGCTAAGGGATACCAGATAGCCAATAAAACATTATTTCTGGGGGTGTCTGTGAGGGTGTTTCTGGAAGAGATTAGCGTTTGATTCAGTAGACTGAGTAAAGAGATCTTCCCTCACTAGTGTGGGTGGCTTTGCCCAGTATATGGAGGGCCCAGATGGAACAAAAGGTAAGGGAAGGGTGAATTCTTTCCCTCTCTCTTCTTGAGCTGGGAGGTCCATCTTTTCCTGCCCTCAGATATCAGAACTCCTGGTTCTCATGCCTTCGGACTTGGCCTGAATTACACCAGCAGCTCTCCTGGGTCTCCAGCCCGCAGACAGCAGACCATGGGGCGTCTTGGCCTCCATAACCTTGTGAAGCAATTCCTATAATAAATCTCTTCTTATATGTCTTTCTCTATAACCGATGGGTTCTGTTTCTCTGGAGGACCCTGACTAATTAATACAGGAATTCTACTGTTGTAGAAAGAAGAAAATAGATTTTGGGAACCACTAGCAATTTCCACCACATCACTTTACAGTATTGTCATGAGTCTCAAGGGCTTTGTAAACGTGAGAGTGCTTTGTGAGCCCTAAGGGAAAAAAAAAAAAAAAAAACCAACAACAACATTGAACTAACCCTAGCTGCAGACTTTTTCTAAAGAAACTCTTACACCACAAATCCTGAGATTTTTTACCAACTCATAAAAGTAAGTAAGATGCAGCAACAATCACATAAAGTTTCCCCAAGATTAGGGTTAAGGTTAGGGATAGGGTTAGGGTTAGGGTTAAGGTTAGGGATAGGGTTAGGGTTAGGGTTAAGGTTAGGGATAGGGTTAGGGTTAGGGTTAAGGTTAGGGATAGGGTTAGGGTTAGGGTTAAGGTTAGGGATAGGGTTAGGGTTAGGGTTAAGGTTAGGGATAGGGTTAGGGTTAGGGTTAAGGTTAGGGATAGGGTTAGGGTTAGGGTTAAGGTTAGGGATAGGGTTAGGGTTAGGGTTAAGGTTAGGGATAGGGTTAGGGTTAGGGTTAAGGTTAGGGATAGGGTTAGGGTTAGGGTTAAGGTTAGGGATAGGGTTAGGGTTAGGGTTAAGGTTAGGGATAGGTTTAGGGTTAGGGTAGCATCGCTTCAGCTGGGAGTTGCAGCTGAGGCCTGGGTGAAGGGCTCAACGATGACACGGATTCTGAATGTACAGAGGTTTACCATTAGCTGGGCTACAAGTCATTTGATTTTCAAGTATGTCATATTTTCTAGATCCGGGCTCGAAGAACCCCTCCCGTCCTCACGTGGCCGACCACACAAAGAAGGCTGCTGATGGCACAGTTTACGTCAGAGAGCCTTGGACTTGGGAACTGAGTCTGTCTCAACTTGCACGGATCTGCTTTGATGATGACAAACTACAGGTCTCATCTTGACTTTTCTTACCTGCAAAATGAAGGGAAAGGACTCCAGGATCTCCAAATTCTATCGTGCCACATCATCCCCTAAATCTGGGTTTCCACAGCCACTACGTAAGACGGATGGGGGACAGGGGCCGTGCCAGGGGCTCCCTTTGGTGGTCTGAATAATCCAGTGTGGCCCCCACCACAGTCATTGCCTGGCTGGCTCTCTCGGTTCAGCCGAGGTCCAGGCATAACAGGCCCGCCCTGCTGCCTCTGACCGAGGTATATTTAGGGAGATGCATGTGGCTGTTTACACAGGCCTGGGAGCTGGGGCCTGGCTCACCCTGGCCTGAGCCTCTCACTTTCTCTGAGAACTGGAATTCCCCAAATTTTCCCCCAAATTAAAAGAACTAACAAACTGTATTACAAAAACAAACAGAGTTTGTTTTTCTTTTAACAAATAAAAACTAATTTATGCTCAAGCTTTGTTGCCTCGAATCAACCCGACCGCAGGATTTCACTGCCAACACTTTTCTGTATTAACTTCTCAAGTTCGTCAAGCTTACCCCTTGCTGGAAAAAGTATAGGGTTTGCAAGCCACTAATTGGCCTAAAATGCTCCTCTATTTTATATAAACACACAGCATAGTATCAAAAATAGAGTTGCATTCATTAGCTTAAAAATCCAGCTTCCCATGTGAAACCTTTTTTTATACCCCTTAAGATTTAAGTCTGCATCTGGAGTTAAAGGAAAACTTGTTTTTTAAACATGTACTCTGTAATCTCACATAAAAAAAAAAAAATAGATGGCTTTGATTTCTATCTTTGCCTATTAATGTATTTTATAAGCAGTGAGGCCGAAAACGAAAATCTTTCCCTCAGCTATCCAGTGCTAATATTATTAGGAAAGTAAATCTGAAACTATGCAAAAACAAAGCAATAACAGGACAACAATAACGACAGGAAGAAAGGAGAAATAAGCAGGTTCTTGTGGGTTCTGCCACAGGTGGGTGATTAAATCCCCGTCACATTTTGCAAACTACTGTTTGCCATCCTCTGTGATTCTCAGTGGTCGAGCCCACTCCGCCCCTCACTATTTCTGCAGATGACTCTTCCTTCTGCTTCACTGAGAGCAAGATAATTCCATGTGTCTCCTTGGCCAGCTTCTCCCGAACTCGGGGGTCCATCTGTGTCTTCCTCCTTCAGGCCTCCTTCCTCCGCTGGGTCTCCTTCTCCCCCCTCCTTTGTTACACGAGGCCTCACCTGTGTTCTTGGTTCCACGACCTCACACCTCCTCCTCAACTTTACCAGCCTCTGCTTCAAATTTGTTTCGTCTGCTGATCATCTGACCTACAAACACGTTTCCCCCCGTTCTCAAAACGATGATCTATATTGCCATTCCCCCAGCTCGTCCCATCCTAGCTGCCTCTGTATCAACTTCAAACTCTCAAAAGAGTCATGTACATCAGATGCTACATTGCCTCATTCCATACTCACTTTTCAAATCTTTTGAATTCTTCACCTTTGAAATCTAACGTTTATCCCCAAAGAGACGCCTGACACTAGTCTTTCCATGTTTAATGATAAACTCTGGATTATCAAATTTAGTGATTCTTTTTAGTCCTCCTGCGAATTGACTTCTGTAATAGGTGACACTAGACACACTGATCCTCCCAATTGCCCGTTAACCCAGGACTAGAGACATGGGCAGCCCACTGCCCCTTCCTCGATGCCCTGCCTTGACATCGAGCCTTGGATCTAGAAGGACACTAGTTTCCCCGAGGACAAAAGGCCCCGCAGGCCTGTTCCTAATTGTAGGATGATGACTCCAATTTTGACTGCATTCAATGATGCGGTAAATTTCTCCTTAGCTTCCTCTACAATATAGTTTTACTCTTAGCATCATACATATATTTCAATGAACAGAAGTTCTTACATGTGGAAACTTAGCTCCCTGACAACCAGGGATCAAACCCATGCCCCCTGCAGTGGAAGCGTGGTGTCTTAACCACTGGAGCAGCAGGGAAGTCCCAGAAGTTCTTACTTTTAATATAAAGAAATGTGTGCATTTTTCTTTTGTGGATGGTACTATTTGTATCTTGTTTATATAGATAGCTTCCAGACCAAAAAGTATGGCATCAGCTCCTCCTTTGAGGGACCAGACACACATTTTCATTCACTTCTTGGAAACTCCCATCTAGTCCTGATAAACAGAATTGATAACTGCCCAGTGTCCTGGGATCAAGCCTTCAGTGTTGTCTTTCATCCCTTCCAGGGCCCATGATCACAAAAACTGATTGATTCCATTTTTCAAAGGGTCTGGCAGGTGTCCATTATTTTGATACCTGCAGCCAAGGCCCTGGTATAAGCCCTTCCTACCTTTTGATTAGACTATTTTATTACAAGTTCAGGGTCTCCCGGACTGGACTCCGAATGCTCTCATCTTTGGTTTATCCAACACATCGCTGTCAAATAACTTTCTTATAGTGCATCTCTGATCATAACATTATCTCTCTGTGATTTTTCCCATGGCTCACAAGGAAAGGTCACTCTCCCTTGCTGACCTGAGACCCACCCCCTCCACGATCTGCACCTTACCCTATGCACGAGCTGACCTGCTCTACTCACTGCATGCTCACTACCATCTACTCTTTATGTTCCTGGAACTTATTTTAGTGTGTTCCGCCTACTTGGAAGGACTTGACCCCAGAGACAGCACTGTAAAAGGTCGCTGTCACATTAAGTCTAAACTCAAATGCTATCTACTCTAAGAATCATTTCTGGATCCCTGTTTACATCCTCCTTTTGGATTTATTCCTCTTGGAAGTAATTTATCCCTCAACTCAAATCCCACTCATGTTTTTATCTCTCATCCTCAGTTCTTTGAGAGGCAAGTTTCTTTGGGAGGCAAATGAGTTCTTCTTTATTTCAAGAATAAATTAATGGAACGAGAAGATGGGAATAAAGAGGAAAGAGGCTGGGGAATAAAGAAGAAAGAGGCTGGGGAAAGAGGGAGAGGGAGAAATAAGGAGAAAGAACTTTGGGGAGGAAAGAGAAGGGAAAAGAAGATGTGGTGGGAGGGGGAGAAGAGGGAGACAGATTAGAGGCATGAGTTGAGGAGAAAGGGGAGAAGGACCGCAGCAAGGGAGGTGGATGCTCAGCAGACCGCAAGACAACCTCTACCACCAGATATAAAAATACTCAGTTTAACAGAGTGTGGCCACACCAGGAATAGACCAATAGAACAGACCTGTGAGCATATAGGGAACGTAATTCAAGGTGGACCCGGCAATCAGAACAGGGGACAAACTATAGAGGCATCTGATTAGCGATACGAAAAAGAATGAAATTGCATTCCCATCCCATATCTCACACACACGCTAATTCCATTTAGTTTAGAGATTTAAAACCAAAAGGAAAAAAACTTAAACGTTTACATAAACAAATACGAGAATAATTTGCATACGTAGGAAAGAGAGGATTTTTTAACAAGATACAAACAGCACCATCCACATAGGATGGTGTAGGAAATGTAGGAAAAAATTCGTACATTTCATTACTTTCAAAGTAAGATCTTCTGTTCATTGAAATGTACCATGTTAAGAGTGAAAAGACAAGTCACAAGCTTGAAGTGTATACATGTAATGTATATGAACAACGTAGAATTAATATGCAAATACACACTCATACAAACATGTGTAGTTATACATTCTATAAAAAATAAAAAAATAATTAAAAAGTTGGGCAGGTTTTATTCAGTAGTGAACAGAAAATAATTGGCTTCTAAACATGGGAGAAGATATTTAGCCTTTTTGTTAATAAGGAAAACAGAAAGGGTATGAATGAAATGCTCAAGGTGGACAGAGAGACCTCTGATTGGGGTGCACCTCGCTACACCCACTTTGACAAACACTTGGCTTTAAATATGTTACACGGGCATAAAGCCTTGAATTAGAGAACATTCTACTAAGAGCAGAGTCAATTTCCTGATGCCTTGACTCCTCTCTCACAACTTTCTTCCAAAAATTGATGGTTCAGGATTGGCTCTGTAGTTATATAAATATAAAGCAAGTCCCCACCCATCGTCCTTGGCCATTGCAGTGAAGTCACCATAAATCTGAATGCTGATGCTGCAGATTAAGATGCCAAGTATTCTGTCCAGTGATGTAAGTGGGTGTCTTCAGCCAGAACCATGCCCTTGAAGAGGGTGAGAAAAGTTTTGCCTAAATGTGTATCTAGAGCTGGTAATTTTCCAAAAACAAAAGGTATCGGTTCCAGAAATTCTGAGAGCTTTCTCAGCCTCTCCAAACTAAAAGCTGCCAGCAACCTCCTAATGGCAGTTCCAGCAAAGAAAAAAGAGATTCTGTCTTTCCTAGGTACCAGCATCATGCCTGCTTCACAGATAGTCTGTATTCTGAACACATACCCTAAACCAGATGTTTTCCTTTATATCAAATAAATTGAAAAGAATGGTTGAAGCTTTAAAAAAAAAAATTGATGGTTCATTCAAATACTCAAAGAGGAAACTACACAGAATGTACACATAAACATTACCCCCAAAAGAGAAAAAAGGAATGGCAAAAGAAAGTGGTCATTGACGAACACAGATGTGAAAAGTATCTCCACTAAGAAATGGGTGGATTCTATGTTCCAAGATATTCCCCAATAACTCAAAAGGATATATGAAAAGTTTATTAGAACTACTGTTTAAAGTAAGTTAAAGTAGGGCTTAAAGAAGAAAATGACATTTAAAATGTTTAATTGGCAGATGTCAGAAAGTAAGTAAAGGAGGGAAATAAAGCCATGAAAAAGCAAAATAGAAAAGAAGTTGACAATCTAATTAGGAACAGAGAGGAAAATTGTAAGCAAGAAAAACAAAAGTTAAAAAATCTATACTTTAAAATAATTTAAGTAATAGGAAAAAATAATAGTTATAGAAGATAGACAATGGGATCCAATAGACACAAGAACATGGTTAATATAGAGGGTAATGGAGGAGAATGAATATTCAAGCACATTTTTCTGAAATACCGGGAAATAAATTTCTGGATTTCTAGGGTATGCTGCCTGCGGTAAATAGTTGGTGATGATGGGGCACTACCTACCCTCTGCACCGTGCACAGGCCACTGCTCACACCGAGAGGTGGAGGGTATTTGCCCTTCGCTGACCCTGTGACTGGCTCCTACCAATACCTTGTGGTGGAGGTGAGTTTCAGGCACTTCTAAGCCCAGCTCTTAAGAGTCCTAATGGCTTTCACTTCAGGTAAAATAATTCCACTTCAGGGAAGATTTCCTTTCCTGACCTCTCCAGGAAGAGTAAGGATTTTCCTAATGCTTGGCATCTACAGGGAACTGTGAATATTTTTACCCTGATTTTCATCACATTGCAGCAATCCCCTGCCCAGATCTGAATAATCATGTTAAGATTTCTGTCCAACAAATAAATGGGTTGATTGATACATGAATGAACATCACAGAGATAGTAGTGACCACCATCAGCGAGAATAACGCCACTAAAGATAAAGAAAAAAACAAGTGATGAGAATGAATAATCTATATTTAGAGGGTCAAAAGTAACCTGAAGAGTAAGATATTGTGGAGGTCCTTCCCACTACAGTTAACCAGATCTTGGATAAGCCTGCATATGCGTGAAAAGATTATTGGGCTCAGAAGTGAGTAATAGAGGACAATTGAAAAATGAACTAAATCTAAATAAAAATGGAAGGAAGCTGAATGAAGGAAATTGGCATTGTTTTGATGGCATGTGATAATGCCCAAATGTGGCCCTAGGTTAGGGAGTCTAAGACAAGGTCCAAGGTCCCGCTGACAAGCTGGGAAGGTGAATACAGAACTCAGGGTGAAGCCAAGAGCCTCAGATAGGGCAAAGGAAACCCAAATTATCTACAGAAGAAAGGAACCTCATTGTTTACTCTCAAGATTTGCAGATTGAGTTTACTCAAATACGAGTTTACATATTAAAAAGAAAAAGATAACGAAATATTAAAACTTCAGTAACTTGCTAAACCCTGTGTTTTGCTCCCACTTTGGACCTATACATTTCAATTATTCCCACTTACCTCTCAACATTTAAATAATCAACTGATATTCTCTAGGGAAAATTATACATATAGGTACATATAAGTTATATCTATATATCTGTAACTATCTATACATCTGTATCTCTATGTGTATATTTAATTTCCAGGTTATATGTCTGTCTTTTCAGGAAATAACCAAACTTAATCATTATTTCTTGGTTCAGACATCACCACGTTATTGGCCATTCCCCAGCCTGAATCATCATACCACTTCTTTTGGTAATACCAAATTACTCATTCATTTATTCAATAAATAATTATTAAGTGCCTACTATATGCCAGATCCAGTGAAACAGCTGGGGATATAAAATAAACTATATAAGTATGAACTCTGCTGTACTACTAGGGTACAGGCTAAGCTTCTATAACAAAGAGACTCTGAAGTATAGAAAAACAATTAACAAAATGTTTATTTCTTTCCTGTACCAGTCTATCGACCGGTCAGGCTATCCTTAACACTTACAGACCCAACATGTCTGTTCTAGTGTTCGCCATATTCCAGTCAATGTAAAGGAGACCTCATGGGGAAAGAACAGGAAAGTTCATGGACAATCGTATATGAGGAAAAGGCCTGAAAAGATCCTACATCTATCTGCTCAAATGCCTTAGATGAGAGGGGAGACACATACCTCAACTGGTTGTAAGAGGAATGGGAAATATAGTCTTTAACCTGGCAGCTCTGGGTCAGCTAAAAGTCTGCCATGCATAAGTGGAGAAGAATGGATATTGGGCAACCAGAAGTCATCTGCTACATCTCTTGTCGGCCATCCTAGAATCTCCATGATGTTTCGGTGATAAGTGATGAATAGTGACTATGCCTTTAACACAGACTTTGGGGGCCACGGAAGTTGACCTGGATGAAACTCATTTAAGCTACGACTCTTAGGATGTTTAGGGATTAGGAAGATAAAAGGTAGAGTGAAGGAGTGCTGAGGCAGAAGGTGGAGTGTGCAAAGATAAATGAGGGCAATTACGGCAACTCATGGAAAGTATCACTAAGTCCTAGATTGGTGTCTGGTACCTAATGGTCCCTGGTACATAACTGACACTCAATACATATGTACTGGGTGAATAAATGAATAATCCATTGAGTTCAAATACCAACACCTCTATTCTCAACAAGCAGTTTTCCAGGCTCCAAATTCTTCTCGTGACAGAGAATTTCTATCAAAAATATTGGATATTTATTTATTCAGCCACCCAGCCAGCCAGTCAGTCAACTAGCGTTTACTGAGTATCTGCTATTGTAAATCTTGGGACATAAAACAATGAACCAAAAGAGAGTCTCTATTCAAATGGCAGTCTATGAGGGAGGGCAGAAAATAAAAATTAGTCAATCACAAAATAAAAAATCAATACTGCGACAAAAAATAGTAAAGGTTGCCATGACAGCTTGACCCAGGATTTGATCTAGCTAAGGATGCCCAAGAAGACTTTTCTGAAGATATGATTAAAGGACACTCTGAAGGATACAGAGGGATTAGCTACTTAAAAAGGGGAAGGAAAACTGTGTGTGGTAAGTCCCTTTGTAGAGTGGAATCCTGGGGTCATAAACGAGAGTCAGAGAAGCCCAGTTTGGCTGAATTGAGACTGGAGGAAATGGTAGAAAATAAATCAAATGCTGGGTGACAACCCACTAGTGAGTTTGTTAAAGACTGTTGGGTCTTGCCAAATTTTGATGTGTTCTTCTCCCCCTCACATATGAATGAGGGTCATGTGAACAATTCTTACCAATAGCCTGTGAGCAGAGCATCCCTGCCAACTTAATTAACAGCGGTGTGTCTTCTCCATACTCTTCCTCTCTTTCACCCATGCACCTGGAGGCAAAGGGCTCTGGCTTTGTGGGTAGCACGCCTGACATAGGGGCCCTAAACCCCTGCTTGTAGGAAGCACTGATTTCACTGCCACCCATAGGGATTAGAAGATCCTCCGGTCCCTTGTTGACTCATCCTCCTCTTGCTCCATCCACGTCTCTCCCTTTGGGGACGTTGCCCCAACAGGGATTCCATTGCTTTGCAGTATCTTTGGCTCTGGTCCTTGCTCCTAGCATCTCCTCCACCCAGGGTACCAATGATGGCAAATGGTATTATAGACGATCCTATGAAAGTCCTCAAGACAGAGTGTGATGGTGCTGCCCAGGTTTCAAGCTTAGCCCTCATCACCAACCTCACTCGGTCACTTTCAGCCAGTAACTTACCTATCCAGGTCTCAGTCACACCATCTGTAAAATACCGATAATAAACATACTTAGTTTTATGCGTGATGTGAGGATTAAATGAGTTAATATATATATATAAAGCCCCGAGCACAGTATCTGGCACATCGTAAGCTTTCAATAGACATCAGCTATTAATCTTATTTTCCTTATTAGACATTGAAGAAGAACTAAAACAATAGTAACAAAACTGAGACAAACAAGAAAACAAAAAAAAAACACTTGCACTCGTGGCTAAAGAGACTGTTCATTTTCTGGTCCAATCAAGAGTTTTCTTTTTCTTTGACATGCAAGATCCTAACCTTTTCTGGACCCATGTGAATCTGGATTGAAATGCCAGTTCCTTATTTTAGGAGCCTTGTGGTTATCTGCAGAGACTTGCCCATTCAGTTTATTCACTCATTGTATGGAACTGAGTTACCTTCTTCCTTTTAATCTTCTAAAGGCCTGCCCCTGGTTAATTATCAACCCTGGAATGGCCTTTCTATTTGCATGGCCCTGCCTCTCTGCTTTGTATCTTTTGCCCCCTCACATTCGTATGGCCCGCACTTTCATTGGAATGGGTTTTATACTGCCCTGGCTTTTTTGGGGAAGAACAGATGCCCATTTGAGTTAGAGACACAAAGATGTGGTGACACTAAATTTACAACACTATGAAGCCATGCTTTCTCCCACTGTAGCTCAAAGTGGTTATTTTCATGCTTGCAAATTGGAGTAAAACCCAATAGGAACAGTGAGTTGGAAGCCCTTTTTTTGCCGTGGAGGGCATGGGGGAAGGAGCAGGGCTAACTTCAGGAAAGAAGCAACATTGGAGATATGCTTAGAATTTTCTCTGCAAGGGAGGGAAGTGCATTCTAGACCAAAGGTCGCTGGGATGCCCTATGCCTCTCAGTAGCTGTGGCCTCCCTCTGGTTGCCTGGGTAATGTATTGAAGGCACACACAAGTCTGGCCCTGCACTATCTAAGGAAACCTGATTGACCTCATGATATCCACTGGCGACACGAAAGTAAGCCGTGTAATATTTCAAGCTGTCACAAAGGAAACCACTTTCACAAAAGTTTATAGGGGTTAAAGGCCCCTCCACATGGCAACAGCTGTCACTGCTCCCTCTCAGTTCAGCAGCCCCCTCCTCCTCTGAAGATAAGCATAGCAGCCCTACCCCCAGCTGGCTGTGTGGCCTGTCTCCATAGTAGAGGGCAGGGTAAACCCCCAATCAGCCTCCCTCCTCTGCGGATTTCACCTAGTGATGTCCTGAGAGACAAAAAATAATACAATAGTAGTAATTTTTGGTCTCTATTGAGTTCTTGTATCTCAGGCAGTTGTTATGTCTTTCATCTCTTACAACACACATCTGAATGTAATATTATTATCCCCTGTAGGGGAGAGGGATTCAAGTGAGGTGATCTTCAAATACAACAAATATAATATATTCAAATAGACACATTCAACATGTACGTGGAATAAACCACTCTGGACACCTGGCTTACGAGGAAAAGTTATGGAGAAACATTTCAAACATATTTCCCAAGTCCAGTCGTGTTTCATCTCTGCCTGTTTTCCTGTCTGGATCCGCCCTTTTCAAATGTGCTCTCTGCAGAGCCCTCTGAGTTCCTTGAAGCCTCCCACTCCGACTCAAATCCTGACGGGGCCGATGGGGACAGGTGGGAGAATGCCAGGGAAAAACCAGTGGTCCAGCAATTACAAAAGTGAGTAAGTCTGCAAAGACAGATGAAAATTAAAAGGCCAAACGCTCTGCATACCATGTAAAGGAATTATTTTAGATCCTTTAGCGCCCTGCTCACCACAAAGCCCTTATTCTATCACCTTTCAAACCATCTACCATCCTAGCTACCAGGTAGGATAAGCACTTGTAGGAGAGCCAAAACATAAATAATACTATGAAAATGCATATCTCAAAGAAATATATCTATCCAAAGTAGTATGTACTTATTTTACAATATTCTCTTTTTAGGATAAGAATGGAATGTCTTAAAAACTAGATGTACTTCCTTCAATTTCAAGAAACTGTGACCAATCTCTAGCTAAACAAGCTGTCTTCCTTAATACAAAACAAAGCTGTCAACCTGAATATCACTACTTAGTTTATTTTCCTAGCTTTCTCCATTTGTTTCTTTTTTTTCAGAAAGGTGAAATTTTATTCATTTTTTAAAAGTTTCCAATTTAGTTTTTAAAATTTTTATTTTATATTGGAGTACACTTGATTTTACAGTGTTGTGTTAGTTTCAGATATACACAAAGTGATTCAGTTATACATATACATATATGTATTCTTTTTCAGATTCTTTTCCCATTTAGGTTATTACAGAATACTGAGTAGAGCTCCCTGTGCTATACACTAGGTCCTTGTTGATTATCTATGTTATGTATAATAGTGTGTATCTGTTAATCTCAAACTCCTGATTAATCCCTCCCCCACTCTTTCCCCTTTGGTAACCATAAATTTGTTTTCTAAGTCTGTGAGTCTGTTTCTGTTTTGTAAATAAGTTCATTTGTATCATTTTTTTAGATTCCACATATAAGTGATATCATGTGATATTTGTCTTTGTCTGACTTTCTTCACCTAGTATGATCATCTCTAGGCCCACCCATGTTCCTACAAATGGCATTATTTCCTTCTTTTTTATGGCTGAGGAATATTCCACTGTATATATGTCTACATTTGTTTCTGAAAGTGTTGTGAACTTATTTTTCATAATTAGGCAGTATGTCTCATCAGCTGACCAGCATATCAATATGTCTGACTGTGTTATTTATGACCCTTATCAGCAAAATACATGTTACATGAGCAATCCTTTCCCCTTCCATGTCTAAGAGAGCACTTCATGTACCTCTGATCTCCAAATTGCTATCTTTAGGAGTGGCCAAGACAGGCCCATTTCTCATCGAACCTGCTTCCTGGCATCCCAGCTAGGCTCCCTTATATGTACATATGTATCTCTTTGCCTCCCTTGTAAGTAAGATGTGACCAAAATATTGCATTCTCCCATCTGAACAGGAGTGCAGGCGACAGCACATCTTCCCGGCCAGCCATGCATGGTCCTCCATGCCCTTCCTCTTCTGTAGCCTGAGGCTGATGAAGCCACCTGTCAGAGAGAGAAGCCTTCAACAACCTATTGATCAAGAACCTATTTTATAATAACTTTATATGGAGTATAATCTGTAAAAATATCAAATCACTCTGTTGTACACCTGAAACTAATACAATACTGTCAATAAACTATACTTCAATTAAAAAAAAAAACCTGTTTGGGACTTTACATGAGCAAAAAATAAATGCCTGCAGGTTAAGACATTGAAATGTAGGAGTTGATGGTCTTAGAATAGCATGTACTACATTAACCAATAACCCAGCCAACTCCTGCCTTGAGCTCCAGACCTGGATTTCTAAATATCTCTTGTCTACTTATATCAAGCACAACATATCCAGAACTGAAACAATTATCTTGGACTCCAAACTTATCTTTCTCATTTTTAATCACCACCCACTCTACTTACCAACCTAGGGATTTTGGCTCATCCTCTCTACCAGGGCTTCCACAGCTTTGGCATGAGTACAAATCATCCGGCAGACTTCTTATGACACTGAAGTTTGGCTCCTCCCCTCCCCCCCTTCCTCCATCCCAGTGATTGTGATTGAGGGGGTCTGGGGTGGGGGGTGACTCCAGGCGATGCTGATGCCGCCACTGACCACACTTTGAGCAGCCCTGCGGTACCCCACCCCCTCCAAACCATCTCCCCTTCCCCTTCCAGTTTGCTCTGAGTGCTAAGCAGCCTGACCCCAATTTACCTCCAAAACCTGTCCTCTTTTCTTCCTTTTTCTCTTGGCCTATTTTTATCTTCTGTTATGTCTTATTGACTTGGTAAGTGGTCTACCTCCTTCAAACGCATTCTTCGGACAACTGTCAGAGTGGCTTTAAAAACCAACCCACCAACCAGCCAACCAACCAACCAACTGAGACATTGTGTACCTTGGTTTTCCCATTTCGAAATACTTAATATATTGATGTGTAAACTTCTTCCTTCTTTAATTAGTGTAGTTTTCCTTACGCAGGAGAACCCTTTCCTTAATAACATTTTGTGGATGAATGAGGCTCATCTCTGGCTGAACTCTGAGTGGGTACTGGGATCCTGGGACTCAGTCCCCTTCTTTCACCCACGTGGCAGTGTCTGATGGATCCGCTGCTAAAACCTATGGCTTCTCAGACTTTGAAGATGACTTAATCAGATGGAGTCTCAATGTTCATTAAAAAAGAGACACAAATCTGACAGCATGACACTGATGACTCGTCATCTTCCAGCCCCAAGTTAGGTGTTCAGTTTCATGTCTTGACTCTTCCTTTCCTTCTGTGGATGTGAGTTCATCCTGGAGCCACCTGGCTGCTCGCGGTGAACTCTTATGCTACCAAGTGTGTACTTCCCTCTCCTTAGGATGCCCTGGGCACACACCACTGAGCCCAGCACTTGTATCCCATCACCAGGAAAGCTCTCTCAGCTTCTCATCCCAGGACCCCCATCACCCCAACATGGAGGTCTTCATTTTATCTTAATCTCTGTTTGCATCCCAGGCAAAATTGCCATATGTTTATTCTAGGACTGAACTCTATGAAAGCAAGCCCATGTCCTTGTATACGTTTGTATATCATCATTTTTTAATATGGAATAGGGACACATGTGTCAGTAATAAATGTTTGCTGTGCTCTAGAGCAAGATAGGATGGTTAGCCATCATGACTATCCTCATAAGTCTTGTAGGATATAATTTAGAATCATTACAAGAAATAATTTCCTACTATGACAAAGAAATTAAGTACTGTGCAATAGTCACACCTGTAATTATTCTATGCCTTTTATTTATAATACAGTAAGTCCCCTACATATGAACGAGTTCTGTTCCAACAGCGCGTTCTTACGTCCAACAAAGTTAGCCTAGGTACCCAACTAACACAATCAGCTATGTAATTACTGTACTGTAATAGGTTTATAATACTTTTCACACAAATAATACATAAAAACAAACACAAAAAATACAGAAAACATTCTTAATCTTACAGTACAGTACCTTGAAAAGTACAGTAGTACAGTACAACAGCTGGCATACTGGGGCTGGTAGCAGTACCAGCTACATCACTACTGCTTTTACGCTTGCTTCTGGACTTCCTGGGCTTGGAATAAAGATACTATACTACTGTACTCTATACAGTACCGTGCAGTAAAGTACACAAAAGCACAACCACTTGTAGAGGATGCATGCACATGACAGTGTATGCCAGACCCGTGAACTAACTTACGTGATTGGACATGCAAATGCACGTTTGCATCTTTGAAAGTTTGCAACTTGAAGGTTTGTATGTAGGGGACTTACTGTAAATCAGAGGAAAGATAAATTCATTGTACTGGTCATTTAAGGTCATTTGGCCATCCAACCCTTCTGATTGGAAATCCATGTCTTCAGAAGGAACTCAGTTGCAATTTATTTTAGCCGTCACAAGTGAGACATTATCTCCATCACAGTCTCAATGAATATGACTCCCATTCTACATATTCCTGGGGTGTAACAGAGTTATTATGCCAGAGTCACATGTAAATTTAATTCTCTTTCAATCTCATTGGACACCCCTGATTCCTCTGTGACCACCTCTAGCAGCAAATGGTTGATGAACTAAGAAATATTCTGTGCTGGAAGTAAGTATATTTTCCCCCTTAATTTGGAAAAACATGCCCTACTTCAATGCAAGAATTTTTAGCGTGTTGCCATTATATCTTAGCATGAGTGGTAAATGACACAGACCTGATAGGTCATCTCCAAGAAAGCTGGAAATTAATTTAAAGCAGGAGTAACCTCTTCCCCAACATATGTAAAATTGCTGCCATCCTGAAGTTCTCACTCCCACATGGATTATTAATTTCCAATAGCATGAGTGAGAGTTGCACATACCTACGAAGGAATAGGCTCCCCGAATACGGTTCAGTATTTATTGTGATTAAAATGTATCATGCTTTTATGTTTTTTTGCCTTGTTATGAATGTAAAAGCTGTTTTTAAATTATTTTCATACACTTCATATCACATTAAATGTATCATTTTAAACACATGGCATGACTTGCATTGTTTTCTTCAGGCTTCCAGATTTGTGGGAGCATTTATGCTGGTCATAACAAAGCACTTTGTACTCGAATAGTGTTTACGGTGCTTGGTAGTTTTGTCTCTTTAAATTTCGAATTGGTTGCCAGTCCCAAGCTGGTGCATTCTAAGCTATAACTTTCCATCAACTGATCCAAAGGCATTCTTTCTCCCTTTTGAAAATCATGGCTGATTAAAAGTCTAATGCAACAGCTGTTACTGATCATGTGATTGATATGTTTTTAAAGACAGATGTTGAGTATTAAAAGCAGAGCCCTGCAGATTTCTCCACAGTCAATGAATATTTCTAAGGGGCTGCTGCTCTTTTCCCCACTTTTCCATGTGGCTTTTTCTTATTTTTTTCTTCTCTTGCCTTTTCCTTTTTTTATTTGTTGAACTGAAATAGTTTTAATCAAACAAGTTATTTAGAAGTATATCCAACACCCTCCATTCTCCAAAGCAAGTGCTGGAATAAAATCCATCTTTGATGGTGAAGAGTTCTCTAAACTCTCAAGAAATCATGAAAATATCTTTAGATTCTGAGTAAGAACACAGATACAGTGAAATTCAGTCACCATGTACTCCTCCAGTCGGGGAGTTTCTAAATGGTCTAAATTGCCCTAGGACAGAGCATATGTTCATTAGAAAGCATATTTCTAAATAACTTCAGTTTTCATGGTTCTGGTTTCTTAACGTGTTCTTTCACAAATTAACTCTCACGTTAGGAAAATTTTAAAAAGACATCACAAAAAATAATAGGTATCTATGTAATTATAATTGAATCACTTTGCTGTACACCTGAAACTACACAACATTGTAAATCAACTATACTTCAGTAAAAAATAAACTAAAATAGACTAAGACATCACAAATGCATTATCTTAACTCTTTTTGAACATTTAAAATCATGTGATCTCCTGGTTTTACACACCCCTTTGATAACTCCATCCCATGGAGTCTATCCTGAAGTTTTTGTGCCTGAATTTACGACATGCAGGTGAATTTATATCATGATACGGATGGTATGCTAGAAAGTGATTTATCTGGCAGCATCTCCTAGAAGAAAGCAACTGTGCTATGAAAAAGAGAGACAATATTATTTATAGAGAATCACAGCATTTTAGAACTGCAAAGAGCTTTGGAAATCACTTCAGAAAGAGAGTATTTAAAACACTTGATCTTGAATGTAAAAGCTTAGGAGTGAAAGGTGATGCATCAACACAAGCCAGAGGGCCCACAGAAGGATTCTAGGCCAGCACATTTACCGTGGTGGTTGGAACCTTCTAGGTTATTCCAGTTTGGGTGGTCTCATAGGATCCTGCCCACATCTACTGGTTACCCAGCAAGAATGCAAAAGCCATTAGCAAAGCCCAAATGAAATCACCACGCAAGTTACAGGACTCAGTTTTGTGATAAATAGTACGCATTCAGGTAATACCTTTCACCCCTGAATTATCTGGGGAAAGTCGCAATATTATTCCCACTCCATGTATAAAGAGGAAAACAGTAATTTATCAAAGTGACTGAGTAACTTAAGCTTTCTGTGAATAAAAAATATCTTATTAAAAAGCAAGTTATCAATTTATCTCGGTCCTTAAAAAACAACTTCTCAAAGGAAAAGCAAGGGTGGATCCATTCAGCCCAGGGGAGAGAAATCAGTACATCTTGTTTTTTCCTCATCAGCATTCCTGAGCTGTGTGTCATTTACATGGATTTCACATCTCTACTCATGTCATTACTATTATCCTCAGCATCAAAATCAGTTTTCGTTCAGTCTGCATGAATTTAGAGCAGTTTTCAAAAACTCTCACAACCTTTTTGAATCCCCTAGTTTTGTCTTGACGTGTGCAATATTTGGTCTGGGCCTAATAACTTAGTGTGGCTTTCAAGTTATAAGCAGCCGTAATCGTCAACACCATTTTCACCCACAAATGTGGATTGAGTAGGATATTGCACCAGGCACATTATCAAAGAATGTGCTCAGAGTGGCATCTACCCAGGGCCCAAACTTTGCAAGAAACCATTTCCAACCTGATCAATGAGTGTACTTTATTTTGAACGTTGGTTAATCCACATCAATTTCCTGGCACTTTCTAATGAGGCTGTGGCCCCTGAAAGCATATTAGCTGGGAAATCAAGGGCATAAAAAGGCAATTTATATTTAAAAATCATACTAAAGTGTACAAACATTTGATTTTTCTGAAATTTTAAGTGAATTTAGTTAAATACAGTCCTAAGCTGTGTAATACACTATGTTATTGTTCCTATTCAAAGGCTCCTTTGATTTTGTTAAAAAAAAAAAAAAGAATAAAGAGAAGCCCCAGGAGACCAGAAAGGGGAGGGCTCAGTCCCTGTGACCATAGCAGAGCCCAATAGGAAGGAGAAATACTGTTCTTTCCTGCAAGGACTCAGCCAATGAAAAGCCACAGCCTCTTTGTTTACATAGCCCTCCTGACTTCCTTTCTCCTCCGTAAAATGTTCTCCTTCCCTTGCCATGTGGGACTTGTACGTGGCTCACCATGCTTGCAGACCCTGAGTGCAATTCTCTGCTGATCCCAAACACACCCATCTTTGCTGAAGAAATATATGGCAGTCTATTGATTTTATGTCAACCATTTCAATCGAGGAAGATTCCAAAATACCTCACGTCTGTATTGTATCTGATAATATTTTCAATCACCAGCAGAGAAGCCATAGAAATCTCCTCTTTCTAAGAAACAACTTTATTTACCTGTGAATAGGTTTATCTCAATGCTTTAAAGAAAACTTTATGATTACTATTAAAACTAGTTTAATTCACAATTTCTCAACGTCTGCTATATTGACATTTTGGGCTGGATACTTCTGTGCTGTAGGGAGTTTACCTGCACATAGTAGGACATTTAGCAGCATCCCTGACCTCTATCCACTAGATGCCAGGTACACTCTGTCAAGAGATAAACTGAGTCATATTAAAAAGAATTTCAGTTTATTTGAGCAAAAATTGATTTGCATCAAGCAGCATCCAATCTAGTAGAGAGGAAGGAGCTCCAAGTTGCTGTGTAAAATGAAATACTTTTATAAGCCAAAGGGACTGAGAACAAGGAAGTTCTACTAGGCAAAAAATGAGGCTGATTATTGCAAGGTTCCTTTCCTTTAGGGGATGCCAGAGGTTTATCAGGTGGATGAGCTCCCTAGTGCTGATCAGGTGATTCTTGATTGACAGGTTGAAGGTTCTATTGCCAGGAGAACCAAAACTGTAATGAAGTCTCGGTTTGGTGACATGGGGCTTGACATAAATGACACCATTTTGAGCCTGTTGTATTGTTTTTTAATAATTTCCAAGTTGTGACATCAAAAATGTCTCCAGACATTGCTAAATGTCCCCTGTTACAGGTTCACCCCCTGGCTGAGAACTTCTAGTCTAACATGTAAATTTCTGTTTTCAGGGCTCATTGCTGGAACTGTCCCTTAAGATACTGCATTTTCATTGTCAGGGTCCTTCAAGATTGCTGGTCCAACTGCTGTATGGATTTCCACGGTGAAAGATACGACTTTAATTTCAGTCCCTATATCACTAATTCCAAGAAACAATTGTTCCTGAGTTTCTCCACAGGCAGATTGTTTCTGAAAGAGTCACTGGCCGATTTTAGGTTATCAGACTTCAGCCTCAGAAATTTTTTTTGTTGGTTAAATTTTAGGGCTGAATCCTAATGTAATATACAATAGCTTCCAGAAGTTAAGTTTTTTGTGATTTTTTTGTTTTGTTTTGTTTGCAGAGAAAGTTTTATTGAAGGGCCAAGCAAGGAGAACAGGCAGTTCATGCTCAAAAGACCTGAACTCTGATTTTTTGTGATTTAATGTGTGCCTATACTAAAAACCTTATAATCTGCAAATCTCAGTAAAGAACACCAAATTACAAAAGCTTGATAAACGTAAGGAAGTGTCATAAGACGTAGACAGACTAATTTTTTCTAATAATAAATATTTATAACGTATTTGATTTTTATGTGGTTTTAGTTTTATTATTTTTTCTTGAAATATATCACACCCAAAATCTTATCATTGCCTTAAATAAAAAATTAATAAAGTCCAACTTTTTTCACGTTTCATCTCACTTTATGGCAAAATCCATAGTTTGCCGGAATGAAGCTTATACACAAAGAGCTTTTTGCCTTATTGAAATTCTCCAACAGCAGATGCATGTAGGCCTCCAATAAAAAATAGCTCTTCTGAAAATTTAAATTCAAGCAGCTACTTCGCTGGAAGCCAGTGAATTCTGGACAAGATCTGAGAAATCTGGATGTTATTACTTAAGGCAAAATTAATCTTATTTTTTCCATCTGTAAAATGGTAAAAATATCTGCTTTGAAAATGTTTACAGAGAATAATGTGATTGTTGTGATATGTGAGGTATGCTTCCAGCTCTTCCAAAGAAAAGCACTAGTCATTGTGTTCCTTTTCTGTTTGTACACATCAAGAGAATATACCAAATAACTCTATAAACTGTTGAACTTACCTGCTTAATAAATGCCCTTTGACGGCTGTAAGAATTTTAATCAGTTCAAAATGTCAACACGCTTGTGTTACCCTAAAGCTGGCGTAGTGTTAAAACATAGCTTTATATTTCTCATTTCATAACTTTAGACTGGGTGAAAAAGGCTTTCTTTCTTACTGTCTAGAACAACAATACTGAACCCAGGTATGGTTCTATTCACAAAACAAACAATGCTTGACCTACTCACTTATGATTGTTGGCTGTTGCCCTGCCGCCTTTCTGATAGCTGCATTCATTCCCAGTTTTGGAACAGTACTCTCAGACTGATCATGTTCAAGTTGGAATATAGAAAGGTAGCTCAAAAAAAAAAAAAAAAAAGATGGCTTGGAGAGACTTTGGGTTTTGGGAGCAGATAGTGAAAAAATGGATGAGAGAAAGGCAAATACCAGAAAGATATGTTAAAATTTTATAATATATAAAATATATAAATAAATATATATTTTACAAATTTATAAATTATATAAATTGATTGATTGATTGATCTCATTCTTTTTTTATTGAAATGTAGTTGATTTACAATGTTGTCTGAGTTTCAGGTGTACAGCATCGTGATTTGGGTTCTTTTTGTAGATTATATTCCATTGTAGATTATTACAAGATATTGGGTATAATTCCCTGTGCTATACAGTAAATTCTTGTTGCTTTTATATTTTATGTACAGTAGTTTGTATCTGTTAATCCCATACTCCTAAATTGTCCCTCCCCCTCTCTTTCTCCCCTTTGGTAACCATAAATTTCTTCTCTATATCTGTGAGCCTGTTTTGTACATACACTCATTTGTTTCATTTTTCAGATTTCACTAAGCATTATATTCTCTCGGTCCATCCATGTTGCTGCAAATTGCAGTATTTCGTTCTTTTTTAATGACTTAAGTAATATTCCATTGTATCTATATCCATATCTATATCTATATACGGATATCTATCTATCTATCTATCTATCTATCTATCTATATATATATATGCCACATCTTCTTAAGCCAATCATCTGTTGATGGGCACTTGGTTTCCTTCCATGTCTTGGCTATTGTAAATAGTGCTGCATGTATATTAATGTTTTATTAATTAAATATATATACTTATACATTTTATATATTGTGTTTAAAACCACACTCATGCTTACTGTGGTGCCCTGATGCATACAGTAGGAGCTTAGTGAATACTTGCACAACATCTGATATCTCTATGTAGCTCTCTGCCTCTCTCACCACCCTACACTGTGGAGTCCTGCCTTGTGTGTGTACAAACCAGCTCTCAGCCAAGTTCCCTGCTTTCTGATACCTAGGCCCATGAATTCCACCTGCCTCATCAGCCCTGCTTTGAGCTCAGCCTCTGTCAGCAGAATGGACCACTGTTCTCCACTTGGTTTCTACCTCTTCACACTGGAGTATGGAAAGTCCTGGGGCTTATTTTTTGTGTTTCCTGCTCTCAAGGATCATACCATCTGCCTTCTGTTGCCTGGTACCTTAAAGTGTTATCTTGCATATTTTATTCAGTTTTAAGATTATTTTCTGTGGCAAAAGTGAATGGGTGCTTGTGTCCAATAGTGGTACTCCATCGTGAATGGAAGAGGAAGTTGAAACACACATGTTGTTGGATGTTATGTCTGATATCATGGGTCACTATAATTCCTGTTTACTAGAAAATGTCAATGAGGATTTATCTAAAGAATCTACTTCCCTTTTTTTTTGGTAAGAACCTTACTCTCATCTCTTTTAAAAATCAGAGCCAAGTTGATGCTACGATATCTTGGCAAGTGACTAAGTGCTGTGTGTGTGCATATCTTTTCTTTGTTCCAATTCATTCAAGTTGATCTGTTCTTGTTTATTTAAAATGATAACTGAGCATGTCCTTTGAGCATAAAAATAACAAGGACAAGGCACACAAATAAATTCAAATTCAAGAAGAGAAAGCTCTCATGAGAGGCCTGACTCTTCAGAAACAAAATACATAAACTCTACACAAGGAATGGAAGCAGAATACACAGTTCCAATAAAACACTTCAGAGAGAATTCTAGTTTCTTCTGAAATTAACCTTCAGTCTGACATGTTCATAATGCCTGCAAAAGGCAACAGATGGTATTAGAATGGTAAATTATATCAAAAGATGTGTTTCAACATGGGTATTATATTTATTTATTAATTTATTTAGTCACAAGTTCAGTTTAAAAATAAACTCACGTACCAGGGCAGGTGTAGCTTAAGGAAAAATTCAGAAAGTTGCAGGTCTATTTCAGATTTTAGGAAAGTAGATCCCACATTCAGACTGATGCAACTGAAAGGACCTCCCATGAAATGTAGCTCTTCGGGCAGTAAGTTGTTCTAACCAAGGATTAATAGTAGCCTTTGGAAAAAGATATAGGAAGGCTAACAAGTTGCCTTTAGTAGCGCATATATCTTCGTCTGTTTCCCAGAATTTGAGGTGGATTGAGTGAATTCATCCATACTTGTATTTCAGGGAATCTTGATGAGTTTAAGGACTTAATCCAGGGTCTTAGAACACAAAACTCACTGGTTCACAGTGTAATAAACATATTCTTTTGGACTCAATAATTTAGTGTAGTTAGAAGCACGAAATAACTAAGTTAACTAAGTTCACCAGTTACCGAGAGACGCTATAACCACTGGTTACATGAAACAGAAATCTTCCAGAAAGTCAGAGCCATGGATGGCCAGATCTTAGGTGATCATGTAGTCAAGAATCTCAGGTTCAGAAGAGACTATTGCAAATCTCCTTTTTCAACAAAATGCTACTTCCTTGCTCGATGGTCTTCAGCCCACATATGAACCTCCCCACTGAGAGAGGACTTGTTATCACCTAACAATCCATTGAAGTTTTCAGAAATTTAGAAAAAGTGCCTTATGGTAGGCTACGTGGTTTAGGAGAAAAAGCATGGCCTTCAGAAATTACTGAATTTATTTTAAACTTTGTTACTTCCTACTTTTCTCACCTGTCAAATGGATTTAACAAGGTGTGCCTCTTAATGTTATTTGTCCTATTTTTGAGAAGATGAAATGAGAAAGTCTTATGACTTCTTCAAATGTAGGAGATAAATATTGTGATAAATAAATACTGTTGTTATCTTCAATAAAATGTGAAGAAACTGAAGCCCAGAGAGGTTAAAAGAATTGCTCAGTGTCCCACAGGTAGAGAGAGGCAGGGCTTGTATTGCATTCAACCCCTGGCCCCCACCCCTTACTCTTGGTTGATGTTTAGAAGGTGCTTGGAGCATTCACAGAGGAAGTTCCCCACGTGGAGCAAGTCCTCTTGTTAATTCTTCTTTGAAAGAAGTTGGCCTCTGTCCTACTCAGACCCCTTCACACGTGGCTTACTGTGTGTGCAAAGTGGGACAAGCAGGACATTTCAGCATTTCCTCTCTGAGACCAAGGTCCTCATTAGCCAGAAGTTCATGCCCCCAATTGCTATACAGCATAGTGCGTAGTCTTAATGCTCTGGTGTTAAATGCTTGAGTTCAAGTCCAGGATGTCCTACTCACTGAGGATGGCCCCTTTGGAAAGTTACTTAAGCTCCCTTTTTTTCTGGTTTTAAGTGGGGATGATGCGAATTCTCAACTCACAGCGTGGTTATATAGTTCGTGTGATTGGGAGCGGTTGGAACAGAGTAAGTATTTGATAAATGCTGGACCTCCTTTCTATTGCCCTGCACCAAGAATAAAACAGGGAAGGGTTTTGTGAGGTGCTGTCCAAATGGTTAAACAGGAAGAAGACCTGCTGATAAGGTGTTCTTTATAACGAATGGTTCTTCCCACTTTTGTGCGACATTATATGACAACAGTGCCCATTTGCCTGGTGCCAAGAAGGTGCAAGCCACTAAGGATGCAGCTCATGAAAAGATCCAGTTTTGTCCCCAAACACCTCTGGGTTCAAGCCCCCCTGGTTAGTATCAATATATATTGTTTCCTGACTTCTGAGACTTCAATTAGCAGAGCTAAGAAACTTTCAGATACAAGCATAATTAATACATTAAACACACTTACATACGCTGACAGATTCACGACTCTCGTGATTAACCATTTTCCCTAGAAAATGTGTTTTCTGACTGATACTGAAGACCCCGACGATGTCATCCTATAGATGACCGTGGTGATTACAGCACATAGTCATTCATTAGCCACATTCGTTTTTAATATGTTATATTCATATTTTCATGTTCCTCCAGAAAGACGAAGGAACGATTTCTGATCCCAACCTGGACCACATGTCTCTAATAACAGCTCTTGCTGTGCCAATTTTCTTTCCTTTTTTGTTTTTTGTTTTTTTTTATGTAAAGATACATGGGTTGTTGAGTAGCTTCGATGTTCTAAGATTAAACTGATGAGATCAGGCAAGCCTGACTGCTTTGATTTCTAGAAGTCAAACAGACTGCAAATTTACAGGGTATAAGTAGTTCAGTTAGACACGGAGGCACCACCAGGGAGACAGATGCTTATTAAGTTCATGGATTAATGCAGAGGCAGCATGTAGAACATGCCTTCAAGGTCTGAAGCTTCCAGCTGTATGATTTGGACACCGCAGTTGTGGTTGTTAGGACAGGCTGCTGGCCGACACAAATAGAGCCAGTTCTAGGGCAGTTAATAAAAACCCTGCTAATTACCTTTGGTTTTGTTTGCTTCTTGATGGTTTGCTGTATATAAATTAAAAAAAAAAATGTTCATCAGTGCTTTCAGACTAAGATCTGCGTAATGAAAAAAATGATTTAAATGTGATTCAAAAGTAACAAGTGAGGTTTTGAAAGAATCACAGAAAAAGATGGTGAAAAGGTTATGGCCAGAGTTAGCTTTTCCCCTCTTTCTTAGATTGCTGATTGTAATAACCTTCTCTTTTATGTTGCATGGAGTTAGCCTTAACAAAACACTCGAGACACAGGATAAATTACTTTTCTAGGCAGTCTTTTCTTCCTTTCTCCTTTCTTCTCTTACTTCGTTTATAATTTTTCTATTATTTTTTCCTCCTCTATTTCTTTATTTTGACTTAGATTTTTTCATCTTTATCCCCATGCCTTGTTTTGCTGAATATTCGCCCACCCAGGCCCCCTGCTACAAGGATAAAGCACATTCGGCTGGAAGAGAAATGAAGAGAAACTAAAGAGGTCTGGTTCTATGTGTGACCCTAACATGGGAGACTGGTATTATGGGCTGAATAGTGATCCCCAAATTCATATGCTGAAGTCCTCATCCCCCAGTACCTCAAAATGTGACTGTGTTTGGACATAGAGCCTTTTAAGAGATGAGAATATTTAAAATGAGGTTTTTGTAGGGTGGACCCTACTCCAATATAACTGGTGTCCTTTTTTTTTTTTTTAAGTCTTTATTGAATTTGTTACACTATTGCTTCTGCCTTGTTTTGGTTTTTTGACCGAGAGGCATGTGGGATCTTAGCTCCCCAACCTGGGCTCGAACCCACACCCCCCGCATTGGAAGGCAAAATCTTAACCACTGGACCGCCAGGGAAGTCCGTGGTGTCCTTATAAGAAGAGGAGGTGAGGACACAGGCACACACAGAAGAAAGACCACGTGAAGACAGAGGGAGAAGGCGGCCGTGCACAAGCTAGCAAGAGAGGATCAGAAGAAACCACCCCTGCCGACACCTTGATCTTGGATGTTTAGCCTTCAGAATTGAGAGAAAATAAATTTCTGTTGTTTAAGCCACCAGTCTGTGTACTTTGTTAAACAGCCCTACCAAACTAATACAACTGGTTGAATATATTCCCATTCCTTCACAAGACTCAGAATATATCCCCATTCCTGCCAGGATAAATTAATAGCATTCTATTCTTCAGTCAGTCAATAATTAGTTACCAAGATACATCTCATCACAATGACCGAGACAGGAAGAGATTTCTACCCTTGTGGAACTTACCAAAATGTCACAAGCAAAAGTGCTTGGTAAATAAACTTGTTAAATACATTTACTGGATTATTGGAAATATTTTTATTTTCAAAAGCAATGATGCAAAGGCCTGCATTAACAGAGGGGTCAAATTCCAAAGCTCGAGATTTTTTACATGTATTCATCTCCATGGTAATAGTTAACATTTATCAAGCACTTACTGTGTCGAGTGCTTTATTATCAAGAGTTTATTTTATTTTCATAATGACACAAATAGGTAGACGCTTGTATTTTCCTCATTATACAAATAGGAGAGCTGGGACTCAGGCATTTAAATAACTGGCCCGAGATCACGCAGCTGAAAATAGCAGCAAGTGACAAATCAGTATATGGAAGTTGAAAGTAAAATCACAACGCAATAAAGTCGGCATGTAATTGAGTTGTTAGAAATAACAGTTGGAAAGGTTTGACTGGAAGAAGTCTTCCAATGAGTCAATCTCTGACCTTGGCCTCATGCACAGCCTACTTCAAACACCAAAAACATGGTAAATGGAAAGAAGATGAGCAAATTAGGAAAAAAGTGAGATATCTTTTGTCTGCTGATAATTTTTTAAAAATATATCTGCAGGAGGGGCTGATGTGTAAAGAGGATGAAAAATGAAGCAGAAAAGAAAAGATAGTGATATAATCATATAATCAGCAGAAAGTTTGGTGCAATGGGGCATGTAGACCCCAAGAAGTCTTCTTAATTGGGCTTTTTAAATATCAGGTGACAGAAAGGAAGGAGCAAAACTATCTAATGGTGGTCTCCAATCCTGTCTTGTCTAGAGAATTGCTCTGTAGAAATGGTTACTTTCTGATCGGTCCCAATTTTTATTTGCCTAATTAAAGGGTATTATAGTTTAATATGGATTAAATAGATTTAGACTTTGTATATATAAATAAAACAATATTAAAGAGCCCTACTAAGAATGTTTTCTGGCATGCATGTGAGTGTGTTTATGTAAAAGTTTCTTCCTGCTTATAAAACAAAACAAAACAACAAACATTGAAAGGCCATTATTGGTTGGATTTTAATATGTAGAAAAACTAAGTTTATTTTCCTTTAGGCCAATTTTTTTCTTGTTATTCAACTAAATAACGTAAGTCTTAGAAGGCCCTAAATTATTTTAATCTTTTAAGTATTATAGGTGTGATATCCATGCCCAAGAAACTTAAATGTTGAAAAACAATAAAATAATGACATGCAAAAAAAGTTACACATTCTCCCATTTGCAGAAGTGTTAGCCTTCCTATGGCAGCTTATTTATTATTGCTTTGTAGGAAGGCAAGTTCATGCACATTTATTGAACAAATATAGAGCTTTATAAACGTTTTAAAAGCTATGAATGGGCATCATCAGAAAATCTACAAGCAAGAAATGCTGGAGAGGGTGTGGAGAAAAGGGAACCCTCTTGCACTGTTGGTGGGAATGTAAATTGATACAGCCACTATGGAGAACAGTATAGAGGCTCCTTAAAAAACTAAAAATAGAATTACCATATGACCCAGCAATCCCACTACTGGGCATCTACCCAGAGAAAACCATAATTCAAAAAGACACATGCACCCCATTGTTCATTGCAGGGCTATTTACAATAGCCAGGTCATGGAAGCAACCTAAATGCCCATCGACAGATGAATGGGTAAAGAAGATGTGGTACATCTATACAATGGAATATTACTCAGACATAAAAAGGAACGAAATTGAGTCATTTGTTGAGACGTGGATGGATCTAGAGACTGTCATACAGAGTGAAGTACATCAGAAAGAGAAAAACAAATATCGTATATTAATGCATATATGTGGAACCTAGAAAAATGGTACACATGAACCGGTTTGCAGGGTAGAAGTTGAGACACAGATGTAGAGAACAAACGTATGGACACCAAGGGGGGAAAGCGGCAGGGGGTGAGCATGGTGGTGTGATGAATTGGGCAATTGGGACTGACATGTCCTCCAAACACATTTTACATGGTTAACATTACCCTGATACCAAAACCAGATGAGGATGCCATAAAAAGAAAATTATAGGCTAATATCCTTGATGAACATAGATGTAAAAATTCTCAACAAAATATTAGCAAGACAAATTCAACAATACATTAAAAGGATCATACATCATGATTAACTGGGATTTATTCCAGGGATGCAAGGATGGTTCAACCTCCACAAATCAATCAGTGTGATACACTGCATTCACAAAGTGAAGAATTAAATATATATGATCATCACAATAGATGCAGAAAAAGTATCTAACAAAATTCCACACCCATTAATGATACAAACTGTCAGCAAAGGGGGTGTAGAGGGAATGTATGTCTACATAATAAAGACCATATATAACAAGCCCACAGCTAGTATCATACTCAGTGAAAGTTTTTCCTTTAAGGTCAGGAACAAGACAAGAATGTCCACTCACCACTTTTCTTCAACATAGTTTTGGAAGTCCTAGCTACAGCAATTAAGCAAGAAAAAGAAATAAAATCATCCAAAATGGAAAGAAAGAAGTAAAACTGTCATTATTTGCAGAAGCTACTACATATAGAAAAACCCAAAGACTCTATCAAAAAACTGTTAGAACTAATAAATGAATTCAGTAAAGTTACAGGATACAAAATCAATACACAAAAATCTGTTGCATTTTTTTAATACTAGTAATGGACTATTAGAAAGAAAAAATGAAAAAAAAAGGAAAGAAAAATGAAGAGAACAAATTCATTCATAATTGCATCAAAAGAATAAGATACTTAGGAATAAATTTGACCAAGGTGGTGGAAAAACCCATATATTGAAAACCATAGACATTAATGAAAGACATTGAATAATACACAAATAAATGTAAAAATATTCCATGCTCATAGATTGGAAGAATTAATATTGTTAAAATGTCCACACTATGCAAAGCAGTCTACAGATTCAATGAAATACCTATCAGGGTTCCAATGGTACTTTTCACAGAAACAGAACAAACAATCCTAAAATCTGTATGGAACCGCAAAAGACCCTGAATAGTCAAAACAGTCTTGAGAAAAAGAAAAACGATGCTAGAGGTATCAAACTCTGTGATTTTAGGCTATACTACAAAGCTACAGGAATCAAAACAGTATGGTATTGGTATGAAAATGGACACACAAACTAATGGAACAGAATAGAGAACCCAGAAATAACCCAAGCATATATGTCAATTAACTTACCACAAAGGAGCCAAGACTATACAGTGGGGAAATGACAGTCTATTTAATAAATGGTATTGGGAAATTGAACAGCCACATTCAAAAGAATAAAACTGAACCACTATCTTACACCATACAAAAAAGTTAATTCAAAATGAATTAAAGACTCGGATGTAAGACCTGAAGCCATAAAACCCCTGGAAGAAAACATAGGCAGTAAGCCCCTTGACATAGATCTTAGCAATGATTTTTAAAATCTGACATCCAAAGCAAAAGCAACAAAAGCAAAAATAAACAAGTGGGACTATATCAAGCTAAAAAGCTTCTGCACAGCAAATAAAACCATCAACAAAATGAAAAGGCAAGCCACTGAATGGGAAAAAATTATTATAAATTATATATCTGATAAGGGGTTAATATCCAAAATTTATGAAGAACTTGCATAACTCAATAGCAAAAAAACCCCCAAACAATTCAATTATAAAAATGGCAGAAGATCTGAACAGGCATTTTTACAAAGAAGATGTAGAGATGGACAAAGGTACATGAAGGATGTTCAACATCATGAATCATCAAAAAATGCAAATCAAAACCACAATGAGACATCACCTCACACATTTTAGAATGGCTATTATCAAAAAGACTACAAATAACAAGTGTTGGTGAGGATGTGGAGAAAAGGAAACCCTTGTGCACTGTCGGTGGGAAAGTAAATTGGTGCAGCCACTGTGGAAAACAGTATGGAGGCGCCTCAAAAAATTAAAAATAGAACTACCGTATGGTCTAGCAATTCTACTTCTGGATGTTTATCCAAAGGAAATGAAAACACTAATTCAAAAAGATATATGTACTCCTACGTTCATTGCAGCTTTATTTACAATAGCCAAGACATGGAAACAGCCTAAGTATCCATCAACAGATGAATGGCTAAAGATACAGTATATATATATATATATATATATATATATATATACACACATATATATATATATGTATAATGGAATATTACCCAGCCATAAAAAGAATGAAATCTTCTAATTTGTGACAATACAGATGGACCTTGCGAGCAAGTGAAATAAGTCAGAGAAAGACAAATACCATATGGTCTCCCTTATATATGGAAACTGAAAAAGAAAAAAAAAAAAAGAAAAGAAGAGGAAGATTAGATGTGGAAGGGGAGGAAGATTCCACATACGACTCCCATATTTCTGGCTTGAGAAGCTGGGCTATAGTGGTACCATTAACTGCGAGGTAAGGAGATTGCAAAAAGAGAAGCTGTAGAATTTGAGGGAGGAAATCCAGAGTTCAGACAGGAGCATGTTAAGTTAAGCTCTCCCTTAGACGTAAAAGTGGGTCAAGTAGGCAGTTGGATAGATGAGACTGAAGTTCAGAGGAGAGGTTTGGGCTGGAATTTTTAAAAAAATTTTATAAGCATCACCGTGACAGGTTTATTGAGTCCATGGCCAGGACTTTCAAACTCTGTCAGAGAAAGGAACTGATCTGTCTCATCCTGGGTCCCATTGCCTTCTCTTTCAAGGTCCCAATGGAGGTAAAAATTGGAATTAATGTATTTTTCAGAGGCTGCCTCAGTCACCAACCTTCTGATTCTCTGCAAGGACACTGGCTCACACCGTCTCCTTGCTTGGTCTGTGCCTTGTGAGGATACATGTTCAAATTTTACAAGTAACACAGGCTGAGTTTTATTGCCCAAATGAAAAATCTGTTTTATTGAAGTCCAGTATAAGATGAGGCAAGGCAGATAAAAATATTTCAAAGTTAGCTAAAGCTAAAACTCAACAGATTTTAATATTTAGGAATGTTATAAAGTGCGTGCTTTCCTTTGTAAAGTATTATTCCAGTCGTGGCATCTCACAAACCCCAAGCTGTTTATGACCCCGCCTGCCTTTGATAATAAGCATACCCTCTGACATTCTGGAATCTCCACAGCAAGGCATATCTAAATTTTATATATCTCTCCTTTCTCAGGTTAGAATCGTGTGTTTTTCTCTCACAACCCTGACACTTTCTCCTCCGACAACCCCTATATTTGCAATTTCTATCTCTGAGGGAGCTAAACAATCTACTCCTTTTTCTTTATCCTCACTTGCATGACACGGATACATCATCACAATTTCTCCTCTAGGCTCAGGAAATAACCTCCTCACCACACCACATCTTTTTGTTTTGTTTTGTTTTTGTTGGGGTAAAATTGCTTTACAATGTTGTGTTAGTTTCTGCTGTACAACGAAGTGAATGAGCTATATGTATACATATATCCCCTCCCTCTTGGGTCTCCCTCCCAGTCCTTCCCCATCCCACCCATCTAGGTCATCACAGAGCACCGAGCTGAGCTCCCTGTGCTATACAGCAGGTTCCCACCAGCTATCTATTTTACAGATGGTGGTGCACATACCACATTTTGACCCCTTCCAATACATTCCCAATCCACAGACTCATCTTTTGCAAATACAGCTCCCATTATGTCGGCCTTCTATTAAACCATCAATCTTCCCTTAGACATTGGGGCCAAGTCCTTCAAGCGGTCTCCAAGTACCTCTTTCTCTACACACATCTTTATCTTCCTGTCTCTCCTAAGCTCCAGCTGTACTGGATTCCTCTAGGATCTTAAAACAGGCTCTCCCACTCCCGGGCTTCCGAACATTATTTTCTTTGGCTGGGACGTTTCTTCCTTTGACCTCCCCTTATTTGTCCTTCAGGTCTCAATTTCCTCTAGGTATCTCTGGCCAAATGCCTCACCCAATAGAACCGTATGCTCTTCCATAGCATTTATTACACATCCATAAGCATTTATTTAATCGTGTGGAAAGGGAGGTATCCATCCTTTCCATGGATGGGTCTCCAGCAACTCACAGAATGCCTGGAAGGTAATAAGCCACTTAAAATTGTATTTGGTGTGTTACGATTGTCTGAAATTGTCACCATTTTCCTCGGGTTTCATTATAAGTATCTCTTTTCAGGAAGGCTTTGTAAAAATATGATTAGATGAGGGTATGGCAAGGGTGGGAAGGAAAAGTAGAGGGCCAGGGGATTTGTGGTAATAAGGGTCTAGAGAAAGAACATGACAAAGTCCAGTGAAAGATGCACTCAGGATAAGTAAACCTCAAAGAAAGAGGAGAAAATGCAAGAAAGGGATATTGACCCAGCAAGAGGGGGGTGACAGGAGGAATCTAAAGAACAAGATAAACCCTTGACAGACAGAGTTAATTGATTTGAGTGGCTGTTGCTTTCTCTAAGAAATCTGACCAATATTCAGAAATGAGTCTACAATGAAATTCAGTGTTTCAGGCCACTCAGTAGAGTTTCCAGGGGTTTATGTGTCTGTTACTTCCCCACATCCCAGGCTGGGAAAACACAGTCAGAGAAGTACAGGCTGCTCTACAGTTCACCGGGCACAAAATGCCTGACAGCTCTTTCGGGAGCTCCATATCGACAAGGAAAGCAAGCCAGCTTGTCAGATATGATCATCTCTCGCTCGTTCGGCACCGTGGCTATCTGGCCCTGGGATATCCCATGGGGTACCACACATCTAGACCGAGGATTTAAGTCTCCACCATGTTGTGACATGATTCCCATGTTTTAACTTTGTGATCTCAAATCTTTCATTAGAGGGGATGTCTCTAGACCGCATTGGAAGATAGAAAATCCTGCTATCTGTAATCTGTACACAGAAAATGTCTAAGAGCTGCCAAAATCTATCTTAGGCTATAGAATATTATCTTGTGTGTGAAAAGAAAGTATACTTAAATGGGAATGCACATTTATTATACACATGTTATATAATTGGTCCTGTGCTGAGCACTTTCCTATTTACAGGGAAAGTACCAAACACTACTTTTGTCCAATGCCAAGGACATACCTTTGACTAGATTCTGATTCCATTTTTAACTCAATACTGGATATTTAAAACAATCTTGAAAAAGAACAAAATGGGTAGACTCACACTCCCGATTTCAAAACTTACTACAAAGCAACAGCAATCAAGATGGTGTAGCACTGACATAAAGTTAGACATGTAGATCGATGGAAGTTACAAGGCCATCCCAGATTCACATGGCTTTTGGTGGGAGTTACTGCAAAATTGCATTGCAGAGGGCCTGAATAGAGGGCAGGGTGAAGAAATGTGGACATTTCATCACCAATATGCAGTAGTCTATATCTTCTGCCATAGCCATTCATATTCCTTCCACCTGCAAAATTTCTTCACCTCCTTACATATCCTCAAAGTGTTATCCAATTACAGCCCGAGGATCAAAATTCAGTATCTTGGGTTCTACATCAGGTCCTGATGTGGCTCCTCTCGATTCAGAGATTTAAGGACCAAAAAGACAAGATATCTGTTTCACATCCCCCAAACATACAAGGGTGGAAAAGGAGTATGGTTCGCTTAATAATCATTCTCATTTGAAAAGGTGAGAAATGAGACATAGCAGTCATTGTTCCATAGCATTTCAAAATCCTGTTGAACAAATATTCCCAGATTCCCTGCTCTGGCAGTGGGGAGTATTTCCACTGGAAAATATGGCCTTCGAGGAACTTTCCCAGTTCTTTATTGCCTTTTTGATTTTCGAATAATTTCATTTTTAGTCTTGCAGCACTTTTGCTTACATAACTCCTTTAAGAACTTTTTAGGTTTTCTGTGAATCTGATTCTATTCAGTTCTAACGGTGAAGACTATACCTACAATTCAAGAGACAAGCCTTTCTCTAGATTTAATTGCAACTATTTAGGGCATATCAAGTTCTTGTGGGATTTCTAGAATCCCTTAAGATTTCGAGAAGTTCTTTTTTTCTAGCGGTTAGAAGGCCCTCTGTGAACGGGAATGCATCGTAGCACAGAGCATAGAAGCATCATAAAAGATTGTATAAGCACCCACTTTACTGGATCTCCTCCTCGAGCTGTATTTTACGAATGTTTTGCTGGCTAGAGAGGCTAGGGATAAAAAAATAGTTTTATTTTCTAACCCAACAAGGTTTTTCTCTTTGCTATTTCCTCTAAATTCTTCTTACAAATTGCTCAGTTCTTTCTTTAGCCCATCTATTTCTATATCTTATCACGCACAGCTAGAAGCAACTTGCTGACACTTTCAGTATCCTCACTGAAGGTCTTCTTAACCAAATCCAAAAGTTCACTAGTCCTTCGTTTTCAATTTCCAAGTGAACACAGTATTTTTCTCCTACTACGTAGCCTGAGTCTCCTCTTTTCCAACCTTAATACTTTTTTTTAAAATCATTTTTTTCAGCCTTTGCTAACAATTTTCTTGCCATTCTGTCAGCTTCCTCCTGCCACCTGGTTCTAAAGCCAACGCCATATGTTTTAAGGTTTTTTTATGATATTATTCTTTCTAGGTATCAATTTCTGTATAAATTATTTATTGACACAATAAGCTACAATAATATCCCAAGCTTAATGGCTTAAGTAGCAAGCACGTATTTAATTCAGAAGTCATTTCTCTGGGCTGGTCTTGTCTGATAACCCACTCATAGGTCTACAGTCAACGGGCTGGTCACCACCTCCCCAGAGGTGGTGTTTATGCCAGATGCACGGATGCCATTCTGCTCCTGTCCCTTCCACATCCAACCTCTAAATCCTCTAACCTGTCAACCTCTCTTGCTCTCTAGAGCCTTAATCCCACCTTTCACCTTTTCTTTTATATTCTCTATATTCTGTGTTATGTTTCCATAAAAGATTACGTATCATAGATGTGATATAATTTTGTAACTTTCTCCTCTTTATAAAATATTTTAAAAAGCAAAGCACACATTATGCTTTTAATTCATCCTTGCAAGATATACACAGGCTCCTGTACATGACCTCTAGCACGGATTATAGTAATACCTACCCGTTAACAGTTCTCATACTGAGTTTTGATTTCTACAAATTCATTCTCCCTTAGGTCGTCGTTTTTGGTTGTTTGTTTAAATGCAAATCTCATTTCACCACTTCTCTATATAATAGCTTCTGATTGCTTCTGGGATAAAACCTAAAATGTTCTCACTCCCCAACTCTGCTCCGCATGTTTTCAGGGATCACCTCTCAAACACTGCCCACATTCAAATCCTTGCTTTAGGGACTTTCTCTGGGCAAACTTAACTGTGACATGTTCTGAATAGGCTTTGAAAGCAGATGATGAATGGATAAGTGTGAAAATGAATCATTAACCACAGCTGAGTACAGTAAATATCAGCTTATGAGAGAGTCAAAAAATAAATACAGATTTTTATCCAAAAAATAATATTTTATTAAGAAATTTAAGGATTCAGTTTTTGAAGTTTGATATTATTGGGGAAGATAATTTCTCAACAATATGCTAATAGATTGTTCCTCTTGTTCGTGAAACTAAAAAGATGCTCATTTCAACTGAACTTGGTAAAAGAGCAACATATTGGGAAGTACCTAATTTATCTTTAATGCTTTTACTATTACTTCATATTCTCTATATCCTGTATTACATTTCAGTAAAGATTATTTATCATAGATGTTATGTCATTTTGGAAATTTTTTTTCTCCTTATGAAGTTTTGTAATAGCAAAACATGCATTCTGCTTTTACTTCATCCTTATGAGATGTATACATTTCCCAAATAGTATTTTCTTTCTTTAAAAGAGTCAGGGCCTGAATTGATTTTTTAAAAAATTAGACAGGGTTCTTGACAGCTTTTTGCTTTATTTTGCTTTATATTGTGAATGCTATTACACCTAGCAATTCTACCATATTTAGAATCGAGTATAATCTGCTTTCTATAATTCTGCTTTGCATCATTATTTTTAAATTTTTACATTTTTGGCTTAAAGGATATAATTCTTTTTTAAAAGTTACTTACTATCAAATGTCCTAAGATTTGTATTAACTGTCTCTATTTATTAAATCGACCCAAAGTTCTTAAATGCTTTTGTACATAAAATTAATAAGTTTAACCATCATTATTAATGTTTAGATCATTTTACTAATCATAATAAGTACATATTTACAGTTTTATTGATCAATAGAATTTCAATATATAAAATGCATAAAAATATTTTTTCATTCAAAATTCTTTATAGGTCTATATTTGAAGGAGAGTATCTGGGTATTAATAACACATCTTAAGGCGTGCCTCGCGGTGTGACTAAGGTGGAGATGCCTGTCAGGTGTGGGGCAGCCTCTGTGTTCTCACGACCCCTGACCACAGGCAAGCACAGCCCTGCCTCAAATAACAGTCCTCTGATTAAGTCCTTCAAAAGCCCAGGCTGAAGCTGAATGGGAGGTTTGAACCCAAATCTCTCTTTTTAACATGTTTTCTAATTTTGCCTCACAGCAACCCTTGAGAACTATTATCTGTCATCTGTCTATCTCTATCATCTATCATTTATTATCTATCTATCTATCTATCATCTGTCTATCATCTATCATTTATTATCTATCTATCTCTCTATCATCTGTCATTTATCATCCATCTATTTATCTATCTCTGTCATTTTTCATCTATCTATTTATCTATTATCTATCATTTATCACCTATCATTTATCTATCATTTATTTATCACCTATCATTTATCTATCTATCTCTATCCTCTGTTATCTATCTCTATCATCTATCATTCATCATCTATCGATCGATCTATCATCTATGTATCCACATCATACACTGACTTAATTCAGTGCCTACTCCAGCTGTTCCCGTACATGAAAACCACACAGAAAGCTCTTCTATGTCAAATCCAAGCACATCTCTGCTCTTTTCAGGTCTAGGTATCCTCTAAGTGGAGGACTGAACCAAGCCTGGTCCTGCTGCCTGGGGGAATGTTTGTTTATCTTAACACATCTAATAGGAGTCTAATAGGAGTATAGAAAGTAGGGCAACCAGCTGATTAATACTCCTAGAACATTTGAAATTAATCCAGAGACCAGAAAGATGGTCTCCACATGTTTTCAATTTCAATTTTCTGTTCTGCCTAATCATTTTATCATGAGGTTAAAATCATCATAATAAGTCTTAATTCATTTTATTATAGTTCTGGCATTATGCCTATGCAAAATGGTGACTTCTTTCAGTAAATAACATATGTTGAGAGGATTAACTTTATTAATGGTTCACAGAGATCTGTAGTAGAAAAATATGTATTTTTTCAGATATATTAAACACTGTTTCCACTGATACCTTCTTTATAAGTCTGATAGGCATGTCAGAACTAATAAATTGCTTCTCTTCACTTCCATTAAGAGTGAAAAGAAAGGTTAATGAGTTAAATAGACAAGAGAGAAGGTTGGAATATTTAGATAATATGTTACATTTGATAAGTAATTTTCAAAATGCTGGTAAAGGATTCACCCAGATTGTCACAAATACATTGACACATGGGCTGAGTCCTGAGAGGAGACTTGAACATGTGTCTACTCTAATGCCAGAACATTTTGGGAAATCAGCAAAAGGCTGAAAATAAGGATTTGGGCTTCAGGTGAAGAAAAACAAAACGTGGGTAAGATATTTGGAAATTCCTTTTTTTTAACAAAGAATGACTAAAAGGCATGTGTTAGTGTCTCGTGTTCTTGTGAATTTCTTCAACAAAAGGGAACCTGTTGAAGATTCAAACTCTCTTATGTGGTGAGAATAAATGACTTCCGGTTATTATGCATAGGGGTTATTATGCATAAAACAGAAAGCTTTCCTGGGGAGGTTTGGGGTGGTGGTGGGTGTTGTCTAATCAGCACTTAAAAACTTGTCAAAATGATGTCTTGCTTATTTATTTTTTTCTTTATAATTGACCTCACGTTATTTGAGAAGGCCCCATATTTTAGTTGTTTATTTATTTTGCCTTTTTAAAAATTGAAGTATAGTTGATTTACAATGTTGTGTTAGTTTCAGGTGTACAGCAAAGTGATATATATGTACATATATTTTCAGATTCTTTTCCCTTATAGGTTATCACAAAATATTGAGTAGAGTTCCCTGTGCTATACAGTAGGCCCTTGTTGGTTATCTATTTTATATATAGTAGTGTGTTTGTGTTCATCCCAAGCTCCTAATTTATCTCTCCCCCCTAATTTATACATATTAGTGTAAAAATGGAGAGAATTAACCTCCTATGCAAGTCAAAAATTTGAAAGTTTAAGATAAATAGAAAATTAAAATTTCGCCTGCAGATGTTCATGAATACTAATCACAAATAGTACAGTTTTCCAGAACCATAGTAGTTAATGGCACTTTTAGGACCGATTTTGCAAAGTGAAGTCTCCAGTTTATGGAATATTTTACTGTGGGTCCTCTTTGGAAGAGGGGAGTGGGGTGCGACCCCTTGGACCAGAGTTGTTCCTCTGATCCTGCTGGGTCTTCTCAGTTGCTATAGATGCAAATCAGAACTAGAAGTTATCCTTTGGTGCTTAACCATCACCCTTTTCCATCAAGGTGTTCCTGAACAGATTGCCCACATTATATACTCTTCCCATTAGGTATTACGTTCCTTGGTTTTTCACTGGTATCATTGCTTTTCAATCCCACTCTGCTTCTTGTGAGGGCAATTTTTTAAATCTTCCCAAATGCAAATCCAATTAAGTCATTCCCCATGGTTCCTTATTGTTCAAATTCCTTAAAAAGGCAGATAAATTTATTTGGGGATATGGGCACCTGTATCACCTAACCTCCCCTCCTGCACACATGCATCTCTTTCTCACATGTATCTTCATTTCATCCAGGTCAACTCATCATTCTCCTTCCAGCCTTCATGCTTTAGTGTTTATTGTTCCCTTAAATGGGAATACATATCCTCCCCGATCTTTCCACTGAACTCAAAATTCAAATCAAACATAAACCCTATATTACTGAAAAGTTTCCTACTGTTGTAACAAATTTCTCCCAAAACTATATCATAAAACAACACAAATGTATTACTTTACGATTCTGGAGGTCAGAAGGTCACAGTACATCTTACTGGGCTAAAATCAAGGTGTCAACAGGCTCCACTTCTTCTGAAGGCCCCAGGGACAATCTGTTTCCTTGATTTTCCCAGCTTCTAGAGGTCACCTGCATTCTTTGGCTCATTGAATGGATGAATTCCTTTCTCCATGTTCAAAGTCAGTAGCAAGGCATCTTCAGTGCTGATGACCTCCTTCTTCTTATAGGGACCCATGAGATTCCATTGGGCCTACCTGGATAATCGTCTCATGTTAACATCCTTAATATAATCACATCTGCAGAGACTCTTTTGCCATGTAAAGTAAGGTATTCATGGGCTGCAGGAATTAAGATGTAGACATCTTTGGGAAGGGACATTATTCTGTTTACCTTAACCCCTCAAGCAAGTCCTCCTCTACCTCTCACACTTCTGACTCCATTTACTTTAATTAGAAAGTTAGCATATTGCACTGGGTATAGAGGCAAAACAAAAATACCTGCTGCAATTCCATGAAGGTGACAATCAATAATGATGAACAGTGTTTTCCACTTCATCGTATTTGTGTTCCCAGTTTTCATGATCAAATACCCCCCAGAAGAAACCTCTAGTTTTATAATTTGATGCATCTTGAGGTATGTCCCACATCCATTGTATATGCAAAATAGGTCTTTTGTAAGATCATTTTAATTGAAATGATGACAAGAGACTCAATCTGTTGTCATTTGTCATAGTGTTCTATGATTTATCCATGATAAAGTTTAGTATTATTTCAAAACTTTGAGGGTAAGAGCTATTTGTTACTAAGGTGAGATTTCAAAAGAGACGGGAAAATATTTACGGCTTACCATGATAAAATTAAGGCATCCTTTGAAGTTTTTCTGTCTCTTAGGGAAGTGAGGTGTACCTCCGATTAAAGGATGGGTTCTGCATTAGCACATTGAACAAGGGCTGAACTGAGGGATGGCAGAGTTCAGAGGGATGGCTGGGTCCCCCAACAAAGTCTCCACTGCCAAAGGCCCAGCCAGCCTTTGCTCTTACCAAACATCGGATGTGAATCCAGGCTCCTGGACTGACTTTCTCAAATAAATTCTCTTCATTTCACTTCAATATAATAAAAAGGACTTTTTTTTTTTAACCATTTCTCTACCTTATCCTATTTAAAATCAATAAAAACAAATATAAATTGCTATGCTTTAATCCAAATAGCCATTATAGAGATACTTTTGTGTGTGTGTGTTTTTAAGAATAGAAGGCATTTTCAAAAGGTATTTCTTTTGTAATGGGAAACCACATTTGTGAATGTCTTTGGGAATTGCTCACAGATGACAGGGCTTACTTTGTGTTGTGTTTTTGCACAGATGGTGGGTCTGTGCATGGGGGAAAGACTCACTTACTGTTAGGGTTCACTTTTGTCTACGGATGTTATTTCACCGAAAAATTGGGTATGGCCTTATATAACAGAAATCCAAATATTGAATTTAATAAAAATTGAAATTCATTCATTTCCTTACTTATATATTAATTATTTCACTTATTTATTCATTCATTTTGTGATAAGAAGAAATTGAAAGGTAGGCGATTCAAGGCTGGTGCAGGGGCTCAACTGTATCCTGGCTGAAGACCCCTGGATTTTCTGAACTGTTCCCTCATTTCTGTTACACCTCGTCATCCTGTCAGCATTTCAGACAGACAGAAGGAGAAAGCACAGGTGCAAGTTGGTTCTCTTTTAAAAGGTTTCTTGATAAATTCCACCCCAATTCTTCTGCTTACATCTTATTGGGGAGAATACAATGGTTTCCAAGCTCAAAGGGAAGTGAGGACAGTTGAACAGTTGTGGGTTTTTTGTTTTTGTTATTGTTTGTGGTTGGTCGTGTGTTTGTATACATATATAAATATTTTTTTAAAGCTAAGTATATTGACCTACAACATCTAGGCTCTACAGGAGAATGTAGCAGTCTCTCAAACTAGCCATCTGCCAAAATTGTTCTCCTCTCAAGTATTTTAACTTTTAATTTTGACACTGAATCTTAATGCAAAGGTAAAATATGCAATTGAAGATAACTCTGGAATGATATTGCTTGTGAAGATTCGTTCTAGGCTTCCTTGGTAGGCTTGGTTTCTCCTATGATCTTTAGTCAGTGAGAGAAGGAATTATGAATGATGATTTTGAGGAGAAAAGAACTCTTCTGTAGTTAGTAAATTGGGGTCTTGCTTTTATAATCTACTCTGTGTTTGCTTGAGAGGCTTCTAGAAGCCTTTAACAACAAAGAGAAAAGTTCCAGCACTTTTTTTTTTCCTGGTACTGTTTTAAAGGTGACTCAGTCCTTTCTTCCTCTGTGCTCTTGTCCTCATTAGGGACAACGTTTCACTGGGATGGGTGAAGAGGCGAAAATCCAGTTTTCTGGCAAACAGAACGTTGTTACCTTTCCTCTCTTCTCAGACTGGTCCAGAAAAAGACACAAGAGGCTAAGAATTAGAAGATAGAGCCTCTATACTTCCTTCTGTCCAAACTTCACTTTTAAACTCACTTTCTGCTTTTGTAAATAACGGTGGTAATATTTCCCTTCCAACATTACTGGGTTGTTGTAAATATAAGGTCAGCTATGTAAAAACACATCAAGAAATTTAAAAGTGCTGTATGAATTATAGGAAATGATAGACTTCTCAGAAGAGTTTACAAAATACTCCTTAGAGATAAGCAGAGTGCTCTACATTAACTTACCCATAAATGTTTTATTGTGAGAAATACAAAGTGAGGAGTAATTCTATCTCCTAGGCGAAGTAAATTGCAGGGGAAAAGTAGTGGATTGCTCAGTTCCAATCACGTGTCTTGAAATATAATAATAACTATTAGAAAAGCTTTTTCATCTAATTCATAGTTTCAAGGTTTTAAGGAAATGCTAATAACAATCAAAATAATAACTCTCAAGGAGGATTCAGTTAATCATTATACTGTTCTATGGTGTAAATGCTGTTATTAGCTCCATAGTACACAAGAGGAAATTGAGACACAGAGTTGTTAAGAAACTTGAATAAAGTCACAAAGCTAAAAAGTATTAAAGGCAGGATGACCTGCTAAACTTCTGGCTCTGGAGTTTGAGCTATTGATCAGCGAGAGCTACACAGTTAAAAGTTTTCAGGAATAAAGACGCAGACCTACTAGAGAATGGACTTGAGGACACGGGGAGGGGGAAGGGTAAGCTGGGACGAAGTGAGAGAGTGGCATGGACATATATATGCTACCAAATGTAAAACCGATAGCTAGTGGGAAGCAGCCACATAGCACAGGGAGATCAGCTCGGTGCTGATCACAAAGGTGGTCTTTGTGACCACCTAGAGGTGTGGGATAGGGAGGGTGTGAGGGAGGGAGACGCAAGAGGGAAGAGATATGGGGATATATGTATATGTATAGCTGATTCACTTTGTTATAAAGCAGAAACTAACACACCATTGTAAAGCAATCATACTCCAATAAAGATGTTAAAAAAAAAAGATCTGAAATTAAACAAAAAAAAAGTTTTCCTTCACATCATCGGAAAATAAGGTTTAGTGTTCATCATTGCTTGAGGAAGCATATTATACATGTTCTGTGTCTCTTTGAAGTTTTCTGAATCAGTACTCACAATGTTAGGCTCACTCAAATCTCAGGTCTATTTAGCTGGCTAGGGATCTGGCTTAATTGAATTCCCAAAGTGTCCTGGATATCATGGTCTTTATACTTCAGAGACCACAAGGAACTGCTAACATAGATATGTAAGGACAAATAGGCTTTGAGACTTGGGGAAACAATCTGTACAATTCTATTGAGTTCTCAAGAGCCCAGGGTAGAATCCATTTGTTACTAAATGCCTGACCTTCTGGGTCTCAGCTTCCTTATCCATCAAATAGAGATAATGGTACCCAACTCACAGGATTATTGGCAGTCAGATAAGTTAAAAACATATAGCACAGGTCATGATATATGGACAACTCTTAACAGGTGTTGGATGAATTATAGCAAACTTTTCTGTGGAAATGGGGTAATTCTTATAACTTGTGTTGTCAAATTGATTGGGTTGGAATTGTTTCTTGTTAGCCAACGAAGTAGAAGAAGAACCACTAATGCACAACAGGAGGCTGTCTATAAAATGAAACTCTATTTTCACAATAAATCCCAACAGAGCAAATGTAAGTCAGCCATTAACACTTTTCCAAAACATGTGATACAAAGTAACGTAATCAAATCCTCTTCAGGCATATGTCATTCATGAGTGTTTATGAGTTGATTCTGAAAGGAATTCCCAGCCTGAGTAAGAATCTTAACTTGTCACTCAACATTTACACGTCTGACTAGATACAAGGAAGCTATTTTAAATAATCTGGAATATAATCATGTAATCAACGTTAGGTACCAGTTTAATAGATTATGTCAAGTGTAGAAAGGATATACAGCATTCTCAAAATGCAATAAACAAATTGCACTAGGTTATAGCTATCCTCATATAGTACTGAGTTTTCTCTGTCAGGGGACTTTTCAGTTAAATCAGTTGAAGGCGTCCAAACGTTGGGTCTCTAAACATTAAAACACACACACACACTTATGCACATCCAAACTAAAAATAGCAGCTCTACAATCAGAAAGTAATTTTACATGCAGGTATGTAAGTATGTAGTAGGAGTCTACCGCTGCACTCTCTTTTATTGTTCATTCAAATGTAATTCTCATAATGAAAAATGAGCTCTGATACTGAACCTGAATGAATCTATGGACAGATTGGGAAACTGGGCAAAAGGTTAAGGCAGGCAAAGCTTCTCATCAAAACTTCCCTAATTTGGGGCTTCCCTGGTGGTTCAGTGGTTAAGAATCTGCCTGCCAGTGCAGGGGACACGGGTTCGAGCCCTGGTCTGGGAAGAACCCACATGCCGCAGAGCAACTAAGCCCCGTGCACCACAACCATTGAGTCTGTGCTCTAGAGCCCACGAGCCACAACTACTGAGCCCACGAGCCACAACTACTGAGCCCGCGTGCCACAACTACTGAAGTCTGCGTGACTAGAGCCTGTGTTCCACAACAAGAGAAGCCACGGCCATGAGAAGCCTGTGCACCGCAACGAAGAGTAATCCCCGCTCGCCACAACTAGAGAAAGCCTGTGTGCAGCAACGAAGACCCAACGCAACCAAAAATAAAATAAATAAATTTTTTTTAAAAAACTTCCCTAATTTTTGTTTACAGCACTTCTTCATTTTATAGCACTTGTCTCTAGGTATATAAAGGTTCTGGAGTCAGATGGATCTAGGCACTTACATAACCTCTTTGAGTCTCTATTCAGTATCCTGGAAATTATGACTAGTAATAGCTGCCTCTAAAGGTTGTGAGACTGATCTTACAAAATGTGTCTCAATTACCTGGCTCAATGTAGGCATTCAAAGAATAGTACTTATTATCATTCATGCTGTCACCTGGCTTGCAGGGACTCACAACTTGGTCCTATTCTCATGACACTGGATTTTATTGAATGACACACATGCACATACATGCATATCCACAAAAATACACAGAAACACAAACATATATGTTACTGAAAGTGGGGTCTGCCTTCTTGCCACTTGAAAGCCAATACTTGAGAGGCAAGGTTGGTGGAAAGGAAAGTTTGCTTTGTTTTGGATGCCAGCAGCTGTGGGGAGGGCAGACTCCTGTCCAAAGGCCGACTCCCTCCCTCCCACCCCCATGACAACCGGTGGGCAAGAGCTTTTATAGGCTGAGGAAGGGGGCTACATGCAGAAACAGTACAGTCAGCTCTGACACTCATCTTGAAGTTGGTCATGCAGTGGTCCGACCAGCATCATCTTGATTGTTTTTTAAGAACAGTTAATCTTCAGTTCCAGGGTCTGTTTGTTCCCATTTCTTTGAGGCCAGTTCCTTGGAATTGTGGCAGCTTATGACATGGCTATGGTCTGGTCATCATGTAGTTAATGTCTTCCATCTGGCGGGGGTTTCAGTATCTATAAAACAGTTCACAGGACATGACTCTGAATATTATCTATAGCCCTTGAGGAGGAACTAAAGGTCTTTGTTTAATGACTAAACTATTATTACTTGGTCTTATTTGACTGTTTTCCTTTGCTTCTGCATTTTCTCACTTCTCTGATGAAATTTATTCTTTTACTAAAGTTTTTCTACAGACAAAAGGCAGGCTGAGGACATGGGGGGTGGGTCTATCCTGGGAAGGCCCCAAGAGGGTCCTGCTTCACTTCATACATTTCATGTATACATTTCATACATTTCATACTTCATTTCATACCCCATACCCAGATGCTGGGCAGTGGGTTTCATCAGACATTGCAGAGCCATGACTAAAACATGGTTTCTATCACTGAACCAATTCACAACTAATAGAGAAGATGGCAGATAAACAAATTAATTAATCTGGACATAAGTAACTCCATGAGTAGATTAATGCATTTCTACATGAGCAACGATTAGTCCTGAACCAAGGCGTATGGTCAGAGAGGGGCTAGGAAAGGAGGGGTGGGATGTCAGAACCAGTGACCAAATGCCCGTGAGGAGTGAAATGAGGGAGGGGGAGTCAGAGACCACTGAGAGGTTTCTGTCCTAGGTTCCTGGTGGTGGGGTGCAGCCAGCAGGGTCTAAGTAAGGCAATCGGATTTGGTCGGGGTGTGTTGAGTGTAAGGTGTGTTGAGTGTAAGATGCTCTTGAACCTGAGGATGTACCAAGGAGGTTGCTTAAAGTTTCAGTATTGTTCCCAATTATTTCTGTCTATCACACAGTCTGTAAACAATGGAACATCTCTAAGTCCCATTAAAACAAACATCCTAACCAGCATGATTGTGACAGATAAAGCTTACGATGTCACCTCTTCTATATAATGATTTTATTTCAGCAAGACCCTCAACACCAAAATATAATGTTTAACGATACCCACCATAAAAACATAAATACACACACACATATGCACATACTAACACTGTAAAGTATGCAAAGTGGATAACATAAGAAATTTTCATGTTACACTGGGTCCAAAAGGGACACATTTTGCAACAAGGTGTGACATAGGCTGCCCTTCAAATGACAAGACTGCCTTCTCTACATTAGTGGCACTGGGTTATTCTAAACATGCTCTTCAAGGATGCCACCTGCTATTCAGTAGTTCTTCTCTGTTAGATAGTTATTGCCATCTTGGAAGGTATTTGGATGAAACATTAGCTAGATGTTTCCCAGCCCTGTCGTGTTGAGCCTCTGATGTGACATGATGTAGAGTATTCACTGCCTCAAGAGATAATGGTGCATGTCAACACGTGTCAGACATGAAATAAATGATTGGTTAGTCAGTCCTGTGTGACTCACAGTCTATTGGCTCCTTGGCAGTGCCACATGACTTTGTGCATGTTTTGGAAGCCCAACGAGACCAAGTGGAGAGAAAAATGTGGATAAGTCAGTGCATGTGTAACTCACCCCCTACCAAGTTGGCAAGTCAGCAACAGCAGTAGCTGTATGATAGTTGGACTCACCTACAATAAGCTGTGGGAGGGAGATCTCTCACTATTCCTTTAGAAATGAAGTCTTTTTTTTTTTGGACTTAAAAAAAACATTTATTATCTCACTCAGTTTCTGAAGGTCAGGAAGCAGCTTAGCTTGATGGTGATGACTTGGGATCTAATGAAGTTGGCCATCAAGATGTCAGCTGGAGCTGCTTTCATTTGAGGCTGGAGTGTCCTCTTCCACACCCGCCCACATGACTGTTGACTGGACATCTCACCCCCACACTACGCGGGTCTTTCCACAAGGCTGACCAAGTGCCCAAGTGTTAACTTCAGATTGGCCCCAAATCTATTTTTTATTCTGTATATGAATCAAATAAAAGATCACCTAGAACCATGTTTATGCTACAAAGCTTATCCTAATCTCAGAACTGCATGATGTCTCCATCATTGATTGAAAGTTCCAATTGCCACTGATTGGTAGTGGTTTGTTAGCACTCTATTTTAAGAAAGATCCTTACTGCTCTTTTGAGGTCACCCAAGATCAAGTGTTAGGTTCAATTACCAGGCTTCCTACAGTTGTTAGAGGGAGAAACACAGCTCAGAGATTCTCTGTAAAGAGAGTCTCTCCTTTGGGCTTAGATTTATGCCTATATAGACTCAGCTCAGATCAGAAGCAGCCTTGGGTGGGCTCCATCTAATCACCCCCCATAACCCCCTCCTGTGCATCATTTCCACACAAAATCTGTGAGCTCAACGATCTCCTCCCCATTTCCACTGATCTTTTTGAGGACTTGTTATTATATTACAATAGGCAGGTCCTTTTATGAGTATCAGAGCAGGGCATCCATCCACACGGACCACAACAGCAGAGACTTCCTGGAAAATTACAAAACTTCACAATCACCCTGAAAATTGTGTCCAACTGTGACAAAAGATCTGTCAACACCATGAACCACAGGTGAGTAGTTCCTGGAATTGTTCAAACAGTAAATAAAAACATTTAAAAATACCTGAAACTAACACAACATTGTTAGTCAACCATACTTCAATATAAAATAAAAATTAAAAAAATTAAAATCTCAAAACCTTCCAAAATACCTGAAGGAAGGGACAGAAACCTTTCTAATAACTCTATTACAAGACTGTAAAATGCAAACACATTCAGCTCAAAGTCGATGTGTTTTCATGCTGAGGAAAGAAGTGAAAGGAAAAAGGACTTAAACTTGACAGTTTCCTCTAGAAGAGGAACTACAGCACCTGCTCATTGCTACTGAATACACTGGCTTTTATGCACACACAACAGTGAACCTCATGAAACGATTTTCTCTGTTTTACAATTAAACAATTCTACCCCATGTCTAAGACTATAGAGGGATACTCTTCAGTTGAATTATCGCTCTTGGCTCACCGTAAAAATTGTTAAAATGTGTAGAACTTGCTTTACATTAGGGAACCCCCTTTAGCCTTCTGGTGGCTCTGAGTCATATAAATGTGATCAACTCTCAAATGTCCAGTGTTGATAATCAGTCTGTGAATTATACAGACTCTGGTGGTTTTTCCCCTTCATCTCATCCTTGTCTTTTAGTTTTTTTTTTTGTGATTTTGTTTCTGCTTCTGTTTGCTGGCCTGACTGTGCTTTGGTGTCTCTACGAGAGAATGGAAAATGGAGTGAAAGCAAACAAAACACAAAACAGTCATTTCTTTTAAAGCTTGGGTTAAAACAGTGTCTAGAGCATCTTGACATTTCAAAGGACGTCAGGTATGCAGGTTTTCCTGACTGCCTCCAACTTCCTGGCCTCCAAAACTGACCCCATTGCCAAGAATTAAGGGTTTCCTGAAGAACTGGATACATCAGAAAAACTAGCATTCCCTAAAACACTTGGACTAGAGACCCTTCATCCCATGTATACGGTTCCCCACACGTTTTCATGTGTATCCCCTCTCTTATGTTTCAAAGCGAGGTGCAGCGGTACTGAGCTCCAGAGGATAAGATGAGGGTAAGAGGCAGAGCCGAGGTTTGGACCCAGTTACAAAGGCAACGCTCTTTCCTCACCTCCAAGTCAACTCTTTTTAGTGGTAAATATGAAACCAGGTTTAACAATTTGTTTGAAAGTCTCTGTTTATGTAACATGTGGTTTGTTGATCTCGCAAACCCTGAAGGCTTAGCTTAGCCTCAGGATCAAAGTTTACTTTTCCCCATAGTTATGATGGTGTTTTCATACGTTATTTAAAATATATGATGGTGAAGGCACACTAGAAAACAATCTTGATCGTGAACTTTTGTTCTCCAGATACTGTACTTCCCCTCAGTGGGCTCAGTCAAGTAACGTGCAAAAGAGATTTTGCAAGATGAGGTGTCTTCCAGCTTGGGTTTAAGGGGTGCATCTGGGTCTCTCACAAAAGTGTGTTTTGAGTAGGTCTTTGACTGATTTATAATTCACTAGCTTTGCCAACTGAAGCATATGAAAATCCCCTATTTTGCCTACCATGAATAAAGCTGCTATGAACATTCTTCTAGAAATGTTTTCGTAAACATACATTTTCATTTCTCTTGGGTAAAAATACCTAGGAGTGGAATCTCTGGGTCATAGGTAGATTTACTTCTAAGTAAATAAAAAACTTGAAATCATAATTTAAAAACATCTTCTCGACATCAGTGTTATTTTCACTTCTCTTTCCTCAGGAAGAGGTCATTATAACAAAGTTCTGTGGGAATTCCTTCCCACGTGGCAACTTTTCTCCGTCTCCTGCCCTTTCCTTACTTCCAAGGTGAGATAATCACAACATACTTTACGTACCGGGAGTTTGGGTTGGACATGTACACACTGCTCTATGTAAAACAGATAACCAACAAGGACCTCCTGTATGGCACAGGGAACTCTGCTCGATATTCTGTAGTAACCTATATGTGAAAAGAATTTGAAGAATAGATACTTGTATATGTATAACTGAATCACTTTGCCATACAGCTGAAAGTAACACAACTTTGTTAATCAACTCTACTCCAATATAAAATAAAAATTTTAAAAATGACTTGGTAGACTTAATAAAGATTTAAATTTAAAAATAAAATAAGATAGTCAAACTCAAAAGCAGAGAGTAGAGTGGTGGTTATCAGAGGCTTGTGGGAGGGGGACTTGTTATCTGATGGTTATAAAGTTTCAGTTATACAGATGAGTACATTCTAGAGTTCTTCTGTACAATCTATGATTAACAATACTGTGTTGTACACTTAAACATTTTCCAAAGGGTAAATCTCATGTTAAGTGTTTTACCACAATAAAAAAAGTAAAATAAAAATTAAAAACAAATTAAAAACAAATAAAAACACACTTTACACACCTCCTTCTACTAACTGGCTGCTTCTCTCTTCTTCCTGGCTCATGCTGCCAAGTAGGAGACTCTGACCCTGCACACACCCCAATCGTGTCAGCAACCCCACCCTTGAACTATTGCTATAAAACTCCTCATCAAATCCTCCTGGGTTGGGACACACAATTTTGAGAGGCAGGAGTCAGCTGTGTCCCCCTTTGCCTGGCAAAGCAATAAAGCTATTCTTTTCTACTTCACCCAGATCTCTGAGATTTGCTTTGGCACCGGTGCACAGAGACTGAGATTTCAGCATCATTTCCATCCAACCAGACTAGAGGCTGAGGAAGACCAGGCAAAGGGTCAGTCAGTCACTCTCCCTCCCCTGGGATGTTGTCTTTTTTATCTATTTGGTGTCTAGACCAGAATTACAGCCAGCTGGACTCTAGGCAGGTGAGTCAGCACTCAGTCTCACTCTTTCTCTCTGACCCCTCTTCTGGCACTGGTGGGGATGCTTGATTCAACCTGTCCTCCCATTGTACTGGTAGGCTCTGCTGCTTATTAAAGAAATCAGCACTTTCTCAGCTCAGTCTTCCCAGGTGTGTGGTTTCTACTGTTGTGTAACAAATACCACAACCTTAGCCCCTTAAAGCAACACCCATTCATTATTGCATAGTTTTGTAGGTCAAGTTTACACTGAAAGGTTCCTCTGGTCTTTGGACATTCAGGTCAACATTGGCCCAAGTTAGATCCGGTAAAGGAGCACTTGATGAGCTAATTGATGAGTTTACAACAGCCCTGCCTTAGAACTCAGGACCCAAGCTCTAGTTAGCAACGTAGTATTACTTTGTGTAACTAGCATCGATCTTATACTCATATTGCAACCAGGGATTTCACAGGAGGAAATATAATTCTTCTGTGTTAGTCCAGGTCCTCCAAACGACAAATGCTAAGACAGGGTTAAGCTTTCAAGAATTGTCTTAGGGGAAAAGCCTGTGTGAAGGAAAATGGGGTTGGTTGGGAGGTGGGAAAGGCTGTGAGAGCAGTCAGACCCAGAGAAGAGAGAGGGAAGAAAAGTTAGATAGAAGTGCCTAGACTTTTGTATCATCTAAGGAAGGCTCAGCAAGGCTGTCAAGGACTTTTTAAATTTTTTTATTTTTATTTTTAAATTTTTATTGAAGTATAGTTGATTTACAACGTTTCAGGGGTACAGCAAAATGATTCCGTTATGTATATCGGGTTGGCCCAGAAGTTCATTCGAGTTTTTCCGTTTTCTTATGAAAAACCTGAATGAAATTTTTGGCTAACCCAATACGTATATCTATTCTTTTTCAGATACTTTTCCATTATAGGTTATTACAAGATATTGAATATAGTTCCCTGTGCTATACAGTAGATCCTTGTTGGTTGTCTATTTTATATATAGTAATGTGTATATGTTAATCCCAAACTCCTAATTTATCCCTCCCCTCCCCTTTCCCCTTTGGTAACCATAAATTTGTCTTCTATGTCTTTGAGTCTGTTTCTGTTTTGTAAATAAGTTCATTTGTGTCATTTTTTGTTTTTTAGATTCCACATAGAAGTGATATCATATAATATTTTTCTTTCTCTGATTTACTTCACTTAGTATGATAATCTACATGGATAGACCTAGAGACTGTCATACAGAGTGAAGTAAGTCAGAAAGAGAAAAACAAATATTGTATAATATGACTTATATGTAGAATCGAGAAAAATGATACAGATGAACTTATTTTCAAAGCAGAAATAGAGACACAGACTTAGAGAACTGACATATGGATATCAGTGGGGGGATGAATTGGGAGAATGGGACTGACATATATACACTACTGTGTATAAAATAGATAACTAATGAGAACCTACTGTACAGCAGAGGGAACTCTACTCAGTGCTCTGTGGTGACCTAAATGGGAAGGAAATCCAAAAAAGAGGGGATATATGTATACTTATAGCTGATTCACTTTGCTGTACAGCAGAAACTAACACAACATTGTAAAACAACTATACTCCAATAAAAATTAATTTAAAAGAAAAAAGTACTCTTCAAGCTAAAGTTTGGAGTCCCCTGTCACTCAGGAACTGGTTAATGTGTCTAAGGCAGGGCTTGGTCAACCTTAGGCCCCAGCCTGTACTCAAAGGTTGGCAAGGAGCAGTTCTGCAAAAGACGTAGCCTCAGGGAAAATGCAGCTGGGCCTTTGGTCAACTAAGCTCCCTCTAGTTGAAGGTTGAGAGGCGCACACCCATGACTACCAGACCAGCTGACATGGATTTTGGTATTCCTTGGTCACCTAATCAAAATACCTAATAAATGCTGACCTGAAAACACTCCAGTTTATTGCCTGACACCTGGATAGCCCTGCATCCTCCAGGCCTTAGGCTGCAGTCATGTGTCCATGCCCTTCATTAAAGGAAGCCAGCACTTTCTCACCCCAGTTGTGGCAAGTGTGTTAGTTTTCTACTGCTGTGTAACAAACACCACAACGTTAGCTCTTTAAAGCAACACCCATTGATCACCTCACCGTTACGTAGGTCAGAAGCCTAGGAGGCCTCAACTGGGCTCTCTTTTTGGGTCTCATAAGGCTGAAGTCAAAGTGTTGGCCAGATCAGACTCTTATTTGGAAGCTTTGGGGATGAATTCACTTCTAAGCTCTTTCAAGTTGTTGGTAGAATTTAGTTCCTTGTGGTTGTAGGACTGAGACTCTGGTCTTCTTTCCAACTGTCAGCCAAGGCCACTTTCAGCTCCTGGAAGTCTGCCTTCAGGTCCTTCCACCTGTCCCCTCCAGCTCTGCAAGGATCCTCATATCAAATTCCTGCCCAAACACTTTCTGCTTTTAAAAGGCTCATGTCACTAGATTGGGAACCTGGAGAATCATCTATCTCTAGGTCAACTATTAATAACCTTATATACATCTGCAAAACTACTTTGTCATGTGGTATAACGTAATCACACTAGTGGGATCTCATTACATCCATAGGAAGTGATCTTAAAATGCTGCCTACCATGCAAGATACTCCAAGGAGGCTTCTTCCAGCTCACGTTGCTTGTTTGTTTCTCCTGAGTCCCTCTCCTCCACCATCCTTTTCCTCACATGACTTTATCCTGTACTGAATGCAACACCTTTTCCATAATCCATCAATAGTATAGCAAATAAAAAACTAATATAATGAGCTTTTACTATCTGTTGGAGTACTAGTAGGAGATTATATCATAGCATAATAAATACAAAATATTGAAATAAACATGAGAAAATTTGAAACTTTCTTCCTGGCCAACTCCTAATACTTGTTCATGACTGTCTTGTCAGGGTCAATTTTTCTTTTTAAAGACCTCTTCCTCCTTCTCCTGTGTGCTAATCACCAATGACTTCTTTAGGAGACAATGTCACAGTTCACCACCTACCCCCACATTATCCAAAGCTACTCAAGCACACATTCTGGAGTTTTCTTGAGCAAAAGCATCATCAGCCAGGTCTTCATTCTCAGCCATAGTCTCCATCCATGCCCTCACCTCCACTGGGATATAGAAAGGGGTTTTAGAAAAGATTTATTCTATCCCTGTATACAGCAAATCACTAGGGGTATAGATTTTTTGTTTTGTTTTGTTCTGTTTTGCTTTCTTCCAGGTAAAGAAACTCACCATCAGCCCCACCAGCTCCCAAGGAGAGCAGCACAGCCTGAAGTCCTTGTGTGTTTGTTGGAGGCTAAAAGATTATTTTCTATATCCTAGTGCTCTAGTCATGCATTCCAAAGTAGCGTGGCCTTGTGTCCCACTTAGTATAAAATAGTCCTCTCATCTCTACTCGGAGGACTCTCTCTTCCTAGAACACGTGTGGGTCTTCCAGGCTTTACATGGAAGGAAACCAACAGACATGAGATGCCACCTTCTCCTTACAACAGAGGGACCCTTCCTTACCATGTCTTTCTACCCAATAACTTTCCCCCAGTCCCTCATGCAAACCAGGTCTTGATGAAGAGTCTGCCCATCATTCACCAACGTGTCTGAAACGCTACAAAGAATATGGACTCTACCGGTTCTGGAATCACCTACACAGAAGAATTTGCAAATTGTTCTTTTCCCCATGTACCTAGACAGAGAGTCTTCTAATCCCAGCATGGAAGTGCTTTACCAGTCTTATTGGTCAGATTTGCAATTGCCCCTTTCACTTCTGCTTTATATGGTTGAGGTCAGAGTGTTACGTTTTATGGGTTAAACAGAAAAGACTCACTGTTCCTTCTTGTTTTTCTTGTCATAAAGAGTACAGTACCAGAGTGGCAGAACTTAATGAATCAAGTCTTTAGACTGACACTCCAAGCAGCACCTGCTGGCAGCTGGAGGTGACCTTGCTATAAACCTTCTCCCCCAAGGTCAGGCCACATTCACACTAGGGCCTTGTGAACTCACTACCCTTTAAACTGATGATAAATGTTCTTGTTTAAAAATGAGGTCAAAATTTTGTTTTCCATGTGTTGATTCCTTCCGTGCTATCAGTGCTAAATATCTGTAAAAATAGAAAAGCGATGGTGAGTTGCATTTTTGTGTGTGTGTCTTTTTACTGTCGTTCCAAGATTGTACATCTTTTATATGCTCTGCCTACATTATGTTAATACCTAAAATAAACATGGGAATTCGATTCACGCTTAAAAGTCTTGCATATGCCAGGGATAGTAGCCATGTTTCCAGCTGGGAAACCAAAGTTCTGTAGTTATGATGGGCATGACAATTTCTGTGATCTTTTAAAATTTTTATTTATTTTATTTTTGGCTGTGTTGGGTCTTTGTTGCTGCGCGCGGGCTTTCTCGAGTTGTGGCTAGCGGGGCCTACTCTTCATTGTGGTGCACGGGTTTCTCATTGTGGTGGCTTCTCTTTGTTGCAGAACATGGGCTCTAGGCCCGCAAGCTTCAGTAGTTGTGGTTCGAGGGCTCTAGAGCACAGGCTCCGTAGTTGTGGCGCATCAGCTTAGTTGCTCTGCGGCACGTGGGATCTTCCCGGACCAGGGCTCGAACCCGTGTCCCCTGCATTGGCAGGTGGATTCTTAATCACTGTGCCACCAGGGAAGTCCCAATTTCTGTGATTTGACAAGCAAATCAAGGAAGGGGTACTTAAGGGGTAGTTATGATAATTCCTATGATTTGACAAGCATTGCCCATCACAAGCATTGAGGAACTGAATAGTCGGCTTGACTTTGAAAAGTCTTCTTTTAGCTGCAAAATGTAAAATTATTTTCTTTGTTAGTTCCCTAACGAAATACTGGTAAGAAATGTGTGACAGTTACTTTTTTAAATTTTTCAAAATAAACGTGGTGATTTTTCTAGAGACACTCTTTTAAATAAGTTCGGATAAAGACAGCCTGCAAGACAGCTAAGAAGATGCTCTACTTATCTCTGGGCAGAAAAATTACAGTACGACCAATCTTGCTTTGAGAAAATGCTCATGAAAAACATTTTACAACAAAAATTTTTATTGTCATGCAAACAAGCATGGGATTTGATAAACAAAAAAATGCCTCAAATTAAGTTTTCTTGCTGCTACCCAATCATTTTCAGGATTTGTATAGAACTTTACATAGGAAACTCCATCTGCATGCTAAAAAGAGTGGATTCAGTGATCCAATAACCTCAGAATTTACTCTGAGCAAATTGCCTAAGAACAGCAATATTTGGTTAACGTTTTCTCTGTGTCAGGCACTGTGAGATAGATTATTCTATTGAAGCCTTACAAAACCATTTCAAAATATGTATTTATTTATTCATTCATTTGTTCAGTTAGTCAATCAAAACTTTATTCATCTCCTGCTCTGTACTAAGCACTTTTCTGGGTAGTTAGTAGGTATCAGTGAAGAAGCAAACCCCTCTGCTGTCAAGGAGCTTACATTCCAGTGGCGGAAGAGAGAAAATAGGCAATAAATATATGTAAATTATGTCACCTATTAGAAGGGACTAATTTCATTTTACATTTCAAAAGGATGTCTCTCTTTGCCTTATGAAGGCTATAGGTAGGTAGCCAAAGGAAGCAGAGAGACAGGGAGATGAAGTAAGAGGCTTTCACAACAATTCACACAGAAATGAGGGTGTCCCTGACCCTCATTTCTGGTAGGCTTTTTTAAAAATTTATTTTACTAAAGTATAGTTGAATTAACATGAATGACATTAGCAATGTTGGGTTAATTTCTGCTGTACAGCACAGTGATTCAGATAGATATATATATGTATATATATATATATATATATACATATATATATACACACACATATATTCTTTTTCAGATTCTTTTCCATTATGGCTTATCACAGGATATTGAATATAGTTCCCTGTGCTCTACAGTAGGACCTTGTTGTTTATCCATTGTACATACGTAGTTTGCATCTGTTAATCCCAAACTCCCGATTCTTCCCCCCACCCACCCACCCTTCCCCTTTGGCAACCACAAGTCTGTTCTCTTTTTCTGTGACTCTGTTTCCGTTCAAAGAGTTTATTTCTGTTCATTTGTGTCATATTTTAGATTCCACATGTAAGTGATATCATATGGTATTTGTCTTTCTCTGACTTACTTCACTTAGTATGATAATCTCTAGGTCCATCCAAGTTGCTGCAAATGGTATTATTCCATTCTTTTCATGGCTGAGTAGTATTCCATTGCATATATGTACCACATCATCTTTATCCATTCATCTCCTGATGGACATTTAGGTTGTTTTCATGTCTTGGCTGTCGTAAGTAGTGCTGCTATGAACATTGGGGTGCATGTATCTTTTTGAATTATAGTTTTGTCCAGATATACGCCCAGGAGTGGGATTGCTGGATCATATGGTAGTTCTATTTTTAGTTTTTTTGAGGAACCTCTATACTCTTTTCCACAGTGGCTGCACCAATTTACGTTCCCACCAACAGTGTAGGAGGGTTCCCTTTTCTCCACACCCTCTTCAGCATTTGTTATTTGTAGACTTATTAATGGTGGCTATTCTGACCGGTGTGAGGTAATACCTCATTGCAGTTTTGATTTGCGTTTCTGTAATAATTAGCAATGTTGAGCATCTTTCCATGTGCCTATTGGCCCAGAGCGATACCCTTTATAAGGAACAGCCAATAGAGTGGCCTGACTGAGTTGATTTCAGGGCTGACTATAATGTTTTGGCCTAAACCACTATTAGGATGTAGTTGTATTAATTGAGATGGGAAGGGTTGCATGGGGAGCAGGTTTGGGGTGAAGATCAAGGATTTTGGTTTGGGACGTGTAGAAAGTATGATGTCTCTTGGACATTCCACTGGCAATGTCATGTATGCAGTTGGATATAGAAGTCTGCATTGAGGAATGAGGGCTGGGTTAGAGATTAACTTTCAGAATCACTAGGATACAGATATTATTCAAATACATTGGGCTGGTTGAGATCAACAAGACAATCCTATAAATAGATAAGATGACCAAGATCTGGGCCTGGTAGGGGAAGGTGTAAGGATAAGAGGTGAGGACGAAGAAGAAACACCATCAAAAAGGGCTGGAAGGAAGGACGAAGGAGGTAGAGGATAAACCAGAAGGATGATCAAGAAAGTATGGTGGTTGGAAAGTCAATTGAATACCATGAAGAATATTATTTATCTATACATGTAGCTCAAAAAGTTTAACAATTTGATTAAATTTCATAGAACTAGCAGGTGGTAGAAATTGGACTTAAAACCAGCTCTTTTGACCTCAAATCCAGGTTGTTTTCTCCAAACATTGAAAGCTTAGAATAAGAGATATAGTTGTCATAACTGTAATAAGAATGACAAACATGAATACAAGAGAGTAGCGCTTTCTTGTCTGCAACAAGAAATGTAGACCAAGTTTAACCCAGAAAAGTGAGTGCAATCCATTGATTTTTGAGTGACCCGTAGATGGTTGCTTGATATGAACATATTTGTGCTCTTATTTTACTTTAAAATGGTTTCTTGATAGTGGTTTACTGGAGATTCTATTCCCATTTAATTAAGATATTTTTAAGAGTATATTTTAAGAAGACTTAATGTAAAGAAGGCAAAACATACAGAAGAGAACAGAAGAGGCAAAAAGGTGTAGTAAACACTTTCTGTGGTACATTGATTGTGCTCAGCTCTGGGGAGGTAGGCACTCAGCTGAAATATGTGTCTAAAAACAGAAAGGGCCTAGAGAGTACTTCTGTCCAGAAGTTATGTAACTGCCCTGGGGAACCACTCAGCTACCAAAGAGAGGAGATCTGAATTTTCAGGATTCCACAGTCTTCTCTCCATTTTAATCAAAGAAGCATCCCTCATATCTGTTTCATACACAAGGCTTCCTAGTAAGATTTTCTTTGACTAAATGGTCTCACAAACAATTGATGCTAATCCAATTTTTATTTTATCTGTAAGAAAACTGAGGACCCAAGAGGTCTGTGACTGGTACAGGATCACAGCTATCAAGGCTTAAGCTAAACTCAGATCTTAAACTTACGACCCCAAATCTAATGTGTGTGCATGTGTGTATTTCTCTACACAATAGTCCCATCCTATGATGGAGGAGTGAGGGAATCCCACACTTTTTTTTTCTTTTAAAAGATGAATACGAAATTCTCACAGATTGGCTAAGTAACAGCTATGTTTAGAGTTTAGTTCAAAGTAGTTATTGAGTAAACTCAGGGGAGAAAGTATCCAAATGATGCAAGGCTGACTTCTGCTCTGTGCAGTCTAATAAGGCATCACACCTGTAGCAGGACAAAACCCTCAAAATTCCATCTCAAAATCTATATGTGAAGCTTTGGACATTGTAGGACCTAAACAAACCCCGTCACCAGGGTCGCCACAGTGATGGAATACCATGCTTAAACATGCCAATTGGTGTCTCTCAGACTCTTGAATGACCTCACCTCCCTTTACGTTTCTCTATTGCGTCTAGAAACTCAATGTTTCTGAGTGCCTAAGATTCCTGCTAATTGTAATCGCTAATACTTTTCAAGTCTTATATGCTCGGCACCGCTCTGTGTTTTATATAATTCTTTATTTAAATTCACCACAACTTCATGAGGTTTCTAAAACCACTTGTAGCTTAGAAGTGAAGAAAGTTGGAGCAGTGAAGTAACTTGCCCAAACTCACTAGAATTCAAATCTGATACTCTGACTTGAAAGCTTGACATTGAACCACCAGGTGTGTGTGGGAACATAAGCAGGTTTGTTCCTCCAGGGTCTTACCATATGCGTCATGTTTCCTGAGTCATTCTTTCTAAGGATAATGGTTTTATTTTTTCATAGGACTGTACACTTTATTTTGTATTTTCCCTAAGCATTGCATCATGAAAGTAGGCATCCAAAATCTCTTGCTGTATAACTCATTCCATCCAAGCCTTTCCTACACAGCAAATCTAAGAAACTAATATGAGGGACGTTATTAATAGTTCATGGTGGGATAACTTGAGTCCCCTACTTTGCACTCATCTTATATTACATTTGAAAAGAGACTTCTCTGAACCAAACACTAAATAGCTGTGGAAAGTTTAGGCTCCATTATAGGATTGAGAATGAATGCAGTTCTGACATTGCTGATCTCAAATTACGCCACCTGAACAAACATCACTGCCATCTATGAAGTTGGGCACATCCTAAAAGCACTCGATTTGTAAACCACTCAGCTTATATCCACTAAGAGTCTATTCCACGACCCTGCAACTGGGATGTTTTCTGTGCTTAGATGTTCTTCTGTGCTGAGTACTAACACCACACCTTCCCCCAACATTCTGGAAAATGATCCTTCCTACACTCCTTTTTGTTTGTTTGTTTGTTTTTTAAAATTTACTGAAGTATAGTTTATCCACAATGTTGTGTTTAATTTCTGCTGTACAGCAAAGTGACTCAGTGATATACTTTCTTTTTCATCCTTCCTACACTCCTAATTACAGGATTTCAGTTGGAGCAGTCATGGGTTTACAGCACTCAGCCTCCTTAGCCAATCAGATTGTGATTGTTGATTGGTCGACATTGCCTGAATCAACCAGAATCCTGTCCTAAGGTTTTGGAATGTGAGTATATTATGAATCCCTCTTGGTCCGCTTCTGTTTGCTGAGCTGGGGTGAGGGGGATGTGTTTTGGTAGCTGTGAGGTCATAATACCTACTGTACAGGAACTCGTGTCTCAAAATATAAAGCAAATCTGAAAAGAGAATCCAACACGAGGGAACTGGTAGATTCTGGCAGCTTTCGAATGCCTGGGTCCAGCCGTGCCCTTGTCACCCTGCAAATTGGAAGCAAGATGTAGGTCTGCCAGAGCAATGCCTGCTCAGAAGAGTTCCCTGCTAGACCCCTTAGATCTCTCCCTGAGCTTTGTAAGAGAAAAGGCAGCAGGCAGAAACTGAAGGCATTTTCTTTTTACAAGAAAACCTCTGAAACCTTGAGTTATGACTGTGACAGTGTGGGAAAGAGGAGCAGCCACCCCACTAACTCCTGAGAACCATGTGGCTTCCATTTAGCACCAATTCGTCAAGTCAGAGTCAAGTCATGTGTATTTGGCAATAGATCTATTGGAAAGGACACCAGAACTTCCATGGTGGTTATTGACACCAAGGGGCAGAGAAAATGTCATTGTCATTGGAATTGTGTAAAATACCTCAGAGACTCCCAGAAATCCTTTTGTGAACTTTTGGAATAAAGGGTAATTGGGGCTGGAAAAGCTGTTCTAGTTAATGTGAAAAATGTCATAAAAACATGAGTTATTAAAACTATTACACATTAGTTTCCATTGAGAATCAGTAAAATATAGAATATACTAGTGCCATTTTACTTTATATTTTTAAAATATTTCTTCTTAAAATTACATGAATCGTAGTTTTAAAAGATTGAATTATATAGTGGTGTTCATAAATAAAAGAGTAATCTCCTCCAGTTTTACTTAGAAATAATTACTTAAATTTTTTGTCTTATCTATATTCTTAAAAGTACATTTATGCAGCTACTTATTGATTTATCCACTTTGCATAATTTATTGATTTTTTCCTATGATTCTCCCTACCTCCTCTACACCCTTTTAGTATATGGCTCTTCTGTTGGTAATGTTTTAGCGTTAAATAATATATTGACTCTACTATTTCTTCTTCCATCATTATTGGCAGTTTATTATCACTCTCCACTTCTTCAAATGAGGGTACAAAAACCTCTAACCTTCTACTCTCTAACTTCTCTTCCACTTCCCATATGCTGGCAGATTTATTGCTGCTTTCAAATCAAGAATGGTAACATATACCTTTTGTCTGGAAGCCCAAGTGAATCTTACATGCATTGTCCAATAAGTGAAAATAATTTTGCATTACTATGACTCTATTACTGTTATTTGTGTCGTAACCCAACAGTGTAATATAATAGGTTGCAATGCTCCTGTGTCCTTCCTTCTTGCTCCAATGTGTTCTCTAAGGAAAACAATCATATAGATTCTCCTTTTTTACATTCTACCAGTTGCTCAAAATCATGACAAGTGTGTAACTTTTTAACATATCTCTCTTTTATGGGTCTTGTAATATCTACAAAATCTGATGACTATCCTTCTTCGTCCTTGTTCTTCTTTGTTCTTAGGCTGGAAGCCGTGTGTGTGTAAACATATACATTTAACCACATCCATATTATTTTCTAGTATCATTAATTCTGTCTACTTAATGGAGTGATTTCCATTTTTATTCTGAAGACTTCAGAATGCTTGTTTTATTCTAAACTGGTTAGATCACATTTTTTTTTCATGGAAATTTAGATTTTACTCTGTTTTTTATTAATTAATTTTTATTGGAGTATAATTGCTTTACAATGTTGTGTTAGCTTCTACTGCACAGCAAAATGAATCAGCCATACATAAACATATATCCCCTCCCTTGTGGATTTCCCTCCCTTTTAGGACACCACAGTGCATTAAGTAGAGTTCCCTGTGCAGAGCATTAAAAAAAAAAACTCACTAGAGTTTTTCCTTTATATTTTCTTTCTTTACTGTATTCTGTGCCTCTATAAATTCAGAATTTCAATGAGAGATTATATATATATATATATATATATATATATATATATATATATACAATAAAAAATTATATATATAAACACATATATGTATATTCAGAATTCTCTCCCATGACATTTTTTGTTGTTGTTATTCAGACCTTTCTTCTCCCAGAGTCTCTGTCTTCTCTATCTAGAGTAACTGTTTCTGTGTTGAATTCAGTGATTCCTATAACAAACTGAAATAACATCATTTTAAAAAAGTATGTGCGATGAGCCCCCCCCTTCCTGGGCAGCTACTACAGCCCTATCAAACCTGGTGGCACACGCAGCCCATGAGAGGGACACTCACAGAGTGACAGGCTCTGGTGGCCAGGGGAGATGGCACTTCTGGGCCACACAGGACAGCTCCTACACAAGACCACTCCTGCAGGACTGAGGGAGGTCTCCGTTTCCCCTAATACATATAGACAAACACAGAGCAACAGAAAAAATGCAGACACAGAGGAATATGTTCCAAGGCAAAGAACAAGGCAAATCCCCAGAAAAAGACCTTAGTGAAACAGAGGTAAGCGACACACATGATAAAGAGTTCAAGGTAATGGTCATAAAGATACTCACTGGTGTCAGGAGAGACATGGATGAACACAGCCACAACCTCAACAGAGAGATAGAAAAGTACCAAACAGAAGTTATAATTGAACTTGAAAATACACTGGAGGGGTCCAACAGCAGATTGGATGAGGTAGAAGCATGAATTAGTGAGCTGGAAGACAAAGCAAAGGAAAACATCCAGACGGAGCAGCAAAATAATAAAAGAATTAAAGGAAATGATGATACCTTAAGGGACCTTGGGGACAACAACAAACAAAATAAATTCACATTATAGGGGTCCTAGAAGGAGAAGAGAAATAAAGGGCCAGAAAAATTATTTAAAGAAATAATGACTGAAAACTTTCCTAACCCAGGCAGGGAAACGGACATCCAGGTGCAGGAATCCCAGAGAGTTCCAAATAAGATGAACACAAGAGAAACACACTGAGACACGTTATAATGAAAGTGGTAAAATTTAAGGATAAAAAGAGAATCTTAAAAACAAGAGAAGAGTGACTCATTACATACAAGGGAAACCCCATAAAGCTATCAGCAAATTTTCCAGCAAAAACTTTACAGGCCAGAAAGGAGTGGCATGACATATTCAAAATGCTGAAAGGAAAAAACTGCCAACCAAGAATTCTCTACCTAGCAAGGTTATCATTCAGAATTGAAGGAGAGGTTAAGAGTTTTACAGAGAAGCAAAAGCTAAAGGAGTTTATTACCACTAAAACGGCCTTACAAGAAATGGTAAAGGAATTTCTCTAAGCTATAAAGAAAAGGCACTGACTAATAATAAGAAAACTTATGAAAGTAATAATCTCACTGGAAAAGTAAATAATTAAGAAAGGTAGGGGATAATTTATAAAGCAAGGACAAAAGGGGAAAAAAGAAAAGAAGTAAAACTAATTAAAAATGTAATGATTAGTCAAAAGATACACAAGATAAAAAGATGTAAAATGTGTCATCAAAAATATAAAATGTGGGGGGTGTTAAAAATATAAAACTTTGGGCTCTTTATTCTGTGTTCTGATGACTCTTTAGATGACTTATTTTGTTTTTCTATTGTCTGGAATTATTTAATGTCCCTTTATCCTTGGTGCACAGAAACTTCCTTTTTCTCTTATGTGCTTTTCTGGCACCTTAAATATTAGACCTTCAGAGATGATCCACTTTCTTCAACCTTTCTTTCAAAGTCTTACTTACTTGGGATTTTACCTACTAGGAGATGACTTAATTTTACATTTTAAAATTCCTATTAATTTTTTTGGCAATCACACATTTAATTACCAAGATAACCATTGTGTTCTCTCTGTTAATTCATTTTCATTATCATCTGTTGCTATTTTATAAATATATTTCTTCCCAATTGTCTCTTAGTTACAAATTAAAATTTAAGCAAAGTTCTCTTTTTTCTGAATTACCTCTATTTTCTCTGGAGTCAGCTTTTCTTTTTATGTTGGTCGTGATCAGTCATGATAACTTACCTGAGTAGTTAGTGATTCCTGCTGTCTCCTAATATTTGTGAGTGAGGAAATAGAGTGACTAAGCTCTTCGGGTGAACATGTGCAGTAGGAACAATACTCTAGGGCCCCCAACGCCAAATTCAGAGGGGTTGGTTCTAGTTAATTCACAATATTTAGCCAATGTTATTCCAGAAGAAACCTGTTTTTTTTTTGTTTGATTTTGCTGGTCAGTCAACACTTGGCCATCAGGCGATACTTAATGTTGTGGTAGAGGAGCTGACTGAAGCTCAACTGCTCTGTGTAGACATTTAGGGTCCACTCCCTGCTTAGCCCCTTCCCTTCCTTCTGCCTGCCCTCTCCAGTGTGCGTACCCCTCTGGACTCTGGAGACCCCATCAGTCCTCAGCTAGGACAGATCTTGACTGGAGTCTCCCCCAATCCACTTCTCCAGTTATACCCTGTTCTACTCACATACGTGCTTCCCGACATGTTTTAAAATGTCTCACCCACAATGGTTCTTCTTTCATTTTGTGTTTCTGTGGAATTACACCCTTTAATTCCCTTGCTGTTATTGTAGTGTTGTCTCAGCAGGGAAAGGAGATAAAGCCTGTACTCAGTCTATTATCTTGAAATCCTATCCTAAGTAAAATATTAAATGCTTTAAGATAATTTAAGAATAATTACCAAGTAGGCCTTGTCTCCCTTCAAGGTTTTACTATAATCCTTTTTTAGACTGAAAATTGTGAAGTTTAAAATATGACACGTGTGAAGGTGTCAGGCTGGCATCTGGTGGGACCCAGAGTCCACCTGAGAAAGGAGACAGTGCATTAGAGACACTTCCCAAACTTGACTCACAGAACATGTGTCCTAGGATTTTAATGTGCTGTGTGAAAATATATAATGTGATGTTTAAAAATAAATCACATAATTCTAGTAGATAATTACATTTTAGTCACTTTTTTAAAGTTTATATATTTAAGGTAGTCCAAACACATTTTGAGGAATGTTCCATTGACAAAAAAGGGGCTCAGGATCAACCTATATCGGGGATGCATTTCTGACTTCAGCAAAGTAACTAAATCTCTGATTAAATTAATTTATCTTTTTTATAGCCAAGAAATGAAAGTACAACAATATGTGCAAAATCATCTTCTCTCACTAATTTATTCTTTTTCTCCTCCATCCTCATCAAAGGAATCTCACGTCAAGTGCCCATGTGAATTTTAGTTTCTTCTTTAACAGATGCATCTACACTTACCTTCCACCAGGATAGACGTTCTTCCTTCTGTGTCTTCAGGACTCTCAGGAATCCCTTGAGCCTCAGTAGAGCACAGGGAACCCATTCCACCTACCCAACATTTAGACAGCACAGTCAAATCCACGGAACCAAGAAGACATGGCAGCGATTTAAAATTTAACTACCAATTCACTCAGTCGTATTTATCAATCAAAAATGATATTCCCAGAGCCCAGTACACAATACCCAGTATATAATTTAAAACAATCTAAATTTAGCCATAGTCCCAGCAGAGAATTAGTGTTGTGTGCTACTATATATAAGATAGATAACCAACAAGGACCTACTGTATAGCACAGGGAACTCTACTCAATACTCTGTAATAACCTATATGGAAAAAGAATCCGAAAAAAAAATGGATATATGTATATGCATAACTGAAACACTTTGCTGTACACCTGAAACTAATACATCGTATATATGCAACTATACTCCAATATAAAATAAAAAATTTTAAAAAAGAAATGGAAGAGAAGGAGAATTCAAAAGAGAGACAGTGTCATTTAATGAGAGTTTGCCAACTGTGATCGTAAAGCTCAACTGCGAGAACCCTCAGCAAGGGTTAATGATGGCGCCATCTTTCCTGCACCCTGAGAGCAAACCCTCCCTATCCACACACTCCGTCCTCAGATGATAATTGGAAAAAGATCATTTTTTCCTTGCAAAATTTAGAACTGTCTTTCCCAGTTCTTCTTCTCTCCTCCTTTGTGTATTTGAACCTCAAACTATCCCTTCACGTTTAAATTAGGCCCCTGAATTGTTGGACAGTCTACTGACATGGCCTCCTCCCTTTGAGCTGAATACCTTGCACGTTATACAGGCATTTTTCCAAGCTGTGAGCCTGCTCTTCCTCCTGTATAGGAAGTGGCACTTGAGAGGGAAATGGGTCCAGGAGAAAGGGACAGAGAATGGTTTGAACAAATAATGCAATTTACCAAGACAGTCATTGCTTCTAGGCTTTTGCTGTGGACAAAATTTGGACATACATAATTGTTTTTTAAAGATGTGTTTATACTATTTCCAGTTAAACTATAGCATTACATGGTTTTTAATTAAATTATTTGATTTCATATTTGTCTCTCTTTTCACTTATACTGAAATCTTGGCTTTTATAATATTAACATTATTATGTATTATTGTAAATTATTTATATTATTCTATAATTTATATAAAATAATTTCATAATACCAGAATTACTGAAGAATTAAACCATTAAATGAAATTTAAGACTTATTTATAGCTTTATGTATCCCTAATATATATTCTGCAAAGTTGGCACTGTCATAATAATATTATATATCATATAAACTCACTTAAAATAATTATTTTTTCTACCAACTGGATAGGCAGTTAGCTTCATCTATTTCAGTTCATTTTTAATTTTATGAATGTCAATATTTTTAATTTAATTTAATTTTTTGAATATGTAAAACATATGCAACATATATATTTACAAGCTTGCACGTATATATAAAAGACCTATTCAGAGAAGTCTAACTTCCATCCCTACTGCCTTCCACCTATGGGTAGCCATTCTAGCTTTTGGTTTATCTTTCTAGTGCTTCTTTTTGCAAATACGTTTTAATACATAACGTGCCTAATATTTTCTAACACAAAAGGTAGCATAAAATATATAATGTTCTTCATCTAGTTTTTTTCACTGAACAAAACATCCAGGAGATTTCACCTTTTCAGTGGCTACTGACTTTCCCTCTTTCTTTTTACACATCCTGCTATTTCATTATGAGGAGCTGGCATCATTTATTCATTGTGTCCCCCTTGTTGAGGGTCATTTTATTGTAAATATTTTAGTATTCAATGAGCTTACAACAAATAACTTTACATAAGTCATCTCATTTTTTTCAGTAGATCTTTGGAATAGATTCCTAGAAGTGAGGTTACTAAATCAAAGATCTAATGGATGTATCATTCTGTTAGATGTTGTCAAACTCCCTTTCATTGGGGTGGTACTAGCTGCATTCCCATCTGCAATATCTGAGGGTACCAGTCCTTCCCTCAATCTAGGCTCACCTGCCTATATTTAGTGAAGGAATTCTTCAAAGTTTTCGGAATGTGTAGAGCACCATTCCTTACGTTCTCAATTTTTCTCTACTGTTGCTTTCTTTTGCAATTTCAGTGAAGATTTGCAAAGGGAAGCAGGTTCTTCTCGTGGAATCAGATTGCCATTTTGTTCCCGATGGCTGACATTCCCTTCTGACAGCATTGAGTCAAATAAAATAGAAGACACATAATATTTCTATTACCCAGGGGCAGCTTGTGTATCCGAGCAGATATTATACAAAGTCAAATAAATCTAGCAATGAAATCGGACTTCTTTATAGTTTACATGTATACTTATTTGACATGTTTTATTTGTGTTGTGGCACTCTTGGTACAAGATAAGTTGGTAACACAAGCATTGGGTCCAGCTTGGTGCCAGGGCTCAGAGTCAGGTGTCTGAGTCAGTCCCTTCTTTTTTGATCGACTCATGATGTGATTTCCACCTCATTGAGAATTGCTAGTGTGAAGGAAAACAGCAAAAACTATAACCTGGTGCTGACTTCCTCAGAGTGGAAATGAGATGAAACCAAAAATGGAAACATCAGGATGACCCTTCCTCTCATTCCCCGTATTGTCATTCCTTTCACACCTCCTTGTACTTGTCCTGCTTTAATATGTATTTTCTGTTTAATTGTCTTTCAAGTTTTCTTTTCTCATCTCATCTACATATTTTTAATTGGTCAATCTGATTATTAACACAAACTAACATATGCTTTTCCCTCTATTTATATTTCAGTTGAATAAATGGAAAAAGTGAGTAAAAATTGATAAGCATTTTTAAAAACCCAATTATCAATAAATACATGTGTAAAACAAAGTTTCTAACTAAGTCGTATAATACTTTTGCTAAATACTTTGGCCAAATTTCCTTTTTCTTCTTAATTCAATTGTAGAGATTTAAAGTTGCAAAAGACTTTAGGAGATCAACTCTTCCAGAAACTTTATTTAGAGATGAGGAAATCATTCCGTCTGGAAAACTCTGGGAGAATATTCAGTCTGACTTGCATCAAAGAAGCAGTGTGTGTTAGAGCTAGCCTGAAACACAGATCTCCCAATTTTTAAATTCAGTGCTTTTACCATGAAATCTTGAGACATTTATTCATTTTTTGTTTTTGCCATTGTTGCTGTTGCTGTTAACAGAAGGACATGAAAGGGGTAGAGGATGACTTTCCTTTGATGGTGGGTGGAATTCGTTTGAGGTCAAGTAGTTTCCTTTGCTGTGATTCAGATGATTCTGGCCATGCCTTCCCTAGAATCTACGGTATGAAAAATTGAGAAGCTTTCTTACAGACAGCTTCATTCTAAGAAGAAGAAGAAAGAAGGATTTTAATTTGAGCCCAATCTTTTTTTTTTTTTTTCATAAGCATGTTTATGCATGCGTGATGAGGTAGTGTCCTTTTTTTATAAATTTATTTATTTATTTATTTTTGCCGCGTTGGGTCTTCGTTTCTGCGCGAGGGCTTTCTCCAGTTGCGGCAAGCGGGGGCCACTCTTCATCGTGGTGCGCGGGCCTCTCACTATCACGGCCTCTCCTGTTGCGGAGCACAGGCTCCAGACACGCAGGCTCAGTAGTTGTGGCTCACGGGCCCAGTTGCTCCGCGGCATGTGGGATCCTCCCAGACCAGGGCTCGAACCCGTGTCCCCTGCATTGGCAGGCAGATTCTCAACCGCTGCGCCACCAGGGAAGCCCGAGCCCAATCTTAAAACCTTAGCCTTAACACGCGGGGCAGTTCGGAATTTAGCAAGGTGCTTGACATGGAGATGAGTCTGCTGGCTCCACTTACGGATTTATGCTTGGTTCTCTGAATAAACAGGAAGAACTGCTCCATTAAGGCTTTATATGATATTGGAAAAAATGCAGTTCTTCGGTACCATTTTACGAGAGCGTTACACCGAAAGATGAAAGAAGGTCCCTTCGAGTCCCCCATACTGGCAGCTCTGGAAGTTTGAGTCAGCACTCCAGGGGGGTCGCGCTTCCCAGAAGCAGCAAAGCTTGGCGGCCAGATTGCTGTTACCCAATGAGATTGTCAGCAGGGGGAAGCAGTCCCTGCTGAGGGTGACTGCAAACAGCCAAGAGAACAGTGATGCTAATGGGAGTGGTTATAATTCAATGGAAAGCAGAAGTAGGGAAAAAGAGGCTGGTGCAGTGTCAAGTTTGATTGGGTTTGTAAAATCTCCTGGAAACTCTCAGAAATACTTCGAGATTGGAGGAAAGATAGGAAGGGAATTACTGAAGACTAAAGCCCTGTAGTATCCGGTGGACAAGATTTTCATGGAAATAAGTTAATTTCATAATCTATATATGCCCAAAGTTCATTTTATTTTGTAGTAGCCAAAAATCATCAATGAGATACCAAGAGGTCTTTCTTTAATTATTACTTAATTACATCAAAAATCTGAAGACTGTTATTTTTACTTAATAAGTACAACCATAGTTTTTACCAAAATTATTAAAATTAACAAAGCAGAGAAGATAAAAGTACTTTAGTACTTTGAGCTCATCTATTCTTTGAAAGTGTGAAATTTACCAAAGCAAAATACCTCCTAACTTTATAATAGAGTTGGACTTACTATTCATTTTGCTTTTATCAACCTCTGAACTATTAAAACTTAAAAAGCCATTTAAACTTTCTATTATGTCTATCTGTCGCTGACTGCTGTAAAACATAACATTTTAAGAAAAGATTTAGTAAGAAAAGTGACAAGGCATAAAATAGTGAAGAAGTATAAAGAAGTGCATCAGGAGATTTAAAAAAAAATCAGTAGAAGTGACAGAGGAAGGGCAAACTGCTTGCTTAACCAGCAAGCTTTCTACGTTAGTTATCCATTGCTGTGTAAAAAATCACCTCAACACTTAGCAGCTTAAAAGAATGAAGACTTGTTATCTCACAGTTTCTGGGGTCAGGAATCTTGAGGTTTGGTTGGGTTCCTCTTGGCTCAGCATCTCCATAGGCTGCAATCAAGGTGTTGGTCCAGCTTCAGTCACATCTAGATTGGACTACAGTGGGATCCACCTGCCAGCTCACTCAAGCAGCTGTGGCCTCAGTCCCTCATCACGAGTCACTTTCCACCAAGACTGTCTCAGGATATAGCAGGTGGTTCTCCCCATAGAGAGTGAACTGGGAGAAAGCAAAAGAGAACCACCAAACGAGAAAACACATTTGTTGGTACCCTAATCTTGGAACTGATTCCCTCACCTCCACCACATTCAACTGGTTAGAATTAAGTTTCTAGGTCCAGCCCACACTCAAGAGATTGTGGCTATACAAAAGTATAAATATCTGTCAAAGAGGATCATTGGGGCCCATTTTAGAGACTGCCAACCACACTGTCTAAGATGGAAAACGTTGGATAAAGGGTTAAGTGCTATATTCATGAATTATTGGGCAGTTTGCGTTTCGGGTGCCCTAATTCAGGGGTCCCCAACTCTCGGGCCACAGACCGGGACCGGTCCCCCCAAGCCCCCTGCCGTCTGTGGAAACTGGTCCCTGGTGCCAGAAATGTTGGGGACTGCTGCCCCTAATTATTTCTTCTCACACTATCACTCTTTTTCATTGTGAAAATCATCCAGATTTATTGGAAACTTCTCTGTTTAGAATTCCTTCATCTTTCTTCTGGATAATGATCATTTCCTCCTAAATGGTGTATCAGCAGCTCCACTAGCAAACCCATCAGGTCATCCTTCACACGATAACCAGAGTGATTTTTTTTTCTTTTGTTTTGAAACTCAATTGGATCATTCACTACCCTCCAACTCCCACCTTCACCCTTTGTTTTAAAATTCTTCGGTGGATTCTTATTGCACTTTGGACACTAGACCAACATGTTTAACATGGCTTATATATTCTTATATGGCCTGGCCATAGGCCACCTTCTCAGCCTCAAGTGACAACAGTTCCGCAGACTTTGTTTCACCCATACCATGCTGGCCTCTATCCTATCCTTAAACTGCCTTTCCAACCCCACTGCTGGTGTCCACATTTGTTATTCTCTCTGCCTGGGGTGCTTTGTCTCCTTCCCTTGACCCCTTATCCTCAACTCCTTTACCACTTACCTCTACATCTGCAAATGGAAATTTTTTCCACTTCAGCAGAACTTGCCTGGAAGATATCAAAACTAAATTTCATGACAACTCTAACTGGATGTTAATTTCAGCTCTAACCGGATGAAACTTGTAGAAGACCATGAACTTTGAGTGACCTTGGTATACCAAACCATTACTGGATCTAACTGAAGACCCTTCACTGGTCAATAAACTATGAGGTTTTTTTTTACCCAACCGTAGATAGACCTTGAATTCATTCATCATCTGATTCAGAGAGCTAGTTTTTAATTCTGACTTATCATATGTTCAAGAATACCCTTGTCTAGCACTCAGAAACCATAACTTTCCCCTGTCCCTGAATTACCTAGTGAAGTTCTTCATTGGTTTGCATTCCCTTGCTTTGCAAGTTAGGAAGACACAGCCTTGACCTTTTTTCTCTTTTTTATAAGTGCTGGTGGTCTACCTTTTACTCTCTAGGCCTTGACTTTAGGGCTCTCTATTAGCAAACTTTGTGATGAGTATCTTTCAGTGCCACTCTACTTCAAGTACCCAGGAGGTGGGACCACTTACCATGATACCACTCAGCACTCAGCAAAATGCCAGGAAATAAATAGGCTGCCAACACATACCTGTTGAATGGAAGAGTTCACAACTTGGCATTTTATGACCTTGCATTCTAAACCAAGAAACTACATACCGTGAACTTATTCATTTCCTTTTCCACTGGTTTAGGTCTTCATTTTCAGGCAACAGCTGTCATTTTTCTGTTTAATCAAGATTCATCTATCTTAACTGCTGTGTTAGTTTGTGTTTACCAGTTGCAAAAGGCATTTAATGGTTTGGAGAAGGTGGTCTCTCCTCCCCTTCCTTCTGACATGCCAGTAATGTGCTTGGCCAGCTGTGCAGTGCTGTCTGTGTACACAGAAATCCTTTTCTGAAAAACACAGGTGATCAGGTTACACCCTGAAGCCTGAGATCTGATTACTCTTATTATAGTAGCTTGAAAAGTAACACATGTCATTAGGAGTCCTTAAATTACTCTCTTTGGCTCTCTAAAAGGAGCTCTGGTATTTGACTCAGCGATCTCACATGGCTGTAAATTCCACATTTTAAACACGCATTTTCATGGGACTTCATATTCTTTGACAGATTCTATGTGTTACTGCTTTGAAAGTGACTCTCAGTAATGAAAGTAGAACCTGAGCCCAAGTATTCTAATGGAAATTTATGGAAATCCAAGTCTTGGAATTAAGTGTGTGTGAGTGCTGGCCTGACCAAATTGTCTTCTCCACCCTTTCGACTACCCTCTTCTTTTTTGCTGTGTTCAAGCAATTTAATTCTGCGTCTAATTTTAATCTGTAAACCATATCCTCTCCTGCAGTTGTAAAGCATGTGTTAGCACTTAACCAGCAGGAGGGGTTTGTCTAAGTTAAGAGGACTGATAGCACAGAACAGGCATCTAGAAATGGCTTTGTGTGATTTGGCCCTACTAGCGAAGGCTTATGTGCCTGGGTCCAAGCTGTCTGTCCAGGGCTTAGAGAGATTCAGGCAGGGAATATAGTGGAATCTTTTATTCTTATTATTTGGTGTTGATTTTCCAGAAAACTTTGCATGGGGACGGGTGGTTTAAAGGACTCTGAAGGTATTCACAGAGGGAGCAGGAAGAATGAGTGAATTTGTCTGAAGAGGAAGGGGGACTGACTTGGAAAATGTGATTAAGACCTGTTAAAATTATATTGAATTGTGATGGTGTCGTGGAAGGTAAAAGAAAGGATTTGTAAAAATACAAATTTAGCTGCTAGATAAATGCTAACTCTTCTTACTACCTATAATTTATAGTCTTAGAAATTAGGAAAAATCTGTTTATACCTGGGAGTTATTCTTACCTTAAGGTCAAGGGGAAAGTTAGATTTTTAAGGCAGCATGTAGGATAAACATCATGTAGAGCTCAAACAACCCTTAGAAATTCTTAAAAACACTTGTAAACTTCAAACCGTGCGTTTCACTTGTGGTCAATGGTGGGGAAAAATTAAACCCATTCCCAAAATCTTTCCATCATTTTTTTCTTACTTGCATTACCTTTTCAGGTTTAATTGTGTCTATTGATTAATAGAAGGAATGCAACCCGGTGGATTTCTGGGAATAAATATTCTATTTCATTGATTCTAGATGCATCTGTTTTATATTTTAACATCTCTTAAATTGAGATGAGTCTTATAATTGATGGCATTTTAAAATCATAATGGTCAGAGTTCTTTTTCTTTCTTTCTTTCTTTCTTTTTCTTTCTTTCTTTCTACTTTCTCTTACTACTTTATACAGTGACGGTTTGTCTTGCCATTATTGGTCTATTAGTTGGAAGAAATATTGTAGTTAAATTCATATATGGTAAATATATAAGAGAATGTTAGGAATCCACTCTGGAGGCTAGAAATAAATGCCACTGTTGTACATGTAGTTTTCTGAAAAAATTACAGTCTTTTAGCCAAGTCTCAACTTTGACTCATAGTATCTGGCGTAAAGCATCGTATCATATGAGTCAGTCATTGAGGGCTTGGCTTGCTATGTAGCCATGTTTATGACTCATTCATTCACATAATGTTTGTTGAACTCTTATCATGTCTTTGACATTGCTCTTGGTGCCAGTTTGAAGCAGCAACCAGGACAAGTAATTTTCACTGATGAACAAGAAAAACCAGGTCTCAAATCACTTAAATTATAGTGCCATCCTTCCAAATATGGAGTCTGAGAGGACACATCTTGTTCTCAGACTATATCTTTATATTTCACTTAAATCCCAGGGATACTTAATTTGGGCTGAATTATTGTCTTGAAAGGAATATACTATTCTTTCTTTTCTTAGAAGTTGTTATTCATTAACGGCTAGATTCTCAAAATATGAATATAAATGAAATGGTAGAGTTTAGTGCTATCACTCCACCAGATATGACAACAGATATATGACTTATTGTCTTGTCCCCATCTTCAAAATTGTATTTCCTTCCTCAAATGGTTCCTATGAGGATTAAAGGAGACAGTATACCTAGATCACTGTGTGAATTTAGTAAAGTAAATGATAATTCTATTTAATTTTATTTCTTTTTGCAGTTGACTAAAAGTTAAGCATAATTTGTGGTGTGACTTTTTTTGAAACAAGACCTAGAGTCTTTTAGGATAGTAAAGAGGTAAATGTTGTCAGCTTGAACAAATCAAAGAAAAACAAAGCAAACAAAAAAAGAAAAATTAAAAAAAAGCTGTCATACATATGAGAAGTAAAAGGACCACAATTTCAGCACTAAGAGTTAAATAAAAAGAATAAATTTTACATAATGGGATCCTATCATACATAGGATAGAGTTTACTACCACTACTACTACTGAATATTTATTGTGTCAGGTATTGAGCTAAAGTCATTACATAAATTATTTTGTTTATCCTCAGAAAACATTATCAGATAGAAAATATTATACCAATTATATAGTTAAGAAAATTGAGTCTTAAGAAGCTTAATTAATTTTGCCAAAGCTGCTTCTTTAGTAAGTTGGGATTTAATCCTCAGTTTGAGTTTTACTTAATTATAAGCAGGCTCTTCAGTCATGAAAATATTCTTGGGTTATTATTATTTTCTATCATATTCCTGTTATAATTAATTGCCCCATTCCCCATTGTTGGACATGTAGCTTGCTGCCATCATTAAAATTTTGAAAATAATGTTGCTTTGAACGTCTTCATACATACATACATTAAAGAGAATCCTAGAATAAGAATGAAAGAGTCAAAGTTTACAAACATTTAAAATTTTTTAATAAATAGTGCCAAATTGTTTCCATAAAGTTTACATGAGTTCATATTCTCATGAACACTGTATGGTTTTGAAGGCAAAGAATAGATACCAGTGTTAGCTAACAAATAAACTACGGTTAATTTCAAGGCTTCAATCAACTTGTAGATATCTAAAAGCCATCCAAAAGCATAGCAAAGACAGCTGGGAAAATGACTGTTGGACTTGGAAATTTGTGGACGAAAGCTGCCCTGTCCATCTTTCAGGGAACTGCTGTTCTTCACTAATCACCCTCTGCTTCTGACTTACTGACACATAAGTAAAGTAAAATGAAATCTACCCCGCATCTTCACGACATTATAGATCTCTTACACACCTACTACCTCCTGACTGATGTAATGGGTTTTAGCTCAAGTTCCCAAGGGGAAAAGTTATGAAAGTCTCTGCCAAGCTTATGGATTAGCTCCCCTTGGGACAGATGTGTGCCCTTGGTCTAATCAGCCATCACCGTGGAGGTCACATTTTCAAAAAAGGTAGATCAAGCATAAAAGTGAGTATTAGCAAAAACCAAAGATAATCATACATTGTACAGTGTGAGTACATTTCTTTCAGCGTTAGTGGCTTCTGCGTTCTTTTGTTCATCAATTAACTTTACTAAAGACAAATTACATCTCATTGTTTTAAACTTGAATTTTCATGAGTGAAGCAGAATTTTACGTCATATATGTAAAATTTACCTCTCTCATTTGCATTTCTTTTGTGACTTCTCTGTTCAGATCCACTGTTCATTTCTCTCTTGAGGTGTTAATGTCTCCTTATTGAATTTTCTATATTAAGAACATATATTTTTAAATTTTACATATTAAGCATATTAATAATTTGTCTTATTTATTTCTCATATTCTTTTTCATTTGGCAACTGCCTTTTCATTGTATGTTTTTTTGACATGCTAAAGATCGAAGTTCAAGCAGTCAAATCTTCTCATTATTTTGTTTTCCTTTTTCTTCTTTCTTTGTCGTTAATATTTTTAAAGTTCTTCACCATTTTAAGATTAGTAACTCTTCAACCTCACTTACTTTAGAAAAAATTTTTAAATTGCCATTAGCTCCTTAATGTACTGAAATAAAACTTGAGAGCTTCTGTGAAGTTTCAGGTAAAATTTCATTTTTTCCCACTTAGCTAATTTTCACATTTCCCACCAGAACAATCCATCTATTAAATATATTAGGACATTTTATTCAGAGTGCATTAAAGGATTCTGTAACACAATTAAGTTTTTTAAAAGATTTTTTTTTCAAATGCTATGGGGAAAGTATATTGACCAGATGGCTGATTGTAGACAGAAAGTTAGTTAGGTGACTATTGGAATAGTCCAAGTAAGAAGTGTGAGTTTCTCAATGACACAGGAGAAGTACATAGAAAAATTGGACTCTTAGCAGGATAGCGAGAAGTGGACATCTTTAGAACTTCGTGATTATATGTGCAGGAAAAAACAGAAAGGAAGAGTCAGGAGCATGTGATGGTGTCCAGATTTCTGGCTTTGGTTGCTCAGGAGATGACGGTTGTTATCCCTTGGGGAAAAGACGATGGGTTTGCTGTGGTCATGGATGGACAAGGGTCTATGGGAAGAGCAGAAGACAGAGCTGCAGATATGGGATATGTTGACTGGAGATAAACACTAGAGTATCAGCAACATCTAAGCAGATATAAACATCGTACAGGTGACTGAGATCCCTTGAGAGATTGTAAAGCATGGGAAGAGAAGCAGCTTTGAAAACCAATGATGTGTCTCACAAAGAAACTAGTCATGCTAGGTTAGGCAGATTAAGATGGGCCTCTAAACAGTAAGACTTCACTGTAATAAAGACAGAAAGAAATTCCAATGAGAATAGGCTCACGTCAATGGAGACTAGAGTTTAAAAAAGGAACGAATGTCAGACAAGAAGGGGTGTTCAAGTGGGATCCCTGACAGAAAAGTGTGGTTTGTAGTATTCGGCTCTATGGAGCTTGCTGGTGATTTGGTCAAGAGCAGCTTCAATAGAATAATGTTATGCATGAGTGAGAGTAATGTTAGATGCAGCCAAATTACAGACAATTAAGGTGAAATAGAAAGTCATCAAGTACAGAAAGTGCTGTAGCTCCCACATCCTATGTCCAAAGACCTAGCTTGAAACAGCAGGAAAGAAATGGGATGATTATTTGGAGGATGCAACAGGACAGAGATTTTTTTCTTAACTTTGTTTCTGTTTGAAAAAGGAGAAAACTGAACTTTGTTGCGCGTTAAATGAAAAGATCCAATATGGTGACAAAGGAGAGAGATATTAGGGAGGAAGACCTGTCCTGAGGAAGGAGAAGGCAGTAAGAAAACCACAGGGCAGAAGCCTGGGCATTCAGAGACCATGAATGAGGAATTGGGGGAACAGTCAGATGCACTAAAGCTTCTCGGTGAAAACCAGAGGTCACTACCTCTGCTGCAAACACAATGGTGGAGAGGAGCAGTTGAGGAACAAGGAGAAGGTTTCGGCTAATTCCTGGGGAGCAGGCTGGGAGAATGCAAGGTCGGAGTTGAGAGATCAAGGGACTTGGAAGCCCATGAATACATCCAAACACAAAATCATAGGATTGTGTGATTGTTTTCAGCAACGCTGCAGCTGAAAGGACAGTTGTTTTGGGGATAAGAGAATGAGAAACTAGAATAGTAGGAGGTGATAGGCTGAGCGTGGACTCCCACAGTTTAGGTACTGGATGTGGTGAAATATGTGACGGTCATGATGAGATCTAGAGCAGAATCTCAGGAATGGGCCTTCTGCAGTGGGAGTCGAAGGTAAATGGAACTGAAAAGGGCAAGAAATGGGAAGAATAATGTATGTGACAGATTTTTAAAAATAAACATTGAAGCCGTCCAGATATTCCTAATATGGACACTCTATAAGTATTTGTATTGTGAGTATTTAACAAGAATATAATGGTTATTATCATGACAAATGATAAGCTTAAAACCGCTGTGATCAAATTCAAAGACAGTTGTGCTATATAAAAACATAGAGCCAAACTAGTTAAGAGAACCAAACCAGGCTGTATTATAAGCCCCACAGACTTATGAGGCTGTGGTCCTAAGTCTAATGATATAGATAAGGTTCTTGGAAGGGAAAAACACAAAGAAGGTGGATAAAATTTCATCTTCAAGTTGGATTTAATTATGGAAATTAATCTGCTCTCTGACTCTTAGAAGTGTTCTGACAGATAAATAGTTATATATATTTTCTTCCCTCCTTAGCAAATTCCATGACAAGAGGAAGTATTCTTTGAGTCAGTCCCCACCCAGAGCAGCAGAAATAAAATTATGTGGTGATTATGTCCCAATTTATCAGGAAATCTAACAAAAGATGCAGAGAATGGATACTGTTAAGTGTTGTTGCTGTTTTAAGGGCATCGGTACCAATGACAAAGATGCTGATGGACTTCTCATGCTTTCTTTTTCACCCCCGTAGGAAGATGTGCAAACTTAGATGGTTATGTTATAGATTCCATGAGCCAAATAGTTTACCTTTTTAAAAAAGTGCTCTATTTATAACTTACAGAAGTGTAGAAAAGTGTTATTCTTGTTTAAACTAGTGCCTTTTTCATCGAAATCTGATCGTATGGTATACATTGAATAAATAAACCTGAAGACTGTGCAGATTGGAAAAGTTGAAGTAAACCGTATTACTACTTTCAATGCATCTTTCAAGGACGGACTAGCTCTTGACTGCAAAATGCGGGGCCACAGTTGCATTCATCGTTCAGTGAGCTTGTCCACACAGCTCAGCCCACCGACAGCAATGAATGTTGATTGTGACCTTTTAAGAAATAACCTCTGCCAGGGGAAGAGAAGGTCGTGGTGTGTCCTGCTTTGGTTTCCTGTCTTCAGCAAATTCTGAAGCCACGGTGGAGATGGTGGTTGGCCATAGGGTACAATCAACGGTCGATGGTTTTGATTTTAATTCCAAACTCACCGACAGCGTTGAATGTTCACTGAAGCAACCTCTAAACTCAGAATTCTGCTGACTTTACAGGATCTGTGAGTATCTGGAGAGGGTAGGAGGGGAGACAGAAACAACAGAGTAGCTGTAGTCATACATTTGATGCATTTTAACCCATTTCTAAAGAATCAGAAAGAAGCAGCGTGATTTCTCCAATGGAGACTTTGGCAGGTCTCCACGTCACATTGTGTGTGAGAGAATGATCTGTTTTATTGAGCTAAAAAAATGCTTATCTTGGATTAGTTCCAGGGATGAAATTATCTCACTATTGATGACATGGGGAATTTGTTATTCAAAGTAGCTTGAGGTATCAAATCAAAACAATATCTTCTAATTTAAATATGGTTATTCTTATAGTAGGTAAACATGATGTATTTAGATTATACAAATTAAACAGAATTTCTTACATTTCCTAAAATCATATTAATGTTAGTCAGTGTTATCCTTTTATATTTAATGTATTTTTTTCTAAAATAGGGTTGTAAAATTAGTATCATTTAGAAACTACTGAACAAATAATAAATGAAGAAACCAACTCAACACATTTTTCTTAGCTTATGACACAAAGATTTCACTAATACTATGAAAGGTACAATCTAGGTATGCTACAAAACCATTCATTTCCAAGGTTTTGGATATGAAAATCTTGTTTTTGTTTATTTTTGTTCTTTTCATATCTCCTTTCTCCAAGAGTGCTTTGTGATTTATACTTATTTTTAAAATATTGTGAACTCCAGTGAATGTATTTTTAGGACCACTTTCAATCATTTTCTATCATCAATTCAAAAAAAGTCACTTTGCATGTATCAGAACCAGGGTAGAAAGTCACTATTTCATGCATTAAATTGGCATCCAATGTGGTTATAATTATCTGTGGGTGAGACAACCCACAACAATTTGGGCTACTACTTTGAAGGTGACCATAGTCTATTCAATTAAGACAATTGTTCTTGAAATATAAGTGAAACAGGTCCTCTAAATTTTTATACATTCCAATATTCACTCAGTTAAAATATTTTAAAGCCACTAATTGTTTAATACCTTCTAGACAATTTTTTTTAGGGGCAGAGGGTTTAGTGATCTATTGGGAGTTCATACTGAGGTGACAAAATCTTAGAATATAAAAACAGTGACTAATCTGAATTTTGTGGTGTTTATTTCTTTTGAAATAAGCAAATTTTTCCTACGGAATAACACTCCTTAGGAAGATGTGCTTTATCAGTAGGTATTTCTGTATTTGCTGGAAAGAATATTATCATGGGACTTTGGACTCACTTGTTTGCATTATCAATTACAAATGAAAGCCTATCACTCCTGCTCTGTTGCCTGTCCATTGCAATATTAGTGTCAGGTCAACATACAACCATTTTCAATCATGCCTATTCATCTCTTGGTACATCTGCTAACATTTGTATAATAGGGGTGCTATGAAAAAAGGCTCTAAATTGTGTATTTCGCATTAACACAAAATATGCATTGGCCTACTAATAAGCAAATCTCTAGGGCAGTTGGAATGAATTGCAACGCACAAACTTGTTTTTCTTTGTATTCCAACATATTTTCCTAGAAGTCCTTAGCAGAATATAATTAACTTAAAATTCTTAAATATAAAAATGATTCACTTATAGCAATAAGAAATTCCATTAAATGTCATATACACATAAAATAACAGTAGTAAATTCAGTAATGAATTCTTTCTTCTTTCCTTGGACTAAACCAGATGTTTCACATAGTTATAGTTTGTTGAAGATAATACCTCATCTCTGAGTAGTTTAAATTTTCCACAACTGGAAAGTAGGATCTTGTTCTTGCTTGCAGGTACCTAGTGCCAGAAAAGAGAGTAAACTTTAGGGCCCTATATTCTCCAATATTTTTGTTCTGTCCTTGGCTTTACTTGCTGGTTCAACTTAGTCTTTCACTAATTCAAGCGTGGCTTTCAATCACTACTTTACATCTTCCTATGGCTTCCACATCTTTACTTTCAAGACTTAATCCTTGGTTGTCAAATATTTATATTTAAAACATTGAGATTCAACAGTACCGAGGTTTTACATTTTCTGTAAGGAACTGTGTAGTGTCATTTTGGGGAGAACACACCGTCATAATTCCAGAATTCTAAGTGGATGGCAGCAATCTGAATTCTTGCATAGTTTTCCTTGAATGAAAAGAGCCACAAGCAATAGGTCACTTACGGACAAATATCTTCCTTTCCACTTTCTCATAACTTTGGAGGGTCGTGTGGGCAGAATAAGACCAACTTGTATCAAGGCCAGATTTATTTTAGCTTTTATTTCTCCATCCCTAAGCTTGTGAGAACATTAAGTATTTCAGTTTTCCTTAAGGTTAGTAGGTCATAAATAAACAAAAGCAATTTCTTTGCTTTGAGCAAGAGGGTCACAGAATACATGAAATACCACTTTTAAACACAGCCAGCCCTAATGTGAATTGACAGAGGAACACCAGGAGGCAGTGTGATGTGCCCCGGTAAAAGGCCATAGGGATTTGGGATGCTCGAGTTGTCTGTTTTAGGAATAGATTATATATCTTGCCTGATGACCTGTGTTTAATTTAAGTGACTGCTTTTGCCAGCCCTTCCAGAGGGCAAGTGTGTGAAATAGAGCATCTCAATGTCAGTCTGCAGTCCTTCCCTCTGCCTGACGCCTTGACCTACATCGAGCGCCCGTGCTCTGAGCTGGACAAACGAAAGGGAAGGAGACTTTCCTACCGCACGAGTCTTATCCTTCATTCTACTTTGTTTGAACGCTTTAGGGGCAGCTCATATTCATGAATATTTATAGTTTAATCAGCTTTACTTTCTGTTCATGGAAATGAATATTTTCAAAATAGAAAGAGTGAGGAATGTTGCTTCAGAAAAACAGCCATCGCTGTTCCCCCTCCCCTCCCCTTCCCCTCAAAGGACATAACGCTCTCTCTGAAACCTATAAGACATTGAGAGGCCGCTTAACTGTTATTTGGGGGCCCCCCACCCCTTTCTTAAGTCGATTTCTGCTTTCTTAGAGGATTTCTTCCTCTTTTTCGGATATGAAATCTTATGAAATGTTTCAGCACTGGCGTTTTCACCTTACCAATTATACAGTTAAAGTGAAATATAGATAAATGGAACAGTATAGAAAGCCCAGAGATAAACCCACGCAGATATGGTCACCTTATCTTTGATAAAGGAGGCAAGAATATACAATGGAGAAAAGACAGCCTCTTCAATAAGTGGTGCTGGGAAAACTGGACAGCTACATGTAAAAGAATGAAATTAGAACACTCCCTAACACCATACACAAAAATAAACTCAAAATGGATTAAAGATCTAAGTGTAAGGCCAGACACTATAAAACTCCTAGAGGAAAACATAAGCAGAACAGTCTATGACATAAATCACAGCAAGATCCTTTTTGACCCACCTCCTAGAGAAATGGAAATCAAAACAAAAATAAACAAATGGGACCTAATGAAACTTAAAAGCTTTTGCACAACAAAGGAAACCATAAACAAGAGGAAAAGACAACCCTCAGAATGGGAGAAAATATTTGCAAACGAAGCAACTGACAAAGGATTAATCTCCAAAATTTACGAGCAGCTCATGCAGCTCAATATCAAAAAAACAAACAACCCAATCCAAAAATGGGCAGAAGACCTAAATAGACATTTCTCCAAAGAAGATATACAGATTGCCAGCAGACACATGAAAGAATGCTCAACATCATTAATCATTAGAGAAATGCAAATCAAAACTACAATGAGGTATCACCTCACACTGGTCAAAATGGCCATGATCAAAAATTTACGAACAATAAATGCTGGAGAGGGTGTGGAGAAAAGGGAACCCTCCTGCACTGTTGGTGGGAATGTAAATTGATAGAGCCACTATGGAGAACAGTATGGAGGTTCCTTAAAAAACTAAAAATAGAACTACCATACGGTCCAGCAATCCCACTACTGGGCATATACCCTGAGAAAACCATAACTCAAAAATTGTCATGTATCACAATGTTCATTGCAGCACTATTTACAATAGCCAGGACATGGAAGCAACCTAAGTGTCCATTGACAGATTAATGGATAAAGAAGATGTGGCACATACACACAATGGAATATTACTCCGCCATAAAAAGAAACGAAATTGTGTTATTTGTAGTGAGGTGAATGGACCTAGAGACTGTCATACAGAGTGAAGTAAGTCAGAAAGAGAAAAACAAATACCGTATGCTAACACATATATATGGAATCTAAAAAAAAAAAAAATAGTTCTGAAGAACTTAAGGGCAGGACAGGAATAAAGACGCAGACGTAGAGAATGGACTTGAGAACACGTGGAGGGGGAAGGGTAAGCTGGGACGAAGTGAGAGAGTGGCGTGGACATATATACACTACCAAATGTAAACTAGATAGCTAGTGGGAAGCAGCTGCATAGCACAGGGAGATCAGCTCGGTGCTTTGTGACCACCTAGAGGGGTGGGGTAGGGAGGGTGGGAGGGAGGGAGACGCAAGAGGGAAGAGATATGGGGATATATGTTTATGTATAGCTGATTCACTGTGTTATACAGCAGAAACTAACACAACATTGTAAAGCAATTATACTCCAATAAAGATGTTAAAAAAATTAAAAAAATAAAAAAATAAAATGCCTATTACAGATGCTCATTCTGGGTAATTATCATTGTAATTATTGGGACTTCTGGCTACTTCAATAGAAAAAGTAGAAGCATTAAAGCATCAGAGTCTGAGTCAATGCAGAGAGAGCCAAGTTGAATACTTGGACATGGTTCTTTACCGAGAAAGCAGAAAAAGCGGGGCAAGTCATGCCAAAGCTTGGCTTGGATTAGACAGCTTTTACTACTGAAACACTGACACCCCAGAGGGGCTATAATTTTGTTTTCCAACAGACTCATAATTACTGATAGCCCTTACTCCTGTTGACGGCAAAGGGCCTGAAATGTTTCTCGTTTTCCTTCCCCTATAAACTGTGGAAATAATTCCACACTACTCACTTTGTAAAATGTCTTTATGAATTTTTTTTGGAGAAGAGATGCATTTCTAGAACAACCTTTGTACTATTTGGCAAAGTTACTAGTAATGAGGAAAAAAGTGTTTGATGTTTAATATATATATTAACTGGATATATACATATGAAACCCATACTGTATTTATGTTCCAAAATACACTGTAAGTCATTGAAAAATATTTTTTTACAGGTAAATCAGTCTAATTGACATTTATGGAGCCCTTATAATTTTTTTTAAAAATTGTATTTTCTGGAAAGATTTGGAAATCTACTGATGTGATGTTTGTTTTTGGAAGTATTCACAAACATATTTATGTCTTTCGTATAAAAACCATATACTACCTCAAATATTTACAGTTTCATTTAGTAGAGAAGGTTAACAAAGAAAGAGCCAAATCGAATGTTTTAATAAAAGCCTAGAATTATTGATATTTTGTGCTTATCTTACTTTCCTTATATTAACCATTTATTATTACAAGTTGGATTAAAACTGTGTTTTTATACAAACTATGTGTGTATGTCTAAAGGTTTTCTCTGCATGAGAATTGCAGCAATTTAAAACATGTACCTTACTGGGAAACACAATACAATAATTTAAAAAAGAGAGCAAAAGAATTGCGTCATTGTTCTGGGGTCTGCCACTCACCGGCGTGGTTACTTAACCTCCCCGAGCTTTCATTTCCTAGATCAAACCTGGATAATGAAATCATCCTCATGTACACTAGTTCACTTTATTTCTAAACAATCCTTTATAATAGATATTCTGCAGGGGATAGTGTGATACTCATTATATAAGGGGAAAGGTTTAAATCTAGGTCTCGTAAGATTTTAATGCTTCTTCCCTTCACAAACTGCTGCTTTCCCACTTCTAACATTTAAAAAAAAGAGAAATATTAGATTTATTTTCTAAATAGCTTCCTAATATATCATTTTTTGAAGACCAACACAGTAACATTCCCAGTAAGATCAGCCCTTTGCTCTGTCGCCCTCTTACCTGGTAGGTGGTACTGCCTGACAGGTAGGGAGAGCCCTTCCAGGACACGTAGTTCTCAAGAGAATCGATGTTGACCTAAAAGTTATAATTCATCTCAAACTCTCCTAAAGAACCCTTGATTAACCTAATGCGTCTTTGTCTTCATCACCAACGTTAACACAGAGAGTGGGGACCAGAGCACAGTCAAGATGGCTTTTCCTGATCACCTTTCAAATAGTTTCTTGTCCTTGAGCTTCTGTCATAAATCATTTTCAATCGAATAAGTATGTCATGGGCTCTACATAGAATTAGACCAGTGTTTCCATATTATTGTTTATTTAAACAGTCATCAAATCTTCATATTTTTTAATGTTTCAAAGTTTGTCTACTGGAAAAATATGTCAGTGTTTCTTTGCTCTGAAATTTAGACTTCTTCCGAAGCAGAAAAAGGAAAGAAATATATACATTACTACATTTTTCCAAAAACCGTGAGCTTATTTTGTAGTTATACTGAGCTATCAAAACTTTTCCTTTATGAACAATTAATCATTTAAAGAACCAATTAACAAGAACATTTTTTAAAATAGAATAAACCTTCTTTATAGAAAAAGGAACAAGGATGGTGTTCAGTTTGGAGTGAACTGAATATAGTGAAAAATTCAAATCACAGTTGAAGCTAGATTGTTGTTTGTTTGTTTTTTCAGAGTGAAGAACCATTATGTCAATAGTACAGCCATCGTGACTTCAACAAATGTGCCAATGTCATGTTCAGCATGTTTATTTTTAGCAAAGAAATATAATGTCTGTGATCTCAGACTTTGCAGGAATGTTTGATGCATCCTTCAGTTTGGAAAGGAGATATATGTTGACTGATATTCAAAATAATTAAAAAATTAACTCCCAGGGAACACTATCATGGTAGTAACTCAACTTGTCTTATCCTGGTTTATTATTAATCATGTGAATTAATCTTGGAAAATTAAGAGCAATATGTGTGTTACAGAAATTAAGTACTTTTCTAGGAAACATGCTAGTTTTTGAAAAGAGGTAGACCTCTTGCTTACACAGATTGTTTAAAATTTGTCAGCGGAAGAGATCAGATATGCATAATCAAAAAAAAAAAACACATGCTAGATTTTTATTTTTCATGTAAAACAATCAAATACTACTTTATGAGTATATCGTTACATTATAAATTGAGTGATTACAACCATAGATTATTGATAACATCTTTTGAATTGTCTATGCTCCATTCAAAATAAGGTCTACGACCTCGAGTCTCCCAAGATTTTTGACTTCATTCCCCACGAACTGTGTTATTAGAATATCTTACTATTTTTGGAAGATATTGTGAATGTATTTCTGGCTTCATAAATTATGCAAGCATCTGTTCTGTTCTTTCAATCAACAGGATACCAAATGTTTTTTACATCAACCTGTGTGAAACAATGTATATAATACAGTTTTATTTCCCATGAGTTTTTAGTAAGCACTGAATTGGTAGCAAAAAAGAAAAAAATCTTTGAATGATTAGGAAGGTGAAAGGGAGGTGAAAAACAGTAAACAAAATATGTATTATAAAGTAGGATCCATGGGAATTATAAAAAAGAATTTATGATATAAAAGTGGTTTATAATAGTTTTCTAGGGGTCCATTCTACATAGAAATTTTAAAATAAATGAGATCAGCAGAACTCGATAATTTTTAAGTACAAGCTGTATCTCTATCAAAAGATTATTTCTTGTCTCTTTAGTATTATATAGAACTCTTTATTTGGAAAATATGGGAATTTATAAAGATTTTTTTATATGATATGCAGAACTTGATATAAAAAGTTTGGTTACTCCATCAAAATCACTTTTAATTTTTTCTTTTTGGCCACACCTCGTGGCTTGTGGGATCTTAGTTCCCCTACCAGGGATCTAACCCAGGCCCTGGCAGTGAAAGCGCCAAGTACTAACCACTGGACCACCAGGGAATTCTCCAAAATCACTTTTATTAGAATTTACCCTTAAGAATGAATAATCTAAAGGAGACTTGGACATGCAAGAACATTACCTAACTTGTGGCTGAGAAAGGATTCCAACCAAAAGTCAAGAGTCCATTAAAGTTAACTAACACATTGCTCAATAAATCTTATGAAAATGAAATACCTTAGCACAGTTATTCATCAGATATATGCCATATGATATGTTTGGATTAATTGTCTAAGGAATTTATGCACTGATTTTGAATGCTGATTAATGACCTCTTCTAGACATGAGATTCTATTCTAAAATTCCACATTTTAAAAGAGCAAACAGGCAAAAACCCAGTATTCAGTTAACAACTCACAGTACTTTTTTTTAAGAAATATTAATATTAATCAGCTTGTTCCTTGAACAATAGGACCATGTGGCAACTCAATTTGTTGAAATCATAATTGAAGAGAGAAAAGACAAAAGCCTTCATTCAGAGATTACTTTATGTTTGTACCATTGTAAGAATGTTCCTTATTAAATGTGTAGCAATAATCCAGATATTTTAACAATTTTTAAACTACTCATTGTATTCTTTATAACAGTTTCTCCTCCAAAAAAAGTTACACAGACATTATTATCTATTAAAGTACATCTCCAGAAAGAGAGACAGAGACAGAGAGAGAAAGAGAGAGAGAGATAAGAAAGTAAGAAAGAAAGTTTCCTTCTATCCAAATTTTCAAATCTTCACTGTTGGGTTGCTTTCCTTTCATATTGACATATTCACAGAAAATCAAATGGCCTAAATTTTCAAAAAGGACCATATGATAAATGAAAGCCTATGAGAGATGGAGTTAAACCATCTTTGATGTTACTAGGTAATAGTGGAAAATTATGATTTGATTTAAGCAATCTTTATGAAATTACTATTCACAACCCTGTAAGGACATCTCACCACCACTAATCCAGGGAGAAACACCTAGCTTCTGGCAAAGATATGTGATAACTGTACCATATTTTTCAGAATTATTCCTTTTGGACTTAATTCACAAGCAGCCTCTCTCCCGTATTCATCATAAATGGTTATTGGAGACTAATGCAGAGGGAAACTGACACAATGACACATTTGTAGAACTGTTTTTAACAACCTTTATTTACCATGTATAATAGAGTGGCTCTAGAGCTTACAATTTTTTAATCAGTGAGGGTATTAAACAGATAATCTCTGAGCAAAGTCAATGTAGGTGCTTTTTTAAATGTCCTCTCTGAAACTCCAATTAAATACACTACTCTTCCCAGTTTCCTGTCTTAAAACTAGTTTTTAGTGCTGCCTGGAGGCTGGTGAACAGCTGCAACATTCCAGCCATGAAGCTAATGCTTTTTAGTGATGAGAGAATTACACAAATGCAAATACTGTTACGTATCTTCTGGAAAAGGATTTACAAATACATAGATTTGGGGGAAAAAAATAACTTAGATATCAAAGGATTTCAGGCATAAGAGTATACATATGCCCATATGTACCTTAACTGCTTTATGGAAAAGATGGTGATCATTGTACAAATAAACACATCATATAGCCATAGGATGGAGACAAAGTTATTCTTTAAAAACATGAAATGTTATACTCAATTGACATAGAGACTCAGATACACTGAATAATTGGGGACAAGCTATCGGACAGTGACAGAATTCTACTCCCTACCCCATCCCCTTTTCATCATCCTATGTATACAACGTATTAGCTTCTATTTTTAACACCTTTTCATTACCCAATTATTAGCTACGGATGTTTTAAATCAAAATTGTACAAGAAGACAATATAAATGATTCTGTATATATACTTTGAGACTTAAAGGCCATTTGCTATTTCCCACTGAACTTGAAAATGAGAGGAGAATAAGGAAGGGTAGTAAGTTAAGGACAAGTACACCAAGAGATGTAGAATTCTAGTTTCTATACTGAATCTTTTTCTATGCGACATGACTTTCAAAAATAAAAAATAGGTACACCCATCATTGCATGAAGGTACGTTGATAATGCTACTCTTCCTTTGCCTGTTCTCCCACTAGACGGTGAGACCCTTGAGGTCAGAAACTGTTTCTCAATCATCCATGGACTCTGGGGACCTAACACATCTCCTTGAATACAGTAGGCGTTCAATGTTTGCTTGTGTCTTCTTTAATTTTAGAGCACAGTTCTATGTCCAGCTGCTCCACCAGACACAGTCTACACCCCATCCATCCCTCATTTACCTGACGATGAAAAACGGGTGCGAGCCGCTAACTTCCACGTTAGGGCCCCATGCATCTGGATGATCTAGAACCTAAAGTCGGTCACGGACGCTAATCATCCTCCAAAATTTTAACACAGAAACATTCAAACAGGTTAGTGCCCATCAGAGATCTTGGCCACCACCAGAATCACTGATACCAAGCAATGCCAAGGGCCAAATTTCAGACAAATAATTCTTTTTGGTTCTTAAATAAGGCGTTTCATTAAGTTAGGAATTCTACTCTCCTATGCAACAGACCATATACTTTCTTCTAACAATATAAAAAAAGATGACACTTTTTAAAAACTTACAATCATGAACATGTTTCTAGACCTTAATATACTTTTTGAGCAACTGTATACTTCTTCCAGTAATATTCTCATTTTAGAAAACGTTTCCGTTGTCTCTATTGATCCAGACTAGGGTACTATGGAAAGTATACTAATTTGGGGCCTATTCCTTAACTTTTCCAAGTTTTATTTAGTGAAAGCCTACATAATGTGCTCTGGGTAGACCAAAGTCCTCCGTAGAAATGAGCTTTTCTACTTCTGTTCTTACCAAAACATACCTCTGGTTGTGAGTTTTGTGCTCCGTCCCCTCTTGTATCTAAATATTTTAACCACATACTGTTTCCCCATTGAGGAAAGGTCCAGTAAAAAAAAAAAAAAAAAAAAAAAAAGATAATCTGATTCTGTCCATCAAAATGACCTTCAGAGTTACTTCATAAACACAGGTGAAAATTAGTCTTAGTTTTTTCATTCCAGTCCTTGTGAATCAATCTGATCAACTATTATATGCACCAAACTTCGTAACGTTAAGGATATTTCGGCTCTTCTGAAAATTGAATCGTTAGAGGAAAGTTGTCATCTTTCAGAATCTTTAAAAAGTAGGGTTAAAAAATAAGTGGGGCTGGATTTAAAGACAATTCCAAAAAGTGATTGGGGGCAGATTTCCTGGCTTATGTTTCCACCATCTAAGGCGATTAATTCTGAAGGCCCAGTGGAGTTTGGATTATATACTGGGATACGTTTATCCAAAAATCAGTCACATTAGCATAAACTTGACATTTATAAAAAGTCTCAGCAAATGAAAAATTTGCTCCACGGTCAATTTAAAGAAACACAAAGGTTTACTTACTAATGGTTAAGATGCTATCAATAACAATGTTCTTAAGGGAAAATGTTCCACCCTTCTCGGATTTTTTTTTTTTGCTTTGTTAAAATCATGTTAGCTAGAAGATAGTTTGCCCAAAAGATACCATTAGAAAGACCTTTAAAAATATCATAATTTATTCTAGAGTCTTCTTTTTCCAACACTTCTTTTGCTGTTATTAAATTCAGCTTCTATCAGTGTCTAAAAAGTTGATAATCACTCCATTGTCATGTTATTACTCTTATTTTATTTTTCAGTACAACTTTCTCAGTGAGATGCCTGTTTACATTGTGATCATCATATTATACCTGAAGTTGCATTTCTTCATGTAACTTTGGATTTCTGCTTATTGCTCAAAAGAAGAAATTCTGAACAGAAATCAACAAATTATATTACATAGTTACCTAAAAGGCTAAGGATTCCCCAAATAGTTTCAAACATGTTGACTAATTTGAGCATTCCAATTAGTTTCTCCCCATACCTCATACTTTTCCACAGGGAAGGCATATTTTACATAATGATATTTACAGAAAAAAATCTGTCATTTGGAAAGAGAGCTATAAAATATAGCATGTTTCAGTCTACTTTCAGCTTTTATCTTATGGTGAAAACGAAAAATAATTTTGGCAATTACTTGTCAAAAAATCCTCTCAATGATTTTCGCTGTTTTAAGATAACAAAAATAGTTTACTAAATGGGTTTTTTGACCTAAATGTTAATTTAAAAATAGTTTCGTTCACATTTTCAATTCTACACTCTCCCCAGTTATGTTAAGATCACCTGAATGATACAAAATGTTGCTAACTTATGCTGACTTAAAAGAAACCATAAAAGCACAATTCTATGGACCGAAACTACACGACTGTAATTCTAATTAACAAGATTAAGTCCATGAGATATCTTTCAATGAGCACCTTTAAGTTACCACAGTTTTCCCACACTTTACTGAAAACATCTGAGGGCACTGTAGAGAAATATTATCGTTTCTTTGGGATAAAAAATTAGTATCAAAAAGCTAAAAATGTCCTTTGGAGGCAAAAGATATGAACAAGCTTTCCTTTCTATTATGGGAAATAGCTTGACGTATATGGTAGAAGGAATGGCAAAGGGCTCAGTTTTCCTAATGCCTTTAAATATAACTTTTTACTTTAGCTAAAGCCAATCTTACATTGAAAGTACAATTTTTGTAAACCTCTGTGGTTACTAAACATACATTACTGAAATGGACAGTAAAATTTCAAAATGAGCTGTACATCCATTATCACAAATCTGGAATACTTTGGGAGAAATAGTGGAATAAAAATATACACAGCACACTGAGAAATCCAAAACAGATGTCTCCTAAAATTCAGTATATTTACATACTTGTAAATAGTATATCTTTCCAAAACATGACATTTCTGCTTTAGGATAGTTTGTGTGTGTCCATGGGATAGTGGGGGTGGGGGAGGGAGAATACATTTAATTCAAAGTTATAAGCTTGATGAAACGAAGACTGAGTCCTTAGAGTTATTCCAAGAACAACAGAACATTTCTATTTGAAGAAACACTTGAGTGAATAAAGATTGGTGATTTGATTTAAGTCGATTTATTTTCACACTTCTGCACGCATCCTGTGGAATATTTGCTCAATACTCACTCCATGGTTTTTATATTTTTATAGATTTCAGAGATTGATACATAAAAATACAAGCCAGGGCTGTTTTCAAATATCTTTCTGCAGGAAGATGGCTGAATTTGGAGGCTGCATCCCTTCTCTTATGGCTTCCTAGCTTGCTTTGGAATTCTCAGCAGAGTATCGTCAGGTAGTAGTTACAAAACCTTAGAAACATAGGGAAAGTCTTCAGGAATCTGAAGTTAATATTTCCAAACAGGATCAACCCATTTTTTTTTTTCCTTAGATTTAGAAGCTGACATGAAAACCAAATGATAACTTCTATTGCTATTTTAGCAACTGCACATCGAAGCCCCAAATACAAATTGATGAAATATTTTTCCATCTAAAGCTACCCTTGCATAAATTGTTTTCTTAGTAAAATAACATAATAAAGAAAGGAAAGAAGGGATGGAGGGAGGGAGGGAGGGAAAGGGGAAGATTTCTAAATGGGCATGTTACCATCCTAACAGCAATTTCATCTTAAAAAAAAGGGAAAACAAACCAACAAACAAACTAAAAAAACTCTTTAACATTGCTTCATCTTTGTTTTTCTTTGTGAAATTTAAAGTTATGAAAGCCTATGGTTTAGTTACAGGGAATATCAATGTGAGAGGTTGATACCAAATAGAGCACACATTATACTTTAAGTAAATAGTTCTGCAATACTTCTTTGATTACAGATTATTAACTGAAAGTGATCATAAATTTGGATTATTTCCAGTTTAGCTAAAACACAAGCATACGCTCTCTCATAAGAAGAAATCTTAAAAAGTAACTCTAAAATTAATGATGATTTCATGAAGTAGCATTGACAAATGATTCGAGCTCATTCTTTTGATATTTCTTTTATTATAAAGAATATTCTAGGATTATGTTTCCTATCAAAATAAATTAGTACTTAAACTCCAATTCTTTTGATTTTTTTCTTCACCTAGTCTAATCAAATCAATTATCTCATAAAAGAGGAAATGGATGCTTAGAAAATTTAAGTGACTTTGCCTGAAACCCAATAAAAATATAGAGTTAGAGCCCGGAGTCAATTCACAGTCACTATTGGGGACCAGTTTCAATCATCATTTCCTCTTCTTTCAGGTGCTCCGAGAAGCTCATGAGCCTACAATTCTTTCTTCCAACTTTCAGGACTGTCATTATTGCTCCAGCCCTTTTTCTATTTTTTGGTTCATCATATGAATTTATTTTTATTTTGTTTTAGCCAAAAGATAACACCTAGAGTTTTATAATCTTTAATTATAAGATCATGTATGTCTTAATTGTTTTTAATCTCCTTTACCTTTTGTTTTTAAAAAATGCATTTAAGGGACTTCCCTGGTGGTCCAGCGGTTAAGACTCCATACTTCCACTGCCGGGGGCGCGGGTTCAATCCCCACCCCTCAAAATGCATTTAAGAATCTAGAACTTCCCAGTTCCTTCGGATCAATGTCATCACACTGGTGCCACAGAGACAGTGAATCTCCTGTCCAGCCCTCCCTGCGCATCCACCCCAAAGCCACTGGCAAGTACATTTGATCTCAAAATGTCATAAAACATCAACCTCCATTCATTTGTATTTGGAAGGGCAAGGATGCTTAATGAATTTTTTCTTTCCTATTTTTTTCTGGGACTAGGAGTGAAATGACTTCTGTTTTGTAATAAATAAAAACTTTTAATCCTTAAACCCCTGGATACATTTTCTTCCTTCCTTCTCTCCCTCCCCTGACCCTCCCCCTCCCCCTCCCCGACCCTCCCCCTCCTCCTTCTTCTTCTCCAAAAATAGCTACCTTATTTTTCATTATTTGGAAGGAAGAAGGGGAAATATAACTTGGAAACGGAAGAAAGCATTACCTGCAGAACTATACATTGGACCTTAAAATTGTGTTTTCTCAATATATCTTCCCATTATTGAACTGATATTCAAAAAAATCAAAAACTCGAGTTCCATTTGATCCACGTGAGAGATATGTAACAATATATTGTGCGAGATGTTTACCAACATGTGTTATTAATATAGACATTTAGGTTATGGGGTAACTATGACACAAGTTCGGATTTTGCTATTTATGGCTTTCCCTCTTGCCTTTCACCTCCAACCAAATCTGTATACACCGTGTAGATCATTGGATTCTTAAAATATAAAACTATTCTAAATATCTAGAAGAGTGGAATATGAGAAGTCCATAAAAATGAAAAAACAAATTTTCTGAAGTCTTTTCAGACCAGCAACAAAGCTCATCACAGAGGTCTGCGACTCTCAATAGAGTCTGTGCTTCGTCAGACATCAGAAGCTGTCCTTGGCCCCTGTCCTCTCCTGTGACAGAGTTGTGGCCCCATTTTTGCCTCTACAACTACGAGAAGAATCCATAAACAAAACGGTGTGTTAGTTTTTTTTATCTGTGATCCTTGATAAGAAGATTGAGGGAGTAGATTTCCCAGAAATAAAAGAAGTACTAGATGACAGTTAAGATGGGTTGTTTGAATGCATAATTCATTGAAAGCGATTTTCCTGCATCATTTTATTAAGTGAAAGGAAGATACTTAGAAAAGGTCAGATAGAATACTTTTTTTTTATTCTAAATGAGGAATAACCAAATTAAAAATCATTTTCCCTCCATTTGAAACAGAGCAGTCACGTAGTAGGGTGACTCTGAGAGCCAGTTGCAAGGTGACAGCTGCTGACCCTTTGTGCTGTCAAGGCCGGAGCTGGCTGTGCTCACCTAACGATGTCCCTTCACTTCAGGCTCCTGTGAGGAAGCAGCATCAGGACCCCGATGCTTGGTTTGAAAGAGCAGATGTAACCTAAAGGGGCTGATTTTGGGGTGGGTTCATTTCTGTTTCTTTTTTCCCTTATGTATTTATTTTTTTTAATTGAAGTATAGTTGATTCACAATGTTGTGTTAGTTTCAGGTGTACAGCACGGTGTTTCAGATATATATGTATATATAAATTTTTTCAGATTCTTTTCCATTGTAGGTATTACAAGCTACTGGATATAGTTCATTTCTTCTAAGGAATATTCCAAGGGACCTCTTAGCGCTCTTCCAGGGCTCAAGTGACAGCTTTCAGGTATAGGGCCAAGGGCCAGAGCAAGTCCTCTGACCTAGGGAGGTGCCTGGTCCCTGGCCAGGCATTCGTCTCAAGGAGAACTCAGCACATCCATTAGAAACAGAAAGTCTGTCTCCAAGGAAGCCGAGGGGCAGCTGAGCACGCGAAGGAGGCCTTGTCTGCAGCTCCTGGCTGTCTGCTGAAGGTATAATTACAGGCTGGAAAAATGCAGCCCCACAGAGGTACATGGGCCTGAGTTACAACATAGCAATTAATTAGAGCAGCCCATATTCAAAGTCCTGAAATATGAACACGTTTTCAGGACAAATGGAATTAATTTATAATGTATAGTAGGCAGTGTGCCCATTGCTGTGCCTTTTGGACAAGCAAAATAATTAAAAGCCTACATATTCTACCAACTCTATGTGAATTTTTGGACCAATTTCTAGAACTCTGGAATTAAATATAGCACATGCTTTTAAACTTGACAAGTAAAATCTGTATAGCACAGGGAAATATGCTAGATATCTTGTAATAACCTATAATGGAAAAGAATCTGAAAAAGAATGTATCTATCTATCTATATATATGTATACATATATATGTATGTATGTATAACTGAATCACTTTGCTGTACACTTGAAACTAACACAACATTGTAAATTAATTATACTTCATTTTTTAAAAATCTGCTAAATAGATTAGATTCTTGCTATCTTACATAGAATTAGACTAAATAATGAAGTATAAGAAAGGCCCAAGACTCCTATTTGGAGTCTTTTGAAAAAGCAGCTTCCTTTCTCTGGTGAGGCTGAAAGGGCATGCTCTGGTGTTACACTGAATCTGTGGCCACCTTGACAATGAATTATTAGGTGATTTGAAAATGTTCTTTTCAGAAATGTCATCATATTTATTGAAAATTCCAGAGAATATGCTGAATGTAGAAAATTATTAATAGAAAATATTGATCAATAAGGTATATAATAAAGCACAGTCTTTAATGCTACCATGCACCCTCTTGCTGAGGATGATTATAAACATACCCAGAATTTGGGTTGAGATTATCAATAGTGATAAATCATTTCCTCCAAAGGTGGATAGTTTATAGAGGTTACATGATCTGCCTGGTAATGTTTTGGTGTGTTTGTGAGACCAAACAGTAGTTTGGAGTAAACAAATTCTGTGACAGGAAACTATTGTCATTTCATTGATTGATTATTTGATAAAATACTGCTATATATTATGAGCATAAGTGCAGAAAAATCCATAACACAGACTAGGACTAAAATGTTTCTGGTTCTGTTATCTACAAAAGAGAAACAGACTCACAGACAAAGAGAAGAGACTGTGGTTGCCAAGGGGGAGGGGTGGTTGGGAGGGATGGAGTGGGAGTTTGGGATTAGCAGAGGCAAACTATTACACATAGAATGGGTAAACAACTAGGTCCTACTGTAGAGCACAGGGAAATATAGTCAATATCCTGTGATAAACCATAATGGAAAAGAATATGAAAAAGAATGTGTATATGTGTGTGTGTGTGTGTATAACTGAATCACTGTGCTGTACAGCAGAAATTAACACAACATTTTAAATCAACTATACTTCAATAAAATAAATTCCAAAAACTGTTTCAGGTTCTATGAGTGGGACGGCTATGCATGATATGCCTTTTAAAAAATAAGACTAGGACTTCTATTTTATTATTCTTTATGTATTTTCTTATGTAAAACTTTCCTCGTGTCCCTTTCTATCCTAAGTTGCCTTCTGGGTGTTGAGTTGTTGTTGTCATAAGGGCTATAGATTGGGAAGAAAATTGAGCATTCATTCATTTTGTTGTTTTTCTTTTCTTTGACCTATAACCATGAATCTCTCCATGGCATACAGTAAGTAACTTGTACTGAATACTGCGTATACGTCAGATATTCAGCTATGTGTGTTAATTCTCTCAACATCTCTCAACACCTGAATTTGGCGGGCTCTCTTATTATCAAATCCACATCCTCATCAGGGTTTACATCAACAGTCTGGATAATTCCTCTCACTTTGTCCCCTAGCTCTCTTCTCCTAATTCACTCTGCTCCAGTCACACGCGTCTTCCTGCTGTTAATAGAATGTGCCAAATACGAATGACCTCACAGCCTTTGCACATGTGGTTTCTTCTGTCTAGAATATTTAGCCATCAGTTACCGCATGGCTCATTTTTCTCACTTCATTCATGTCTCTTGTCAAAGATGGCCTTCTGAGAGAGGTCTTCCCTCACCACTCTATCAAAATTAGTACCCAAGTTTGCAGGACTAGTCAGGAGCTAAGCTGGGATTCAGTCTTGGCCAGTCTGATGCCACAATCTGTGCTAAACAGGGGTCAGGAAACTACAGCCCACTGGCCAAGTCCAGCCCAATGTTTGCTTTTGTAAATAAAGTTTTATTGGAACACACACATACAAAAAATAAAATAAAATAGTACCCTGGTTACTCTCTCTATCTACTTACTCTATTTTGCTTAATTGCAAATATCACCATAGGACATTATGTTAGATTTGAATGCAGTCATTTAATAAATAGATCACAAACCCCTGATAGATACCAGCTGCATTCTAGGGCCTTGGGACAGAGTAGAGGATAAAACAGACAAATGTCCCTCCCCTCCTGAAGTTTATCCTTTAGTGAGGAAGATGTAACATAAACAAGACAAATAAGTAAAGATAGGGTATGTTAGTACTAAGGACCAAAGATTTTTTAAAAATAAGGCAGAAAAGCGAATAAAGATGTGACAATGGTGGAACTGAAATTTAAAGTTGGTATCCAGTAAAGGTGACTTTTAAATAAGAATCTTAAATCCTGGGAAGGGGCTAGCCCTTTGTCCATCTATAGGAAGAAAATTCCAGGAAGAAGGAAGACCTCACTATGGGTGGAGGAAGCAGAGGGCCCATGTCACTTATCAGCTGATTGTCTGTCCCCTAGCACGAGAATTCACCACCAAGAGAGCAGGATTTTTCGTTGTCTGGTTCACTGATAAATCCCCAGAGCCTAGAACTGAAAGCTCCCACTAAGCATGTTTGAATGAATTAAATACGGTAATTATGCACAGTGTACAAATGAAGAAGTTGAGGCACAGCAGTTGAGTAACCTGCCCAAAGTATCCAGTTGGACATAAGTACCCAGTTGGACATAAGTGATGAAATACACTTTGAACAACACCAAAAATCTAAGCCACAGCCTGAGTTCTCACTACTGTCTTCAGATGTTCTAGGAGCCCTCAGTTCTCTCTGAAGGTAAGAACACAAGGTATGGATACTAAGTGCTGAACTGGGAATCAGAAAAGATGACAAAAAGAAGAAAAGAAAGGAACTATCCTGGATTATCCATTTCATTCCCAGTTTTAAATTTAGACTCAGAAAGGCTAACACATGTCCAAAGTTTAATTCGAGAATTATCTGAATTGAAGACTGATGTGAGCACCGCTGGAGAGACTGGCAAGAGATGGGTAATTGGTTTTGGGCCCTCCATATCACTGTATGACTTTGGGCAATATTTTCTCTCCATGCCTCAGTTTCTTTGGCTGCAAAATGAAAAGACTGGACTGGATAATCCCTACATCTTTTTCCATTTTAATAGTCTCTTTTCTCTAAATATTAAGTCCCTGAAAATACTCTGGAAAGTTTTGAACAATTCTTGTCCATTAAAGAGATAAACAACCTGATTAAAAAATGGGCAGTAGAATTGAATAGACATTTTTCCAAAGAGGAAATGCAGATGGTCAACAGACACATGAAAAGATGCTCAACGTTGTAAATCATCAGGGAAATGCAAATCAAACCACAATGAGATATCATAACACACCTGCCAGAATGGCTATCATCAAAAAGAACACAAACAACAAATGTTAGCAAAGATGTGGATAAAAGGGAACACCCGTACACTGCTGGTGGGAATGTAAATTGGTGCAGCCACTATGGAAAACAGTGTGGAAGTTTCTCAAAAAACTAAAAATAAAACTACCACATGACCCAACTACTACACTGCTGGGTAAATATCCAAAAAACAAAAACAAAAAAACCCAAAACACTAATTTGTAAAGACACATGCACCTCAATGTTCATTGCAGCACTGTTTACAATAGCCAAGACATGGAAACAACCTAAGTGTCCATCAACAGAGGAATGGATAAAGAAGATGTGGTACATATATACAATGGAATACTACTCAGCCATAAAAAAAAATGAATGAAATTCTGCCATTTGCAGCAACATAGATGGACTTGAAGGGCATTATGCTAAGTGAAATAAGTCAGACAGAGAAAGACAAATACAGTATATTACTCATATGTGGAATCAAAAAAATACAACAAGCTAGTGAATATAACAAAAGACAAGCAGACTCACAGATAAAGAGAACAAACTAGTGGTTATCCGTGGGGAGAAGGAAGGGAGGAGGGACAATACAGAGGTAGGGGATTATACATACAAACTATTAGGTATAAAATAAGCTACAAAGATATATTGTAGAAGACAAGGAATATAGCAAATATTTTATAATAACAATAAATGAAATATAACCTTTAAAAATTTGGAATCACTATATTGTACACCTGTAAGTTATATAATATTGTACATCAACTCTACTTCACTTAAAAATAAATAAAGAAAATAAAAATGAATAAATAAATAAACAGATGAGTAGAAATTATCCATAAACAGAAATGGACAGAGGCGTTCCAAGGAGAAAGGGTTTTTTTTTGAAATACATTTTATTTTTATTTTTAAATTTTATATTGGAGTATAGTTGATTAACAATGTTGTGTTAGTTTCAGGTGTACAGCAAGGTGATTCAGTTATACATATACATGTATCTATTGTTTTTCAAATTCTTTTCCCATTTAGCTTATTATAGAATTTTGAGCAGAGTTCCCTGTGCTATACAGTAGGTCCTTGTTGGTTATCTATTTTAAATACAGTAGTGTGTACATGTCCATCCCAAATTCCCAATCTATCCCTCCCCCCGAGAAAGGGATTTTAAGAGAAGGCAACAGGGCATAACAATTCACGTGTTAGGGAAATGGTACCCAAGTATTAGATGGGTAGGGCTGGAATATAAGGTGGGGAGAGAGGCAAAGAGGATGTTTGAAGATGCTAAGTTCCTGAGCTCAGAAAATAAAGAGTTTTCCACACCGTGGTAGGAAGTTTGGACCCTGTTTGCTAGGTAGCAGAAGTATGGACACTTTCTACAAAGAGTTCACGAGGAGTTGTTGTATATATTTCATGTGGTCACTGTGCGCTACAGCAACAATTGATCGGTTTCTTGTCCTAAAATGCTTTCTTTGACATGAATTGTTTCAATGAGAAAGAAGAAAGAAGAGACAGAGCTTTAAAGACTGATTGGAAGAATTATACAGATGTAAAAAATAACATCAGAAGACCACTCTATCTCCCTTCCACTCTCTGTCCCACGCGAGGTCCTTGTAGACTGTGAGTCACGTGGTCCACACTCTCACACAGCTCATAGCCAAGTGGAAGACAGTGTTAAACAAACACAGAAACTTGTTCTCCAAGTCACCTAACAGTATATAATGTCTAGGACTTAAGAGAGCAATTCTAAATTGAATATGAAATTCTAGAATGTTCAAAAGGCCACTGGTACATGAGAAAGGTAATTGTTAAAAAGAGTTGCATTTATATGTGGAATCTAAAATAAGACACAAAAGAACCTATCTACGAAGCAGAAACAGACTTGCAGAACCGACTTGTGGTTGCCAAGGGGGAGGTGGGGAGAGGGATGGAGTAGGAGTTTGGGGTTAGTAGATGCAAACTATTACATTTAGGATGGATAAACAACAAGGTCCTACTGTATAGCACAGGGAACTATATTCAATGTCCTGGGATAAACCATAATGGGAGAATATGGAGAAGAATGTATATATATATGTATAACTGTGTCGCTTTGCTGTACAGCAGAAATTAAAACAATATTGTAAATCAACTATACTTCAATAAAAAAAAATATTGTAAAAAAAAGAATTGCAGGTCTCCTTTAAATGGTTGGTTCAATGGTCAAGAAATTAAGGAACAAGAAAAGCTGCTTATAGAGAGTCCCCCTGCCTACCTCCACCCCCAAACATCATTTATTTTTCCCATCCCTGTCTCTCCCCTCCTCCCCTTCATTCCTTGTCAGGCTTTGCTGCAGCCAGCTGCATGAAAAGCTCAAAAAGCTTTCTTTACAGACTGAGATTCACCAGTCTTTTCACAGTATTGCATTTCTTGAAGACTTACATGTCAAATAACCCATGTGTGCCCTTCATTTTTAACTGGAAATTGTGCTCTTCCCCCAGAATTATATGTAATTCACTTGGTTGGTAACACATTAGTACCTCTATAATATAGGCCAATAAAAAAATTAAAATACAGTTTCTAGTAATAGCTTGTAAAATGCACTAAGAGAATTTTGTAGAAATCCATATCTGAACAGATAAGTCAAAAAGAAAAGAAAATACTCTGGGCTTGGACCATATTCGAAAATTCCAGCTACTTTCAAATCTAAATATTGAACTCATAGTGGATCAATACATTTGACTTAGGCCAAACCAAGTTACCACTGTAAAGAAGAGTGACCAAATTCTGGAAATTACTACAATGTCTACCAGAACATTGAATTCAAAAAATGAAATTTATTGTGTGTAATAGTGATTGTTTCAAAGAAGCAAAGGGATTATTGCATTGATGGTTTTGATGTGTGTGTGTATCACATACATCAATATTTTGGTAACATACCTGTATATATATTTTAAAAATAATATCATTGCCTTGCTGTAAGCAGTGAATTCTTTTCAGAAGTAAATTAATGTCATGTATAAGCTTTATCTTCCCCTTCCCATTAGATCCTCGTATTTCCTAAGTGATGACAGTCATAGAACCCGCTTATTTTCCAATATTGTTCTTTCCCTTTCTCTGCCTTCGTGACTACCATTCATATTTTTTTAATTAAAGCCTTCTTTTACTCACCTACCCTCATATATTTTTTTAGAATATATGTCTTACCTTCAAATTGTTCAAAGTTTTTAAGAACATTCTGGGTCTCACTTTTTGTGTACCTTTGTACAATGAATATTTGGAAGTGACAAGAAGAGTATCACTATAAAAGAAGAGCCACTTCACAAACTTGAAAACAGGCTCTGGAGAAATGTCTTCTAAGAATCAGAATGTAACCCTTCCAAACATGAATGACTATATCAGCAGTAAATGGCAGATTTTTTTTGCAAAGTGGATGACTGAGAGATAACTAGTTCAACCTTGTGTGGAAAAAGACTATGCAATTAGTTAATCCATCATAACAAAATCAAATTTTATTATTTTAAATGGGAAAGTGAGGATAAATAACCGTTCTCCTTTGGAAAAAGACTATGCAATTAGTTAATCCATCATAACAAAATCAAATTTTATTATTTTAAATGGAGAAAGTGAGGACAAATAACCATTCTCCTTTGGAAATGAAATTATCCTAATATTTCCGAATGTTTGAATTTTTAAAGTGTATACATGCTAAAACTATAAACATAGGTATGTTTCTATTTTTCTCTAGTGAGCTCTATTTTGCTTGCATCTGAAAATATTTCAATATTATTATCAACTGTTTTTACCAACAAAATAATTTTTTAATTCCTTTATTTTAGGTTTAAGTAATGATTAAGCTTTGCTCTGTTTTATGCTAATAAAACTGAAATGTGGAGTGAGTGAAATCAATTGGATAAAAGTAAAGCTTACTTAATAATTCATACTCCAGGAAAGAAGGACCATGGGGGCGTGGATGAGCGCTTGTTCGGGCACAGGCATTAGTGGGGGATTAGTATACAGGAGTCTCTAGGCTGAAATGAAGCCCCATGGTGGGAGAGGTGATAACAAATACACTTGTAATAAGAGGATATGATATCCATTTTCTTAGCAGAAAGCTAGGAATGTATGGGTCTGGATTTTTTAAAAGCACCTCGTTTATACAATTATGTATTTTAACATTTACAGTGCATTTCTCCCCTTTCTTTTTGGAAAGACATTGCACTAAAAGGGGCAAAGATATTTTGATGAAGTGACTACAGGGTGAAATTTTTAGGCCAGACAAAATGAAAGTTCAATTAATCACATTTGTACCTGTTCATTTGCATACGAGTGTATGGAAACTGCTGTCCAGTTCTTTGACACAAACTGGATTAATCCAAAAGATAGTGAGCAGTTACCTTTAGGGGATTTCCCCCTGTGTTGCACAAATGACATTTTTATTCACTAAAATTCAAAGTTGGCTAAATTACAAATATATCTAGTGATAAGCACTGAATTTTTCTGTGGATAGATGATTAGCATGTTGGAAACTACTAAAAAGTGATATTACTGGGAGTTGCTAATAAAGGTGAGCTGAGGTGGCAACCCCTTAAGGGATCCAGATTAAAAGCACCCATGCAATTCCTACTATATCAGGTCAGTACTAGCAGGATTGTATCTAAGCTTAAAAATATGTTTAATACTACAAAAGATACATGTGCTGTAAGCTTATGCTTAAGGAAACTTCTTGCAGTAAATTGTCTTAAGTGTAATGAGATTAAGATCCAGATGATGGAGATCCGCTCTCAAACTCAACAAATCTAAAATGTGATACTCGTTCTCTAGATACAAGAAGTATGGCACAGGGCAGGTTTTATCCTTTACGTATTTTCAAAAATATACATTCCATGTAGAGGGTTCAGACTTTATCTCAGGGGGGAAAATGCTGTATATTAACTTCAACAAAAACTGATGGCACCCATGGGCTGCATAGGTTAAAAAATGAACCAGAGGACCTGAGTTTTTGCTATACCAACTATCAGCTATGAAATCCTTATCAAATGATGGAACCTCTCCCCTCCTACACTGACTGTGGGAATGTAAGTTGGTGCAGCCACTATGGAGACCAGTACGGAGGTTCCTTATAAAACTAAAAATAGAGCTACCATATGATCCAGCAATCCCAATCCTGGGCATATATCTAGAGAAAAACATGGTCCAAAAGGATACATGCACCCAATGTTCATTGCAGCACTGTTTACAATAGCCAAGACATGGAAGAAACCTAAATGTCCATCGACAGAGGAATGGATAAAGAAGATGAGGTACATACATATAATGGAATATTACTAGCCATAAAAAAAGAATGAAATCATGCCATTTGCAGCAACATGGATGGACCTAGAGATTGTCATACTGAGAGAAGTAAGTCAGACAGAGAAAGAGAAATATCGTATGATGTTGCTTATATGCGGAATCTAAAAAGAAATGATACAAATGAACTTATTTACAAAACAGAAACAGACTCACAGACTTAAAGAACGAACTTATGGTTACCGGGGGGAAGGGTGGTGGGAAGGGATAGTTAGGGAGTTTGGGACTGACATGTACACACTGCTGTAGTTAAAATGGATAATCCACAAGCACCTACTGTATAGCACAGGGAACTCTGCTCAATATTATGTAACAACCTAAATGGGAAAAGAATTTGAAAAAGAATAGATACATGTATATGTATAATTGAATCACTTTGCTGTACACCTGAAACTAACACAACATTGTTAATCAACTATATTCCAACATAATATAAAAAGTTAAAATTTTTAAAAATTTTAAAAATGAAAAAAAAAAGATGGAACCTCCATAATTTCATTCCTCAAGAGAAAATGAAAGGCTGCCAACACCCCAGTAGACCTCATGGTGTTTGGGTGGGGATTAGGTTAGCTAAGGGAGGACAGACTCTATCACAGTTAAATGGACTTTGGTACCCGGAAGACCTGAGTTTGATCTTTGACTTTGCTGCTTTGTAATCAAAGGGCCTTGAACACTTAAACTCTCAAAACCTCAGTTTCCTCTTCTATAAAATGGGTATGAAAGGGTTGAGCCAGTCTTACTGACTGGTTATCTATCTATCTATCTATCTATCTATCTATCTAACTATCTATCTGTCTTCCTACTTACCTACCATTTTATGTATCAAGTAATCATCACATTGTGAGTTCTGGTAAATATTAATAAGGTAAAGTATTGTGAAGATTAGTATTCCACACAAGTGTAACCTATTATTAATAGAAGTAGCTTGAGAAAAATTGCATATCTAAAATGCATCCTTCAAAGTATCAACATGATACCTATAGTTAAAACTCAAGCAATTTCATATTATTGGAGTATAGCAACATGGATATTATATCAATATCTAATTTTTATTCCTAGAAGAAATGAATGCATTTAAGTAACAGAAAAATAATGTGAAATAAAAAAAGTATAAAAAGTGTATTTTCTCTATCCTTTCTTCTGTCTATCTGAAGAATGTATTCTTAGGATTTTCTTTTAACACCTAGAGGAGTAGCTGCCCAGGATGCTGATTCATGGGGGTTCTTGAAAAATCTTCACACCTAAAGAGAATTGAAAGCAGGGACTCAAGTAGATACTGGTACACCCATGTTCAAAGCAGCATTACTCACAATAACCGAGAGATGGAAGCAGCCTACTGTCCGTCAATAGATAATAGATTAACAAAACGTGGTCTATACACACAATTAAATACTATTCAACCTAAAAGAAGGAGAAAGTTCTGCTATATCATGGATGAAGCTTGGAGACATTATTCAAAGTGAAATAAGCCAGTCACAAAAGGACAAATACTGTATGATTCTGCTTTCTTGACGTGCCTAGAGTAGTCAGATTTATAGAGACAAAAAGTAGAAGGGTGGTTGCCAGCGGACGGGGGGGGGGGAAGGGGGAATGGGAGTTTTTGTTGAATGGGTATGTAGTTTCAGTTTAGGAACACGGAAAAGGTTCTGGAGATGGATGGTGGTGATGATTGCACAACAATGTGAATATATTTGAAGCCACTGAACTGTACGCTTAACAATGTTTAAATTTTACGTTATGTGTATTTTACACCATAAAACATCTTGTGATCTAATAATTTTCTCTATGTTTTTCTGCCTCCTTATATTTAAAATTGTAATCGCAATCTTCAGTTTTTGGTGTGTATATTCAGTATCTCCAAAAATAACTTGAATGGATTGAAAGGGGCATGGAAAGGGGAGTAAAATAGGTCATTTTTGCTTTGGCTGAGTCCTCTAATTTTAATCCTTCTTTCCTAAATTTAAAATAAATACATTTAATCCATGTTAAGATAACCAAAAGGGTTTCTGGCTTTGCTTCCTCTTCTAGCTAATGGATCTGGATAGAATGATTAATTGATTGTTTCAGCAAGCCAGGCATTTTATAGAACCACCCAAATAGCTACTTATCAGTGGAATTGATGCAGAGCCACAAATAGTACTTGTACACATATTGCAAGTATTAGAAACTTTTTGTGTCTTTTAAAGAAAGCCCTATCTAGCCCAAAATAATAATATTATTTACATAGGAGTTTAAAGTTTTATTTTTCACATATGAGCCCTTAATCCACACACAAATCTTAAGACTCAGAAACTCCTATTCTAGTACATACCTTAGAGCATTTCTTGCCCATGCATACCAAAAGACATATACAAGGATATTTACATCAACAGCGTGTGTAATTGCCAAGCAGATAACAACCCAAGGTCAAAGAAGAGAATAGAAAAATAAATTGAGGATATGGACACAAGGGAAAACTATACAGAATTGAAGTACAAAAACATACAACTATATGCAACAATGTATATAACTCTTAGAAACATAATTTTCAGTTAAAAAAAAACTAGTTCTAGTAAGACCAAATAGAAAGTGTTACTTTTATAAAGCTCAAAAAAACAAAAACTATGAGGTATATGAAAAGAATCTCAAAGCAGCCCATGAAAGTGGCAGAGCCATTATGCAAATCTGTGTAGGTTACACACTGCACACTTCAAAGGGCATAATTCACATGAGGCTCAGCTGGATATGAGGGTCAGCATCTCTTAAATTTGTAAAGTGTACACTTTGCACAACTTTCTGTGGCAGCCTTGATAATTGCAACTTCTGGGGAAGGGGGGGGAGATAGAGGAGAGGCATCATTTTGGTACTCTTCTAGTTCTCAAATTGGATAGTAGGTTTACAAGTGTTCATTATATTGCATGTAATCTTTTGTATTTATCAAATAATAGACTCCCAAAAATATTTCTAGGCTATATCTTTGGGTTTGAGGCAGAAGAGAATGGGGATATATAATCAACTACTTTACACATAAGGAGAATTTTTCATTCTATTCTGTTCTCTTGCCCCTAAAAATCATTATATTTTTGGCCCCAATACAAGAAAAATATATATTTCAAATTAAAATGGCCCCATTTAGCTACATCAAAATCTGATGGGAAAATATTTGCCATGACTTCTTGTCAATTGTCAACGAACTGTGGAGACATCCAATTCTGATTCCATGAAAAAGTGATATATTAAATCGTGCCCCTTCTCAATGAATCAACTGCAGTTCCTCAGGTAAGTTAAAATATGTTGAAGAATCCCTGGCATTTCCAGGTGGTAAAAAAGACCTTATTCTTCAAAGCTACCATATGTCCGTTGATTCCCTTCCTTCCTACTCTATGTGTAGCATACAGAATGTGTGATTTTCTACACAAAAATATTAGAAATAAAAGTTGGTCAAAATTGTTTGGAAGATTAGGAATCAATTTATTTGCAGTAGATGGCTTTTCCCCAAACAGATACATATTAAAATATATCTATCTGTTTGGGGAAAGTTGAAGCTTAACTAAAGTACTGTCACTTAAATTAAAAAAAAAACAAAACCAAAAATAACCACATAAATGTCTCCCATGGGCACATTAAAGTCACTTATACTCAAACAAGCATCTTGCAACTCAATCTAAATATGATTTAAAAGCTCATTATCTTTTCAAATTATTTAAATCTGCTTGAAAATGCTTGAAGCTTCATGTTATGTTTTTGAAGCATGAAAGCGAAGTTATCCATCAGTTACCAATCAAACATATGCTCCTAGACAAAATAAGTTTCACTTTTCTAAACACCTGTAATAACTATTTAACAATATATATAACATTGGGTACCAAAAAAGGTATAAGATCACTGATTGCATGTTCCTGCTTATATCTGTACGTAAGAAAAAGCTCACTACTTCTGTAAACATATAACATCTCATTTTTATATCTGCAGGAATATTCTAAGTAAACTGCTAATTTTATTGTTAAGTCATTATAATAAACATTCTATTAAAGTACACATTCAAATTAAAACTTGTCTCTCTGGTGACATTTGAAACACACCATCTGCATTGTGTGCTACAAAAGAATTCAGATTACAGCCCGTTTCACTTATATGTAATAGTCACTCTCTTATATATCAGTTTAAACTGATATAAAACACTTGGAGGAAAAACTATTTTAGCTATAATTCCCTAATGGGCACACATTCTTGATTTTCATTTAATATGTGTCTATAGTATACCATGCATCATGTCATATATAAGAAAGATGATAATACTAAAAACAAACAAAAATGTAGAGGAGGTATTGCGGAAAAAAAAATCCATAAATTGGTTTAAATTAAATTAAAATAACATAAAGCAAAGTCATCTTTTTGTCTCGCTTGACTAGGTCAACTCGTAAACCCAGTTTAAAAGACAATTTGCTCAATTTTTTTCTAGCGAAAGAGAAAAATGAGGACAAGTACAGTATGGGTTTTAAAATGACATACTGACAGATTATAATATAGTGTCTCATCAGATGACGTGGTGTTTTGACTGCATGGCTACAGAAGGGCTATAATTTAAATACCATTAAAGACACATAAACTCTAGCATGGAGACAGGAATACTGAAAAATTTTTTGGTCTATAGTCACAATGCAGATAAAATTGTATCTTTGATCTTGCAGCGCCAAAATCTGTTGTCCAGAAGGGAAATGTCTTTGTGTTTCTCTCTTAAGCTAAGACAGATTTCATTTTCCATCTAAGTCGTTTCGTTAACACCACATAAAAAGTTAAGTGTATTTTATCAGCAGAACTTAGTTTTCTTCCATTGTTATTTTAGGTTACTTTATGATCACGTAGTGCTCAAAAAATGTACCCAAAATACACGCATCTGGGTTTAAAGTGACGAAACTCTAACCTCAAATGTTTTCATAGGGGCAGTTTAGTAGCATTTCTATCTGAGGAATTAAGAACAATGCAATTTTCTTCTTTAATACATTTTTCTTCTTAAAGAATAAGGACACATTTTGTTTGTAAGACTCAGCAGAACATAAACACACATATTTGACCTTCGTGTGCAATGTTAGCAGCTAATAATCTGTAATAAAATATATACTACAACCATTTGCAAAGCAGAGTGAATTCTCTCTTGAGCAAGTTTCTAAATTATTGAAAATCTTGTGAAATGTTAAAATTTTTTTGGTTTTAAATTTATATATTACATTTTAAGGGAAATATTTGGTGTGGAAATTTTTCATAATTGATTTATTATGTCTTATTCTTTGGAAAACCAGACAAAAGGAATCAGCCACTATGATTTTCACTTAGCCTTGATGGCTCATTGTACAGGACCTGATTACATTTATGTCAAAATCATATATTGTTTTGAGACCACAGCATGCCAGTGATAGTTTCTAGAATTTAGTGAACCTTAAGACTTAAGCATTTATGTTTTGATCCTTTTATATTAAAATATGAGGAATAATCTTTTAAAAAATAGATGCTGAGTTGGAAATAGTTTTGCCAAGATTGAATCTAATATTATAAATCTAATTTGTATCTATCTCTCTCTATTCTCATTATACTTAAGAAGTAGATCCAATTTCTCTTCCAGGTGAAATTTTGGGGATGATTGAAAGCAGTATGTTTAATGGCCAAAAATAATATTTTTATCCTGTCAAATTTATGCCATCAAGGTGGGAAAATCTTGATAATAAACTACCAAAGTCAGGTTTGAAAAGCTTAAAGGCAAAATATCTACTGCATAAACAGTGCTTCTTTAAATTTTTTCTGCCTTGATACATATCATTATATCATGGCGTAACTAAATTCTAAAGTCAATTTTTTGATTAAGAATTCTTTGGAAAATTAAAAGTTATTTAAAAAGTGAAAGAAAAATGTTGAAAAGCTTAATCAGCACTATTTCTGGCACAGATCCTGCTCAGGGTAAAACAACTCAAACACATTGGGCATTTCTGCAAAACACCCATCAACAAGCAAGCGAACAAAATCAAAACCCAAGCCTGTGACTGAAGTCTTCCTTAATGCTGTTCTTCTATATATTTGAGAGAGTGGTTTGTATTCAGTAGAAATGGGGGCTTCTTTCTTTTGCTGCCCATCCCAACGTGGAGACTAGGGGAGAAGTTTCTGTGTAAAACTTTCCTAGCGTTTACTGTCACCCACCTGCAGCACCTCATGAGGAAAGACTCTTGATTGTGACCCCCTCACCCGGACCCCACGCAGTGTCCCAGGCGTCCTTACTTGCAAAGCCCCTAGAGCTCATCGGACCTGGACCAAAGGATGAAGTCGCCACCTGCTGAATGGCGGCCCAACCCTCTTTTGTGCAGATAGATTCCTTGACAATAAAAAGTACATCACTGGCATTCTACTCAAACCTCTGCGTAAGATAAAGGCTGTGTTATAACTCCATCATATAAAAATAATTATGCTTTTATTGATTCTGAAAATATTTCATCTGTCTATGAATGTCCAGGAACAACCCAAGATTGATACAAAATGTCCTATTACTCAGTGCCTGCTGATGAAAAGTGAATTCTAGTTAGCATAATAAGAAAGGCAAGTGGCGTGGATGGCAACAAAAAAACAATCCTAGAGAATATATTGAATATTATGTATCTGATTTTGAAATGTTATTTTTTTAAAAATTTCGTATCAGCATCTTTCTGGAATCCATAATTGTTAACGGTTACAAGTATTGGCCCCAGGCAGATTGCCTAACAAGGTTTTCTAGAGTAGTAAAGGTAAACAAGCCAATTACCATGCAAACAAATATTGTGTTTTATGGTTATTTAAACACTCAGTGTACATTGGAGTATTAAAATACTAAGAGGAAGCACACTATCTTCTGGTTATCATAGGGATGGTTGGATAAAACAGAAAAATGCATAAGCATACATAGGATCAGTAGCATAGGGGAAATATATTAAACACAGAGCAAAGACATTTCTAACCAGAGGGGTATCAGAGATTACAGTCACTAGAATAGAAGGCATAAGTAATTATTCAGAATCAACTCTTAAATTATGAGAGAGAGGACTGGTTTCATCACTATGAGTTTAAAATTCCACAAGAAATAGCTAAGCAAAGAGAAGTATTTTATTAAGTTGGAGATGAAAGCCAACACAAATATACAGTGGTAAATATTGCTATGCTTTGGAGGAAATGTAAGAAAGAGAAAACACATTATAAAATGTGTAAACTAAATACAAATCATCTGTCATTGTATTTTTGCAGAGTTCTGCTCTGAATCAGTGCAGTCTTGAATGAGTTCTGCAGCAAACCAGTTTGGTTTCAAGGAGATCACTGGTAATAATTTTGATTAATAAGGTAATTGTAGGGTGTTACTAAAATCCATTTCATTCTCAATTTGATGAGTAAAAAGCACTAATGTTCTTACAACGAAGGTAATAATTATTTGTAGCCATTTCAATGATAAATTCACAGTAAATCCATCCAGTAATTATTCCCTTTGATTCTTTTAAAAAAAATTAAAGCACCATGAATAAACAATATATAGATTTTATCAGCTCAAAGCCAAAATCATTTCAGACGTTTAGTGAAGCCAAAATACAGTTGGGTTTGCCCAACATTGAATGATTTTGCACTTCTTTGGAGCTCTCTTGATTTCTAGCAAATTGATGAGTACCTGAAAATCTCTGTTAATGCAGCATTGTAAGAGCAAACCCAGAGCATAATGATTCTCACAGTACTGCAAGAATTGATTTCTAGCCTATATTAATCCATTTTCTTCCCAAAATTTAGATTATTACTTGAGAAAATGATAGCAGAGTGAGGTCATCGAATAAACCATGGAGAGTACTGTATGAACAGAATCTCTATTAATTCTCTGACAAGGCACTCTATATTTAACATGGTTACATTTGGAATTTGGTCACCATATGCAGCTATAGGTCATTAAGAGAAAGACAATATCCGATACCTATAAGTGGTTCAGGTTGTGACAAGTTATGCTTTTGTGTATGGTTCCAAATGTGGTTGGTACAGAAGAGCTGTTCTCCAAGATCCAAGCTTCTTGAGCTGCCAGAAAATATCAAAACAATCGGGGCTCTTTGGAATGCGTAGTTAACTTCCTGCTGTAGGACAGGAATGCCAGCTGCTCCTGTAGCAGTGGGTTTCCAGATGTCAAGGCTGTATGGATAGTGAGGTAATTGCAGGAAGGAAGGGATACAATTTTGTTATCACAGATTACCATCCCCATTGAAAACCATGGCTACAGCATTAATGTCAGCGCTTTGGAGACACACAGTATGAATGGGAAGTCTCCGAATTGAAGTGTAGAGGTTTGTACATTTGCTTCTGTGGAAGAGGATAGGCCAAAATTATTAAAATGTGTGGCAAACAAAGAGAGGGAGCCTTCTCAAAGCTGTAGTGTCGGAGTGATAAAGAATCTGTAATGCTACAGGCCTTATCAGCTAAAGTAGGTCTTATAAGGCCAAGAACAAAATAACAACGTTTAACTATAAGTGTTCTGGAACTATGGCTTGCCCATTGCGTTAAGAAGAATAAAATGTTTGGACTCAAATTAATTAATCAACAACTCTATTTAGGGCTGTCTTTTGTTATTAGTGCCTGAGTAGGGGAAAGTGGATGATGATTTCCCTGTATTCAACCAAGAATAACTTATTTCTCAATTTCCCTTGCTGTGTTATCAATAGACCATAAGTTATCAAAAGCGCTATAAACATTTAAAAAAATTTTTATTGGCGTGTAGTTGATTTACAATGTTGTGTTAGTTTCAGCTGTACAGCAAAGTGATATATATACATATATTTTGGATTCTTTTCCCTTATATGTTATTACAAAATATAGAGTAGCGTTCCCTGTGCTATACAGGAGGTCCTTGTTGGTTATTTATTTTATATATAGCAGTGTGTATACATCAATCCTAATATAAACTTTTATTTCAAAGCTAGAATCAAGATGCCACATTTCTATGTGGGAATTTTAAAGACTACCTTATTTTGGCATATTCCACTGGCAAAACCAGTCCATATTTGTTCCCAAATTATGGAGATTAATTGAGAAAATTTAATGTAACAATTTCTTGGCTTCCTGTCTAAGGCTCCCGATTACCTACATGCTGAATGTAGCACATGTGTTTAGTGTTGTTTGTAAATGAACAGAAAGAACAGTTGGTACCTTGGTTCACCTACAAACATAGCAGGGTTGAAGATGGTGTCTGAAAAGTCCTTGATTCTGGATTCATTCTACCAGCCGCGAAGACAAGGGACTTCTCATTTTCCCTCACATCAGAAGCTCTATCCTACTCAGACACCAAGATGTGCATGGGTCTTCTGGGCAGTTGCGTATTACGATTAGCTTAACACCCAGCTAAGAGCTGTCAACTAACTAGAAATAAATCACATGTGCAATTCTTACGCCAGGTCTCCCCCACCCTGCAGAGTTTCGTGGTTATGCCTGTCTTGTTGAACCTGCCCTATTATATCTGACTAAGGCACACCTGATGGCACAATTCCAGGAGTTCCATTTACATCCTCACCTCTGTCAACGGCATCTCCTGGAGATGTACTGTGCGCAGTTTCTGTGGCCATAGGTGACAGCCCTGCATACCCTTGAAAATATTTTTTTGAATCCTCAATAATTTATTCAATATATTACACGTCCCAGAGCTTAATGACATCCTAAATATCATAGGATCTTGCCAAGTGCAGTGCATTGAAGCTACGAGATATCTAAGGACAAGAGCTGTTGCATACATTGAGAGGGGGGACGCTGAGGGTGGAGAATGATAAAATTTTTTTCTGGCAGGTGGGAAAAGAATGAATAAGGAAAATATAAACAAAATATGGATAGCTAAGTGTTTGCTGGTGTAGGAAGATAAACTTTTACTTTGTAGTAGGCATTTAAAAAAAAGTTTTTAGCTCCTTTAAATCCCTGTTTGGGAGTAGTTCGTCAGTTTTGTTTTTCTTTTAAGGTTTCCTGTCTTTCAATGGTATGTGAAGACTCTTGTATTAAAAACATTCTCTCTCATAAGTCATTCTTTCCAGTGACAAAGCTGATTTGGTCTATTGCAAATGAGTAAACCCAAATTTATACAACTCTTTTATGTCTTGGTATTTATAGCCTCTGCCATTTTCAATAAAGAAAAAAGTTATCAAGTCAGGCTAAGAAGCTACATCTGAAGTTGAACTTGTCTCTAGGGCAGTGGACATCTCTGGTTCTGGATCACCTGAGAACTTGTTAGAAATGTAGGTTCTCTGGCCTTGCTTACTAATCAGAATCTGGGCAGGAAGCCCAGTAATTTATATTTCAACAAGCCTTTCAAGTAATCTGATACAATGAAAATTTTGTGAAACTTTGACCTAGAAAATCTGTGGTAATAAAAATGTTTCTTCAGTAATTAAATAGCAAGCAATAGTCACAGAGTATGTAGGTAAAAGAAATGGTAATTTCTTTTTTTAATTTCAACATAGTTGCTCTAAAAGTGTTTTATACTTTTCAAAATTCACTGGCAATGATAATTTCTCATATCCACTTCTCCCCTTGTTTGCATCTTATATTATTTATTACCAGGGAAAGCTTTCTCTGTCGTTAAAAACACGCACATGGAGAAATAAAGCATTATCACACTGATCTCCTACAGTCCTATTTTTTGTATCCTGCAGAAAATATTTGCATTACAGAACTGTTCTTCACTTGATACATACGAGTTATCTACGCAGAGTTTCTACTGACGGTAATGTGTAGAACCAACGTAACTCATTTTGCAGTGAGATAAGGGAAGAAATGAAAAATGTTTAGACAAGTGGTTCTCCACCAGGGGCAATGTCTGGAGATATCCATATGGTGGGGGAGGGATGCTGCCCACATCTGGTGAGTAAAGGCCAAGGAGGCTGATAAAAACCCTGCGATGCCTAGGAAATCTCCCACACCCATAATTATCTGGTCCAAAATATCAATAGTGCTTCTGTTGAGAAACCTTGGCCTAGAGAAAAATAAAGTCCTATTTCATCAAATTAAGTTAGTCATAGTTACAATAATTTCCATGTTACCCACTTGGGAAGCCAAAGCCTTCCATCATAGCTGCATAACCCTAAAACATGAATTAAATTCCCTTTCTTATACTCAAAATCCCCACTTCCACACCAATCCTCAAGCCCTGAAGAGAGCTTTCCTTCTTAGTGCAGAAGATATGGCTAATTATTACAGACCAGTATTGAACTCTCTTTTAGGAGCTCACATTTTTGCACTGGCATTTTGAGTTCCATGGCACATTGCCTTGTGGGAATGTTCAGCTGTTAGTCAATTTCTTTTTCTGAAAAATGTTGTTTACTTGAAATAAGACTTCATCATGAAAAAACAAGCATTTATTTCACTATCTGTACGTTTATGGCTCCTAACAAGATTCTTTTTTACATTGCATCTTTTTCTCAATTTCTATTATGATTGAACCCTATCGAACAGGTTGATAAGATACTAAAGCATAGCCCAGTTTCTAAACAAAACATATTTTCCATTAGTAAACATCTTTCAGTGGTCCTTTCAACAACTTCTACAACAGCTCTGAAAATGTTTTCTGAAGGGCATGTGATTACTTTTTCCTTTCTTAGCCAAAGGATATTTTTGGGCTTCTCTGGCTAAAGAAGCCATTCAAAATTTAGTAGAATTGTGCAACATGAAATTTAACAAAGGACAAATGTTGTTGTGTGTATGTAATTTATCTGGAAATATGAAGAGCAGACTGGGAATACTGTATTTCTGTGCAATCTGATTTGAATTTTCATGAAGTTACATCCTTTGGGCACTGTCTGTAGAAAGCAAGCAGGTGACACACAGCTGCACACCCCTGCTCCTGAAGATTCTAGGAGAGGCAATTTGACACGAAGCCTAATTAACTCTGCAACGTTTGATCACAGATATTTTTATTAAGAGCATACGTACCACCCACCTGCAAACTCTAATGTTAGCCATGGATCTCTTCACGTAGCATTAAGACAAGAAATACCCAACTCCATTGTTACAGAATGGTCTACAGAAGTACCAGGAAAAATAACCATGCAAATCCTCATGTGTGCTGATTCCTCTCACTTTTTGGCTCAGGGAATAACATTTTCCCCTAAATTCGCATTCATGATATTACACTGCTCTGTGTTCTCCATACTATTATGTAAATGATGGCAATAATAGGGACAATTCAGATCTTGATGCTGTTTAACTGAATTTGGAGTCCCTGAAACACATGTCAAAATTTAACATGAAGACGATCACAAAATTCCTGTTTAATTCTTTTTAAAAAAAATTTAATTTCTCCTAGATGTGTCCTCGATATTTGGGGACTGAAATATGTCCCGAATAAGGAGCCAGTGTTTAATTCTGGAAACTGATAATCTCCTGATTTTTACTATTTCATTAAAATGCCCACCTTTAACTGAGGAGGTGGCCATCTTTTAAATATTTTCATCAAAATGTACTTCAAACTAAAAAGTTAAACAACTTCTAAGATCTATGTAAAATTTGCATTTTTAAACTTAAGGCAGTGGGTCAGGCTTTTTGGAGACAAGACCGTCTACATGTTTAATTTATAAAAATACTCATTTCTAGTAATATCACTATACACATTTCCATATGATGTTTCAAACATTAATCTGAGTAAATACTTCTTTTTTGAGTTGTTTGATGTCCTAGAAAAACTAGAAAGCCAGTTTAGGGGTATAATTAAAAATTTAAAAGCTTTGTTTCATAAACATATTTTAGGGTATGTATAATATCTTGTTTGTTTGGGTTTTTTTAACATTAAGTCTACTATGTCTTCAAGAGCAAATTTAATTTTCTCTAGAATACCACTGACTGCCTTTAATAATAGGATCTAGCTGTTTATCTGCAGTAGATTTCTTCCACTCTCCCACTTCTGCCAGTTGTTTTGAGAATACTCAGAAGTGGAAGATAGGGATTTTTCTTCTTCATTTTTTTAAGAGCACAATGTTAGTGATGGAAAAGAACTTCTGAATTTCCAATATGCTTAGGACAACTTACCTTCTTGTCTTCTGGGTGATCCTTTTTGTTCTGATTATAACTATAGAACTATGAGTAATATATAATTGTAATACAAAAAAAGTCAAAAAGGGGATTGTACTTATATACAAAAATAATATTCATTCATGTGCATAATTTGTATATGGTTTACATACTTTATGCAAAGATTAAAGGACGTTTTGCTATATGAATAATATCCCCAGGTTACATCAATATATATTATAGCCTATTGAATAATAGTTATATTTTACTGCATATATATTTTCATGATGATATCTCTTCTCAAACATTTCTAACCAGTTATTGGGAAAATATATTCTTTACCTAAAAATAGGCAAAACTACAATTAAACCAATGGCACTTATAGACAAGCAGAACGACTTAGCTTATTTTCTGGGCTTCATTTTCTTTGTTTCAATTTGAGAGCTGTATTACAAAATTTCTATGATTTCAAAATTTCTATGATTTATTACAGCCCTATGACTCACTTAATTCCAATAACAGATATTGGGATATAAAGAGAAGGCCAAATTATGAATTGAAACACCCAGGATCACAGCGACTATTATGTAACCAGGCACCTATATCTCATCATTTTATGAGCGATCTTGTTACTATTATAATTTATTCTTCAAATCACTCCATCTACAAGTTTGATAGCCTGACATCCATATGTGCATACGTGTTCTTTAAAACCATTCCAGGGGAGGGACTTTTTCTGAAAATCTACAGCCACAGCATGTCCAAAAATGAACAAGGTCAAGTAAGGACGCTCCTGAGATGCAGTGTCTCTTTTTAAAACATGTTCTTTGTTGCCTGGGAGGCCCCCAGCATGGAGCAGTGGTCAGAGGCCAAGCAACTAGTGTTTAAAAAAAAAAAGTAAAAAAGGTGAAAAAATGGGAGGCAGGAAAGTAATATGTGGAATTGTCAAATACAGGGATGGAGTCAAATGGTATGGGGAAAGGAAACAGAGACAAGCAGGAAAAGGAGCCAGCAAGTAATCCCGACTGTGTAGTGAGTCTACACCGCTGAGTCACGGGTATACTGTAAAGTTCCCTCTTCCCAGACTCTGTGCTTAAGTGACTGTATCTTTAAACTGCCTGATCCAGCAGCTGATTCAGTTGCCACCACAGAAATAGAAATTATAGCTTTCAACCCTTCACTTTATCCCTCTTACCTATAATCCTCTAGTTCCAGTCTGTCTGACAACTTGACAACGTTGTTGTTTCTTTTTCTTTCTTTTTTTTTTTTTTCTTTTTTTTTTTTTAATTAGCACAGCTTTGGGGGACCACCTAAATATGCTTTACACATAGATAACAGTAGACACCCCTGGAAACTCTTGATGAGAAAAAAAAAAATCCTGCTGGGAATATAAAATGGCACAGAGAACACACAGAACGGATTCTCATAATTGAGATTGTCATGTGTCTTATTAAAAGCCATCATTTACCTGGAGGTCTTTCTTTAAAGCCTAAGATTCTTCACAGATTTTACGTAGGGATATCTTTTCAAAGGCTCACTGATCTACTTTCACATGCGTGTTGTTTGCTTGGGTCCTTCAAAGGGCTTCAAAGTTTACTTTCATATTTAAAAAGAGTAATGATGAAGGCTATTATTTGAATGCAATGCCTTCAGTGAGACCAAGATGCTTATTATAATTGCCCTGATGAGATGGTCAAAGCCTCTCATGGCTCACAGGCTCCTCTAATGTGTATTTAGGTGCCCTGCCGGATGGCTCGCCTCAGTGATGTGGCATAGGTTTGATGAAAGGACGGTAAACAACATCAATTATAAAAGACATATGTTAATGAGAAGAAGGAAAGGAAGAGAGAGAGGGACTAGGGGAAAAAAAGAAGAATTATCTGCAGTACAAAGAACAAAGCATTTCAACTGAACTAAAAGAAATGACGTACCTGAATCACGTCCTAATTTTAGGGTATAACTATGCTCTTTGGAGTATGTGCCTTTGGAGACATAACATATTTCTTCAACTTTTGTGGGACTGTTATTGAAGGTGTAGATCAAACTGCCTTCAGTTTCCTTTATGGACTTATTGGTAATTTTGCCACGATCCCTGTACAAAACAAAGATGTTATGTAAAACTCAGGTCATGTTAAGCAAATTAGCTAAAATTGATTTTTATCCTCTTATGGAAATGTTTTCCAATCCAGCAATCCATAGAGATCTGTCAACTTTTCGTATCCTAAATTTTCCTTTTTCCAGGACTACTAATTTAGCCCAGAAAACATTGTTTGCCCACCTCTCCAGAAAATAACAACCAAAGACCCCTGAAAAGGTAAAACAAATACTTTTGCCTACCTCTGCTATGCTAATTAATTATAAGGATTACTTTTCCTTTGGAGGTATTTCCCATGTGTAAAAAGGTTTTAAAATATCAAATACTATTAGTACAATTCATAAATAAGTCTAGATTTTATTCCCAAGCCCGTTAAATATATTTGCTTTATTTTTTATCTAATTTCTCTAAAGAGACTAACTTATCTATCTAAATAATACTGTGCTATATTTATATCATTCTTCTAGTCTATGATAATGGTTGAATCTTCAAAAATAGAAATATTGAATGTGATTAAGCCATGTGGTTTTCTGCCTTTCAATTAAACTAAATGAAGACAAGTTGATGTGGGGTTTTTTTCCCCCCTTTTTACTGTAGAATCAGAGAATCCCGGTATTATGTTTAAAAAAATACCGTAAGAGACAGTGTATAGAATTTATGAGTTTGTTAGACAACTTATTTCTTCAGTTAGACAATGTATTCTCCCCTTAGGAATGTATTTCTGTTACTTTTATTGTAAAAGACTATCAATATTTTCTGTCCACATAACAAGATGTTTCATTCCCGTACTTTTCCTCTGTGCTCCTTGGCACCTGGGGTGAGGCTCTCGAGAGTGCTCCAGGGCACAACTGAAGGTGTGTGAATACCCCTTGGCTGAAACTACAAGGGAGAAGAATGTTGAACGGTCTCCCACGTGCCCCCTGCTATTCCCAAACCTTCCCAGGCAGAGGCCATGGGTGTGGCAGTGAGGGAGGGGCTTAACACAGCTCCTGTTTTCTGGCTGGGGTTTTGGGCATCACTCTGTGCATACCCACTTAGCAGGAAAACGACTAACAAGGGGAGAAAGAGTTCATACAAAGAAATACGTCAGATATGCTTTAAGATATTTAAAATCACTCTGTCAGTTTTAACATTACAGAAGATTGAAACATTCTGAAAAGGCCATGCATACACCCATCAACTGGTCTGCGGTGTGGTGATTGCCTAGCTTTTGACTAATTTATGTTACTGAATTCACCAGGGACTTCCTATCTCTATTTATGACACCGAATTGTTCTTCGTGTGAAATTTAAAGTTTTCAAACACAATGGAAGTTGAACACACCCCCTCCCCCCATGCACTCACATATGTCAGCATTTTGGAGTCCACGCTGCCTTTGCAGGGTCATCCCCAAACAACTTTCTATGACTGGCAAAATTTCTCCTATGATAGATAGGGAAACTGAGGCTCAGAGATTCACTAAAGTTACAGAGTGATTGAATATGCATAAAAGGTTATGCTCCCAAGGGTGTGGAGAAAAGGGAACCCTCCTACATTGTTGGTGGCAATGTAAGTTGGTGCAGCCACTATGGAAAACACTATGGAGATTCCTTAAAAAAACTAAAAATAGAGCTACTGTATGATGCAGCAATCCCACTCCTGGGCATATATCTGAAGAAAACTCTAATTCAAAAAGATACATGCACCCCAATGTTCATTGCAGTACTATTTACAATAGCCAGGACATGGAAGCAACCTAAATGTCCATCAACAGAAGAATGGATAAAAAACATGTGGTACTTATATACAATGGAATATTACTCAGCCATAAAAAGAATGAAATAATGCCATTTGCAGCAACGTGCATTGACCTAGAGATTATCATACAAACTGAAGTAAGTCAGAAAGAGAAAGACAAATACAATATGATATCATTTATATTTGGAATCTAAAATATGGCACATAGATAGGATGAACCTATCTATGAAATAGAAAGAGACTCACAGACATAGAGAACAGACTTGTGGTTGCCAAGGGGGAGGGCGATTGGGGGAGGGATGGAGTGGGAGTTTGGGATTAGCAGATGTAAGCTTTTATGTATAGAATGGATAAACAACAAGGTCTTACTGTATAGCAAAAGGAACTATATTCAATATCTTGTGATAAACCATAATGGAAAAGAATATATAAAAAAGAATGTATGCATATATATAATTGAATCACTTTGCTGTACAGCAGAAATTAACACAACATTTTAAAGCAACTATACTTCAATTTAAAAAAAAATTTTTTTTAAGTTATACTCCCAAACAAGCACTCCATCCGCCATACTCCCTTTTCATGGCAAATAAATGGGTGCTGGGGACACTTAGATTAATGTTAATGCCACAAATAAAATCTCAATGTTATGAAGTCATGTTATAAATTTACTGTATTTTGATTAGGTTGGAAAGGATAGCTAGAAAGTATTTTGACCTGAATACTGTGATGGGAATAAAGAGTGTGTGTGAAACATTTTAATGGTCATAGAATTTATCTACTCTCTCATTTTCCACTCAGCCATCCTTTATTAGATTGCGAAGTAGTTGTTTTTCTCTCTGCTATTCCTATTAACTAAAGAAATGTAAGAATAGCAGGAGCTTGGAAGGGAATGGTAGAGGACAAAAGATGTTCTGAATTTTTAAAAAAATAAGTTTTGTAAAGTTTTTAAATTAAGGCCTCCCCAGAGCAATGTCTTGGTCTGTAGCCCCTGACAGCTACTATTAATTACATTTTAACCTGTTAATGGTCTGACACTTTCCAGCGTACTTTAAGCCCATCCCAAGTATTCCACAAGGATTGAATCCATTTATGAAGAACACAGAACTGTTGAATGGATTGGGCTGGGGATGCAAGCAGACTCAATTTGGGAGAGAAATATTTACTAAAGGTTTCAGTGGAGCCATCAAAGCCCAGGATATTTGAGTAAGACAAAATTCTATCAAATGGTCCATTTAAATCTTCTTATAGGGTTCTTCTGTTTAAAAGTGGCCCCATGGTCACTTTTCTTATACAACCGAATGTGCCTCTGTATGGTGTATGAAACAAAAGAAATACAAAGACAAACAAAAGTTGACAAGCTAAGAAGGCAAGTGGGAGAAATCTTCCTCCCTTGCTTTAAAAGATTACGATAAATTAAAACCGCAAACTTTTGGGACTTCCCTGGTGGTCCTGTGGTTAAGAATACGCCTTCCAATGCAAGGGATTCTGGTTCAATCCCTGGTTGGGGAACTAAGATTCCACATGCCACGGGGCAACTAAACCCTCGTGCCTCAACTACTGAGCCCACGTGCTGCAAACTACAGAGCCCATGCGCTCAGGAGCCCTCATGCCACAACCAAAAATCCCACATGCGGCAACGAAGATCCTGTGTGCTGCAACTAAGACCCGAAACCGCCAAAAATAAATACAATTTAAAAATTAAAAAAAGAACCCACCACTATCTATAAAAAAATAAATAAATGAAGAAAAAATAATAAAGCTGCAAACTTTCTCTCTCCCTCTCCCTCTCTCTTGCTCTCTCTCTCTGTATCTACAATACATTTAGAGCATCACTTGAAGATATGTTATAAATTAATTCCCTAATTCATTTTGGGAGTTTTTTTTCACACATTTCTCTTTTCATCTGCAAAAATCATCCTGAATTTAGAGAGGAAGAAAAGCATGACCTTCCATAGTCAATGATGATCTTTCTTTGTTTCCCAGTCCCAGCCTTTGCACCTACATGCTGCCCCGGCGTGGTATGGCGGCCAATCAGACAGCTCTCACTGCAAGATGCCAGAGAGACTGTGGAAGCCAGAGACCCTGGGCTCACAGGCTGAAACTTGCTTGCTTGGCAAGGCTCAGATGCCATGGTTTGAATCTCTAATAAACAGCTCGCTGCCTCGCCAGTAATGTACCCTGGGGCTGCTGGGAGGGGATTCTTTTTATAGAAAACATAAGGATTTAATATCTCTACGAACTCTTTGATTTAATAGAGTTTTGGTTTTTTTTTTAAACTTTCCCCTTTATTTTGTAGACCCTGTGATGTGAACCAGTGTTAATTCTTGATGCGGCAGTAGGATGTAATCAACATCTCTCTACTGGGCTCAAGATTCTTTATCCTTTTTTAACCATGTGCTTAAAAGAAGCATAAAATATCTTGCCACCGAATGTCTTTTTACAGACTGAAAAGACTTTTAGGTTAAACAACATTTGTGAGGTTTTTGATGCAATCAAATGCAATTTCAATCTTCTTGAAAGATCCAGCCCTGCCTCTCGAAAATTGCTCGTATGTGTCAGCTTTCCATCTTTCTCACTGGTGTTTTACACATGAAGTCTATTTTCACTGAGAAAATGGAATCTTTGTGTCTTTGTCTCTGAGCGTGCTGCTTTCAGGCATGTTCTGGCAGGGGCTTTGACTGTCGAGGCTCTGGGGGAGGGGCCTGGCAGTCATTTGTCAGCTTTTCTTGCATCTGTAATTTCTGGCCACTCAGCAGTATTAGGGGGGTCTCAGAAAGGGGGCGAAGAGGGTTGAGGGGAGAGCTTGTCACTGATGAAAGCCAAACTCTGCATAACTGCCTGAATTAATGACCAAAGAGAGAGAGGGGGGAGTCTGAAGAACTTTTATTGTGCCTTAATGAAAAAGATTTTTTGGAAATGGCTAATTTACAAAATTGCACATGGTAACATTTTCAGATCTCAGTTGAGAAAGCCCCTGTCCATATTCTGTTACCGATTTCATTGCTTTTAGCTTGGCATTGGCTCATGAAACTATTTTAATTTTCCACCAGTGGCTTCTGGTTATTTCTGTCCTTATTTCCTCGTAACGTAACTGACAGGCCAATTAAACATCTGCAGTTTTTTAATCTGGATTTTCCCCCATAACTATTTTGCTTTTCTTCTAAAACTTCCAGATGTTTTGGCTCCTTTAGGATTTGACGGCATGCAACTATACTTGCTCCTATTTCAAAGAATCAGATGGACCAGCCAGATGTTTCTATAGGAAAAGCTTGGTAACACACCAATAATCGGGTCAGTATTTTTGTCTCTTTATAGATACTTTTACCCTAGTACATATCTTCTTGTCTTTTAGCATTTTACTATTTGAGTTGATCTTGGAAACATTTTTGTAGGTGATTAGAGTTCAGAATTTATGCTGTTATCTGTAAAGTAATTTGTTATGGCCAATGAAGAAAGTATCCAGTTCTGTTATCTCAGTGTCTAGCGATGGGAATAGAAGCTGCTGTGATTTGTTTTTTATTATTTCTGTCTTTTTTTTCCCCTTTGTGGGAGATAAGAAGTTGTAAAACTATGTGAGGCAACAATGTATTTTAACTCAGTTTCCGGCTTTGTACAAACATTAAAGGAATCACCAATATCTTGCCTTGTCTGGAGAAGAGTTAAAAGTCTCTAATGTACTTCAAGAAAACCTGTTTCCCATAATTAATAACAGGAAGCCGGGTAAACAGACATTTGCTGACACGTGAAACTGAAACAGTAACATATACACAGAAACCTGGGAAATGAAACAACGCAGCAGCCCTGTATGGTTATATCAGAGGGCAGCTCGGTTGTGATAGATTTATTCATAGTCACATAAAGTCCAGGGTAAATGATCATTCACTTTACATTGCAAGGTGACTTCTGACCATTCAAACACATGCTCGTAGAGTGCAATCATTTCTCCCACGGTTAGTATTTGGAAATGATCTCAAGCTATTCATACTCTTAAGATTTAGGCAGAAAATCATTCTTTCCTGGAAGATAGATTTTCCGGACAATCAAGTAAACATGAAGGAAGACAAGCTTTTCTTTTTTAAAACATTATTATGAGATTTTAAAACCCATTTTTGCTACACTTCTGGAAATGAGAACACTTAATGGGATAATCTTGGTGTATGTAAGGTTGCTTTTTCGGGCCGGGGGGTGGGGGGTAGTGTATATTCGTGAGGTCTCAGGCAAACTAAATGCAGCAGGTATTAATTAGGCACATAAAGGATCACTGGGCACCCTGGCCCAGTTGTGATTACAGCTCCAGACCAGCTTCCCGGGGAAGTAATGTGTCTTTATCTTCCAGTTGTATCAGAGAGTGGGGACTGTCTGTGCTCAGTACTGACCTTGAAAGCAGCAAACTGATGTGATGTGTGGTTTCCCTGCTTCTTAGAAGACTGAGCTTGATTTGAATTTGGGGATTTTTGTACAGAGTTAGCACTTCATGTGCAGTTAATTTTGAGGTATGAGTGGCTTGATCCTTTAAGTGAAACATTTTTTATTACATTTTAAAGTTGACTTTCTGAGAACTGTTAAATGTAAAATGAAGCTTCATCGAATGTTTATTTCTGGTTCTGTGGGATGAATAGGAGAATAAGGAATGATGGCAGAAGTGAGGAAATGTGTTTGTTTTATGATGTACATATTGCAAACTAAAGGATGTATTTTGACTATTCTAGTGTAATAAAAAGAAACCTACACTGTTTCACACAGAGTTATGTGTCTTCCTGGTAAGCTCCCAGTTAGTCACATCTTAACACTAGAAAAATGCAGTGTCCTGGGTACCAGAATCAGAGGATTTTGCATCCACGTAACTTATCTCAAAACTGGACGCCAAATGTAGTTTTCTTAACTATATCTGCAGTAGACATAAATTTAAGGCAGAGGTGTTATACTCAGGTCCAATTAAAAGTAAATATAAATTGTTTCATGTTTTATATACACATGGATGAAGAAAAGTAAATAGGAAAACACTTTATCTCCAGAATCTGCTATTCGTTGTGGAATTTGGAACCCACCCAATGAATATCTTAAATTTCAAGAAACAATTGAGTTGCAGTGAAGCTTTGTTAATTGCAAGCAAAAAAAGAAGACATTTTCTGAGCTGCAAGATGTTAGTGAGTTTATAAAGGCGCAAGAAAGTATGTAGAGATTTAAAGTGATTAAAGTGTACTTACTTATTTGGACTTCTGTTAAATATAGGATGGACTATATATTGACTATTAGGAGTATACCAGCTATTCAGAATATATTTTGTAAGAAAAACATAAGTTAATGAATTCCAAATTACAAACAACAACAACAGCAACATTGCTGTTCTCCTTGTTAAGCCTTATGGAAAGAAAAGGAAAGCCCAGCAGGTTTGGTACTAGAATTATGCCATTTGCAAATTGACGCTGTGGAAAATAGAAGATATTTTTTCCAAAATTTTTTAGGTGAGGATCTTCTTGGAATACTTTCAAGTATAAATTATAAACTTTCAACTATTAACCATAAAGTTTAACCATACGGAAACAATGACAATGCATTAAAAAATAATGATTTTCACAGGCAGACTCATTATTGTACACTCACGTCATGATATTTAAAGTTGTTCTTGGAAATGGTTCGTCATAAAGATCCTGTAGATGACCTGAGTTACATTGTTCAGTGAAGATCCCAGAGCCACCTGAGATGTGCTTACTCTTATTCCTCAGGTAGGTTCGGTTGAACAGAATTAGCAAAGTCTGGTAAGAGTAGCATTTCCCTTCTTTTCTTTGACTCCATCAGAGCACAATGTCTTTACATGAACCTGATGGAGACAATCTGGTGAATTTATTAAGAGAACAATGAACTCACAATTGTGACAGAGCCAGTAAATCCTCTTGCTTTTGTGGAAACTACTAACTAAAATTTCTTAAAAATGAGATCTGGAAGCAAAAAAAAATTTTTTTTAAGACTGAACCTCAGTGTTATATTGAGCTCAGACCAATATTTCGAATAAAGAGCTAAAACATATAAAGCAAACTTACAAGTTAGACCTGTGTACATTTTCTAATAGTAACGTCTTTTGGTTCAAGTGGTTTGTGTGTGTATGTGAATTTCACTCATCTGTTTGCTCATCATATAAATGTCCACTCCATGGTTGTTCTGTCACACTGTTTTCTAGTTTCTATTTGCTTTTTAGGAACATGCCCAGAAAAAGCTGAACATCTATTTCCTGACTTTTGCCTTTCCCTCCTTTATTTTTATTTATGTATGTGTTTATGTATATATTCAGTCCTTTGTGAATTTTCTCTAAAAGGTATTTCAGAGAGATAAAATATATGGATATGAATGGAAGCTGGCAAAATTATTTATTGATTACTTGGTGACTCCTGCTTCCTACAGCTTTAGTAATTGCTGTAGTCTATCTGGTACCTAGTGAGTTTCCAGTACAAGCTGGGAAATTTCTGTCGTGACTGTCGGGTGTGACCTGGGCAGTGCTTGTTAACAGTGTTGGCTAAGCAAGAGTTGGGGATATTGGAAAATTTTTTGACAGAGAATTTAGCAGTTTCAACATGACCTTTCCTGTTCCCCCTTAAGCTTCATTGCTATGATCAAACAAAACTCTAAGACTATTCCACACTTCTCAAAACAAGGAAGTGCTTCAAACTTCAACCAGGTTTCTGGAGATCTGTCTGTCTTGCATTTTTGTGTGCTTTAGTTAGCACGTCTCAATATATTTCCTGTCATTGTCATCTTTCTAAACACTGCAACTTGTGACACACACGGAACCCATTGCTGGAAAACCTGTTATTTTGCTAATAATGAGCTAGCAGCAGAAATTATTAAGACTGAAGGGCAGTTTTTAAACATGTACTCGAGCATGAATAAACGATGGTTGTGATGGGACCTCTATTGAAGTAACAATTAAAATTGTCTTTGTAGTATAAATATAGGTCAGACCTGGACAGGTATATGGTCTATCAATATTAGGAATGCTGATTCCTCTATTAAAAAAAACCAAACAACACAGAAATTGCCTAAGATATAAAGATCAACCTCTTTTTATTTATTGCCTTACACTAAAAGGGTGAACTATCACTGCCATCTAATTAGTATTCTTCTTTCTTTCCTGTCCTACCACTTATATGTTTTCCTCCTTCAAAGGAAACCAAATTTGCTTTGCTGGAGGGGAAATTATGTTTATAAATTTTAATTTTAGAAAGTAAAAGCATAAAGTTTGTCTTGGTGGTTTAACCGGTCGAGTATGTTTCATCCATAATATATTTGCAGGCTGATTTAGTTCTGCTTTACAACGACTGCGGATATGTAAGAATAAAAGTAATTTTAAAGTGTAAGTTACACCTTAAAGTGAATGTTACTCTTTAAACGAAAACTCTGAATGATGTTGCATAAGAGAATTCCTAACTTTAAAAAAAACTGTGGATTTACTTATCAGTTGCTTAGAAAATCTAAGTATGTATCATGAATTTTGTTGGATTTTACTGGCTTCCAGATAAAAACTTTATTGAAACTTTAAAACCATGGTACACAAATTCTCCATGAAAGAAACCTAGAACCACGCGCAGGCAACTTTTAGGAACAGATTCTGTTCAATTCTACTTCTTCTATTCTGTATGGGATAAAATATCCCTAAAGTTTTCAGCTCACTTGTATTGAGGTGGTATAAATAGGCAAGTCAAATTGTACAGAGAGAATAGGACAGGAATCAACTCTGCCTGTTTCTGCCGTTTCTTCAGCAGAATAGTTACTAAATAAGTTGTATCTTATTTAGTATCTGGATACTAAATAAGATACAATAGATACTAAATAAGTATCTATTGCATCTTGTAAACAGGGTGTGTGCCCTTTCATTTAGCAGATCCTGTAGCTTCACCGACATCCACGTTTCACAGGATGGGAATAGAATCAACAGTCTTTTATATATCTGGGAAAAATTGATTTATTGAGGAGGAAAACCACAGATTTTTTTTTTCTTTTTTGTATGCTTTACACTTTCTCTTGTAAATTCAGTGGCAGCAAGCGTCATTAAGCCAAATTTGGTTCGCGAGTTTAAATTATAATTTCATGTAATAAAAATTCTTGCTTTAACAATGTTTATTAAGCAGAATCATTCAACACTGATTTTTCTTTCAGCATAACATACACTTTTAATGTTAATCAATTTAATTAACATAATGCAGCAATATCTTTTTTAAATAAATAACTCTTACCAAGTTAACACTATCAAATGGTGAAATTTATTGTCACTATATTATACAAAGAGAACTTTATTTTTTATATTATATGAGTAAATTTCTGTGTGTAATTGCAAGAGGGATTGTTTGGTTATGGCCTTAAAGCTCTATGAGAAAATATTTCTAATGTGAATTATTGGTTTCATAAACTAAAATATTTGAGACATTTGTGGTTTTAAGTGGCAACGTACTTTTTTGTTAATGCGATTAGAAAATGTTGGACCCTGGAACTTAACAAAACGACCAAAAAACCATTTCATTGTACTCTCCCATCATGTTTAGTATAAGCATTGAAAACAGAACAGAACAAGAAACAGAAGACACAGAGGATAATACACTGTGATTTCTCCTACATGATCTTTTGAAAACAACTAAAATATGCAAGCAGGGTTGAAGCATGCCTGACTTTCAGACAATCCAGTTTACAAAGGAGTGGGTTTGAGCCTCAGTGACTCTGACAGGATAAATTATTCTATCCTACTTACAGGGAATCTACACACATCCATTCTAGCATCTTCTAAGACAGGAAGAGTCACCTGTTCCCCTTAACGTATGTGTAGGAACATGAAAGATTTTCACGGGACAGAGCCCTAGACACCATCTTACCAATGAGACTATTCCCAACAAATATGCACAGCCATCTTGAGTGCCCTGGGAGACTCTACTTACTTAAACAGAGGCTGCTCATTTCTGTACTTTAATAGAGCCTTACTCTAGTAAATATGCACTGAATGAATACACCCCCAGCACCCCACACACACTCACATCTGCGAATTCTCCTACCATCAAGGATTAGCACAAATGCCGAGGAACGAAATGAAGACTCCAAAAGGAAAATACCTGAGAAGAGATGACATAACTCATCTTTGATGGAACAGAAAAAAAGGTTAAAAAATTCCATTTGGACACTTGAAAAAATGCTCATTTTTTTTTTTCTTAAAAAAGAAGAAATTGGTGGACTTTATCAAGTATCATTGTTTAGACCTTCAGCCTAATGGCAGGCTTTTCCTCAGATCATGTAACCTGAAGGCTTGTTCAGCAGTCAGGTCTTCCGAGAGCAGGGGCTGTGTCCAGTTCTAGATTATTTTTCCTACCTCTTGGCCAGAATAGCAACCACAGGGACCATCCGCAGATGCACAATGCATTCAATTCAATTTCAGTTTCCAGAGGACACGGATGGGGAAGAGAAAGAAAGAAATTCTTGACTCAAGAGGCTGAGTGTTTATTTGAGTCAGGTGCGGGTCTAGGAGAAATATGCAAAAAAAAAAGTCTTGTGGAGGAAAAATGAGTCACAACTACGTGAGGAGGAAGCATCTGTAATGTCAATGTCCATATTTCTTGATTAAAATATGGGTATTTGCATCATGCTGTAGCATTCTAAATATGATAGCAGCCAAGACTCTCTAAGAATAAATTCTTATTCAAGAACAGGAAGGAAAGAACTGGTTAGAACCCTAATGGTCCAATAAGAAGCACTGTCTAGCACAATACTATTATTACAATAAAACCTGTTAGCTGATTGGTTAATGTCTCAGAGTAAATGCACAGGTGACTGAGAAATTTTTCAGGATTAAAAAAATAGGTCATTGGCTAATATTTCAGAATACATAAATATGTGAATAGTCAGGACTAGCAACACACTTACATTTTTACTCTTAGAAAGAGTTTCTTAAATGGTATTTTCAGGTAGGCTTTTGATAACATTTAAATTTTTAAACACACATATTTAAAAACAGGGCAGGACAGAAAATATCACTAACCGAGTGTAAGCACTCACGCACACAGGGTACTTACTGAAACTGCTCAAATATAAATTATTGCATTATTGTGGCGGCTACAAAATAAAAGCATTGCTAAAAATAAGTACACTAATCCTCTGAGAGTAAAATGCTAGTAATTTTTTAAATGAAGCTAACCATTTAGTCAATATTCAGAATTTTTCCTAATGCTAAAATTACCTTACATATGGCCTTTTGGATCAAAACTCCTCTTGGGTGTGCAGAAGAACGCTGGCAAAACGTGAAATGTAGTAGAAGGAATAGTAGCTTTGGAGCTCTGGGATCTGGCTTGACTTCTGACACAAAGCCTGTCACCCAGCCATCTCTGAGAACCGGTGTTAATCCTAATAGATGCGGCCCCTTGAGAATAAGGTGGGGCGTGATTGCCAGGATAAATTAGATACCACAAAGCCCCCATAGAAAAGAGACTTTTCTTTCATCTACATCTGGTAGAATCCTACTTAGTAAAAGTCTTAAAGAATAATTTGACCTTGGTTCTAACAAAATAGATCCAGAATCCAGCCACTTCTCACCACTCTGCTGCAACACAAAGCACCCGCATCTCTTGCCTGGGTTCTTACTAGACTGTCCTAACCAGCCACCGTGATTCATCACTACTCATCACCACCAGCCTAGCCAGCCCCGCTCTGCACACAGAAGCAAGAGTGACCTTTTTAAACCTGGAGCCAAATCGCATCAAGTCCACTGCCCAAACTCACCCCAATACATCCCCATCTCACTCAGAATAAACTCCCAAATCTTAACCGTGTCCCGCAGGGGTCTGCCCATCCCACCTCTCCACACTAGCTGCTGGCACTCTTCCCTGTTCACTCCGTTTTGACTATAATGAGCTCTTACTTTTCCTCAAGCACCCAAATAATCTTCGTGCCTCTGGAGCCTTTGCACTTGCTGTGTCCTGGTCTGGAAAGTTCCTCTTTGGATATTTCTACTGCTTCCACCAATGTTTCATCCAAGGCTCAGCTCGAAGACTACCTAACATAGAGGTCTTTCCTGATAGCTCCTATAAAATCTCAAACCCTCCTTACTGGCACCTTATGGATTTTATATGTGTTTACTCTGAGCAGGGAATTTGTTTGTTTACCATCTTTTCCTCAGCAACTGGAAGAGTGTTGGACTTAAAATATAGGTGTTTTATAGTAGAGTTGGAAGTCAGGAGCCTGATTCCTCCAGCTCCATTTTTCTTTCTCAAGATTGCCTTGGCTCTTCAGGGTCTTTTGTGTTTCCATACAAATTGTAATTTTTTTTGTTCTACTTCTGTGAAAAACGCCATTGGTAATTTGATCGGGATTGCATTGAATCTGTCGTTTGCTTTGGGTAGTAGAGTCATTTTCACAATATTGATTCTTCAATCCAAGAACATGGTATATCTCTCCACCTGTTTGTGTCGTCTTTAATTTTTTTCATCAGTATTTTATAGTTTTCTGGGTACAGGTCTTTTGCCTCCTTAGGTAGGTTTATTCCTAGGTATTCTTTTTGTTGCAATGGTAAATGGAATTGTTTCCTTAATTTCTCTTTCTGATCTTTCATTGTTAGTGTATAGGAATGCAAGAGATTTCCGTGTATTAATTTTGTATCCTGCAATTTTACCAAATTCGTTGATTAGCTCTAGTAGTTTCCTGGTGGCATCTTTAGGATTTTCTATGTATAGTATAAAATAGATAACTAATGAGAACCTACTATATAGCACAGGGAACTCTACTCAATGCTCTGTGGTGACCTAAATGGGAAGGAAATACAAAAAAGAGGGGATATATGTATGTGTATAGCTGATTCACTTTGCTGTACAGCAGAAACTAGCACATTGTAAAGCAACTATACTCCAATAAAAATTGATAAAAAATAAAAAACATATAGGTGTTCACTAAATAAATGTTGAACAAAAGAATGAGTAGATAGCAATCAGTCTCAGAGGTATATAAGCCATAAAATCTCGTAGGATTACATCTATTTCTTGCAGCCTAAGGTCTCCTCTCCTCCTGATCTTAAAATGGTACTTCTGTTTTACGTACTTCACTTATTTCTCAAGGTTTTCTTTGATGAGCTCTTTATATGTAGTTTTTAATGATTAACATATAGGGCATACTCCCATTTAAAGATTTTTATATTCAGCTTACAAAGAAAATTGGGACTGCTCGATGATTACAATTTAGACCGAGAAAATTTAGTACTCTTAAAATTATTAGAGCTATTTCAGTCCTAGGACCAACTCTTGGATTTCTGCAGGGGTTTTTCTCAGTTCTTACCCATTCATTCAATATTTCAACAATATTCACTTTGCACCTATTAAATGAAGAGCACTCTTCTGAGTGATTGAGATCCTACCTTCAAGGATTGGTCTTCTAAGGATGAAAACAATAACACAAGGAACAAAGTGCTCAGTGCCCTGAAGGGGTAGAGCTAGGTTATTAGAGTTTAAAGAAGGGATTAAGTCCAGCAGAGGTAGGGGATATGGGTTGGAGAAGGTAGCATTTGAGTTACGCTACATTTGGACATTCAGAGAAGAGCAGGGAAAAGTCATTTCAATAGGAGGAAACAGCATCAGCAAACTAGGGAGGTATATGGAAAACAAAACAATAGGCTCACATAATAATGGGAAACCTTGCGCCATGGATGTTTATACACTTAAATTCTCTGTATAAGAGCACACTAGCTCTAATATACAGTATGGCCTAAATTTAAACGCACTTCTGGGTGCACTTGAAAATGTGCATTTAAAAAGATAAAATCTTTCCATTTTTCCCTGTTGTATAATGTAAAACAAAAAGAAATCCTCAGTGATCAAAGTAGATCAGAAAATTCCGTAAGTAATAATTACATACTATTCCAGGCAATGTATTCAAATTTAGCTTTGAGTCCTTGCAGGAGAAAAAAAGAAAAAAAAAGAAAAAAAATTACATAAATTTTTAAACCATTCTTTATCACCAGTGTCATTAGGAAATGTGCCACATACATTAGATAATGTTTTGAATGTGTTAACGTTGTCAGATCTTTGCTTGCGTGGCAAGATACCTGCCTATGTGCACACATTGCGATGTGTTTCATGCTTTGTACCCAGTGAATATAAACATGGAGAACTCGCTAAGAAACCTTAGGGTAAAACTATTCTTTCATGTCTATATTTTTAGTGAGAATCAACATTTTATCTCCCATGTGCAATTCAGGACTTGACTACAACTTTCTTGATCCATTGCATTACTGGCAAATATACGACAAAGGAAGGGAATTCTACTTTGAGTTAGAATGGCAGCTTTGTGTTTTCTCTACATCAAAAGCATCTTTCAGTTCATATAGTTTCATTTTCAGATGAAGAACATCAAGATACCTGTGCAGAGTGGATTTTGAGACGGGCAGAGCAGTGACACTGGTGCTGGGAACCAGGCTGAGTTGGCCCTTATGTGGTTTGTGTTTGCTTTTGACATTTCCAACCTTAAAATTCTACCTGGCCTGAAATCGTACTGACTTAAGTGTGTGCTCCTAACGTGTCAATAAGGGGTAAGACAAGGAGGAAAATAAACAGCTGCTTGTTTTTAGTATTTTGTTAGAAGAATAAACAGTTTGGGGAAAACACAAGTTCTATTTCATGCTTGGATCATTATTTAATTTTTGGCAATTACAATGTTACCTCATCTGTACTGAGGCCTGAGTGATCCTTCTAAAATGCAAATCTGATCTTGTCATCTGTCCTCTCCTTTGTCACCCTCCGATGGCTGCCGATGCTCCTCAGGGTGTAAACGGACCATGTATCTAGGGACCATGTGTTTAGGAACGAACTTGATGGGATTCCCAGAATCACGTGCTCCACGTGTACAGTTTGGGTTTCACTCCAAGAATGGAATGTTGTGTATATTCCTCTGTCAACCCAGGATGTTTTGTGGGAATTCTGTAGCTGATAGCTTTGCACTCCCACTGTAACTCTGCCCTGGGTCTCCAGCCTGCTGTCCACCCTGAGGACGGGGGCTTGCAGGCTCCTCGCCTGCAGCAGTGAGCCCTTGAACACACCTTTCTCTCTCTCCTCTCTCTTTCTTTTCTTTCTCTTCTCTTCCCATTCCCTTCCCTTCCTTCCTTCCTTCCTCTTCTTTCTCTCTTTCTTCTTTGTTTCCTCTTTCTTTCTTTCTTTCTTTCATTCCTCCCTTTCTTCCTTTCTTCCTCCCTTCCTTCTTTCTTTCTTTCTCTTTCTCTTTCCTTCCTTTCTTCCTTCCTTCATTCTTTCCTTCCCTCTTTCTTTCTTTCTTTCTTTTCTTTCTTTCTTTCTTCCTTTCTTCCTCTCTCCCCTCTCATTCTTCTTCCTCTTCCTCTCTCTCTCTCTCTCTCTCTCTATATATATATATATATATCACCCACACAAACCCCCTATTGGTGTCTGGGGAAACCTAACTGGTCCAGGAATGGTGGGTGTCTTAAAGATGGCTACCTGAATACCGAGCAGCCTCTTCACGTGTGTTTTGCTGAGTGACTCCCTGGCAAATCCTATCTTTCTTAGAATTATGTTAGAACTAGGTCAGTAGAAATCTGTTTGCTGTGTCAGCTTCACCTGTGCACCAGAATTATCCCACAGCGTGGGAGTGGCTGTCCCAGGCATCACTATAGCATCTCTAGAACGTCTGTGCAGAAAGGCTGCAGCTTTGAAAGTTATTTCTGCTCCACACACAGCTGCCCTGTTGGAAGCTGCCCCCAAAGGCAGAGGGTTGGTATTAGCAGAAGGGCCAAGAGCAGAAGAGGATGCAGGAGAGAGAGGAGGGAGTCCCAGGCCCTGTCAACATTTCCAGCAAAATTGTCTCTACGCCCTGCAGAAATTCATGAATACTGCATGGAGAAATGACTTGGCTAAAGATGTTTTCTTCTTGTGATTATGATGAAAGACTTAAATATTTGGAGAAGACTTTTATCAACTATGACTCTCAGGCCACAAAATGTTCATATGACACATTATTGAGGGAGTTTTAGAAGAAGCCTTGGTAGTAGAAATTTTGAACAGAATCCTTTATTAAAATGACGTGATTCTGTTGGTGGGAACACAAATTGATACAGCCACTATGGAGAACAGAATGAAGGTTCCTTAGAAAAGTAAACATAGGACTACCATATGACCCAGTAATCCCATTACTAGGCATATACCCAGGGAAAATCATAATTCAAAAAGACACATGCACCCCAATGTTCATTGCAGCACTATTTACAATAGCCAGGACATGGAAGCAACCTAAATATCATCAACAGAGGAATGGATAAAGAAGATGCGGTACATATATACAATGGAATATTACTCAGCCATAAAAAGGAATGAAATTGGGTCATTTGTAGAGACATGGATGGACCCAGAGACTGTCATATAGAGTGAAGTAAGTCAGAAAGAGAAAAACAAATATTGTATATTATCACATATATGTGGAATCTATAAAAATGGTATAGTTGATCTTATTTGCAATGCAGAAGTAGAGACACAGACGTAGAGAACAGAAGTATGGATACCAAGGGGAAAGAGGGGAGTGGGAGGAATTGGGAGATTGGGATTGACATATATACACTATTGCTACTATGTATAAAATAGATAACTAATGAGAACCTACTGTATAGCACAGGGAACTCTACTCATGCTCTGTGGTGACATAAATGGGAAGGAAATCCAAAAATAGGGGATATATGGATACGTATGGCTGATTCACTTTGCTGTACACCTGAAACTAACACAACATTGTAAAGCAACTATACTCCAATAAAAGTTACTTAAAAAAATAAAGTAAAATGTGTCCCCTAAAAAAAAAAAAAAGACGTGATTAATGTGATGGTGAGAGCAGAGGTGAATGGTTGGCAGAGGGGCGGGAAGGGGAGGGGTGATTTTCTTGGGGCCGGCTTGGGTGGGGGAATCAACCTTTTCTGCCCTCTACAGTTTGGAGCCCCATCCATAAGCCCTGGATGGGATAGAAGGAATTTGCCTCTCGTGCAAACCCCCAAGGGCTCTCCATGAAGACTGGTGACAGTCACTTCAGCCTTGGTCCCTGCTTCGCTGTGGTGAAGTCTTGCCTTATGACCATGTGTGTATAGGTATTTGTCAGCTGCTTTGTGACTATCAATTTAGATAAAGACTCAAAGATGGGACGTTTTCTTTCACCTTAAATCTACCTTTTCCTGTTTTATCTACTTTATATTCTACTTTTATTTCTTTCATGCATATCTTTATGAGAAAGAGTTTCTCCTCCTGACTTTCGTGTGTGGAGTGATTCTACCATCACAATACTCTTAGCTCTCTCCTTTCTTCTGTTCCAGACAGGCATCTAATTGGAAAGTTTGGAAGGAAAAACTGGGCACATGAGCCAGCAAATCTCCATATTCCCTTCTTCTGTGTGTGTGTGTGTGTGTGTGTGTGTGTGTATGTGTGTGTGTTTCTGTCTCTCAATCACTCTGCTCCTCCCCATGAAGAACTGCTCTGCCTGCAGAATTCACGTTCCCTTGTATGACCTCCCTGCTGTGATTTTCAGCTCACGTGCTTGTAGGTATAAGGCATAGTCTTCAAAATGATCAGCGGCAGCAGTAATAGAGGTGATATTCTGTCTCCACCTGTTTTATTTTTTATTTTATTTCAGAACTTGAAGGGGGAAGAAGGGTGTAATGTCTTGAGAACCCCAACTATCTAATGCATCGCTTGAAACAAAGCCTTGTCTTCTGCATGAAAACCAAGCATCGCTAACGTATATTTACCAGTATTTCATGCTATTATTATGATATCCCATTTCCTTTTGTAATGGTGACTCAGAGCTGTGTGTGTAGTAGGGCCCAATCTGACACATTCTCATTTTTCCCCTTAAACAACATAAATCAAAGTATTCAATTACAAGTGCCCATACTTCATTTTCTTGGGGGTAAAAATGATCATCTGTACTTAAATTAGGATAATAAGTCAAATGCATACAGATTAAGACTTTTGATGGCAAACACCTGTATCATGCCTTCCTTTACTCTTTTAGGAAATATAAATTTGACCCAAAACAAAGCAAACAGTTCTAACGATTTTCTTTTTCTGTGTTTTAGCCCAGATTGTGCTATTTTGCAGAACTGATGTATGTGGCCATTACAAATCTTTTAAATTCCTCATTACCTTCAGACCCACAAGGAGCTAAGGTAAAGGTTGATGATTCTGCACCGAATTATGACTTCTTTACCCTTCCTGTAGTGTTCCCATCAATTCAGATCAGGTATTTCCCTCCAATGAGAAAAACCATTCAAGCCAAGAGCAAAATAAAAATCTACCTTCTCATTTACTTTCTCAGCAATTGGAACCACGACGTGACTCCAGCATCCTAAAATTCAACTATATAAGAGTGATAGCAATTTAGTCAAAACTCTCAAAACTGGCTGCATTTGGGGGCAAGGAGGTACAGTAAGGAACTAAAAGCCAGTATTCATACAGAGAGGCTCATGAGGGACGAGGCACAGGGTGACAGGGAGGGAGGTGATTCCTGGGGAACATCCTGCTAGCTGTTATCAGAGCTGCTGGGGATCCCACAAAAACTAGCGAAGAGCACAGAAGCCCAGGAGCTGCCTTTCGTGACCCTTGAAATCTCTTTAGAGATAGCACAGCACACCTGAGTCTCTGACCATCTAGAAATGCAGCTCCTGTTTCCGAAAGCCTCACCAGCTTCCTCCTGATTCCTGGTCAGATGGCCCCCTGGCCTCCCTCAGTCTTTACGGTGTGTCCCTTTGCCACCTCCCTGCAATTCTGTTTTCATTATAAAACAATTCTATGTTATCTTGGAAACTATCTTGGCTTAACATCTTCTTAGCAGTTTTCTTTGGCACCTAACCTCCCAGGACCACACCCAAAATGAATCAAAACTCCTGATGTTGATGTGGCAATTTCTAGGAAGTATCATTCTGTCTTTCGGCTCAAATATCCCCTAAGGTTAGCAGTGGGTGAATCAAAGTCAAAACAAGCCCCTTCCCATCTGCCTGGTGCCTAGGAGGGAGTAGAAAAATAATGAGGGTGGTACTGATGGATGGGATGGAATTAAGATGAGGCATCAATGGTAAGATAAATGTTCTAAGAAAGTAGACCCACGTTTCAAGGAGACAAATGGCAAGAATTCACTTGGTCATTGGACCAATGGCTTTCAAATCAATATTTCCATGAGCTACTACTGCTATGAGACTCCAAGTCATTCCAGAAATGACGGTTTGATGGGAGTATCCTATCTCCATCTGTCTAGCCCCACAGGCATCATGGCATCCATCAAGTCCACTGCTTGGAAATAATTCTGAGACCATTACTTTTGTGGTTCTCAGATCTGCTGAAAAGATTGTACGGTATGATGCATTCAAGCCACAAGAACAGCCCAGCCTGATCGTGAAGATTCTTGAGGCCATCCCAGGTGGGACTGAGTTGACCCAGAGCGTGTGGTCAATGCTTATGCTAGCTGTCTTCAGACCATGGCACCCACACTCTCAATAATATTGATTTGATGGAGATGGGCCCTGGGACACTGAGAATGACATGAAAGAATTCCAAGACCCCAGGTGTTATTTGAAATGTATCTGAGTTCTTCCAAATGCCTGCAGATTTATTGGAACAAATGTTCTACAGCAGAAGCTACTTGTTTGGTCACATAGAAAATATTTCTACTTGGTGTCTCTTTCCTTTCATGACAAGGACTTACTCTAGGAATCGAGGAGAATATGATTGCAGTCCACTAATAATGACTTGACAGCACTTTTTATACACTATTAAAGCAAGCAGTTAATTACCTGATTGAAAAAATTCCTTCAAATGACATGAAATGAGAAACATTAATACAGATATGTCTATTTTTTTCTGAAAATGAACTGACACATTTGATTAATCCTTGGATTCTCATTTTCAAATATTTTAGGAATCGAAGAATAGACTTTATCCAAAAATTATACTGAATACAATCCAGTGTTTACTTTTATAATTCTGAGAGTTTAGAATATTTACTCCTTTGGTCTTCATGATGGAGATCAATTATCTTTGAAAAGCACTGAATAACGACAATTTTGAAACTGTAATTTCGCCCTGTGTCTACTTCCCAATAAAATAATAAAGTGACCAAAAAAATGTAATTCATTGAAATGTCTCCTCCTTTTGGATTGTGCATACTTGAAATGTTGCTCTCCTCAAATTTAAGATTTTTATGATAAAATTTCTTGCTATCAAAAAGAAAGATGGTCTTCTTTTTATAACCTCACTCTATATTTTAAATAAAATAAATGTTAATTACCTTGAGTATTTTTATTTGATTTTGAATCAACTGGATTATGAACCCCTTGAGGGTGGAGAATATTTTTTTGTGTTTTTGATTTACTCCTTCCTGTGTAGCCCTGTATTTAGAATAAGTAAGAGCTCAATAAATGGGACCTGAATTAAAGTAACACAGTGATCCAGTTTCTGTCTTTTCACCTTGACCATAGTCTATAAAATTCAGTCAGCATCTCTTTTGCATTCTACTCCTCAGGGACACAGTGTTAGTTTAAATTTACTCCTTCTCTATATGGTAACGTTGAATGATTGATTCAGAAATCACTTACGAATATGAAGGTCAAAGAGAAAAATGGATGCAAATTATGGACAAGCATTCAAATATAAAACTTTTTGACAAGAGTTTAATGACTCTTGCAATAACTAATCAACAACATTTGAAAGACTGATTTGAGCACTTATTTTTCAGGGATAAATAATGGAACTTCTTCAGGAGAACCCACATGACTTTAGAAAACAATTTCAAATTTACTGCAGTATTTCTCAGAACTGAGAGCAATGCTGCAGATAGGAAATTACCACAGTAACCTCCAGCCCCTCGCTATTATGTTACCCTTGACCTTCAATAAAGTTTTACTATAGTAGGCTCTAGTTTCACACAGACACACTAGATTGGTGTTTTAAAGTGAATACCTTAAGAGGCATTTTCAAGTGAATGAAAAATATTCGGTAGGAATCCCTTCAGATGTAGCATATAATAAAAAATACTCTACTGCTGTTTGTGGAATGAATGCGTTTCCGTAGTGAGTTTCACTACCTGACATGAAATCAAGAACTTTTTTTTTTTTTTTAAGAAAGCTGAGAACTAACAAAATTTTCGGGCAATGACTTACATTTCTTCTCCAAGAGAGAAGTTGATTTGAGTCAGAGTTTCACATCTAGAAATATTCAGTTGATTAATGCTTAAAGAATCACGAGAGAGAGTCTTATGAGTCCAACCAAGTTCCCCCACAAAACCAAATTTTAGTTGTTCACACAAATTTTTTAAAATGCCAGACAAAATTTGAGAGGTGCGAGATTTTAGGATTTCTAAGTACACATTTTTAATCCTTGACAGAGCCCATTAACTTTGATTGAGATTGTCTACGTTTTTTTCTTTTTTTAACCATGAAATCATGAACTATGTTGATGGCCAATGTCTCCCCCAGAGCTAATATTCAATAAACTTTTTAGATTGATTATGAAATGGCTACATTGTAGCAATTTGACAAGCACTGTCCTTGAATAGAATTTCATAAGGATTATCGGTGGCTACGTTCATTTGGATGGAGACCATGATAGGCTGCACTCCTGTGCTACTATAAATTGTCTTATCGCCAAGTTCAGTGCATTTACTAAAATGCTATGAGGTTAATTTATAAATTTGCAACTATTACTAATACAGTTTTTTAAAAAATTAAAACAAAACTTGTATTTAGAAAGGCTGAAATGATTGTATGCTAATTTGAACAGGTAGGTTGTATAAGAAAATTCCATTTTTGATATCCTTCAAGAGTTGGATTCCATTATGTGTGCTTTGTTCTTTCTTCAGACCTCTTAACTTCAGACTGGAGTTGAACAGAAATATGGCTTACTCCTTTCCCTTCAAATCATTCTCAGGCTCCAGACAAGGAGCTGGACCTTTGAGCAAACAAGCAGGTAACTGGCAATGGTACCTTTTAACTCTGGAGGCTTTCTAAGAGTATACAGGAACAAGGAACAAGCTGCTCCTGAATGAGAAGATCATGTAATTAGCAAGGTATCTAAAATAGCCAGAATTATTCCAGCTAGGGTTAATGGATAAGCCAAGAAAAGCTAAGCAAATGATATCCGCAGGCATTTGCTGTATCTCAGACAGTTCCTTATAGAACAAGCTTTCATCCTCTCTCCCAGTTAGCCCCAGTGGATTCACCATTACTGGCTTTGGGGCTAGAACAGAGGTAAGACAAGATGCTTGCTTTCCTCATTGGCTAATATACTTTTTTTGAGGTATTACTCCTATTAAGATGGAATAGCAGAATACAATATGTTGATTATCTAACAGAGATAAAAGCAGGAAACTGATGAGCCACAGGGAAATATGACTGAGAGCAAACTGATTACATAAAACAAATATAATTGGTGTGGAAATGAAGTTTGTCTTATCCACACAGGTCAAATTCTAATACAGTGAAGTTCAAGAGAGTTCAGTGCAGGAATTTTAGATAAATAAGTAGAATAAATGGGCTTTTCCATGGTGCTATGTATATTCTATCTCAATCTTTCTTGTAATAGGACTCATTAGAGAGATCAGACCTGCACATTTAAGAATTGATTACCCAAGATGATGTGAGATAGACCCAGCATCCTTTCTACAATTAATACCATCTTGCATTTGTAAAATGTTTTAATACACTGATGTTTCCACACACACACCTATTACTTCATACTTTAGGACAATAAGGGAAGAAGAGCCAGGAAAAAAAGCAGTTAGATGCACAGGTGAACAGTCTGGCCTTTGAGTTCAAATGTAGCCCTACTCCATAGGCTTCGTGGCATCTTAGACTTATTACTTAGTCAACCTGTTTCTAAGTGTCTTCATTTCCAAAACAGGGATAATAATGGGGCTGGCATCATATAAATGTTGATGAGAATTAGATGCAGAGTACATGGCCTGATGACTTACTGGGTGTAAGCACTTAATAAACATCCCTAGTATTGTCAGATGTATAGGGCATGTGTTGGACTGTTTACAAATGAGAAAATTGAATAAGAAAGAGGTTAAGTGCTTCTGTAGGAACTTTGATGTTTCTTACTGTAACAAATTGACTCAGCTTTATCTTTAGTAGGACTTTTATCAAAACAAATGTTATGAACCAAATGGAATTGTGGTGCTTTCCTCTCTATGCGTTTTCCTTTATCCAGTCCTTTTTAAAGAGACACCCGAGAAATGGAAAGAAGTCTATCCTATCACTCTAGATAATTTATTCCATGAATTTGGATTCCTTTCTTCTCTTTTCAGGCCTCAGTTTCTTTGTCTCCTGGTAATCTCTGAGGCCCTTTTCTGAGTGAAAATAATATTATTTCACAAACTAGAAAATCAAACTCTTGACCTCTGATGTTTGACTCTAATAAATAAATATCTTAAATGAAAAGAAAAAGGGATCCACATTTTGATCATAAAAAGATGTTGTTACATTTTATCCTATGCATATTATTTGGGCGCTGACATTTCCTAGGTCAATTCTTCCTTTGGTTTAACATCCCATTTCAAAAAAAGTTATAATGGAAATTCAGATGCATAAATTCAAGTTAACATTGACAGCAGTCATGGAATTATAGTTTTCCCTACCAAGTCCAAACAAGACCATTAATAATGTATTATGTATTAATGTGTGCATATGGTATAATGTATCACAGTTTCACATAATGACAGACAGTATCCAAATCTAAGTAAATATTTCTGAAATTCTACATGATTTTCATTAAATATCTAATTTCACATTTTCAGCTAAGGAACTACTTTCTAGATTTAATATGATCTGCTGTTACATCTTTTATTTTTCTCCTTTATTTCTTCCTTTCTAAAGCTTAGGCTTATATGGGTATTTGAATACAGTGATTTTTTTTTAAAGAAGGATGAAGAAAATCACAGATATTTCTGCAATTTCATACTATGGCTAGTTTGATGACGATTGATACCTGATTTTCGTATACTATGAATAGCTACAAAAGTGATTTAATTTGGATCTATTCTGTGTTTATACACTATTCTAGAGGCAGACATAATTTTGGTGGACAAATAGGTTAAATAAATTGGTTTCTAAGTGCTTTATGAGATGATCTGAGTAGTTGTTGATTACATTGGTATTTGCAATTTCCTAAAAGAATAAATTAAATCTTTTGTATAGGCTTTAGTAGAAAAGAACCCTCAATATTGTTACCACTCTGTATATTTCAAGTGTTTTTTTTTTTGTGATTCATTTTATATTTATTATTTAACTCACTTGATGTGGTAGTTTCCTCCACAGTCTCTCAAAACTCATGCTGCACTCTTGATTTTTGGATTGTTATTAATATCCCTGCTTCTGATATTTGAAACTATAAGTTCAATTCCTTTATTTTCATTCCCCATGGAAGTTCAGTGTATGTACACCACAGTTAAAAACTCATGTAAACATAAAGCCTAGTGTGAATTAGCGAGAGATTTTATAACTTACCTAAGTTGTTCATAAACAGAAACCTGAGAAAATTTGCAAAAATTCAGGGTAAAAATGTTGGCAAAGTTCCTCAACAGTCTCTCAGTGATCAACTTCCCTATCATAAAAATAGTGGTAGTGTTAACTCAAAATATAATAACTTTTGGTAGTACCTTGAGGATGTCTATTATGTAACTCTTAGTGTTAATGACTAAATCAGCATTTGGAAAATCCCCAAAGTCATATCAGATGATTGCAGTAATAACAGTTAAGATCCATCCCGCAGCAAATCCCTTTTTTTTGTTGTGCAACTCAATGGTTCAAGATTTTTGTGGAGTTTGCAAAAAAATCCCACTCAGAAAGGATCTGTACAAAGAAGTGACCATGTTGTTCCCTGACCTTACTGGGCTCACCAGTAAAATGCATTGCCAGAATTGTCCAAGATTTCTTTAAACTATACAATTTTACATATGATACTTCACACCAAATATCAGCTGTTTGAGATGAAGAATACCCTTCAGATGGCACGTTTAGGAATCAGAGTTTATACACAGAGGAATTTAAAAAGTGAAAATTAAATACTTAAAAGGAATAGGTATAAGTGTGACTACATTTTTAAAAGGATGGACCACTTGACCCATGTGTAACATATTGAGATAATTTTGAGAGCTCAGAATTCATCAGAGTCTCAATTTCAGTTAATCATGCAGACATATGTCCCAGGACCCTGGAGATCTACTAGCTCTAATTCCCCAAACTACTGAAAGGGAAATTGAGGACCAAAAAGAGTCAATAAGATATTTAGTAAAATGTCTTCTTACTTCTTACCCAGTGCCCTTATTTGCTGTGTGACTATGATGAGAAACAGACATAAGAATACTAAAAGGTAGTTAATGAGTTGATCAGAATTTTGGAGAAACAAGAATAAAAAAGACCCCCAATGAGTGGCACTGACTGTGAAGTTATCTGGGGAGAAAGAATATTGGTAGCTTAAAGGCTAAAGAACATAGGTGGTGGCTGAGAAGAAGAAAAGAAAGAAAAAGTTGAAAAAATAATAAGTCAGTATATTTGAAGCTCTTTCTGACTTATAATAAGAGAAAGACTCTTTAAAGATAGATTTCCATACTCCTGAATTCGTTTTATACTAAAAATGTGATGTCTTTGAAAAAAGGCTTTTTATACAAAACTTATAAAGAAATGCATTTTAAATATGTTATGTAGCAATATCTTCTTTTAAGAAATGATACCATCAAAATCACTGTGCCATTTTTTTAAACACCTAGCATAAAAGACCTGGAGTGATATTTATTGAGGGCTACGATATACTCTGATGTGAACCTGAAAAAAAGGTGTAGTCTTGCATACTTGCCTGTCTTCATCTTTAGACTGTGTTAGCCTAAATATTGCCTGAGGTAAATATTACTAGTGGCAATTGTCCAATCCTGAAATAGCATATATAGTCCATAAATGCAAGTTGAAAATAGTTTAGCAATCTCAAGTATCAAACCCAGGTATGTTAATTGCATCTTTTCCATTTGGGTATTAAGATTGTGACTTAAGTTTTAAATTGACTGTACGTATCTCTTGATATATTGCTGCCTAAATAATTAGTAGGGAAATGATAGGAAAAAATACATTTAAACTCACCTTTGTGTTACTCTGAAGTTTTCTCTCTGAAGATTATGCTTAAGATAACACAGGACCTTAAAGGTGCTGATGTAGAGTTCTACTCTGATGCCCTCAGAGAGATGTGTGAGGGTTAAGAGGTCTCTATGGCGATGCATTGCCGCATAGTTCATGCAAATCCACAGTAATTCTGTGTTCAGATAAGGATCTCAGTTTCAATATACTTTTTCAGAAACGCATTTGCTTCTTTTTTAAGGGAAATCTGGCTCCAAAAGAAGAGGCAAAAAAAAAAAAAACACCCTAACGTCAATGCTCACTTATTTAACTATGACATTGCTGATATTTTCTTAGCAAATCAAAACAGAGGTAACTTTACTGACTCCTTAGAATAATTTAAAATAAGCATCCTAACAAGATGCTATGAGTGTAATATATGAAAATTAATATCCATGCATGAAGCTGCCCACAACACATGCTTTCTTATGAAAACAATAAAATGAGAGCAATGGAGGTAATAAAGTATAAAACTTTAACCATATCACCAATCCCTTATGCAGCATGAAAATGGTTAAAATTTAAATGACCCAGTTCTAAAGAATTTGAATAAAAAGGAGGTAGGAGGCATATTTGTCAATTTCTGCAACCAAGGAAGTTTGTTGAGGCAGGGGAATGAAATCTTTTAACTTAAATTTTTATATTTAATCAGCATTATGGTTATTCAACCAAAAATAAATAAGTAAATACTGTTTCCAACGAATATGTTTGTTTGAAAATTTTCCAATAATTTTATGGTAAATTTAGAAACAGCAAATTTAGGAACTTCATAATTGATACCTTGTTCACTTTTTGTTTCTGTTTTTTGATACATAAGTAGGTGATTACAGTGTAAAAATGGAGGTATGAAAAATGACCTATCAAATAAAGGATAGTGATTACTTCTATAGCCAGAGGGGCATCAGGAAATGGAAAGGGGATTGGAGTCCTCAACTGTATATTTATTGTTTAATGGCTTGGAGTAAATAGAGAAAAATGTTAAAAATTATAAATCTTCGTGGTAAAAAGATCAGGATGTTTATTACATTGCTTTTACTTTTCTGTGTAGTCTGAAACACCTCTAAATTGAAAATGAAGTTCTTTTCTACTTTTTAAATTCTAGCTAAAAAAAAATGTTCATATATGACTTCTTTAGTGAAACTTAAAAACTTTCATTTTCCTCATTAGTTAGAGACTTCATTTTCTTCAGAGTTCAAATTTTATATTTAAAATGAGTAGATTTATGTAATTTAGAGAACTGTTTGCTAAACAAAACACTCAGCAGTAAGAAAAAATAAAATCCTAAATCTTTTTAATATATTCTGGTACCAGAAGACCTTTATTTCCCCCTTTTATGTTTGTATAGTTAATTTGGGGTCATTTTATGTGCTTTAATGCAAGTTAACTAACATTTCAGAGGCATAAACATGACAATTTTATCCAAAATAGCAATTAATGAGTATGTGTAAATTGGTTTTCTCTTATATTTATCAAACACTATGTAAATGCAGAAATATGCTTTATGGAATTGTTAGAGCAGGAAAAGTTTTACTATACTTCAGGATAAAATTCTAGGGAATTTTATGTGTTTCTTATGTGTTTCTTTCTCTTAGTTAATGCAATTTTAAAAGTCAAATCAAATCCTTTTAAAAAAGACAAAAACAAAACCTGGAACATAACAGCCTCTTGTATTACTAAGAGTGGACATGTGAAAATTTTAAAGAAATCATTATATATGCTTTTCTGTGTTTACTTCAAAGAGAATTTTTTTAGACAGGAATCATTATTTTAAATATTCTTGCAAAACTTCCTCATAACAGCAAAGGGACCATGCTGGTTTAAATGTAAGTTGCACCTGAATAGCCTTAGTTATATCTTGAAGAAGAGCTATAGTCACTATTAATTATAAAAGGAAGTGGATGTAAGTTTACAGGTCTTCACTTTTTTTTTTTTTTAAATGTGGGCATCTTAACTCCTGGATTGTCTACACGCTCAGCATATCTGTTTATTCACAATTTGAAGTTTGCACATAGTTTCCAGTAACGGTAAAGCCCTTGCAATAATGTTGCACCTGGACCAGGCAGGCGGAAGGGGAGCAGAGGTCAAGACCAGCCCTTAATGAGCATTGACTCCACAGACTTAAGACTCCGTGAAAGGTCCAGACGACCCCTGCAGCGTCATCTTACAGCTCTGATTTTCTTCTTTTCAAGATGTAGTATAATCCATAAATACAAGCAAATCACGAGCAGCTTAGTCTTTGGATTTTATCTTCCAGGTTTGGTCTTTTTTTTTTTCTCCCTCTTCACGGAGGTTTGAAAAATTAACCCTCTTCTGTCCTCAGACTAACCAGAGAATGAAGTTCTTCATCCTCACTGTTGTCAGCTTAAATCTTTAAGTCCTTTCAAGGCAAGAGGCACTTTGTAAAGTGACTTAAAACAACCAGAGAAGCGGCCAGTGGTTCATTTTCTCCCAATATAGATGAATAATGTCTTGATAGGTGACTAATAGTCACAAGGCAAATCAGTGAAATACGTCTCTTTTATGAAAGTTTCTAAAGCAATAAGCTTAGATACTTAAAACCGTAAATGGAATTTTTGTTTAGCTCTGATTTCCCATCACACAGAGGCTATATTTACGCACAGGCTTCTAGATAATCCACATGTATGATAAAAATGTCTCTAATCACCTTTTCTGACATATTCTCTTCATATTGGATTATCTGGTGCAGCTCACACTCTCCTATTCTGATGGACATAATCTCTTTTCACACTTAACGTTTTGTTTCTCTAGCCCAAACTTTCCTGAAAGAGAAGTTAGGCCCTTATGATTAAAACAGTCATTTCCCTGCAGGAAATACACCCAATCACATGTGCACTGCAAAGATGAACAGAATCCAGCTCAGGTGCATCCGTGGAGAGGAGCCTTCCACCCTGAAATGGGCATGGTCCACGTGCTGGAAGCAAGGGCTAGCCAATCAAATTCAGTCTTATCCCATCCACAGCCTTGCAGAATTTCAGGATGCCAGAGACATCTGCCTCTGCCTTGACATATATTCTTTTGATGCCCTGTACACACTGAAGGCCCCACTCTCTCCACAGTTTAAAACTATAAAGTTTAAGGTCCTACTGGATAGCACAGGGAACAATACTCAATATTTTATAATAACCTATCAAGGAAAAGAATCTGAAAGATAATATATATATATATGTACATATATAACTGAATCACTGTGCTGTACACCTGAAACTAACACAACATTGTAAATCAACTATACTTCAATTTAAAAAAAAAAAAAATATATGTATATATATAACTTTAAAAACTACAGCTCTGAGTGTGAACCTTAGCTGTATAATTCACGGTGAGGCCAAGTGTTACTCAAGCAGAAATGGCTGAGAACCTAGCACAGTGGGTGGGACGTCTGGAGGGTTCAGACGTTTGCTAAGGGCTGGGGAAAGAGCCTTTAGAAGGAGCATAAAAATGGAGCCAAAGGGGGTCCCGGGAGAGCCAAAGGAGGCCTGGTTCCTCAAGGATCTCTATCTCCGACAGACACAGTGTCACAGAACAGGAAGGGGACAGAGTGAGGGGCAGACATTTTACACAGCTCACAGCTTTAGCACTGATCACACTTTCTCCCGGGCTGTTCCCCTAAAGCATCAGGACACACAGGAAGACCTCCACCGTGACCCCACGGAAATAAAAATGCCAACATTCACTTAGTATTTGTGACTCTCTATGATCCTGCAGAATCAGACCTGTCTCTTCTTCAGAATAACATGGAAGAGAGAGAATGGGAGGAGGTCAGAGTACTATTTCTTATTCACACCTATCTGTTTTGAACATCTTAGCTTCAACCATCTGAAATTACAACACCAATATAATTTTAATAATTTTTTCCCAAGATTCCGTTATCCATCACCTCCTGTCACATACAGGGCTAAATTCATTGCTCATTCAAACCTGTTATTTTAAAAGTAAACCTAAGCTAAACAAGTATCTAATTTAATACCTTAGACTCTGTATTATACTGTTTATATTTTGACTTCCGTTTCTGACTATATTTTATTCATTTAGGGTAGTGGAACTAAATCACTAGCATATATATATTTTTCTAATGGATTTTTATAATTCATACATCAGTGGGAAGTATCACCAAATATGAATGTTACATAGAAATCAACACATATACTTAATGGCATAGTGAGAGTTCTAATATTTCAGTAACACAAATTGACTCACAGTTATATACATATATGTATATATGACAATCATCTCAGAAATTTAAATTACAAGGTTCAAAACAAACTGACTTCGCATGTTGGTGGCTTAGAACACGCCTTCATAGCTGTGAATTCCATGGGCAGTTCCACTTTAGTTTTTGTGTAATTTGGAGGCAAAGAAATTCTAATTGATCTTATCAGTCACAAGACGCATTTTGCAAACAATTCCACTAGTGTGGCTTCTGGTGAGGTATCCCATTTTTGACAACTAGTAGACTGGCTTGAGATAAAAGGTTACCTGAAGAAAAATGAGCAAAGAATTCCAGAGACAGTGCTGCTGTGTGGCCAATAGATTTTTCAATACCACTGGTAGTTAATTTGGGGTTTTTCTTATCTCTATCATACATTTTTTAAAATATGCCCCTTTGGTATGTGTTTCTTTCTATCTTTATTAGTCAAAATAATTAGTTTCAGAAAGAAAACTTGTTTTCATCTAACACTGTTAAAATTTCGTCTAACACATTCTAAAATTAAATTTTTCAAAAGAGAACATCTTTGACTCTTTGCAGTAATAAATAAACTCTGAAGAAAATTGATTCAAGAACTTATCAAATAGAAAAAAAAAACTGAGAACTTACATGCCCACTTCTACAGCAAACATGATTTGCTAAGCTACATTGACTCTGCAGATTATCTTCATTTCTTGATATATCTTTTACTAATCCAAGTCCAAACGAAATGTCCAGAAAAATATACTTTTCTTTATATAATAACTATACATATAATGAACCAAGAATTTTAGATAATGGTTACTTTCATGGTAAATTAAAAAAAAAAAAAATATATATATATTCCAATAATGATGATTTATTCAAGTGACAAGAAAAATAAATTTAGCATCATCACTCTTTCATCTTAATTCAACCATTATGCCAAATCTCAGTGCATTTTTTAACCAATACATGGCTTTCCAGCTAGTTGAGAGACTGTGGAAGTGCATGATAACTTTAAAAAAAAATGACTTGTGATGAAATGGCAGAAACAGTCAACTCAAATAATTTGTATTGAGCATTAACCTTGCAGCTATATTAATATGAGTACAAATTAAATATTTTCAATTTGTTTAGATGCGCTAGCAAGGGGAAAACACAAAGACAAAACTGAGGCAGGGAGGCTCACAATGACTCCACTGATTTCTCCACTGGTCCTTCCTCTGCACATGGTCAATTAGAATTGAAAATCCTGTGCTGATTTCATTCGCTGGAATTTTTAAGCAGGTCAGGAAGAAAGATGTTATTGAAAGGAAAAATCTCATCTAAATAAGAAAGGAGCACAGGGCCATCTGGTCTGAGCTATACATATAAAAAGTTATTTCAGCTGAACTGCAGGCTTGATGTTTCAAAAGAAGTGCCAAAAATGAACCCCAAATCTGTTTACGGTAAAATATCCCCTACGTTCCTCTTTAAGCCTCAAATATGCGATACACAGTTCATTTCCTATCTGTGATTCATGAGCCCATCTGACCCCAGCACCTCCCTGGGCTTCACTGAGTCTCAGGCAGCGATAGGGGTGTTCAATCACTCTTCAGACACGTCTCCCTCGTGGGGCATCAACGGGACCGTGGACCTTTTGAAAATTGTGAAAATGACTTTGATAGTTTTCCCTCAAATGGATTTTGAGTGCAGCCTGCATGTGGGCTTGGAAGGATAAAATCTGAGGCATGAAGCAACCAAACCAGTTTCCCTTCTTTCCTCCTTGAGACTGGCGGTAGGTTCCTGTGCATTCTCTGTGCAGTGCCCAGGCATCTACTCAGAATAATTCCAATCCCAATGCCTAAAGGCTAAGTTTAAAAAAAAACACCCAAATCTCTCTTTTCATAAAGAGAAATTATGAGTGTGAGTCTACTCTCAGAAATCATCTTCCTAATGGTAACAGAGATTAAAGAAAAAAAATATTGTGTGCTGTTTGTCAAATGAGAGTCCTATGTTTTGACAGAATTAAAATATTTTTGATATGAGGCATTTGCAATAATTACATCATCAATACCTTAATTTAGCCAATATCTGACCACAGACATAAGTAGGTGACATTGCCATCCAAATTTCGTTGTATTAAAGTGTTAATATTCTAACTCAAGAGCGTTTTAAAAACTCTGGTTATAATACAATACTAACAATTATTTTTGGCCATAAGACTATGTTCAAATATATCATTTACATGTACTATATGTACTACATACATGTCCAAAAATACAGCATTATAATATCAGCACATGTTAAGCAAGAGTACAGGTTTTAACTAAACTCTTCCAATAAATAATTGAATTAAGTATATTCTAATATATGAAACACCAGAATCTTGATATATCCCTGACATCAGATGTCATTGGTTGTTTTTGTATATTTACTATGTTTGTTCTGCCATTTCAAATAAATCAATACTATTGTGTGAGAAGAATAAACTGTCCTATAGTAAATTGTTCTTTCTCTGTTATGCTCTGAAAAACCATTTGTTCTTGGCGTTACGTAGTTCAACTATTTCAATCAAGTCCATTATCTTCTTTTCTTTGAAAGATGCCTTTTTAGTAACCTGCATCCCCAGCGGGCCATGTTATGTTTTGTTTTTAGAAAGTAGGTGAAATTTAAATCCAACTACTTGCTCACTTTTTAATCTTTGATAAAACAATTTTATAATTCATCCTCAGGCAAGAACTCCACTATATTTTGGAAGAACTGTTTACGTAAAAATTATGGAGTCAGGTCCAAGGATTTCTCAGAAAAGTTATTTATTAGTTCACACTGCAGTCTTACCCCAGAGAATGTCACCTAACTTGTGTAGCTTGCTTTTTCTAGCTACAAAATGTGTTTGTTCTTTAGGCTATATACTTTTGTCAATAATAGTAACACGAAAGCAAAAAAGAACAAAACGCTTTTTCACTTGTTTTAAAAGAATCACACACTACATCAGCAAAATTAATCTCATTAATTTGTGTGTTGACAAATAAATACTGCTGCTCATGTACATATGGCTTGCAAATCCTTTCAAAATTAATCCTTTTTTAAGTATGCAAGAAAGAAATGTTAAGAGCAAATTCCAAAATTAAGAAAATAGTGTGTCAAATACTTGGTATGTAAGAACTGGTAAGTATACCCAGTCATTCTATATTAATGAAGATTAATTTAAACTACAGACCAAAACTTGGTAATTGAGACGTTATATATATACAGTTGTTCTATGTTTATATCTCAGATATGGCAATGTATTTTGTTAAGATTATTAAACTTTGTTCTATTTGAGTTAAGTAAAATAAAATCATGTACTTAAATATACACATCATTAAAACTCTGAACACTTGCTTGGTGAATAACTGTTTAGCCTAAGACCCATAAAATAGACTTGAAAATAAATACAAACGCTGTACCAGCCCACAAAATTTTAATCCAACTATCATCTAACCTGAAGCACATGAAAAGAGCATTACTTCTAAAGAATCATTTGTATAGGAATTCTCTATGCAATAAGTAAATAGTAAAAATGATTGAATAGGTTACAAAAATTTGAGTGTCAAATAAAAATCACCAAGTCATAACAGATATCAGTGTCGTAGCATTTTTTATCCAAATGATTTCAAAATGCTCCCCATTTCCACATCCTATTCGCATCATTGAAATTCAGCCACCTCTGAAATGTTCAACCAGCATGTTAATAAGGCTTCCCAGAACCAGGAAACTCCGCCTGACTACATATGTCTTGATAAATATGGCCATACCGCCCCATAACACATCTTCAAAAGAAAGATAGCTGCAAATAAAATAGTCCTTTCCTGTGGGTGTTGGTTAACCCCACAAACATGAGAACTTCCTGGGCACACACCCAGCATACATTGGCAATTGATTAGGTGATTGAAAATGTTGCCCACAAAGGCGAAATTTTCTATGTGATGACATCATCAGCAAACCTGGGTTTCTCTGCGATAGAATGATATACGTGCCTGGCTGAGTGTGTCTCTGGAGTGTGTGTGTGTGTGTGTGTGTGTGTGTGTGTGTGTGTGGAGAGAGAGAGAGAGAGAGATGCTTAAAGAAGAGTATCATCAGAAATGGTATAACCTTCCGCAAGGTTTGCAAGAATCTTTCCACAGACCTTTGACTTTCTTCAGATTTCACACAGCTCAAGTTCATTCAAAAATGCATTTCCCACACCAGCAAATCGTGTTTTGTTTAGTGAGCACTGCTGTTAATCCTAAAATACCCCGGTGGGTCTGTGGAGATGCGATTTCTATAACCAGATGAGGCGTGGGCATCTGTGTAATAGTGTGGTGTGTGTTACAGGGTCCCCGGGGACTTGCATTGGAACGGAGGAGACGTCTTGGTTTTCCAGGCAAGGAAAGGGTTAAAAATCGAGGCTGTCTGGGGTAAGAGAAAGGGGATATTGTTGTCTTTAATCTTTCCGCAGTCTGTGTAAGACTTCCATCCCGGATCTGCACAGCGCAGTGGGAGAGGCCGGGCATGCATTGCGTGCAGGCTCCTTGATTGTAGAGGGGGGACCTGGCTGGGGTCCAGACAGGCTGGGGCTCTGTTGATCATTATGTCTGGCCTTCAGGTGTCTCGGCGCACAGTGGGCGGCGGTGGGGGAGGTGTGGATAACAGGAGAGCAGACAAAGAAAAAAAAAATGGTGTATTTAAAAAAGATGATGCGAAAACGTGTGTCCAAGTCCTCTTTAAAAAATGACTCCTAACGTCTTGGACTTTTATAATGAGAACACGAGCTCTGCTCTGGCAGATCTCTTTAAGCCATAATTAGTTATGTCTGGAGCCTTTGAATAATTTCTTTCCATAATTGATGGAGTTAATATTCTCTTTCAAAAATGAGAAGGACAGGGCTTTCTCCCAAACTCCCTTTGGGTCGAAGGTTTTGCCGGTCCAGATCTTCATCAGTGAAAAATCGCATCGGTTTGATTTACCTTTTAATTTCTTAGGAGACTTAGCTTATAACTTTTTAAGGATTTGGATGATTCTAGAAGTGAAGGCATAATGCATTGCTGGATTCCCCTCGCTGAATGTAAAAAAGAAAGCAATAGTACAGCATCATTCTCCCCCATTTGTTTCCAATTATTTTATAAATAATAATAAAAAAAACTGCTTTCTATGTTGCTTCTGTTTGAAACTCCATCCAAAAAAAAAAAAAAAAAAAAATCTTACCATGAATGTGACTTCAATGCTAACCCTACCCTTGCGTGCCGGTAGAAAGAAATCCCAAATTCCTTTATTCTTTAAGCATTTCTTCTATAAAAGCAGCTTCCGCATGCTTCCTCCCCACCCCCACGTCCTCACTCCACCCTATTAGGAATTTCAAAAAAAAAAAAAAAATCTTTATACATGGAAGGCTGAATCCCGAGACAGAAAGCTGTCTTTTTCTTCTGTCTTTGCACTGGCTGTTTTCAGTAGTCTTTCCCTTCTGCCGGAACTTGATTTCACATTTTGTGGATGAAAACCCTAAAACCAGTTCAGCCTCTTATCATGATGAGAACATGACAAGTGGTGGTTAAAAAATAAATAAAAAGAAAGCCTTGGCTTGAAGCCATTGTTCAGAATTTAAGAGCTATTTGCCCCAAAGTGTCTTAGCCGTCTTTCATAGCTAATTATAATAACTGTCAGATGTCTGGAGAGTGGATGGTGCCCTCATCAGTAAAGTCAGCAAAGTTTGTCTTTTATTTTTCTTGGGGACAGATCAAATCTGATTAGGCATTAAGAGCAAAAAGAAGTGAAGTAAGTACATATGTGTGTGCCTTCATTTTTTCTTATGAACAAAGCAGCGCGCTGGAGCGATGTTTGAGGTGCAGCCTCCTGCAGCTACTCTTGGAATGCCTGACTTTTATTTTTCATTCTTTCTCTTTCACCGAATCAAGCATGCAACAATTGTTTCTGAAACCTCTTCCTGCCGGCTGAACACCCTTCAAGACACACATATAACAGTAGCTCAGAAAAAAAAAAAAAAAAAAAAAAACACTTCACATATCGGAAGCTTATGACAGAAAACTATTTTCATCAACACACTGGACGGAAAGAAATGGATACTTACAATTTCCAAACGGTTATTTGTGCTAGTTCCTTGTCCCCCGGGGCACGGCCGAGGCTCTGGCCAGACTGTCCATCAGGCAGGTGCAGAATCCTGGTTTCCAGGCAGGAGAGAGTTAGCAAAGTGTTTCCCAAAGTCTCTCGGAACTCAGGCACTTGTGCCCAGGCATCCCTGGCTGCTGTGAAGGCTGTACTATCTGCAGTTCTGAATTGAACTAAATTACAGCCCATGTGAAAGACAGGGGCAGTGAGTCATGTGGGAGATACACAGCTATCCTATTGGCCACTGAAACATAGCTTAGGCATTCTGCCTTCTCCTCCATTGGTGAATAGTTAAAAATGAAAGCATCTGGGTCCTCGTCTCCAGCTTATTTGTCCTTTATGTGTGGAAGAATGACTGTAGGATTTTACAGTGACAGAATTAGTTAAGAAAGGGACTGAAGTCATCCTTCACAGAGGCTGGTGGGAGGGGATTGGAAGCCCAGCTTTTTCAAGATTTTTTTTTTTTTTTTTCCTTTTTATCCCCCTGCCCTGCAGTTTTGTCTGTGATTTGCCTGTTTGCCTGTCAGGAAAATGTGTGTGTGTGTGTGTGTCTGTGTGTTTCCCCAGTTAACTTTGGAGGTGACAGAAAGTAAATTATCTCATTCCTTTGCAGAACTCAGTCGTGTTTGGAAGCACAAAATCAATTTTTCTTCAATGATGAATTTTCAGAGTTTATTTTGATGTTGAAAGAAGCTTAATTGCAGTTCTCAACAGCCTAAGTTGTTCATTATTGACACCCAGAAACAGAATTAACTTTTTTTGAGCCGCTGTTACAGTTTGGAGAATGTAGGGGGGAAAATGACACTGGAAAATATTAAAAGGCAACAATATCAAAGAAGCTTCAGCTAAGCAGGGATGAAGAAGAAGTATACTTTTTCCAAAACCATTCTTTAATTTACCTCTTTTGATAATGCAACACGACCAGAAAATGGACGGGCAGACGGTGCTTTTCGGTTATCCCAGCATTATTTAATTCACCTGATTCGTAAAAATCTCTGGTGCGTTTGTAAAGATTTAGAGGTGTGAGTTCCCTTAGAGACCATCACATCCTTAGAGACCGTCACATCCCAGCTTCCCAGTGTAAAGGTTGTCAAAGGTGAAGAAGGTAGACTCTGACAGGTAACACCTCCCTATTCATTTACCTGGATCCAGGATTCACAGAGTTATGTAAAGTAAATGAAGGGGACACCAAAGTGAGTAGTACTGCTTTGCTTTTTCTTGCAAACCTACTACGAGCCAGTCACTCTTGTTTAATTGCTACAACGACTCATAGGGTCAGTTTTATCACTTTCATTTCTTGGTGGTGAAAACAGACTCAGATGCTTTGCTACCATGGTAGTTCTTGATGTGAACCCATATTGGACTGATTTCATGTCACCTTTTTCAACCCTGGATATTGCCTTCCAAAATAATAGCGGTCATCCCTTGTAAATACCTTCCTGTTGTGTGTGCCAGGTAATGAGCCAAGCACTTCACATCACCTTGTTCAATCCTTCCAACTATCAACGAGGTAGCTATTCTATTATCTCCATTTCAGAGAAGAGGAAATGAGGCAGACACTCAGTTTCATAAAGTTGGTAATTGGTGGTACTTGATTCGAACCAACTTTCCTCTAGTTTACACACTATATGGATTTTCATCATGGTGTTGAATAAGTTTGTTTTTTTCCCTTTCTGGTGCAACAGATTTGAATATTTCATGTATATGGAGACTATCCACTGTAGTCGTATAAGTGTGCTTGGTTCAGACCCACATCTTACCGTTAAACGGCTATAAATCGGCCTTAGAGGGGCAGCTGTGGAGCCGTATTTGCCTTTGCAGCCCCTCAAGAGGCCTTGCACAGAATCCTGCAGCAATAGAAGCTTCCACATTTATTGAAGGAACAAATTCACCCGGCACATCATTCTGAGCCTTAGGTGTCCTGCGGCCGGTCTAGAGCTTGAAAACACATCAAAAAGCAGGATAAGGCAAATCCTGGATCCTTTCCAAAATAGCATCAAAATTCCATGTCAGCCAAGGCAATATCAAGAGTCCACGTGGAGTTTCCTGAATGTGTCCCCACTGCAGCCCCAATCATACCAATTAAAGGACATTTCCGTTCACACCGCCTACCCTTGTGGGGTCTGTTTGGAGACTGGAGATAATTACTCAAGGAATATGACAGCATCCTCACCTGTGGTGTTGAAAGTACACACCGCTGTCGCTCAGAGCACAGGGCAGCTGGGCTCAGTTAAACATAGGTAGATAGGTAGAATTAGAAGATCATTTTTGTCTTCTTTTTTGACCTATTTTTTTTTTCTTTCCTTGAGTGGTACTTAGTTTCCCCCAAATTGTCATCACCTCCTGCCATCCAGAGCTCTTCTGAGTCTGCCTTCTCATATAGCACCCATGTGATCATGTTATGTTATCCTATTTTCACTAAGTAAGTTTCTCTATTGAAAATATTTCAAGGACTGGGCTGTATCTCACTCTTTTTTTCATCCCTCATAATGCCTATCATAGTAGAGATGAGATAAATATGTGTTGATTTTTTTCCCTTTGTCTTGCAGTGATCAATTCACAAGTAAGCTATCGGATCTAAAATAAATCGGGTAAGATAATGCTAAGGGGGCTTCCCTGGTGTCGCAGTGGTTGAGAGTCTGCCTGCCAATGCAGGGGACATGGGTTCGAGCCCTGGTCTGGGAAGGTCCCTCGTGCCGCGGAGCAACTGGGCCCGTGAGCCACAACTACTGAGCCTGCGCGTCTGGAGCCTGTGCTCCGCAACAAGAGAGGTCACGATAGTGAGAGGCCCGCGCACCGCGATGAAGAGTGACCCCCGCTTGCCGCAACTAGAGAAAGCCCTCGCACAGAAACGAAGAACCAACACAGCCATAAATAAATAAATAAACAAATACTTTAAAAAAAAAAAAAGATAATGCTAAGGTGTTAAAAATAACATTTTAAAATAAACTCTACGGGGACTTCCCTGGTGGTCCAGTGGTTACGACTTTGCCTTCCAATGCAGGGGGTGCAGGTTCAATCCCTGGTCGGGGAGCTAAGATTCCCACATGCCTCGTGGCCAAAAAACCAAAACCTAAAACAGAAGCAATATTGTAACAAATTCAATAAAGACTTTAAAAATTGTCCACATAAAAAAAAATTTTTTTTAAATAAAATAAAATAATGTCAAAGTAAATGAGTCCGACACTGGAGGACAGGAGGGAAATGATTTTGAGAGCACAGACTCTCCCCACTGTTGGTCTAGATTAACCATGGGGCACGCTCACACTGGCCAAGCTGAGGTTCCCAGTGTTGGCACATGCTTACTTAGCTCCTCTTGGCCATCACCTATCAACTTCTCTGTCCTTCTCACCCACTGGGGACCGGGCATCCAGTTCTCAGATTTCCTCTTTATCGCTGGTCCTGCTGTCCCCCCAGTTTAGTTCAGTGTTCACAGAGCAATATATCCAACCGACTACTATCTTGGTTCACTGACCTCTTCAGTGCCGATGATTCCCACCTCCACTCCCACTGCAGTCACCCCTGCCTGCACCGTAGAGGTTGGGACAGTTTGCTTTTGAAATTGTCAAATGAACTCACATGCTCTGTAACCACCACCTTCAACCATTCCAACTTGATCACTACGCCTCCCTCTCACCCTTTCTGATCCCTCCAAATTCTCTGGCTCCTCCATTTTCCCCGTATCTATCATCCATTTCCATTTTTCTTTCCCTTTCCTTTCATACTTCCTTCCCTGTGAGAGTCCACATTTTATGAATTCCTACAGCATCTGGTCAATAGCCCCAACTTCCTTGCCCAGTGTTCCTTCTGATGCCTCATCCAGACCACCAGGTAAAACCCATTTTTGGATTAATCCAATTGATTATCTCCTCTAGACTAATCTGGGCTTCTAAGAACTGCCAAATCAAATTCTAATGTCTGTAAAGGGTATGACTATTATAAACACATCGTGTCCAAAGTTGCCTAGTTCCTGAATAACACCTGTTTGCTCAGTCAGCTCCTTTTCTCACTGTCTACAGTGCTCTACACCCTCTCTCTCTCTCTCTGTCTCTGTCCCATCCATCTTCCTAGATTGCATTGCCTTCTCATTCCCAGGGGCACCAGTAAACTTACCGAGATGAAGATTCGTCCTTTCCTCATTTCTTCCCATTACAATGGAAAAGCTGTTTTCAAATCTGTCCAAGGCAAATCACTCACCGTGTACAAGAATGTTACCTCCCCTGCCTGCTCAGAAACATTTTCTTATATGTTTCTACCCTCCTCACATTTTCAACAGATCCCTGCCTACTCAGTCTTCCTTGCTAGCGTTTAAAAGTATTCAGTTCTCTTCAATACTTAAAAGTCCCTGCCTTGGGTACCAGGTCCCCCTTCTGTATTCTGTCCTTCCTGGACAAACTCCTTGAAAGATTTAGTGACACACAATTTCAACTTTCTTTTCTATCATTTGTCTGCCTCCTGAAATCTGGCTTGTGTCTTCACTATGCTGTGCTGAGAAGACCACCAGGACTGTGTGTTGCTAAATCCCATGCCTTTTTGCTACTTGCTTCTCTAAAACATCTGTGCAGTCGGTCACTCCCTCTTTCTTGAAGCGGTCTCTCCTTCTGGCCTTATGTGTCCCTGGTTTTCTTTCTATCATTTTATGTCTTCTTGTTCTCTTTGGTAAACTGTGTTTCCTCTTCTTGTTTGTAGTGTGTTTGTATTTTTCAGTCTTTCAGAGGCTCTATTCTCTTCTCACTAATTCACCTCCATGGCTTTGATGACGACTCTGTACAGATGATTTCCATCCTTCTAACTGCAGCCCGGACCTCTCTCCTGAGCTCTAGAACTGTAGATCCACCACACCTTTCCCCTTGAACCTCTCATAGAACCTCACACTCAATATATTCATCATCTCTTCTGATCTGTGTAACCTTCATTACTTCCTTCTCCATGAATAGAACCACCAGGGACCAAAGACAGAAAACTGGGGCCGAATATTTAAATCTTCCTTCTCTTTTCCCAGGCTCATATCCAACTCATCAGCATACCCAGAGGCCTCTTGACTCTGTCCACTTCGCTCCATGTATTTCCTGGCGAGCATGCTTCAATATTCGTAATACTTCAGATCAGAGATTCCCCTCTGCTTCAGCCTGGCTCATCCCCGCTCCATGTCCCCTCCTGTAACAAGCTTTTCTCAAATCTTCCGTCTTTTAAAGGGAACACTTCAGTGGCCCTTATTTTCCTTAAGGTAAAACCTGAAATCCTCAGAGGAGCCTTTTTTTTTTTTTTAATAAATTTATTTATTTATTTTTAGCTGTGTTGGGTCTTCGTTTCTGTGCGAGGGCTTTCTCTAGTTGTGGTGAGCGGGGGCCACTCTTCATCGCGGTGCACGGGCCTCTCACTATCGTGGCCTCTCTTGTTGCGGAGCACAGGCTCCAGACGCGCAGGCTCAGTAGTTGTGGCTCACGGGCCCAGTTGCTCCGCGGCATGTGGGATCTTCCCAGACCAGGGCTCGAACCCGTGTCCCCTACATTGGCAGGCAGATTCTCAACCACTGCGCCACCAGGGAAGCCCAGGAGCCTGTTTTTTAATCTCCTATTTTATCTAGAAAAAATGCATGGACATATTTAATTCTACCTCATAGTTTACAAATGCTACTATATATGACATACATTAAAATTAAAGCACATAAATTTTAAAATAAATTTTAAAATGAAATATATAAATTGTACATACTGAATACATACATTTAAAAATTAAAATGCGTAAATTAAACTTGGCTTCCCAAGCCTTTAAAATCTTTGAGTAAAATTGATGGATCAACAAAGTTCTATATTTGTCCAGTGGTTTAGAGAACACTCAAGGGAACTAATGTCCTAGTTCTAGAATATAAAGACAGAGTGGATTCAGTACCTTTCTTCTGAGGGAGCCTTGAAAACGCCCATTCGCACACTCAGAGGGAATGGGTTTCCTTTCCCCTGGCTTAAAATCTGTTTCTCTTGAAACTAGAGGAATTCTAAGAAATCTGAGTATTCTTACATACTTCCTCCTCTTTCAGGGGTCTGTAAAAGTAAGGGCTTCCTACATTTAAAAGAACTAATTGAAATTATGAGGTTGGTCAAGTCACATGGCTTTCTCATTTTTTTGAGTCTCCTTCCCACTGCGTTTCCATGGATAAGTGAATATTGTGAGGCTTACCTTCCAGATAGACCTTAAATACAATAGCCTCTCCCCACACCTTTCACTGCTATGCATGTCCCGGCCACTCTTACCTCTCACATCCATTACTGTAACCACCTTTATCTGGTCTCTCTGATTCTGCACGTACACTCACTCCCACTATGATCTGTGCTCCACGCAGCAGCTAGCTTTTAAAATACAGAATATACCTTGTCACTTTCTTGCCTAGAGTTCTCCAGTTGCTTCCCATGACATTTCTACTAACCTCCTGATTCCTCATTGTGACCTGTAAGACACAGCCTCACCCTATTACTGTTCCTACCTGACACTCTGATCTCACCTGGTATCCACCCCGCCTTCACGGCTTGCAATCACACCTGCCTTCCTAGTGTTTCAGGCTTTCCTCAAGCTGTTGGATTAGCTGTTCCATCTGCCAAGAACGCCCTTGCCCTCAATCTTCCTGGGCCAACTCCTTTATGTCCGTCACCTGTGTTTCTCTTCAAATGCCACTGCTCAGAGAAAACGTCCTTCTAGAATGGTGCTCATCTATTGACTTATATAACTTAAGGTCTGGTTTTGTTTTCTATTCATAGAACTTAATACTATCAGAAAATATCTCATTTTAACCCACTTTTCTATTATATGTCTCCTTCCACCTGAACATGACTCATACGTTTCCCCCAGTGCTGAGAACATTGTGTTGCATAAAATAGGCACTCGTATATTTGCTGAATGAATGAATGCAGAAATAATTATAAGGGAATTCAATTAATGTATTTGAGGGGAAAGAATCACCGAAGTGTAACAATAAAAAATTATTAACGTAGTTCCATAGTGAAAACAATAGAGAAACTCTTGCATAGCTAAAAGCTAAAGTCAACTGTACAGATTAACTAGAATATATTGCTATTGAATGTTCAGTGAACTATCTAACTAGAATATGTGTCTGGAATTTGTTGT